>NC_060884.1:10880605-11561855 GCF_014805685.1 Silurus meridionalis | reverse complement strand
TATTAATATTGCATATCCTTGTATCCAAAGAGATATTATATTTGCATTCTTTTGAACCAGTTGCTAGAAGACATGCATTTAGTTCTGAGGAATTATCTGGTAGTTTTGAAAGCCTGTGATACTCTACCAGCCATGACAGCTGAGGCATGTTCGATGAGGCATATCCTGGTCTTAAATTATGCATGCTATACACTTTCTCCCACCAAAGGTTTAGAAGATATAGAGACAGCAAATACTACTTTGAGCCTTAATTGTGCCTGAACCTTTTAAGTGCTCTCGCATCAGTATTATAATGGTATAAATATAAATAAATGACTAAACAAAGAAATAAATAAAGGTTTAGGTGTATGAGCTCATTTACTTTCACTTTATCAGAATAATGGTTATGGTGGCTTTTAGGAACACTGGGAATGAGGTGGTAATGCCATCCTGTATGTATTACATTCATACATGCATGCACATCTAGGGGTAATTTATCTTTGGATATTCACCTACTGACTGATTTTTGGGAGTTGGAAGGAAATCCACATGGACACATTGAGAGCAGACAATAACTTGAGCATAAAATCAAAACAAGGAGAATGGAACCTTTAAAATTTTTTTAAATAGCATAAAACTAGTGCTTGATCTGGACTGGGACTCATGCAGTACTGCCACTTGTACATTTTGTCTTTCTGAGCATCTTAGTATTATTCCTATTGCTGAAATTAAATGCACTGACAATGGTAACTGATCATTAAATTTTCTTTTTGCTACACCTTCAAACTAATTGGAGTAACATTTCATTGCAAAGACATTGTTATTTAAAATAATTTTGGAAGGGACTGTGCATAAAAATTAGGCAGAGTGAAGACATGCATTTTAAGTAAAAACATATATTGCTTAAAACTTGGAAGTATTTGACTTACTCTCATTTCGAGGAAAAGTAATGTCTGCCTGTGGCCCAGTTCGAACTTATTCATACATTTCCGAAAGATTAGCATTAGTTATGTAGTTAAAGTGCTAGTAAAATCCTTCATAAATGTATGAATAATGAATAATTTGTGTTTTCTGAATCTGTTTTGTAAATCAATAAGCTATGTGGTATATTTCAACCATAAGCCATTGCACAGCTGCTTTCTTATTTAATAATAATTATTTTACAATATAAAAAAGCTTGTCTGTTACTCTTCATTATTACCTGACACTCACTGGAAACCTCCCATCCTTTCCCTATCTTACAATAGAATGTGGCTGATGTTTGAAGTGCTGGAAAAATACAGCATCCTTGTGTTCTGTCATTCATTAGGAAAAAGAATGATTTGAGTCATAAATGCCAAAAAACATTTAGCAATCAGTTTGATTAAGCTAACTTAAGAAAAAGATGTAGTCAAACTAGTTAACTATATTTACAATAATGAGAAGACCACTGAATATATTTAGCCAAATATTTGGTTTTCAAATTAATGAAATAACAACAAAACAACAACAAAAACAACAATAATAAACAGTAGAAGCCTGGGCAAATGGAATGACTTAGTCTTGTATACTAAAGTACAGTTCTCACACTGGTAATTGGCAATTTTAATTCATTTTCAAATTTGAATGAGTTGTATAGCATGAGCTGACACAATGGGGCTACAGCGCTGTCTTTCTGCTGCTTACACATCTTTAATTAATACAGAAAGTCTTGCAGTTCTCTCTCTCTCTCTCTCTCTCTCTCTCTCTCTCTCTCTCTCTCTCTCTCTCTCCCCCTTCACTGAAAAGAAAGAGATTGCAAAGTTTTGTTGGTGGGTTTTAAAAAGGTCCTTACCCTTGCATTACCTGCATCAATTAATTGTTGTTAAATTGTTAACCATTATAAAAGTATCCTTGCAGAAAATTATTGTAGACAGGATTGTAGCTGATTTAAAATAACCTTGAAATGTTACAGTACTGTCAAAAAAAAAAAAAAAATTAAAAAGACAAAAATAAAAACTTCGAGCACATCAAACATAGAACATGGTCCAGAATTTTTGCCTAAACCAAACATTCAACTAAATTTATTTAAAGCACTTTTACAGAATTTTTCCTTAGATGCTTTTCAGCAAATGCACCTGTCACTTTGCCTGTCTTTGACTAGTCTTATTTAATAGGTCTCAGCTCCTTTAGAATCAACTGAACCTATTTAAACCACCCTTATACTACTCCCTTTACAGAGGCTTTTTTATTTTATTTTTATTTTTTTTAAGAAAATTTGAACAAAATAATGCCAGTGGGGCCACAGTTAAAAATAATTGGAAGACATTTAAACCTGATACGTTTTGTTGTAAGGACAAATCCACATTTTTTTGGCAAAACTTAAAAAAGCAAATTTACAAAATAACACAGTCATAGTGAACATTCTGCATCATTTTACTGTAAATATGTTGAATGGATAAGAGTAGGTCACTGAGTAGGTTGCTTCGAACTTGTGGCCATTTGTCCTATTTAAACATTTTTTTTACCCAAGGGCAAATGCAACTTTGCTTAGTGAGTAACTTGACCTATGGCCGAGACGTGAGGATTCATCCAAGTCTCAGATATTACAATTTAAATCTAACATTTTGCCTTCAAGACTTACTAAATTAGAATAGCCAAAGGGAGGCAATATGACTAAAAGATGAAAAAAGCATATCACACAATTCCAGAAGTTTGTGATTTCTCGCCATTTTATTTTATTTTATTTTATTTTATTTTATTTTTTAAACATTATTTAACCAGGATAGTCTCATTTAGATAAACTTTCTTTAAGTAAACCTTGTTTTAAATGATTCTTCAAGCCATTTTTTTTAAGAAAGAGCACTAACCTGAGGGAATTTTTATCTCACTAATGGAGTAATTATCCCATGCTTTTTTGCCATTATTATAAAATGATATAAAGGAAATCGACTGAAAATAGCAGTATACACAATACATCTATCTGTCTGTCTGTTTTCAAACTGAAGTTGGAGGAAAGTAAGTCATTTAAAAGAGATCAAGGAACCTAGAACCTGAGAGTGAGGTGGCAATACAGCCCAGATTGTACATGCACATTTGCATTCACACCTATTTTTTCACACAAGTGACAATTTATCTTAGCCAGTCTTACTACCGGCATATTTCTAAGAAATGGTAGAAAACCAGAGAAACTGAAAGACACAAGAAGATAATGCAGAGAACTTTTCTACAGACGTGAATTCAGGATTGAACCTAAAATGCAGGAGATATGAAGGACTCTGAATCAATGATAAGTACTGCTTCTAGCATTTGATACTTGACTTTAGAGTTGTGCATTTGATGGCCTTGTTAGTCAAAAGACCATTTTTTTTCTCTTCTGTTGTTGTGAATTTGATTAACACAAAACTCCCACCCATTTGTTTAAAATACAATACTGATTGTTCTCATTTTTCTGTAGCAAACAGGAGACACTCTCATATGAGTTACCCTGAATCTCCCTCAAGGCAAGCCTGTCCAACACACCAAACAAATCAGCACATTCGCTGACATGCACAGGTTTTTGACATGTACTCACAATATTTGTTCCAAATTATATCTGACATAAATGACCGGTTGTGATATCTGATGGGTTGTGTTTTATTATTATTTTTTACTTAAATGAAAACCAGACAGACATTTGGAAAGCTGCAAACTTTGTGTTAACCTTCTTAATAAGACACAATAAGCCAGATAAAATTCCAGGTAAAATACAACACATATTAATTAAAGATATGAATATGTTTAATACTGCTGTACATGAGCATGTTTTTTACTCAAACAAATAACATGCATCAATTAATATTTATTTAAACTACTGAATGTCATCAGAACTGTATTTTTTTTTAATTACCAATATACAGTAACACATTTCTCTCAATTACATTTCCATTTAAAAAAGTCATCAAAACACATTTGAAAGCTTCTTCAGTGACATTTTTTTAATTATTATTATAAAAGTTATTGATGTAGAACTGCAATCCTGTCATCCTTTGATCAGCAACATATTAAGCAATAATCATTTAGGTCCTTAAAGGTAAAACATATTTATTAGACAGTTCCAAAGCACCACTAAAGATTTTTTCTTTTTACTTCACTGTATAGCCTTAGGAAAATAAAAGGTAATATCATTAATTTCATTGGTTCCAAGGTTTATTTTTTAATTTTGTATGTTGTAATTTTATTTAAGCCTCTGGAAGCAGCTTTGTTTTGTGTCAGCTCCTTCTGACTGTGGAACTTCATCACCTCCAGCAATTGATGTTTTAGCTTATGGAGCATGTGTTGAACCTAAAGTTAGTGCAACTTCCCTTAATATCTCAACGATTCTTTGTGTATGTTAGGGTCCTGTGTCATTGCTTTCTTGTCCGACAGCAGTGGTACAGTCTGGTGTCCAGAAAGTGTCTTTTCACCACCATCATCTTTCCTCTTCCAAGCTTGGAATATTGACTCTTCTGATGCATCTCCTCACCTTTTTTTTTTGTCAGGTGTGCTGGCAGTACAAAAGGCCTTGTCAATAATGTAAAGCTCTCAGGTGCTTCCATCCATCAAAAAATCTTTCATGTCGGTGATATATGCAGCCTCCACAGAACTGGACAGGACAGGATCATTGAGGAGATTGATGCTTAAACCTGGGTTTTTCCCACATCTTTGTCACTCAGTGGAAATCTTACAGAGCCCAGTAAATCCATCACTGCGAACAACATTTCTCTGCCAGACATGATTGAACGAATAATGCAACTGGTATGTGCTACACATATGATGAAGTAGTGCTACACCAATACAACCTCACTTTGACAGCTCATGCATTGGCTCAGATTTTGACAAGATCCACATAGTTTGCCCTTCTCTTCATTTTAGATGATGCTCCAAATTCTGTATAACAATATGAAACCATTGCAAATTACTTGTGTATTGTTTCCACTACTTTGTTTCACTTTGAATGGTGGTTAAATTACATGACTGGTTGATTTTTTTGCTTTAAGAAGAAGTAAGAATAAAATAAGAAAAATAAATTAATAATTAAAATTATAAAATTATGAATTAAAATATATAATTGTAATAATTTTAATTAGAGTCAAAAACTCTGTTGTAAACTCTATAAAGTCTGCTTTACCTGAGTTAAGAATATAAGGATGCACGCTTTTCTATTGAGAAAGCCCTACAACATTCAGCACAAATAAATCAGCTTGTGTGACCCCGACCGGTTAAAAAGTCACTTTGTGGAAGTCTGCATAAATTCTTCTGTAAAAGTTTATAGGCTAGTCATGAACCTAAAATAACACCTATATTACATTTTAGCTGTAGGCATTTTCTGCACATAAATAAACACGACAACATTCTGAGGAATGAACCTCAGTGCACGTTGTACAAGGTATAGTCTTACTCTTACTCATAAGGTCAGAATCTATAACATGAAATAACATTAACAAATCCACTCTTAAACTCACACTCGTAAATTATTGTGTAAATATAGAGAAAAATTGTAATCTGCCGATCTGAACACTATTCACAGAACAGCTTTCACTTATGAGTATGCAAATTCTCTCATGCGAAATCTTTCATGTGTCACAATTGCATTGCAATATTTAGTGGCCAATTCAAAACCACTTGATCTGGCTGTGGATTCCGAATCTCACCATAGGCACAACAGATATGCTTAAAAGAAAGAATCACTAGGTTGTTTTGATGCCAAGTGAAAGCACTAGAAGTACACAGTGCTTTGTTGACCATCTTTGGGACTTGAATCGACATTTATGTTCACAGATCTGGCGTGGATGCACAAGTAACTCCTCTGGATATACCATTTGCTGTCTCAACAGTGAACCCAACAAACTGTTGTGATGAGTAGCCCTCAATAGTGCCAAGCAAGGCACTCAACATTATGCCAATTATAATGATGTGGATCAGACTCATACCTAGCAAAAACAACTTGAAGGCCACTAGTTCAAGCTGGTAGAATTATTCTGACACTACACTGTCTTGTGTTGTCTGTCTGTACTGTCTGTCTGTACTGTTTTTTTGTCCGCACTGTTTGCACTCTAAATAGCTTTATGCTGTCTGTTGTAGCTCTATGTTGTTTTGTGCAGGTTCTGGAGGAACGTTGTCTCATTTTTACTGTGTACTGTGTACTATTGTGTATAGTAGAAATGACAATAAAAGCCTCTTAACTTGACTTGACTCAGTATGGAGACATCCATGGTTAAATCCCTCTTTGATAGGGCCCTGTCTTGTGTTTCTGTTGAGAGTGGCCTGCATATACAACAAGCAAATAAGACCGCCAAGTAGTGGCTGTCATGGATAATTTAGAGCATAGACAATTTAGCCATGGAATTCTCGTGCTTCTCATATACGAATGGAAAAGCTCTTGAAAGTGCACTCTTATCCTAGGTCTGCTGAGTAGTATACTGCTAAGATTTGTGACACCCTTTCCAATAATATACCACCTTATCTCTCATGTTTTTAAGATAAACACAATCCATCCATAAATAGTGTAATCTTTTGACTAGTTCCATAAAATGTCCATATTAATTGCTCTATTAATGTTCTGTACAAAAACAACAAAATCCAACAAGTTGATTACTTTAACCACACTGAGAATAGATATGAAAATCATCACTGATTCTGATTTTTTCTTCTCTGTTTATGCTTAATTACCATCGCATTCAAAAGCACTACAGTAAATTACTGTGCATTACAGCAACTGAGAGGAATGCAAAATGTTTTATCCATTAATTGTATTAAAATTGGCAGTCCAAATGTATTATTTTTTGTTCATGCTTTCATGAAGATGGAAATTTAACAAGCCTTTGGTCTCTGAGTCAGGTTGAAAACAGATCAACTTGTAGAGAAAAAACAAACAAACAAAAACAAAGTCAATAGGAAATTAATAACTGTATCATTATAACAATAATTGCTTTTGAAACTTTCACTCTATAACAATGCCAAAATCTAGAGCCACAGAAAAACATTTTTAGTTTCATAAAATTTTCCCGTACCATTTGATCATCTATCTATCTATCTATCGTAGACCGAGACCTCTCTGAAGTCGATGTTCCGCCTCCAAGTCCCTCTCCAGACGACGTCACGCCTCTGAGTTCCTCTTCAGGCAACATCACTCCCCCAAGTTCCTCTCCAGGCGACGTCACGCCTCCGAGTCCCCCAGACAGTGACGTCTTGCCTCCAAGTTCCTCTAAGGGCGTTGTTATGCCTCGAAGTCCTGCAGAAAGCATTGTTATGCTCCAAGGCTCCTATGGAAGTGCTAAGGGCAACAACGTGATCAGAGATTCCTCCCAGAACGATGTTGCACCTCAAACACCTGCAGAGTGCACTATAGTACCTCAGACAGCCATAGAGGACGCCCTCATGCACCAAAATCCTGCCACGGGCACCACCGCCTTCCTTGGTTCCCTCGTAGTCACCGTGGCACCTCGGACCCCCACTGGGGGCACAACTGCACTCCTAAATCCTGCCGAGGGCACCATCGTACCCCAGGGTCTACTCCAAACTCTCACAGAAGGCGTGACTCTGCCTCTGAACTCCGCCATGGGTGTCGTGCAGCCTCTGCTGATTTCTGCCAAAAACATCGCTCAGCCTTTGATCTTTGCCGAGGACGTCGCTCCGCCCTTGATCTCCGCTAAGGGCTTTTCTCCGCTTCCGATCTATCTCAGCCCAGGGGGTTGTCCAGCTCGTAAGCTCCATCGAGGATGTCGCTCAGCCTCCAGTCTTCGCCAAGGACGTCGATATGTTCCAGTTCCTCACAGAAGGTGTCACTCCACTCCAGGCCTCTGCAGGGGACGTCACTCTGCCTTGGGTCCTTCCCGACCTCTTCTGGTTTCTTGGCAGTGTGTTCCTGGCATCTTCCTTTGACCCTGGACGGTTGGCGGGTGGTTTCGTTGGCGGGTGGTTTCGGGGCATTAGTTGCCGCCTCTGGAAGGGGGAGGGTGGCACAGTCTCCATAACTCCGGGTGGAGGTAAACCAGGGTGCCCCCTGCCTGGGATAGGAGATTGCTCCTGGGAGGAATCTTCCAAAGAGGTTGTTTGAGAAGGGTCACCAGGTCCGCAACTCACCGAGGGGCCAGTCCAAGAGGGGCTGGGTAAGTAAGGGAAAACCAGAGGGGACAGCATGATGTCTCTTGAGTCGCAAACAGATCCACTTTCCTTCATATCTGCTCCAACACCTCTGGGTGGACCCTTCTTCCCCAGGCCTTGGCACTTGCCTCGAGAGGGCATGTGCTCCCTGATTTAGGCACCCTGGGATGTAAGCTTCCATCAAGGTGAGCAGTCTTCCCTGGGTCCACAGGAGAATTGGACGTGCCAGCCTGTATACGGGGCGAGATTACAGACCCCCCTGATGGTTGATATAGGAGACCACTGATGTGTTGTCCATATGGACAGCACATGGCAGTCCTTTAGGTCTGGGAGAAAGTGCTTCAGAGTGAGAAGCATCTCCAGGCAGTTGCTGTGCCAAGTGAGATGAGGCCCACACCCCGTGATGGCAGTGTCTGTCGTTATTAGCGTACTCTACGGGACTATTCGCTGCTAAAATCCAGAGACTCCAACTTCAGAGCATGGCACAAGACAGCCTTAAAAACAGCAAGGGCCAAACTGCCCTGTGCCATTAGAGAGGCAAAGCATGCACACAGCAAGAAAATCCATAGCCACATCCAGGACAGCGGAGACACCCAGCTCATGTGGGCGATCACGAATTACAAGGCAACTTCACCTGCTTGTGATCGTGATGCCTCCCAGATGTGCTGAATGACTTCTACGCCCGATACGAGGTGCAGAACAACATGGTGGCGAGGAAGACCACCCCTCCTCCCAGTGACCAGGTGTTCTGTCTAACCACAGCTGGTGGCCGCCAACCTGGAAGCATGCACCGTGAGCCCAGAAGTGCTCGTTGCAAAACCGGAAGTGAGTGCCGCAAGCCTGGAAGATCCTGATGTAGCGTGAGGGGCCCAAAAGACCCCAATATGTACTTGTTACTCGACTACGCCACCCTGGGATCTACCCATTAGAAATACTAATTTAAATTAAACAGGTTCAGTGTGTACCAAATAAAAAGGAACAGAGACAGATTTCTTATTTTAGTGTTGAATTTTATTAACCTCCTCAACACATCCAGAATCAGTTAAAATATAAACCTTTATTATTGGTACCTTATTTTATTTAAAACTGCAACATGAATCATATTAAAAGGATACCAACTGTTACAATTACCAATTAACACCAAACATTCCAGTGGATACAAAGGAAGACTGACAGGCCACGGGTGCAGGCCCACTTTAACCCCAAAAGGTTCACCCAAAATGGTGTCTGTAAAGAAAAACACATCAACACACACACGCACGCGCACACCCACACACACACACACACGCAAAGTGCCACACACCGTAAATTCATAAAATTCACACAGCATGCAGTGTAAACCTTAGCACAGATTCCACCATTAAAGGACCAACACCCACAATCCAACCAGTGCTCCCAGATGATCCACTGGAAAGGAACAGATACACAAAATCAGTTGGTTATCATACAGTAAAATATCTGCAAACAATCCCCCTATAGTCTTTTTAACAATCAGCTAAACACAGCATCCATACAACGTGATGGGTGCCTTAAATAAAGAAAACCAAACAAACATTAAATCACAAAACCCAAAAATAAAGGGTAAAGAAGGACAGCAGTGACCAAATGCAGTTCCCCTCCGTTTAACCAGGCTTGCACAACAATATCCCACTCAAATGGCAAACAAACAGCACATCCACAGTCCAGCCGCCAAAGAGCAAATCTGATCACCCTCTTATTAAATGCACAACACTTGCACATGAAGGATAAACGCAGCCTTATTAGAGAAGAAATCTGACGATGAAACAAACAGACAATCAAGCAGCAACCATTCCTCACAGCTGCTCAGACACTTTATAAGAGTACGGAATCCGAAGCGTTTGTTCATTCGCTCACGCTAATCGGGACACTTCCTCTTAAAGGGGCAATGCACTCACTGGGGCCTACCTCTTAAAGGGGCTACGGTTTTTTATGCTTTTAAAAAAAAGGTACATTTTAAGATAAAAGGCCCCATAAAGGACCTCACTACATTGACATCTTCCAATTCTTTTGTGTTTTTGCTTTTTATATAGTTTGCGGCATATAAACAAAAGGAACATGTGTGTCTCAAAAACTGATAAAAGAGTAGGTGTTTCCAAACTTTTGACTGAAACACTGTAATATAGTAGAGTACATTACCTAACTCAAATAAATTGTTTTGTAATTATTTAAAGGCTGCTGAGAGATTTAGAATAGAATAATTCACATCACATCAGTCAGTATTGCGACTTTAAAGATCTGGAACACTGTGTCAGCTAGTAATACATCACTTCCAAAAACACAACAGGAAACAAAACTCATCCATCTATGAGACCAGCAAGATCCTTTTTATTTAAAAGACAGGTGACATTTTACGTTTTGTATTATTAAATCTGTTTTATCAAGTAATACCAGCTCTGAACCATATAGTTGTAAGCGGGTGCTCATCTATGTCAAGTATTTATACCTGAGTGTGGCCTGTAAGCGTTCTCAGGTGAGACACAATGTATTTTTTTATATTTATACAGAAATAAATTTCAAAAATAGTAACAATGTGATAATACAGAGATTTTGGCATTTTATTTGGCATTATTTTATTTAGTTTAAAAAAGAGAGTTAGAGGGGGAGAAAGCTTATGTGATTAGTTATTTAACTTAAGTGTTTTAACTTGTCTAGACAGCAGTATAATTTGGTTGTGCACTTCAATTTAAGTAATGTTTAAATCCACAATGGATTCTTTAGTTTCATTCTCTTTGCCTTACTGTGGTTTACATCATCTCTTCTGGGTGTAAGTAAAGTATGATGAAAGTGTGTGATCCTACTGCTGAATTAAACTGACCAATAAAATGAATTACAGCAGTCAAAAAGCATAACTTTTGATATATGTATATTAACAAATCATGAGTTTTCTTTTAATAAATTAATTATACAGTAAGGCTATCATATCAGCGTTTGTGAACCAAACACCAAAGGAAAACTCCCTTATGTTCATTTATACTCAATGTTCTTTGTAAGGTTTTTCCATAGGTGAGGTATGTTTAAAACACTGATCTGAAAATGTTTAAAGAATGATTTTTGGACCATATTTCAACCGAGATTTTTCAAACAATAGTCATTAAAGTTAACACAGCTTGGTGCAAAAAAAAGGTCTATAAGTTTAAAGATCTTGTTGATATAAGACATGAAAGAAGAATGATTTGTTTGGTCTGAGATGACAAGAAGTCTATTGTAACTCAAACAAGCACACTTTACATGCATGTAAGCAGAGAAACATCTCAGAATGCACATCAAATCAAACTTTGAAGACTACAGAAGACCAAATGAGGTTTCACACCTATAAGATAAGACTAAGGAAATGAGGCTATGAAACTCTCTCAGTCAGTCAAGAAGTGTTTTTTTTTTTTTGCAAACATTTTGTGTAAACGTTAAATACTTTGTGCTAACATTATACAACATTAAAAAACAGATAAGTAAAATATTTGTTATAAAAGACAATGGTAAAAAAAAAATATTATTGTGAACAGTATGGTACAGTTGGGGGTCTTAAGGAACTAATAATTCTCCTTATCTGTGTTGCATAAATAAATGGTGTTTTGTGAATTTTAACTGTAATTTATAATAATCATTTCAGTTATAGTATCTATATCTTGAGACTGTAATCTAGTCCAAGGATCTTTACAATTTTTATGACAAATTTCAAGCAGAATCTGACTGCAGCACAATAATCTTCCCACATTTCTTAGACTCAAGGGGGCTGTATCAATATGTGTATTTGGAAATAACATACTCATAGGGAATCAGTGGTACACATTTTTGGCACCACTCAATGGAATCCTGAATTGGATTTTTATTGTTTTTGTTCCTGGAGCCTGTATGGGCGACTACACAACCACCACACATGTAGGAGTTGTAGCAAATTTAGCTACAAATTTAGTTAGTTGTAAATTTAGTGAAAAAGGAAATATTTATGAGTAATTAAAATGGATTATAATTAACCATAAATATTTAAATAAAGTTTTAGAATTAATGTTAATGGAATTAATGTCACAATTATTTGACCTGTTCGTTCACCAAACAGACAGTATAATCTTGTATTAATTCAACAGAAGGGTTATCCCCCCGGCCAAGAAAGACGTGACCCCCCTTTGCTTTATACCATACAAGTAATTTAGCAGGTTCCCTGGTGGTCTAGTTGTTAGGATGCGACGCTCTTACCGCTGCGGCCTGGGTTGGATTTCTGGTCAGGGAACCAACCCCAGCCATTAGGGTTGCACAAGCCAGTGCACTCCTAATGCCAGTTCCAAGCCCGGATAAATGGGGAGGGTTGCGTTAGGAAGGGCATCCAGCATAAAAATGTGCCAAATCGAACTGTGGCGACCCCTAATGGGAGAAGCCGAAAGAAGGTTTTATACAAGTTATTTAGCATGTAGCAAGATCAAAGTATGCAGTGACATTAAAATGTGAGCGGCACTCAGGGACAATCACTTATGTATGAACATAAAGCGTTTAATGAATGAGACTACATAACATAGAACTAAACAACACAAATGGAGGAAGAGAAGAAAAAAAGAAGATATAAAGAAAGGAAGAAAAATAATTGTAAGTTTAACTTTAAATTTACTACAACCTAAATGAGAATCATCAATGAAATTTAAATTCACCTTAATAAAGGTTCGAGCTTGACCACGTATTTAAATAGTTGGTAAAAGTTACCAAAGTTACAAAGTTGGTTTTGTTGATAAACAACTGTCCGGAGATTCTTGAAGAGTCTATTAGGAGGGAGTTAGATGTTCTGCCAGGTTCTTCTGAAGATCAGAGTAGGAGGTAAAGTTCTTTGAGGTAAAGCTAGCTGGAAGATCTGTCTCAAATGGTTTTAGTCCTGTCTCGAAAAAAGGTTCTTGAGCCACGATTGGTGGGGGTTCAGGACATTTAAAGGTTCCCTAGCCACACCCATTTTGGTGGAATGTCCAATACCAGCCATGAACTTTTTAGAATAAAAAAAACTTTCTTTGTCTCCGCTTGTGGCCTGCTTACATGTTTATGGTTGGTCTGGAGATCTTGAATGGAGTTTTACCCAAATCTATCAAAAACATTATGGGACAATAACATGCACCATTATTTGAGGAATAGAGAAACTTGAAAAAAAAAAAAGCATGAAGGCAGAGATACATTAATATACTGGGACATAAACCTTTAAAGTGTAACTTAATGTTGTGAAGAGACACAACTGGTATATAACATGCATCCTTGTTTAAAAAATAGACAGCGGATCATTTTGATCTTAAGCATGAAAAAAAAAGACAGCATTAAGGCAGAGATACAGTATTATATTGGGACATAAACCTTTAAAATGTAATTACTGTCAATATAGAGTTACATACTAGGTTGATTATGCAAAGGAGGAAATTAATACAAAAACATATGCATATATCATACAGAGTTTGGGACACTTTATTGTTACCTAAATAACAAAACAATTTTTGTGTGTGTGTGCTTCAAATCAAGAATTTTTTTTGCCATTTCAACCATATATAACTGATGCATTACACAGTGAAATGAAAACAACGTTTCTCCTGAACCCTGATGCTACATACAACAACAATCACAGAAAACACAGGGCTATGGACTAGTGTCCTCGCCACATAAAGTGCATTGGGTGCAACCTGGTGCAACAGTGCAAAGAAAACACAAGACAGTGCAAGACAATAAAGGACAGTGCAAGACAACACAAGACAGTGTAAGACAAATACACAAAACACAAAATAGCGCTGCCAGTAAACTTGTTGTATATTGCACACTGCGGTGTGTAAAAGACAAAGTGAACATTGTAAGAAACAAAAATGTAAACAAAATGTGCAAAAGAGCAATAGCAGCATTCCAAAAAAAGATGTGCAAAAAAGGCATGTAAACAGTTTGTGGAAATAAGGTTATGTAATATGAGTTGTGCTGAAGACATGGATGTGTGAAGTGAGTACGATTGTGTGTTTGAGTCCGGGTTGTGCAGATTAGTCACACAGTTGTGTGTGTGTGTGTGTGTGTGTGTGTGTGAGTTTCAGTTCAGTTCTGCGTTGAGAAGCCTGATGGCTTGAGGAAAGAAACTGTTGCACAGTCTGGATGTGGTGTCCCGAATGCTTCGGAACCGTTTATCTGATAGCAGTGACAGGTGTGTGACGGGTTTGTGTGGTCATCCACAATGCTGTTTGCTTTGCGGATGCAGCGTGTGGTGTAAATTTCCATGATAAAGAGGAGAGAGACTCTGATGATCTTTTCAGCCGTCCTCATTATGCTCTGTAGGGTCTTGAGATCTGACACAGTGCAGTTTCCAAACCAGGCAGTGATGCAGCTGCTCGAGATGTTCTCATTGGTCCCTCTGTAGAACGTGGTCAGGATGGGGGGAGGGAGATGAGCCTTTCTCAACCTTCTCAGAAAGTAGAGATGCTGCTGGGCTTTCTTGGTAATGGAGCTGGTGTTGAGTGACCAGGTGAGGTTATCCACCAAATGAACACCAAGGAATTTCGTACTCTTGACGATCTCCACGGATGATCTATCGATGTTTAGTGGAGAATGGTTGATCTGTGCTCTCCTGAAGTCAACAACCATCTCTTTTGTTTTGTCAACGTTCAGAGACAGGTCGTTAGTTCCACACCAGGCTGTTGCACCTCCTCTCTGTATGCTGACTCATCGTTCTTGCTGATGAGACCCACTACGGTCGTGTCATTGGCAAACTTGATTATGTGATTCGAGCTGTGCATTGCTACACAGTCGTAAGTCAGCAGAGTAAACAGCAGTGGACTGAGCACACAGCCCTGGGGTGCCCCAGTGCTCAGGAACTTTTAGACAGGAACCTGTCTTTCAAAAATCATATCAACTAAGTTACAAAAACAGCCTTCTTTCACCTTAGAAATATTTCTAAGCTAAGAAACATGTTATCTATATCTGATGCAGAGAAGTTCGTCCACGCGTTCATGACCTCCAGAATAGACTATTGTAATGCATTACTAGGTGGATGTCCTGCATCATTAATAAACAAGCTTTAGTTAGTTCAGAATGCGACAGCAAGAGTTCTTACAAGGTCAAGAAAATATGATCATATAACCCCAATCTTATCATCCCTGCACTGGCTTCCTGTTAACTTTCGAATAGATTACAAACTACTACTTCTTACTTATAAAGCCCTAAATGGTTTGGCTCCCATGTATCTACCCAGTCTTTTAACACGCTACAATCCGTCACGCTCACTGAGATCTCAAAAGTCTGGAATTTTAGTAGTTCCTAGAATAGCAAAGTCCACTAAAGGTGGTAGATCATTCTCACATTTAGCTCCTAAACTTTGGAATAGTCTTCCTGACAGTGTTCGTGGCTCAGACACACTCTCCCAGTTTAAGTGTATATTAAAAACTTATCTTTTTAGCAAAGCCTACACATAACATACGCCTCACCTCATAACCTTGTGCTTCAGAACATCTGATTCACGTGCACATTATCAACTTGTGCTGTTAATATCATGAACAGCAGCTACACTAATTTCTCTCCACTGCTTCTCTTTCTCTCCCCATCCCGAGGCATCCTGAGGTTTGGCCAGCTCCAGTCACGTCCCAAATCATGAAGATTATAGACCTTTGAAGAAGTAAATGCCAAACTCGCAAACATCCCATACCATCTAGGGACGTACCAGTGCCAATTGGATCCCACTACATGTTGTGGACTACAATGGACCTTCCTGGAGTGTTTAAAGGCTCTGGCATGGAGAAGCTGGTGCTGGATCTGTGATGATCACAAATGTTGAGCTCAGTAGCTCCTAGTTTTATAACCATAATGACTGTCTAAGACTGTAGTAAGAACATTACTTATAATCTTATACTCCAGTACTCATGTTAGTTCTCACTCTCCAGTGTTCTGTATTGTTGAAAGATTTATGATCAAACTCTTGATGTCACCCAAATGAGGATGGGTTCCCCTTTTGAGTATGGTTCCTCTCAAGGTTTCTTCCTCATAACATCTAAGTTTTTCCTTGCCACAGTCGCCATGGCTGCTCATCAGGGATAAATACACACCATTCACCTTAACTGTTGATTTCTGTAAAGCTGCTTTGAGACAATGTCTGTTGTGAAAAGCGCTATAGAAATAAACTTGACTTGACTTGACTTGCTCAGTGTGGTGGTGCTGGAGATGCTGTTTCTGATCCAGACTAACTGAGGTCTCCCAGTCAGGAAGTCCAGGATCCAGTTACAGAGGGAGGTGTTCAAGCCCAGTAGGCTTAACTTCTTAATTAGGTGCTAAGGGATGATTGTGTTGAATGCTGAGCTGAAGTTTATGAACAACATTCGTACATATGAATCCTTGTTGTCTAGGTGGGTGAGGGCCAGATGAAGGGTCGTGGAGATGGCATCGTCCGTGGAGCGGTTTGGACGATACGCAAACTGCATGGGGTCCAGTTAGGGTGGTAGCTGGGTCTTGATGTGCCTCATGACGAGCCTCTTGAAGCACTTCATTGCGATGGGTGTAAGCGTGACAGGACGATAGTCATTGAGGCAGGAGGCAGTAGACTTTGGCACGGGAACGATGGTCAACGTCTTGAGGCAATGGTGCTGCTCAGGGAGATGTCGGTGAAGACATCTGCTAGCTGTTTTGCACATTCCCTGAGCACTCTGCCAGGAATGTTGTCTGGTTGAGAAGACTTTAGCAGATTAACTCTGCATAGAGTTTTCCTCATTTCAGTGTGCTTGTGTGCGGAGGCTGTTTGTCACACCCAGACATACTGGAGCAGAGTTTAGAGAGTGGACTGCATTATCATTTATATGCCCCTTTAAAGTCAGCTAGAGAGCCCAGAGTCCATCCTGTTTTGTAACTTTGGTGTGGGGGTATGACACTGTGACCTGAAACCCCTAATATAAGTGTAAATTGTGGGGCCCATTCAGTGATTAATAGGCAGATGTTAAAGGTTAAAAGGAATGCCCGGGACAGGCAATATAGCTGATACACAAAATCCTACCCAGATGCTACAAGTCTAAATATGGTGTTCTATGAGATTTTGGCAACTGAGTAGGTCCCTCCTTTCAATTTTCTTGAATGATGTCTAGTATGGCTCAAGGTTTATGCCCATAAAATAATTTCAAAGATAAGTAAGCCCATGGAAGCTTGTGGGTCCTTGAATAATAAGGGCTTAAGCCTATCAATTTGCTGATGGTATAGGCTAATGTCAATCCTGACAGTTATGAAACCGCCTTCCAATTACTGTTTGGGACTCAGATTTGTTAAAAGTGGTGTGTCTGACGATCTCTCATCCTAGAGATCCCTCATGTCTGAGTTCCCTTGTTGCCATCTCTTTTAGTTATGCTGCCATAGCTAGTATTGCCAAAGTCCCTACCTGCATCCTCATTACACTGTACAGTGTATTTAAACATTCATGAAACAATAAAAATACTTAATAATCCTTATTTCTCTGTCTCTGTCACCCCTCCTTATACGCCTTATGCATTTTCTCTCCCTTATCCCTTTTAAGGTTGCTTCCTAATACTGTACTATCTAAGAGAGTTTTTCATGCCAATCACCAGTGACTTGCTGATTATGGATAAACAAAATTATTAGGAACAAACTTATAATTTTTTTTAATACAACTTAATAGCCACTTTATCTCTGTAAAACTGCATTGAGACAATGTCCAATGTTAAAAGTTCTATTCCAATAATAAAGATTTTAATTTAATTGTTTTAATCATAAACAATTCATAAAGTTTGGTTAACAGAAGTGAGTCATTAGGTGGTTTTGGTTTGCACCAAGTGCTTTGCCATCAAGTTGTAATAAGCCATGTGTAACAACAGCTCCCTGTGGCTCTTAAGGACCAGCAATTGGGTTATTTCTAATTGAATTTTAATAATGTACGAAAATGGG
This sequence comes from Silurus meridionalis, assembly GCF_014805685.1. Classification (NCBI taxonomy): domain Eukaryota; kingdom Metazoa; phylum Chordata; class Actinopteri; order Siluriformes; family Siluridae; genus Silurus; species Silurus meridionalis. Next base: position 11,543,906 of record NC_060884.1, on the reverse strand, counting down.
TAGGAAAATGCAAGATTTGACTGGATTTACTGACCATCAATTACGTTCGCTTGGTCAAAGGTGTTCCAGGATGTTTTGTTGAGTGTCATCCCCAAAAGTAATTCCCTGGAGGGAAGTCACTTTCACAGCCTGGCAAAATCTCTCCCCTCCCCACTATAAAGTCTGTACCTGTGAAGACAGGGTTACTTACCTGTGGATAAAAAAATAGGTACACATAGGTGAAAGAAGGGAGATTGGAGATTAGGAAGCTTTGTCTTGGGAAAATGAACCCACATTTAAGAAACATTTGCAGTTCAGGGGTTAACATGTTGGCCTTCTGATTGGAAGAACATGAGTTCAATTCCCAGCATCTCCAAGCTTCCACCCCTGGGTTCTTGTGCAAGGCCTTTAACCTATAGCTGCCCAGATGTGAAAAAGAGATCATTGTAAATACTCTGTATAAAGGACTCAAACAGAGCCACCGAAGTTGTGGCTGCAGCACCCTTTCTTTCAAGCATGCTCTGGAGCAGCTTTTAATCTTTGAAGATCAAAAAAAGCTTGATGTTGGGTCTGCTGAAGAGTGAAAGTGTGTGAATTCTGAAGTTTTGCTCTCAGGTTCAGAACATTTTGAATTTACTGAAAGTTTTTCCTCACACTTTTCTTGAATAACATTTAGAATGTCTCAAGTTTTATGGCTGAATATTTTTTTGAAAGGGGAAACACTGTGTAGGCTTGTGGGCCTGTGATTGATCAGGGATCTGGACCACTGCCCCAGCCTTCATCACAGGGTATTGTTGTGGAAATGCCCACTTTGACTGGCCTGGGCTTTTCTCCTGCATCTTTAAATATAGGATCACCCACCTTGGGGATGAAAAACACAGATACGAAAGGATACAACATCAGTGACAAGAAAGAAGAGGGTCCCAAGTTCAGACAGCTGGTTTTGGGGATATAGACCTCATTTCCAGGGTGAGGGGACAGGAAGAGGATAAAGGGAGAAAGAGTGGAGTTAAGAGTTGGAGGCACTGGACCCACTACTGGAAGATTTTCAGCACCATGGTAATGATTATCTTCTTGGGATTGCATGCCACCTCCAGCGGCCACTTCTTTCTCAGAACTGCTGGGTGAATAAAATGGTTGGCCAAATTTCCTTAAATACCCAAACCATCGTAAACACTTGTAAATTCAAAGTGATAAAAGCTTTGCAAACCCTTTCTTGGTACAGGATGTGACCTAAAAACCAAATGTCACCTAGACCACCTGGTAAGGATCTTCTCCGGGGCAACCCTTACATCAGTAGGACAGAATTTCCCCAAACCTGAGGTCTGTTCTACTGATATGGGACTGAGATCATATTTCCAATCACACTGAGACTTTTAAAATGATACTAAACATGTGAAGGTAAAATGTACACATTCCTAAATTGTAATTCTCGGGGTCTGGCCTCATGAAGTTGCATGGCAGTTCTCGGGGTCTGGGATCATGAACAGATCTGACCATCCTTACACCTCTTTATGTGCTGCCGCATCTCCTTGTACCCCTGCCTACTTTTCTCATCACCCTGTCGAACCCCATTCTGTTTTGCCAACCTTTTTCTCCTTATGCTGTCCTGCACTTCCTTATTCCACCACCATGTCTCTTTGTCTCCCTTTCTATTTCCAGATGTCACACCAAGTACATACTAGCTGTCTCCCTAATCACTTCTGCAGTAGTTGCCCAATCATCCAGCACCTATTCACCACCACCGAGCCCCTGTCTGACCTCTTCCCTTAATCTCGCACTACAGTCTTCCTCCTTCAGTTTCCACCATCGTATTCTTCTTTTAGACCTCACTCTCCTCCTCTTCTTCTTCACCTCCAAAATCATCCTACAGACCACCATCCGATGCTGTCTAGCTATTCTGTCCCCTGCCAACACCTTACAGTCTCCTATCTCCTTCAGGTTGCATCTCCTACATAGAACATAGTCCACCTGTGTGCATCTTGCTCCACTTTTATACGTCCCCCCATTATCCTCCTTCTTCTTAAAATAAGTGTTTACCACTGCCATTTCCATCCCGTTAGAAAAATCTACCACCATCTGCCCTTCCACATTCCTCTCCTTAAAGCTATACCTACCCATCACCTCCTCATCACCTCTGTTCCCTTCACCTACATGCACATTGAAATCCACCCCAATCACCAATCTTTCATTGTACACCTTTTACCACTTCATCTAACTCACTCCAGAATTTTTCCTTCTCCTCCATCTCACAACCCACTTGTGGGGCATAGGCACTAATGACATTTATCATCACCCCTTCAACCTCCATGCTGTCATAAGCAATATGGGTACATGGCAATGCCCCTGCACATACCTCATAGGCCCTTTCATCCCATAGCACTTTTATGTGATTGCACTTTCCCTAAAAAAATGAACTGTGATCACAGACGCTATTCAGGTAAGGGCCATTCTTCCATTACCATTACCACTATTTCATTCCATTACCATATTACATTACCACTACAGTTATAATGGTAGATTTTATGTCTAAAATAATAAATTGTACATTATTTTAAATAATGGTTATTCAGATCAAAGTAGGACTTGCTTCTCACTGGTCTTTATCAAAGTTATAAATTAACAAAATTCATCTTTAGGTGTTAAAATCAACAAATAAATACAAAAGATCCAGAAATATTCTTATTTCAGTTAAAATGCCAGATAATAAAACACAAAATAGTTCTAAAGTTTGGTCTTTTAAACATTAGATTATTTGCACCCAAATCACTAATTGTAAATGAGATGGTCATAAATAATAATATTGATGCCCTCTGTCTGAATGGGACCTGGATTAAACCAAATGATTTTATGGATCTAAATAAATCTACACAGTCAGGATATGATAATAATCATGAGAACTCTTTTTGGGTTAAACAAAACATCAATAGACCAACTCATTGTTTTAAATCACACACTAGTCAAGTCAAGTTTATTTCTATAGCACTTAAAGAAGCTTTACAGAATTTAAAAGTTAAGATGAATGGTGTGCATTTATCCCTAATTAGCGAGGATGTCTAAACCACGAACACTGTCAGGAAGACTACTCCAAAGTTTAGGAGCTAAATGTGAGAATGCCACTTTATTGGACTTTGATAAGTCCGGAGTTTTGAGCTATCATGTAGCGTGAAGGATTGTAGTGTGTTAGAAGACTGGATAGATAATTGGGAGCTAAACCATTTAGTGTTTTGTAAGTAAGTAGCAGTAGTTTGTAGTCGATTCGAAACTTAACAGGTAGCCAGTGTTGTGTAGCGAATTTAGCTTGCAAATAAGGAAATATTTAGAAGTAATTATAACGGGTTATAATTATTCATAAATATTTAAATTAAGTTAATAGCATTAACATTACAGTTATTTGGTCTGGTCTTTCCCCAAACAGACATTATAATCTTTCATTAATCCTAAAAAAAGGTATCTCCCCTGCCAAGCAAGACGCAACCCACTTTACTTTATACTGTACAACTAATAGAGCATGTAGTTCAATCAAATATTGCAGGAACTTTGAAATGTGAGCGGCACTCAGAGACAATCACTTATGACAAATACAGCATTTAATGAATGAGACAAACACAACATAGAACTAACTACACAAACATACAAAGCAACACAAAAATTGAATAAAAATAAAATAAACAAAAAGTTCAGAATAGGTAAAAAGGAGAAAGAGAAGGAAAAAGAAGAAAGAGAGAGAAAGAAAGAAAAGGAATGCCAAGTTTAATCTTCAAAATGACCACAAACTAAACCAGAATCATCAAGAAATTTAAATTCACCTTAAAATAAGGTGCTTAAGCCTAAACACACATTTAGACTGATTGGTAAAACGGATACTTGCATTAGCTTGTTGCACAAGAGTCCGGATTCGGTAGACAAAGGAATCTTTTTGAAGAGTCGGTTAGGAGGGAGTCAGATATTCTTCCAGGTTCTCCTAAAGTTTAAAGCAGTTGTTGTTCTTAAAGGTAAAGCTTGCCAGAAGATCTCAAAAGGAGTTTGAGTCCCGTCTCGGAGAGGTTCTAAACCGTTCTGAGCCTCCGAGGCTCCGAGCAGCACACCCATATTTGGTGGAATGGCCAATGCTAGGCCTGTATTTTTTGGAGGGAGGAACTTCCTTTGTTCATGCATTTGTGGGGGGGAATCACCTGTTTATACCTGCTTTGAAAAACGTATAAAGTTTTATCCAATGTTTATTAAGACTGCTTACAACAGTACATTTCGTGATCATACAAAGTGCACCCTTGTTTGGAAAATGAGGAACAGATAATTTTGTGATCGTTTTGATATTAAACATGAAAAGAAAAGACAGCATCAAAGCAGACATTAATAAACCTTTAAAGTGTCACCATTGTTGAGACAGAGTTAAACACTAGATTTATTTAAAAGAGAAAATACATACAAGATATAGGTATATGTCATGGAATGTGAAACATTTGTACTGGGGCCGAGTTTCGAAAGTGGGGCCGAGTTTCGAAAGTGGATTGTTTTATGGTTTGAGGGTCCCTGTGAAATCACCCAGAGAATCCAAAGGGGGTTATCTGGCTTTCGGGGTGGTGTATGTATGGTGTACCTAGTAATACATTACAATAATCCAGTCTGAAGCAGAATGGCTAAAGTACACACATCCTTTACTTAAGTAGAAGTACAGATACTCATGTTATAAAATACTCGGGTTAAAGTTGAAGTACTGATTATACTGTTTTTACTCAAGTGAAAGTAAAGAAGTCTTGGCTCGGACATGTACTTAAATAAAAAGTAGTTATTACTTCTACATGTTTTAGTGTCACACTGGTATCTGGACCTCAAATCATATGATTGATAGATTGATAGATTGATAGATACCGTATTTTTCGAACTATAAGCCGCTACTTTTTCTCACGCTTTGAACCCCGCGGCTTAAACAATGAAGGATTGTGGATTGTGGAAAAAACTTAGCGACATAACATTAGACCAATGAAATTGCCGAACGGGTTCAGGTGAACCAATGAAACTCTTTACCGCACCACATCATAAATATTGATGAGGTTCCTCTGACTTTTGACCTGCCGCTCACTCGGACTGTCAACAGGAAATGCGAATCATTTGTCACGCTGAAAACAGCCGGGCATGACAAAACGCACTTCACCTGTGTTCTGAGCTGCACGGCATCGGGAGAAAAGCTTCACCGATGGTGATTTTTAAACGCACGATGATGCCAAAAGAAAACCTGAGAGAAATTGTTGTGAAAGGAAGGAGGAAGACAGTGAACAATTACTTTTTTCGGTGGGCTACTGTTTAGATACAAGCCGTGTAACAGGCACTGTCTTTCGTTAAAGCCTGTGTAAAGTTCATTAGTTTTAGTGTAGACATGTATGCGGCTTATTTATGTTTAAAATAAAAATCTTTGTCAAATTCAGTGGGTGCGGCTTATACATGGGTGCGCTTAGTAGTCTGGAAATTACGGTAGATAGATAGATAGATAGACGGATAGATAATTATTGTCATTGCATTGTACAGGTACACAGCAACGAAATGCAGTTTGGCATCTACCAGAATTGCAAAAAGTAGTAATCGTGCAAATAGTGATATATATATATATATATATATATATATATATATATATATATATATATATATATATATATATATATATTTATATGCAGACATTATATACACATATATACATGAATGTGTGTGAAATATTGGGCAAAAGGTACAGTAAGGATATAAAGATATAAAGATAATTAGAGATAAAAGTAGTGTAATGAGGAGTAAAAAAAGATATACTATGTACATTGTATGTATATTGTGCAGAGGTTGTCAATCAAATTCAATATTTAATCCCAACTTAATCGCACATTTCTATCTGTTCTAAATGTACCATATATTAATACTTCCTGTTTTTTATACTTTAAGCACCATGGACATGAAGAAATATAGATGCAATATAGAGGACAAAAAAATTCTTGTAAATATTCTAGTAAATATGATTTTATATAGATCTATTATTATTGTTATTAATGGCCCTGCGATATGAAGCGCTGATAACACAAACTACAGATCCCATAATGCAGCGCTTCAGCTGCCTTACCGAATGCTAGGTGACCTGGGAACATTCACGCGTCAATCAAGTCGAGCTTCTGTTGATGTATTTAACCCTATTGTAAAGTTATTGTGAAGCCCCTCACATTGGTGAAGAGAAAAGTGGATTCTGAAAAAAGAGCGTTTCAAAACCGATGGGATTCTAAGTATATGTTTACTGACACTGCCGGTAAACCCGTGTATTAGTGGAGCGAATGTGGCTGTAATTAAGGAATTTAATCTTAAACGGAACTACGAGACAAAACATCAGGAGAAGATACCAAAATAGAAGAGTAAAGAAGAATCTGACATTTCAGCAGATGTTTTTCACCACAGCAAAATTACAAAGTGAAGTTGGTGTGAAAGCAGAGGAGAAATCAGAGCCACATCAGCCACTTATTTACCGAGGGAGAGTTTCTAAAGAGCTGCATGATGAAGGTGTGAGACGTCTGGTGTTTCACATGAGATATTTTTATGGAGAGCAAAATATTTTAAGTTATTTAAAATATAAGATTATTTTTTATAAAATGGCATAAGAGCAAAGAAATCTGATTGTTTTAATTTGTTGTTACAGTCGAACCCACTTATCTCGACCTCGGTTAACTCGCCAACCCTATTAAGTTGACGTTTTTGAAGTGTAACCCTAACCCTAACCGTAACCCTAACCCTAACCCTAACCGCCAAATTCTCGCTTTGTCTTAGCATTTTCTCATCGGTTATGTCGATTCTTTTATGTCGACGAACCCTAATATCTCGAGCACAAGGGGGGCAAATTTGCCACTTAAAGTCGGTTATCACGATCCCCATGACCAATCGCCGGCTTTTGCCACGTCACCATCTCACTACCGTATTTATGCGTATATAATACGCGTCCTATAGAAAGTTTTACATACCCCTCACCCAGGGTGCATCTTATATACGTGAAAATACAGTAGTGAGATGGCACTGTGCGGAAAAATCAGGCCTTACAGATGCTACAGGTGTAGGATACTTTTTAGAACTGTGTGTCAGAGTGAAATGACTCGAGAATTTAATGTTGACACTGGTTAGCTTTTTGTAAAAACGAACTAGACCCCGCATGTTTTTTTGTGATTTTGTGAGCGATTTTTGTGTTTGCACTGTTGGAGAATATAATAAATGTTTGTATCGAGAATCAACGGTGGTTTGTTTTGAATACTGGTAAACCTCTGCTGTTAGTTGGTGCACTTATGCCTTTTGTTGTTAACAAACATGTATGTACATTTTTATAGCATGCCTTCATCAAACAAATCGCGGCAATGCTGTTGTGTAAAAAAATCTCCAAAAACATTCTCATTTAATAACGCACATCATGTACATAAAGAAATTTCAAGCACGTTAATATACTGCCGCCATATTGGTTTTCATTTATCTCGATCATCTGTTATCTCGCCGCTATTTGGCACACCCCTAAACCGTCGACATAACCGGGTTCGACTGTATTTTAATAATGTTTACTTAAAAGCACAATTTTTATTGAGTTTTCAGGGGTTTTTTGCAGCATGTTCATATTTCTAACTTAAATCATTTTGATAGGAGATATTTTTATGGAGAGTAAAATATTTTAAGTTATTTAAGGTTTAAGTTGATTTATTCTGGAATAATATTCCTGTCTGTTTTTGTTCATATTTATGTTAAAAAAAACAACAAAAAACATTTAGTGTTCAATAAATGTTTGTCCTGTTCGGCCCATGACCTAAAGTGTGCTTTGAGTTTTGGCCCCCTGTGCAGTTGAGTTTGACACCCCTGACGTAAATCATCAGGACACCAAACGGAACCTTTGCTATGTTTCCACACGGACAGTTAATGAGGTGATACCGGAGAAACTGCACCTCTTCAAGTCAAGTTGAGAAGCTTTTATATATAATCATAGACGTTTTACAGATTTGAATAATGTATTGTTTTTATCTGTATGATCAATAAAGACAGTAATTTAGGTTCATTTCGGCATTATGAGGGAAAAAACCCACAAAACGCCACCCAGGGGGTTAATTGTGTGAATCATGGCGTATTAGGCGTTTGATTTGAGATTTGGCGCATAAATAAAACAAAAGTTTACTGATTAAAAATATTTTTCGGTGTAGTTTATTTATTTATTTTACAGTGCCCTCCACAATTATTGGCACCCCTGTTTAAGATGTGGTCGTGGACTTCAAAAAATTCTCCTTTTTTTTAAAACAACATAGAACCCAAATGCAAAAAGAGAAAATCCAACCTTTCATTTAAGTACATAACTTTGGTGGTAAAAAAATCACACATTTAGAACAAAAAAAAAAAAACTTGAAATCATGTGTGCCACAATTATTGGCACCCCTGATGTTAATACTTTGTACAACCTCCTTTTGCCAACAAGACAGCACTTAATCTCCTCCTATAACATTTCACAAGATTGGAGAACACAGAGAGAGGATTTTGACCATTCTTCTTTGCACAATCTTTCTAGATCATCCAGTGTCCTGGGTCCTCTCTTATGCACTCTTCTCTTTAGCTCGCCCCACAGGTTTTCGATTGGGTTGAGGTCTGGGGACTGAGATGGCCATGGGAGGACCTTGAGTTTGTGACTGCTGAACCACTTTTGTGTAGATTTTGCCACATGTTTTGGATCATTATCCTGCTGAAAGACCCAATGACGACCCATCTTCAGCTTTCTGGCAGAGGCCATCAGGTTTAAAATATCCTGGTACTTCAAAGCGTTCATAATGCCATGCACCCTAACAAGGTTCCCAGGGCCTTTGGAAGAGAAACAGGCCCACAGCATCACAGATCCTCCACCATACTTCACGGTGGGCATGAGGTGCTTTTCGGCATACTCATCTTTTGTTTTACGCCAGACCCACTTAGAGTGTTTGTTGCCAAAAAGCTCAATCTTAGTCTCATCTGACCAAAGCACACGATCCCAGTTGAAGTCCCAGTACCGCTTAGCAAACTCCAGGCGTTTACGTTTGTGAGTGTTAGTGAGAAAAGGCTTTTTCCTTGCATGCCTCCCAAACAGCTTGTTGGCATGTAGAGAGCGTCTGATGGTTGTTTTGGAGACTCTGTGACCCCAAGATGCCACTCTTTGATGCAATTCTGTGACGGTGAGCTTGGGAAATTTTTTTACTTCTCTTACCATCCTCCTCACTGTGCGTTGTGGCAAGATAAACTTGGGACCTCTTCCAGCCTTGTTTGTCACTGTTCCAGTTGTTTTAAACTTCTTAATGATTCCTCTGACTGTAGATACCGGCAAGTTAAGGCGAGTGGCTATTTTCTTGTAGCCATTGCCTGACTTATGAAGGTCGACACACATCTGCCTTACTTGAATGGTGTGTTCTCTTGTCTTTGCCATGTTGACAAATGGATAAGAGAATTAGGCCTCTGTGTCACGTCATATTTATACCCCAGGGAAACAGGAAATCATAAATTACTAATTAAAAGTCCCTAGATACCCTGACCAACCTTAGCAACTACAGAAAAATATATAAAAAAAAAAAAAAAATTAAATTTTTCAGAGGAATTGTTAGGGGTGCCAATAATTGTGGCACACATGATTTCAAGTTTTTTTTTTTTTTCTAAATGTATGATTTTTTACCACCAAAGTAATGTACTTAAATGAAAGGTTGGATTTTTCTCTTTTTTTGCATTTGGGTTCTATGTTGTTTTAAAAAAAAGGAGAATTTTTAGAAGTCCACGACCACATCTTAAACAGGGGTGCCAATAATTGTGGAGGGCACTGTATATCTAAGTAAAGAAAGGATGTCGTAAATGAATGTATGTTGTGCTGAAGGTTTTAATTTCGCCTCTTTTATATTTAGTTATTTATTTATGTATTTATATTTTTTATAAAAATGGTAAAAACTAAAATGTGTGCTAAATTGATAGCGTGTTAATACAATTTAGTGCGCATATATATATATATATATATATATATATATATATATATATATATATATATATATATATATAAAAAATACAATAACGAATTAAAAATGTTGTTACCTAATGAATGTCCAGGTTGAACATCACATAAAGAACACAATCAGAGAATAGATGATGATAATCAGGAAAGTCTCTGTTCTCAGTCATGTTTACATCACTGACTCTCTCTGTCTCATCCACGTTAGCTTAACTTCTTGTTGCTTTCTGCCTGCTGATTCTTAGCTTCGTAAACTAGTCTACTTCTGTGGTGAGTGAGAGTCAGGACATTATACACCAGTGGATTGAAAAAGACGCACAATGACAGGAAATCGGTTGATGGGCTGAAATCGACGCGCAGTGAAAATAAAAAATATTTCTCTTTCACCAAATCAATGAATTAAACCTAAAGTAACGAGCCGGTTTTGAAAATGTAAGAAGTAAAAAGTACAGATATTTGTATAAAAATGTAATGAGTAAAAGTAAAAAGTTGTCTGAAAAATAAATAGTGGAGTAAATTACTGATACCAAAAAAATCTACTTAAGTACAGTAACGAAGTATTTGTACTTCGTTACTTCCCACCTCTGGTCTGGAGGTCATGAACGAGCTTCTCTGCATCAGATATAGATAACATGTTTCTTAGCTTAGCAATATTTCTAAGGTGGAAAAAGGCTGTTTTTGTAACATGGTTGATGTGATTTTTAAAAGACAAGTTGGTGTCTAAAATAACTCCCAGGTCTTTTACTGTTGAACTAGTAGTTACAGAACATCTGTTTAAATACATGTTGAAATGCTGGCGCTTCTGTGTACTGGTTTTTGGGCCGATGAGCAAAATCTCAGTTTTATCAGAATTTAATAATAGAAAGTTATGAGTCATCCAGTCTTTTAATTCTTTAACACACTCAGTTATCCGAGCCAATTGGGCTGTATCGTCTGGTTTTGATGAGACATATAGCTGGGTATCATCAGCGTGGCAGTGGAAGCTAATCCCATGCCTTCTAATAATATTTCCTAAAGGAAGCATGTATATTGTGAAAAGCAAGGGTCCTAGAACTGAACCTTGTGCCATGCCATAATTTACTTGCATTAACTGGGATAGCTCTCCATTTCAGTCTAGTTTACACTAGACTTAATAATATCCCATAGAGCAGATGTCACTGATATAGATATTTTACCTCAGAGTGATGACATCACAGACCATTACCTCATATTGTACACACTACCGGTAGAGCATATTAGCCGTGTCTAACCACGTTATCGACTTGGTAGGACTATCGTTCCGACCACTAAGGACAGATTAACAAATAACCTGCCTGATTTATCTCAATTTCTCACTTAACCCCTAAATGCTAATATTCTTGATGAAATTCGTTAACAAAATGGCTAACACCACCTTTCTGATGATTGCGCCGTGAATGGCAGCCACAACCCTGAGCTCTGCAATTCTTCTACTAACCCAAAATCACTGGTTTTAACGATTACAGACCTGTTTCTCTCATGTCTGTGATCATGAAGTCATTTAAAAGACTGGTCCTGGCCTACCTGAAGGACATCAATGGACCTCTGCTGGATCCCCTTCATTTTGCTTACAGAGCAAACAGGTCTGCAGATGATGCAGTCAACATGGGACTGCATTATATGCTGCAACATCTTGACAGTCCTGGGACCTATGCAAGGATCTTGTTTGTAGACTTCAGTTCGGCCTTTAATACCATAATTTCTGACCTTCTCTTAGGCAAACTGTCCCAGATTTCCGTGCCTACCCCAATCTGTTTGTGGATTACCAGCAGCAGACAGTGAGGCTGGGCAAAGGCACATCCAGTCATCATGGGTCTCTCACTATCAGCACTGGTGCTCCCCCCAGGGTTGCGTTCTCTCCCCAATGCTCTTTTCACTGTACACAAATGACTGCACCTCTAAAAACCACTCTGTCAAGCTCCTGAAGATTGTGTATGACACTACAGTCATCGGCTTCATCCAGGGTGGGGACGAGTCTGCTTACAGACAGGAGGTTAAAGAGCTGTCTGTTTGGAGCTCCTGGAGCTCAACACACTAAAAAGAGTGGAGATGATCGTGGACTTCAGGAGAAATCCCCCAGCACTCCCCCCACTCACTATCATGAACAGCACTATAGTAGAGTCATTCAAGTTTCTGGGTACCACTATCTCTAAGGACCTGAAGTGGGACAATAACATTGACTCCATTGTTAAAAAGGCCCAGCAGAGGTTGTACTTTCTTTGCCAACTAAGGAAATTCAACCTGCCACAGGAGCTGCTGAAACTCGGCCATCATGGTCTGTCCTGTGTAGATCTATAACTGTCTGGTTTGGTTCAGCTACCCAATCAGACATCAAGAGGCTACAACGGACGGTCAGGACTGTTTAGAGGATTATTGGTGCCCCACTGCCCAATCTCCAAGATCTTTACTCATCCAGAGTGGAGAAAAGGGCTAAGAAAATCACTTTGGACCCCACACACCCAGCCTACTTTCTCTTCGAACTGTTGCCTTCTGGTCTGCGCTACAGAGCCTCATCCACCAGAATAGCCAGGCACAAGAACAGTTTTTTCCTGCAGGCTATACTCAGCAAGAACAATTAAAATATTCATAACTACACATTGTCTATCATAACTGACACATTTATACATAGAACCCAAATGGTCCATTTGTAAACTGTACACTTGTAAATAACATCTGTACATTTATTTAACAACTTTTTTCACTCTGTGTATATTGCATTATTTAACTGTCTGGTTTACAATTCTGTTACATTATGTCTGTACTTCTGCTGCACTGGAAGCTCATGACGCCAAGTCAAATTCCTTGTGTGTAAGCATACTTGGTAATAAAGCTAAAGCTAAAATAGACACTATCCTCACTAGCACATTAGACACCGTTGCCCCATCCAGTTAAAAATCTTGGAGAAAAAACACCTGTACCATGGTATAATAGTCATACACATGCCATCAAGAGAACAGCCTGTATTCTGGAAAGAAAATGGAGGAAAACTAAATTGGAGATATTTAGAATTGCTCCCACTTAAAAAAGATTAGAGAGGCCTGTAATCTTTATCATAGGTACACTTCAACTATGAGAGACAAAATGAGAATCACATTGTCTGATTTTTAAAGAATTTATTTGAAAATTATGGTGGAAAATAAGTATTTGGTCACCTACAAAAAAGCAAGATTTCTGGCTCTCACAGACCTGTAACTTCTTCTTTAAGAGGCTCCTCTGTCCTCAACTTGTTACCTGCATTATTGGGACCTGTTTGAACTCGTTATCAGTATAAAAGACACCTGTCCACAACCTCAAACAGTCAGACTCCAAACTCCACTATGGTCAAGACCAAAGAGCTGTCAAAGGACACCAGAAACAAAATTTGTAGACCTGCACCAGGCTGGGAAGACTGAATCTGCAATAGGTAAGCAGGTTGGTGTGAAGAAATCAACTGTGGTAGCAATTATAAGAAAATGGAAGACATACAAGACCACTGATAATCTCCCTTGATCTGGGGCTCCATGCAAAATCTCACCCCGTAAGGTCAAAATGATCACAAGAACGGTGAGCAAAAATCCCAGAACCACACAGGTGGACCTAGTGAATGACCTGCAGAGAGCTGGGACCAAAGTAACAAAGGCTACAATCAGTAACACACTACGTCGCCAGGGACTCAAATCCTGCAGTGCCAGACGTGTCCCCCTGCTTAAACCAGTACATGTCCGGGCCCATCTTAAGTTTGCTATAGAGAAATTGGACGATCCAGAAGAGGATTGGGAGAATAGTCAGATGAAACCAAAATAGAATTTTTTGGTAAAAACTCAACTTGTCATGTTTGGAGGAGAAAGAATGCTGAGTTGCATCCAAAGAACACCATACCTACTGTGAAGAATGGGGTGGAAACATCATGCTTTGGGGCTGTTTTTCTGCAAAGGGACCGTGTAAAGGAAAGAATGAATGGGGCCATGTATCGTGAGATTTTGAGTGAAAACCTCCTTCATCCAGCAAGGGCATTGAAGATGAAACGTGGCTGGGTCTTTCAGCATGACAATGATCCCAAACACACCGCCTGGGCAATGAAGGAGTGGCTTTGTAAGAAGCATTGCAAGGTCCTGGAGTGGTCTAGCCAGTCTCTAGATGTCAACCCCATTGAGAATCTTTGGAGGCAATTGAAAATCCGTGTTGCCCAGCGACAGCCCCAAAACTGCTCTAGAGGAGATATGCATGGAGAAATGGGCCAAACTACCAGCAACAGTGTGTAAAAACCTTGTGGAGACTCACAGAACATGCTTGATTTCTGTCATTGCCAATAAAGGGTATATAACAATGTATCGAGATGAGCTTTTGTTATTGACTAAATACTTATTTTTCACCATAATTTGCAAATACATCCTTTAAAAATCAGACAATGTGATTTTCTGGATTTTTTTTTTTCTCATTTTGTCTCTCATAGTTAAAGTGTACCTATGATGAAAATTACAGGCCTCTCTCATCTTTTTAAGAGGAAAAACTTGCACAATTAGTGGCTGACTAAAAACATTTTTGCCCCACTATACTAGTAGAAGCGTGGAGATGGGAGCGACAGTGTGGAGGTACCAATTTTTAAGAATAAGGGAAATGTGCAGACCTGCAGTACCTACAGGGGACTAAAGTTGATCAGCCACACCATAAACTTATGGGAAAGAGAAGTGGAAGCCAGGCTGAGGGAAGAGTTGACCATCTGTGAGCAACAGTATGGTTTCATGCCGAGGAAGAGCACTACGGACACAATATTTCTTTTGAGAATATTGGAGGAGGATAGAGAAGGCCAGAAGGAGTTGCATTGTGTGTTTGTGGATTTGGAGAAAGCGTACGACAGGGTGCTGAGAGAGGAGTTGTGGAAGTCAGGTATGTCAGAGACAAAGACATGTATGAGGACTGTGTGACAGCAGTGAAGTGTGCAGTAGGAACGACAGACTGGTTCAAGGTGGAGGTTGGACTGCATCAAGGATTGCCTCTTAGCCCTTTCCTGTTTGCAGTGGTGATGGCCAGGTTGACGGACGAGGTCAAACAGGAGTCTCTGTGGACTATGATGTTTGCGGATGAAATTGTGATTTGTGTTGAGAATAGGGAGCAGATTGAGATGAGCCTGGAGAGGTGAAGGTACACGCTGGAGAGAAGGGGAATAAAAGTCAGTAAGAGTAAGACAGAGTACATGTGTGTGAATGAGAGGGAGGGCACTGGAGTTGTGCAGTTGCAGCGACAAGAGATGGTGAAGGTGGATGAGTTTAGGCACCTGGGGTCAACAGTGCAAAGTAATGGAGTGTGTTAGAAAAGTGCAGGCAGGGTGGAGTGGGTGATTAAGAGTGGCAGGTGTGATTTGTGATTGTCATTGGGTTAAAGAGTTAAAAGGAAAGTTTATAGGACTGTAGTGAGACCCAATATGTTGTATGGTTTAGAGACAGTGGCATTGACTACAAGACGGAAGATGGAGCTGAACAGTGTTGGGCAGTAACGCGTTACTAGTAAGTAACGAAGTTACTTTTGACAGTAACTAATACTGTAATGCGTTACTTTTTTAAATAAAGTAACTCCGTTACCGTTACTGTATGGTGCGTTACCCGTGACTTTTTAAAATAAATTTTTTCGGCTGAAGTGTAGCCTACAGTCTAACCTGTTTACAGCAGCGACGCATTGTAGGATTTGAGGATAAAACACTGTAAACACGAAGAAGACGCACTGTGGGCGTGTTTCTGTTTATTCAGGTCTGTGCGGCAGTAATGGCGAGTCAAGGCGAGAGCAAGACGAGTTTCTCAAAGTGGAAATATGCTCATTATTTTACTTTAGTTGAGTATAAAGACAAAAACATTTTGTCAAATGTAAGCTGTGTCTTTCTGGTTCGAAGGACGTATCTACTGCGATAGCAGCACCTCCAGAAACTCCATGCCTCAAAGAAGCTAGAAGCTAGAAGCTAACCCAGTGTTATGTTGTACATTGTTGATAGTTTTCATACTTAAACTGTGAAAGGAAGATTTTTAAGAGCTCAACACAACAGCTTTTATGATGCAGAAGCCACTTTAGTTTTTGATTCTAAATATATTATTCAGCTTGTTTTGTTATTTATTTTAGAAATCCTTGTGATATATTCAGTTTGTGCTGGTCTGACTTTAATAAAATACTGTATGTACTGTTTATACTTTTTGAATGATGTTTCGAGTAATTGTAACTAGTTATTATTTTTATTAACTAGCACAACACTGCACAAAACATACTAAGATTGAACTTGTACTTGGGTTGTTGTCTGTGTGGAATTTTTCATGTTTTCACTATATTCTTAATGCTAATACAGGTTATTAGTTTTTCTCGAACATTGTTGTAAAATTTACAACTAGGCCACTAACTAAGCCAGCTTTAATGAAACTTTAATGAAACTCTGGCCATAAGTTGAAAACACCCTGCATGGAGAAGTGGACAGAACCTACTCCAAGTGTTGTTAGACATGATTGGAGCTGTTATTCCTTCATGATGATCACTATGACCTCATAAATGTTATAATATATATATATATATATATATATATATATATATATATATATATATATATATATATATATTTTTTAAATACAAAGTTCCAAGTTTAATTGTCATGCGCACATAATGTCAGGCACAATTGTAAATGTAAGAGTTTGCTGCATGGCTCAGGTACTCTACAGCTGTGCAATTCAAAATAAACAATTTATAGAAGAAGAGGAGGAAGGAGAAGAATAAAGGTAAACAAAAAAAAATAAATTTTTTTCAGAATACAATATAGTAATACAAAATATGCAGAATTTACAGACCTCCTTCACTTTTTCACATTCTTTTAAATGTTGAAGCCAGATTGTTCGAGTACATATTTTCATAATAATATTTACATAATTGTTCAAGTACATATATATTTTTTAATTAATTACACCATAATGGCAAAGTAAAAACATAATTCTAGAATTGTCTGTAAATATTATATGAAAAAAAATGTAAACTGAAAAATCACATGTACATAAATATTCATAGCCTTTACTCAATACTTAGTTGAAGCACTTTTGGCAACAATTGCAAATTTGAGTCTTTTTGAGCATGAGGCTTTGCACATCTAGATTGGGGGAGTTTCTTCATGGCAAATCTTTTCAAGCTGGGTCAGGTTTGATGGAGACCATCTGTGGACTTTTAGCTCTCTCCTGTGGTGTTCAATAGGGTTCAAGTTGAGGCTCTGGCAGGGCCAATCAAGGACATATACAGAGTTATCCTGCTTAGGTTGGATATGTTGGAAGGTTCATGGTTTTTTTTATGCACTGTTTCGTTTACCGTTTGGTGTAGGGTCAGGGCTGGGCATTTAATTTCTATAGGGGGCCATATGAAAAATTTCAACCGTGTTGGAGGGCCGAACCAATGATAACTTGAAATTAATTCTGCTCAATATTAATTTTCTCACATTGTAAAAAGCAGTAAATTATATATTTTGATAAGCTGCTAGTAAGTGAAGTAATAAAGCGAGTAAAGCCAGTTATAAACAGTTTAAAACAAACTGTTTCATTTTATTTTTAACTTGTTAATCTTCACAAATACTAAAAAGGTGTTTTGTAGTATGTTAAAGATAAGCAACTGAACAACTTTATACAAAAAGCAATAAGTGCTTTTGATGTTTTCAGTTTAGTTTATTTGTTCAGTGAGAGAAATCCAGTATGTCTTGGGCTTGAACATGTGCACTGATCTCTGGCTGAATGTTTTAGGTGGCTATGCAAAGGACAACTGAGAGGTGATCATCAGTTATAGAGGATCTGTATCTGGATTTGCAAAGTTTTCTAAGAAGTGTTTGTTACATTGAAGCTTGGCTAGCAAAGCCTCCAACTCCTTTGCGTGCTCTTCATCAGATAAGCTCTTATATTTCTCCTCGTGTTTGGTCACGTAGTGTCGATTCAGATTGTAATCCTTACACACAGCGACTTGTGTACCACAAACTAAGCACACGGCTTTACCTTTGACTTCTGTAAAGAAATATTTAGCAGTCCATGTCTTGTTGAAAATGCGGCATTCGGAATCAACTTTTCTTTTTTAATGAGAGCCGACATTTTTGGGGGGCCAGGGGTAGACCGACGAAGATATGCGCGACCATAAGTAAATAATACGTCATTGTTTTTCAAAATAAAAGCAACACAGTTGTATTGCATGCACAGCATAAATACTTGTTCATTTGTGTTTATGACTGACATACCGCGGGCCAGACAGGGATGCCCAAAGGGCCATATGTGTAGGTTGTAGGTTATGACCTTTTTTCATCACAGTTTTGTATCGCATTTTTTATATCATTTAGAGTATAGTACTCTTGCAATTTCACAGAGAATTAGCTTGCACTGTACATATGTAATCAGTTTTTTGGATGACAGAGTTTCTCAGTTATTATTATTATATTTATTTCCATGATTTGATTAGATTTTTAAAATCCAAATTTCCATGTTAGTATGTATGGTATCTGATAGTTTTGTAACCACAGTGAGGCAAGTACAGTGCTTACAGTACAGTGGTGATACAAAGCAGCAAAGATGTGCTGGATGGACAAAGCTAACATGGTGCAGAGGAAGTGCAAGTGGTGTATAGTGGACTTTGGGACTACTGAGAGGGACTTCAGTGTAGAAACTGCATTTATAACTATGGGCCAGTTCACCACTGTGGACTACGGCAGACCTTTACTTCTTGGGACGGAAGTAGAAGATACTGTTCATCAAAGACACTGTTGGTGATGAAGCAGAGATTGTGCCTGGCAACGTTGATATTTTAGCATAAATTCTGGTGGCCAACAAGTGCAAAACACAATGACAATTCAGACAAACCAGAAAAGGTAGGTATAGTTTGTGAATGGAAACTTACCGATCATTGGACGAGACACCTCTCATTCAAAATATACAGGAAGTATGAAATCTTATAACTTTGTTTCTTGTACATGTGTCAAGTTTCTTGGTTTACTTTAAACTTTTTTTTTATTATTTCAATTAGTGCACATTTAAATATAAAAAATAACAGAAGTAAACATTGGCAAGCAAGGAGAAACTGAAATTAATTCAAAGCTACTTTGAGAAAGGACATTTATATGCAGTGATGTTGGAGATGCTGCAGTATATCATGACATAAAGATTAGTTTGTACACTTTTACACATAAGTTCCAACTTTCCCCTGTCGCAGACTGTCGTACTTCAGATGCTTTATGGTCTGATATCCATAACTGGCTTTACCCAAAGGTTTCCCATCTAAAACATTTCACTGTGAATTACATTATCTTTGGACTTGTAATGAAGAATTACAAAGATGACTTTCTTGTTAATAATATACTTCTGATGGAAAAATTTTATATACAAAATCGAAATACTTAAAAGTGAAACCAACGTTTCTTTTGCATTTTATAATGAGTTTATTTCTTTCACAAAAGCCCTTAAAGTGATTAAAAAGAAAAATGCAATGAATCTTTTGTCTTTTATAGAAAAATATTATTTACAGAATACAGTGGTATTCTGAGACAATGCTCTCGCTAGGACACAGGACGCTAATTGATGCGACGAGCTGCGTGGGAGAGCGTAAGTGGCGATACGAAAAGAACCACATTGCCTGTGATTTTATGGTGCGCAACGTTCGTATCCCAAAATTTTGTTCGTAACCAGGGGCAAAAATTTTGATGAACTGCGATTCGTAACCTGAATTATACTTATGCTGGGGCATTCGTAACCCGAGGTTCCACTGTAAACCATAGCCCTGTTTAAAATTTTTTTTTTTACTTTTTTTACTTTGATTTTATTATTATTATAATAATAATAATAATTATTATTATTATTATTATTATAAATTGCATTGTATTGTATTATAAATTGTATTTATATATCTATTTTTTCCCTGTTTCCTCTATTTTTTTCCTAAATATATGTGTATATATTTGTATTTTTATGCACCATTTGTGTATTGTAATGTAAATTATACTTGTTATTGCCATGTTGTTTGTATATGCTTAATTGCTTAATAAAAACATATATAAATAAATCAATTTTAAAAAAGAAAAATAAAAGACTTGTACTTCCTGTATATCTTGAATGACAGGTGTCTTGTCCAATGATCGGTAAGTGTTCCATTCAGAAACTATACCTACCTTTTCCGGTTTGTCTGAATTGTCGTTTTTGTTTTCAGATTTGTTATTTTGTTTTGCATTTGTTATTTTGTTTTCGGATTTCTGTTTTTGTTTTTGCATTTGTATTTTGTTTTCGGATTGGTTAATGTGTTTTGCACTTCTCGGCCACCGTAATAAATAGCTGAACTGGAAAGTAAACGATATCAAGAAATGGCAAGTATATGTTAATATTTAGTCAATAACCACAGAATTACCTTTAAGAAACTCGAGCTGCATAAACAATGCCTTGGGAATGCCTCCATGTGTCCACTCTCTGAATCACGTAAGTCTAACGGAAAGGTGGCACGTCACCTGCGGGGTGATGTCACAACCAGTAAGCTATAAACACACGTGGTGGAGCCAATGCTAGCTTCCTTTTGTTTAGTAAGTGCTGCTGAAGAGATCACGTAGTTTCGGGTGATCGGTGAGTAGATATATAGATATGGAAGGCAAGAAGTCTTTCAGGCTGTGTGCTCCTCCTTGCCCCCGCTATATTATGGAGATACACACAGCATATGTGTAGCTTGCCTGGGAGCGAAGCATGCTCAGTCGGCTCTCGAGGGAGTCGACTGCTCACACTGTAGCTACATATCCATGTGGACCCACGCTCCTCACGGTTCTGGCCCCGCTGTCGCCGAGGCGAATTAGCAATTCACATCAGAGAATGGTGTGGAGGATGTGGTGGAGCAGATATGCAGGAAGTTTTACAGAGCAAAAGTAGACTTGTTGCGCTGCTCGCAGAAGTTCTAAAGAGTTTGCCAGGTTGGCGTCAGTCTCCTCCTGGTGGATCTTCTCTCTCAAGCAGGGGACACCGTAGTTCACCCCCACCCGGATTTATGTAGTCTGTGGCTGTTGCCCCGCTGGTCTCTCTGTCAAGTAGTAGAGACTATTCACCAATCCAGAGCTCCCTCTACAAGGAGGCCATATGCCGCAAAATGGCACCTCTCGAGCCCTTACCCGAGATGCCTTTAAGTGAAGACTGTCTTTCTTCTTGCCCAATTTACCTAAAGAGTGTTAGGGACCTTCAGGCCCTTTCCGTGGCCCTGTTTCTCACACATACGTCCACAGAACAAGAGAGAGCTGTGGAGAAAGTCAGAGCAGCTTTTCATCTGCTACAGTTCCTATAAAAAATGGCTTCCTGCGATCAAGCAGACCCTTAGAAGGTAGATTGTGGATGCTATTTCATCCCCTAATGATTCCTCTGGTCTCCTCGCACCTTTTGGTGTCAGAGCTCACTCCACTCAGAGTGTGGCGGCCTCTAAACCTGGTCCTCTGGAGTTTCTCTCCAAGACATTTGTAATGCTGTGGACTGGTCCACCCTGCTGACCTTTGTCAGGTTCTCATTGTTCTCTTAGGGAACCAGGGTTACACATGTAACCTAGATACAGACTTATGTCTATGTATCTAGAGAACACCACATTACCCCATTTATTAGTGAATATGAGAAAGATGGTCATTGAGTTGATTACTTTATTGAAGAAGCTGAACACATTTTATGCTAGAAACCAGTCTACAAGTGATCAGCATAATTTAATTATGTTGCTTTTCAGGGGTGCTTAGAGAAAGTTCAATTGCATAATAATGGCGAATGATGGCAAACCAATCTGTTTCAGATGCCAAGGTAAAAGGACATATAGTTAAGAAATGCCGAAAGAAGCAGGGTGTAAACAAGCTGCATACAAATTGTGATCAAGATGTAGACTCGAACCGAGATGCCTCTGCTGCTTTGAGTTGAGTGATTAGAGGTAACAACAAAGACCCAACCAGTTACTTTCCCGTGCTGTGGGAACATTGTAGACATGACGATAGGTGATGTCACCAGAAATATCATCAGAAATATTGAAACTGGTGTCATGAATATCATCAGTTGTTGTCGTCGTCAACTAGTTCATGCTAAATTCAAGACTACCCTTTAAGGAAATCTAGATTCACACTTGATGAGTGTTTATTTTTTAGCAAGTTCAGAAATGTGGACATTGGCAAGATTGGTTGGTCGAGACAAAGTTTACATCCGAGCAGCATCAGTGGTTACTAACATAGCTATAGGGCTCCCAAATGGTCTAGAAACTGAATGTCAGAGGGTATTACAGTAGAGGAACATACTTTTACTGGGATGGTCCTTCCTATATTGGTTAATCCTAGTAGCAATAAAGTGCCTGTTCAAGTAGTAAACCTTACCCAGGAAGATGAGTGGTTGTGCCCTAGGGCACATCTAGGTGTTTACCTCAAGTAGAGTGCATCAGTGACAAACCCCATGATAAAGACAAGTTTCAGAGTATTTCTGCAAGTACTGAACATGTCTCAGTTGACTTAACCAATTCTCAGTCTTAGTATTCAGGCAATCTTAGGCAAACTTAACCTTGGAGGTATCAGTGAACACAAACGAAGTTAAGAGCATTGTTGTCCAGGTATACTGATGTTTTGGCTATTGATGATAATGACCTAGGTTATACTGAGTTAAACAAGAAATCATCTTAGTAGATGAGGTACCAGCAAATTTAACATATTGTTGCATTCTGCACAATTAGTAAGTAACAGTCAAAGAACATACAACTATGTGTTGATTACCGCAAATTTAACCAGAAAACCAAGAAGGATGCTTTTCCCTTGCCGCAAATTGATGAGAGCTTTGCAAGGTGCAAAGTTTTTCTTGACTATAGATTTGGCATATGGTGATCAGCAGGTGGCCATGGCAGAACATGACCAAAATACGACTGCATTTACAACACCATTCGTTGTCTATGAACATCTGTGGATGCCAATGAATGTCTGTAATAGGCCTGCAACTTCTCAATTGCTAATGCAAACCACAATTACTTTTTTCAGATAATGCTATTTTATTTAGATTACTTAAAAAAAAAATGTCTAAGACATTGTAACAGTTCTTTGGAGGCAAGCAACACAAATTTGAGGTAGGCTTATATAGAAATATTATATATGGCCATATATGAACTTTTATATACAGTGGGGAAAAAAGTATTTAGTCAGCCACCAATTGTGCACGTTCTCCCACTTAAAAAGATGAGAGAGACCTGTACTTTTCATTATAGGTACACTTCAACTAGGAGAGACAAAATGATAAAAACAAATCCCGAAAATCACATTGTCTGATTTTTAAAGAATTTATTTGCGAATTATGGTGGAAAATAAGTATTTGGTCAATAACAAAAGATCACCTCAATACTTTGTTTTATACCCTTTGTTGGCAATGACAGATTAGTCATAATATTTGAGAACCAAGATGGCGGCACGTGCACAACGCGAGGCCCAGCGTCTCTCCAGATTTTGCGATTTAGTAGCAATTTCTCCATCAACAGCAAGTTTATTCACTCAGAACAGGCTTGCACACATCTCATACAGCCGACAAGCATTACTAGACATCGGCTACACTCACAGATACGGGCTTTCAACAGACTTTGAACTCCCTCGGGAAATCGCCCGAACACCGCGGACCGCTGATCCAGCTCGGCCAACAGCGAGACCACAGTGCCGGCGGCGAGATCGTAAACAAAGGAGGGGGAAGCGAGGCGGCATCAGGGCTAAGCTAAGGCTAAACCCGCATCAACCATCGATTCCTAGCATCTTCCTTGCTAATGTACTGTCTCTTGCAAATAAAATGGATGAGCTGCTGCTCCGGATATCATCACACAAACGGATTAAGGAATGTAATGTCATGATTTTTACGGAAACATGGCTCAACAACAACATTCCCAGCAGCGCCATTGAGCTCAGGGGTCGCAGTGTTTTTCGGGCTGACAGGACGGCAGAGGACTCTGGTAAGCGCAGAGGTGGAGGTCTGTGCATTTATGTTAACAACACATGGTGCACGGACTCCACTGTCCCTGAAAGTCATTGCTCTGTTCATTTAGAGTATTTGATGATTAAGTGCAGACCCTTTTATTTACCGAGAGAATTCTCAGCCATTGTTGTGACTGCAGTGTACATTCCGCCGGATGCTAATGCTAAGCTAGCTATGGAGGAACTGCATGCAGCTATTAGCAAACAGCAGTCTGCACATCCTGAAGGAGCTATCGTTGTTGCTGGAGATTTTAACCACTCCAACCTGAAATCTGTTTTACCAAAATTTCACCGCAATGTCTCCTGCTCTACCAGAGGGGACATCCAGACCATCACAGACTACAAACGCACAGCTCAACCAACCAGCAGTGCCTTCCAAATGGACGAGCTCAATCACTTTTTTGCTCGTTTTGACCAAAGCACAGGACATTACACAACAACCATGGACTCTTCTACTGCTTACAGCCTGCTTTCACTCTCCACAACGGATGTCTATTCACTGTTTAGCAGAGTGGATGCACGAAAGGCAGCTGGCCCGGATGGCATACCAGGACGTTCTCAGAGCATGCGCTGGACAACTGGCACAGGTTTTTACTGACATTTTCAACCTGTCATTGGCCCAAGCCACAGTACCTACATGCCTGAAGACCACTACTATCATACCAGTGCCTAAGCACTCAGCTGCTAAATGCCTGAATGACTTTTGCCCAGTTGCACTCACCCCCATTGCTATGAAGTGCTTTGAGAAACTGATCCTGAATCACCTTACTGCGGGCCTACCACCTACACTGGACCCATACTAGCCTATCGCTCGAACGGGTCAACAAAGGATGCAGTTTCCACAGCTCTTCATTCAGCCCTCACCCACCTGGATAAAAGCAACACATACATCAGAATGCTGTTCACTGACTTTAGCTCTGCGTTCAATACAGTCCTCCCCACTGTACTGATCACTAAACTCAGTGAACTGGGTATCTGCACCTCCACTTGCAGATGGATTCTGGACTTTCTCACCAACAGACCTCAATCTGTCAGGTTGGGAAACCAGGTATCCTCTACCCTCATTCTGAGCAGTGGCATCCCGCAGGGCTGTGTTCTGAGCCCACTGCTCTACTCCCTGTTCAACCACGATTGTGCTCCTCTGTATAACTCCAACATCTTCATCAAGTATGCAGATGACACCACCGTGGTCAGCCAGATTGACAACAATGACGAATCGGCCTACAGGGAAGAGATCCATAATCTGGCAGCGTGGTGTGCCACCAACAACCTGACTCAACGCCACGAAGACCAAAGAGCTCATTGTGGACTTTCGAAATCCAACAGCAGGAGACATCTACCTGTCAACATCGATGGAACTGAGGTAGAACGAGTCTCCAGCTTTAAGTTCCTGGGAGTTTACATCTCTGAGCATCTGACATGGCAGCAGAACACGTCAGCTCTTGTTTAAAAAGCACAACAGCGCCTGTACTTCTTGGGAAGTCTCAAGAAATCTCATCTGTCCCCAGGGATTTTAAAGAGCTTCTACCGCTGCATCATTGAGAGCATCCTGACCAACTCCATCACTGTATGGTACGGAGGCTCTACTGTGAGTGAACGAAAAGCCCTGCAAAGGGTGGTCAAAACCGCCCAACGCATCACTGGCACCCAACTACCTGCCATTGAACACCTTTACCACAGCAGATGTCTGCGCAGAGCTCACAACATTATCAAGGACTCTTCACATCCCAGTCATAAACTGTTTAACCTCCTTTCATCACAAAGGAGATACAGGAACTTGCGCACCAGAACCAGCAGGTTCAGGGACAGTTTTTTTCCATCCACCATCACACTACTGAACTCTACACTACACTGCTAAATCACTACAAAACAAAACACAAAACAAAACACTGTATATAACCTTTTGTACTATACATGTACATATTACATACTTTTCTATTACTCACTACATCTGCACTATTTTTATCTATGTATCTTTATATCATTACTGTACATTCTGCCCAACATTTCATTCATTTGTGTATATAACCTGTACAAATAAATTATATATATATTTTCCACTTTTTCGCTGCCCGAGCGGTGTGTTTGGGATCATTGTCATGCTGAAAGACCCAGCCACATTTCATCTTTAATGCCCTTGCTGATGGAAGGAGGTTTTCACTCAAAATCTCACAATACATGGCCCCATTCATTCTTTTCTTTACACAGATCAGTTGTCCTAGTCCCTTTGCAGAAAGTGAAGAAAACGCACGACAAGTTGAGTTTTTACCAAAAAGTTCTATTTTGGTTTTCCCAATTCTCTTCTGGATCATCCAAATGCTCCCTAGCAAACTAGGGACACGTCTGGCACTGCAGGATTTGAGTCCCTGGTGGCGTAGTGTGTTACTGATGGTAGCCTTTATTACTTTGGTCCCAGCTCTCTGCAGGTCATTCACTAGGTCCCCCCATGTGGTTCTGGGATTTTTGCTCCCCGTTCTTGTAATCATTTTGACCCCACGGGGTGAGATCTTGCGTGGAGCCCCAGATCGAGAGAGATTATCAGTGGTCTTGTATGTCTTCCATTTTTTTAATAATTGCTCCCACAGTTGATTTCTTCACACCAAGCTGCTTACCTATTGCAGATTCAGTCTTCCCAGCCTGGTGCCCTTTGACAGCTCTTTGGTCTTGGCCATAGTGGAGTTTGGAGTCTGTTTGAGGTAGTGGACAGGTGTCTTTTATACTGATAACGAGTTCAAACAGGTGCCATTAATACAGGTAACAAGTAAAGGACAGAGGAGCCCCTTAAAGAAGAAGTTACAGGTCTGTGAGAGCCAGAAATCTTGCTTTTTTTTGTAGGTGACCAAATACTTATTTTCCAGCATAATTTTCAAATAAATTCTTTAAAAATCAGACAATGTGATTCTCATTTTGTCTCTTATAGTTAAAGTGTACCTATGATGAAAATTACAGGCCTCTTTTATCTTTTTAAGTGGGAGAACTTGCACAATTGGTGGCTGACTAAATACTTTTTTGCCCCACAGTATCTATGAAACTCTTGATGCATGTCAAGATGCTTGCCTCGGTCAAATGTCTTCCCCACATCCGATACCTGCTTAAAGGGGCTGCTCCGGCTGGTAACACATAATACATTACCGCTAAATTAAAAACCCCCAAGATAGCAAAATGAACAAAAAACAAAACAGTGGATTCACGTTTATTATTTTATTTAGAAAATACCAGTTTTAATGCCAGTTGTATCATTTTATTTTGTTGTATTTGTGGCGTAAAAAAAGTTGGGGACCGCTGTGCTATAGGATAACTATTATTGTTCGAGATTACTCTTTCATAACATGAATGTAATGGATCTGAAACCAACATGATAATAACATTCATTATACCTGATTTGCTGCCAGTAAGTGCAAATGTAGATGCTACGCAAAAAAACAAAAACAAAAAAAACCCTTAATGGCAGCAAGTCGGCAAAATACTTCCTGCAAATCTGAAACAGCAACAAGAAAGATTTGAATGAAAAAATGTGGAGATTTTACCAGGTAAGGTATTTTCTATATATATAAATGATTTACACTTGAACATTAACTATATTTATGTTTTAATCGGTCTTATTTAATAAATATCTTTTTTTTAGTTTTACATATTTTAATTTTGCTATGGCCGCAGTTATGGGCGAATTAACTATTTCCCGCCTTCTATAAAATATATTTTTTTAACAGTAACTTTGATCATTATAAGATGTACTGTTGACTCACTACATGTATCATGTTTTACAGATGAGGTTTGTTTTTTTAAACAGTTTTTTAATTCATACATTTTCCTTTGCTAATATGCTAACTTTCAAACGTTCTCTAAATTTAAATGATTTTAGGTTCCCTTTCAGGAATTTGAGCTGCATCAACAATGCTTTGGGAATGCTTCCACATTGTACAAACACTGAATCATGTGTGTAATTAGTCCAATGGAAAGCGCTGCGTCACCGGTGGGGTGGCGTCATGACCAGGATGCTATAAGTGCATGTGGAGTGAAACCGGCACTAGCTTCTGTTTGTTCAGAAAGTACTCTGTGTGTTTGTTCTATGTAAAAGTTAAGGTGCGGGATTTTCTATGAATGGATAGCAAGCACAGTTTGTGTGGGAGCGGTGCATGCTCAGACGGCTCTCGATGGAGCTGGCTGCTCACATTTGCTGCAAAACCCACGCGTATGCTCCGCTCCCCAAAGCGAGGCAATGCCGAGGCGAAGCAGCATTTGAGGACCTGGGGTTTGCAGGTGAAACTTGCAAAGGGATTGAAAATGCTTTGCCCCTTTCTCCGTTTCTTTCTGGCTAGGTCCAGTGTCCTCTCACGATGTTCGGGAAGCATGCCAATGGTGTTTTTTCCGCTTTGCGACCAGAAGGTGCAGCCCCACTCTCTTCTTTTGAGGCAAACCCTCAGCCAGCTCTTTTCGAGGAGCTATTTGAGGTAGTGACTCGTGCTGTTGCCAAGCTGAATATAGAGTGGCCGGCTGATCAGCAGAAGCTCACCTATCCAGTAAAAAAAAAAAAAAAAATATATATATATATATATATATATATATATATATATATATATATATATATATATATATATATATATATCTCCTTCATAATTTACAATTTGCCATGTACATATTTCCCTGGATTTCTCTAAGCAATGGCTTCTCTGTGTTCCATTCTGGTTTATATGTATGTAGATGTTTTTACTTTCTTCTTTCTTTTTTTCAAAAGAGGGACTAGTTGCCATTTTGAGCTACTAGCTTCAAAGTTACACCTCTTATGTCCGCTTAGCTAGCATTCAGGTAACATAGCAACACCCAATGACGGAGAGCTCTCTGCACATGCACAAACAGACACACAGACACAGACACAGACACACACACACACACACACACACACACACACACACACACACACACATCTCTTGTACATATAATAAGTTCACGCTATAATTCAGCAACTGTACATACCATTACCTTGCACAGACATTAACAGCACATTTAGCCTGTATACACTTCTCTATTCTACATGTAGATTATACAGGACAAACTGCATTCTATATGATTTTAATACGGAACGCTACTTTTATGTCTTAAATATGGGATGATTCCTTATAATATAGAACGTTTGCAAGCCTAATAATTTGTCATCGCAACCTTCATTTTACTTTGTTGGAATATGCAAATATGCCTTTGCAAATATGTCAAAATGTTGCACAAACACACTTAGTCAACTGTATATGAAAGTTGTCTACATGGAAAAGTTTTATGTTAAAACATATTGTGTACATGAAGTGAAAGTGCATTTTTGTTGTTGTTTTGAGTTGTAACTTTATTACAAAAAACCTAATGTAACTATTATAAATTGTTTACTATTTCAGAGACCTCATCTGTGTTACATCATTCCACATTTTTTTTATTTTTTACTCTGGGTTGGGATAATTATTAATTTACTGTCAGTTTACCTATCCCCTTTATAAGGTTCCCATTCCCCCACACTCACTGTCCGATGTACCAGTTTCTATCATAGGTCACCTGGACATCCTGCTTCCATGTTTCCATGCTTCCATGCTTCCAAGGAGCACTCAGTTAGGTGTGCTATTTTGCTAGTATCTTCTCAAGCTCTTCTGTGTGTGTGTGTGTGTCTGTGTGTGTGTGTGTGTGTGTATTGTGCTAGTTGCTAAGATAAAGAGAAATCGATGAAATGGCAGTTGAAAGACATAGAAGTATGAATAAAAATCCATCCAAATCCAAAATGTGCTGAAGTGAAGGCCTAGCTACCACTGTCCTCCATATGCTCCTTTTTGATAGTTTAAAGAGCTGTGTCTTAAGCGCAAACAAGTTAAGACAGCAGCAAAATACAAAGCCAGCCACTGAAAAAAAAGCGTTGTACATACACAGTCCTTTTGACTAAGCTTGATGCCAGAGTATCTTGAACTGGACTTCATACTCCCCTTACATTCTCTCTTCTTCTCTCCTCTTACTTAAAAATATACAAGAGGGTTTGCCAAGCATCTAGAACACCTTGAAGTTGTCCTTAAAAGTCTGAAGAATACTAGTGATAAAGTCAAATTGAATGAATGCCACCTCCTACAGGATGAAGTAAAATTTTTAGAAAATCAGATTGTCGAGGATTTAAGATCTTTCCTATGGTTTGTGGATACTATAGTTGATTTGTTGAGCATTTATCTAATATAGCAGGCCAACTGCATGACTTGGATATGTTAAATTTTGGACCTCCCTCTGGAGATAACCAGATGATGTGTAATGCGTGAACTCTTCAATGCCAAAGTGCTTTAGATATCTTAAAGCAAAAACTAATTAGTGCAGCAATATTGGGATTTGCTGATTTCACTCATCCTTACATTGTTGAAACAGATGCCAGCAGTCATGGTTTAGAATCTGTTCTGCATCAGCAACAAGGTGGGAATAAGTGAGTAATAACGTATGCCAGCTGTAGGCTCAGAAATGCCGAATAAGATGACAAAAATGATAGCAGCACGAAACTAGAACTTCTTGCACATAAATAGGCAATTGTTGAGAAATTCTGAGGCTACTTGCATGGATCTAAGTTTACTGTACTAGCTGATAATAACCCTTTGTGGCATCTTAACACGGCCTACATTAGTCGCTATTGAGCATCGATATGGCAGAATTGATAGTTGTGTTAAATTTTGAAGTCCAATACCAGCCCGTTCGGTCTACCAAGATTGCTGATGCGCCATTTAAAAGGGTAGCATGAGCCAGGTACAAAAGATATTAAGGTGATGATTGTGTACCCCTTTGTACTTACATATTTGAGCAAGACAACGCTAACTGCATACTGCACCTATTACAATAACATGACTTCATAGTAAAAAAGTCTGATTGCTAAAATGGCCTGCCTGCAGTATTGACCTTTCAACATTTTTAAACATTTTTTGCTTAAATGGTCCACCCATGAAGAAACACACAAAAAAAGTGCCAGAAAACTTACTGCCACACAGCGCTGAGCGGGATAAGGCAGAGTAAGAAAAACAGTCTGATTATAGAAAAGATCAAAATGAACCGCAACTGGCTGCAAGGCGCAATTCCTAGAAACCAAGGGACCCATGATGCAAAAACGATGGACAGAAAGGTTTTAAACAGACAGTGAGCCGCCAAGACAATCTGGCAGAGTACGGGAGGAATCCACGTCCAGTTATGCAGCCGGAAGATGGTGGCCAGGGTGGTTGCAAGTTCGCGCTTACCCAGAAGTGGAAGCAGGTGCTGCGGAAGTGGCAGCCCCGGACGTGCACGCGCCGCTGGTTGACACACATATGGGGCAACATTCATCCCCAAAACTCTTTAGTTTTCAGATGTATATGGAAAAAAGATGTCATGCTACACAGTGGTGAACATGGCCCTGTACCATGACTTTGAAATGGTACATATTCTCTGGTCAAATTTTTATGGTATGTTGTAAATAAAATGTGAATTTTTTTTTGCAATGTTTTGCAAAGCAATTTATTCTGTTTTTATTTACATTTTACACAATGTTAGAGCATTTTTAAAATGTGTGGTTGTAGATGTTATTGATTTTACTACAGTAGAACCAGCCACAAATGGAAGGGAAAATGTAATAGCGATCACAGATGTGTTTACAATAATACACACAAACTTTTCCTACACTAATCAAGAAGCAGACACCACAGCCAAAGTTTTATTGGGGGAATGGTATATGAAGTTTGGAGTGCTTGAACATCTAAATTCAGACCAGGGGAGAAATTGTGAAAGTGAGGTGGTCGCAGAACTGTGGAAACTGTATGGTGTGAATAAAAGCCACATGACTTTCCATCACCCAATTGAAAAAGCCCTGTGTAAGCATTTCAATAGAATGTTCATGAACTGTTGCAAACTCCCACCTGAGAAAAAGCACAGGTAGACAGAAGACTTTCCAGAGTTAGTCTATTCATACATTGTACAGCTTCACTCCACTATAGGATATTCTGTCAAAACAAATCACAATTGGCTTTTTATACATCAGAGATGTCTTAAAGATGTGCATGCCGAGCAAAAGAGTATTTTGACCTCAAAGCAACTGAATGAATTTCTGTGTGAAATAATAAAGTACTGTCCATCTAGTAGGTCAGACTGTGTACTTCAGAAACAAGCCCCCAAGCTAAAAAATTATTCAAGATGCCTAAAAACCCATTCTTCAGCATGTGGTGAAGTACAATGAACTACATACAAAGTGGAACTTGTCGAAGAAGGTCCTATCAAGAGGGTTAAAAGAGTTGACATTAGACCTTGTGCCCCTAACTCAGGACCAGAGATGAGTGGCTCCTGCAATCAGATTTACCTTTTGGTTCAGTACAACTCAGGAACTAGCTGAATATGAACCAGAGCCTAGTCCTACCCATAAATTAACTCCAGTTCCAGTTCCCCATAGAGGTAAAAGGCCAAATGCAGGACAGCATTCATTCTGCACAATGAGCAAGTCAGTTTTAGACTACATGTCACTCTTGCTGCAGTCTCCCAGATCAGTGCCAGTTTGGGTACAGGTTTCATTGGAGAGGCAGTTAAATAAGTGAGAAACTAGTTATTAGTCACAGAGGATGCTGACTTCTAAGCAGGGGGAGATTGTAACTTGGTCATGTTGTACATTTAAATGCAAAAAGTTGGAGCAGGGGTTTATACATTTAAAAACTACACTGATGTCATTTTGTAGGACTTGTGGTTAATTATGGGTAATATAAGAAAGACCAAAAAAGTAAGATGGCATGAAAATAAAACGTTTGTAGGTTTCATCTAACAGCTATGTAAGTTATATGTAAGTTTATAAATCATTATAAATAATAATATCAGATCACTTAAAGTATTTTGCAAAGGTAAACAAAATCATATAAACAAGTTAATTTGAGGATGATGGTGGATTATGAAATTTCAGGTAATAACATATTAATGTTATGACATCACAATGACCATGACTCAAGGTTATGATATTGTTTTACAAATGCAATGTTTTTTTTTAGTTTTAAATATTATATACATTATATGTGGTAAGAATCAAGCAAATGTGGAATGTTGCTATCTAGTTATGCACATAATTTAGTGAGAAAGATACGCTTGTGGACATTAGCAGATGCAGTGAGTGAGTTAATGTGCATAGATATGCCAGGTATGTGTGGTGTATTGATGAATGCATTTTCTTTTTAGTATCACCACTACAGTGTTGTATAATGTTATATACAGTTTATTTTACTGTTTGGTCTAGGGTATTACCTTTTGCATCACAGTTTCGTATACCATTTTGCATATCATTTGGAGTATTGTACAGTTTTTCTTTTTTTACACAGAGCATTAGCTTGCACTGTACAGATTTACTTAATCTTTTGGAGGATAGATTTAGTCAATTACTGTTTAATATGTTTTATTAGTTTTTTTTTTTTTCAAATCCAAAATCCCATCTATTAGATAAATAAACCATGAAAAAGTAATTTTGTTGGTTTTGTGTGTATAACACCCTAGGCCCCCATCTATAACTGAATACCCATGTAATAGACTTTTTAAAATGCATAACCCTTGACTGCTTTAGAATTCTTTAACACTACTCAACAAGTAGGATCCCTTAAACTGCTGAGAACTAGATGGACGTCTTTCTACAGCCAAGCTGCACACTTTCTTTTCTACTGCATATAAATCCTGCAGAAGCATCACCTTCTCTCGACTATAATCAATAGTTAGCTCTAACTAAAGCATTCCTTTATCCCATTTATTGCCTCCCACCCACTACCAGATCCACTGGGTGACTGGAGGAGGGCATAATTGCTGAAAGCTTTCAGGTTTGATTAGTTAGTGTGCAGCTCGTTAATTTACGCCTAATTAAAGAAGTGAAATGAGATGAGACACAGGGCTGACTAAATAATTGTGCAGAGCGCTCTTAAACACCAATAAAATCAATGGTGGTGTCATCTCAACCAATAATTGGAGAATATTTATTTACACCATGCAATATCTTTGCAATATCTTTAAAGACATCGTCTTCCAAGAGTTATTGTTGGCTGTTAAAATTATTGTATGTTATCTGACAGTTTGGGTTCGTTTCCTTCTTCAAGCCTCTAACATTCAGACTCTTAAAACTAACTTCAATTTGATATATATATATATATATATATATATATATATATATATATATATATATATATATATATATATATTATATAACTATTTCCATAAGCCAAGGATACACAGTCTCTGGTTATCCAGTCGTTTTATTTGAAATACTCATAATTGCTGTTTGTGTGCTGCTGTTTGGCAGAGGTTTGTGTAGCTTAGCATGCAAACATGCACAGGGTATTCATTAAATTCACATACATCTGAGACATTTTCCATTTGTTTTCTGTTATGTGGATCACAATAGCAGGCTTTAAAAAAATCTATAAAAAAATATATTTTTTGGCACTCATGGTCAGCCTGAAAGGTACCATCCATACTCATTAAAAGACAAAAAGCAGAAGAAATCATAGAGACTTTTGGTTTATCGGGAAAGCCTAATAAATGTCACCACTACCATCAAAGTAAAAGGAATATATTACATAACTGTCTGTAAGTAAATGAGTCTGGAAATCTAATTCATGGCACAGAAAAAAAAATTGTGGTTGGATCAAACATAGTTGTTGGTAATTTATTCAACAAAATTAGTTGTCAGTGTAGACAAAAGACAACAGTTCTGTCCACACCGCAGTGGTCATATTTATTGATTCTTTTTTCAGTTCTGTAGTTGTTCCTTTGTTCATCTGTGTTCTTATATGCATCTTATGAATTATTTGTGAACAGTTGCTTAAATGAAAAAAGACAAAATAATAATTAAGTAATGAAAGGTAGAAACAAAGGTCTCAAAGGCAGTTTCACAGTCATACATAAATGTTATTTTTAGTCTCAAAAGAGGTGCTAAGAGACGTGTGTGTGTGTGTGTGTGTGTGTGTGTGTGTGTGTGTGTGTGTGTGTGAGAGAAAGAGACAGAAAGAAAGAAAGAAAGAAAGAAAGAAAGAAAGAAAGAAAGAAAGAAGGAAAGAAGGAAAGAAGGAAAGAAAGGAATAAACAGTTTTTTTTTTTTTATTATTAGAACTCTAACACAGCTTCTGATAATTCTGATATATCACAGTCATACATTTGCTTGGCTCAGCAGACAAGCAGCAAGCCCATAATATG
The DNA here is from genome assembly GCF_014805685.1 of Silurus meridionalis. Classification (NCBI taxonomy): domain Eukaryota; kingdom Metazoa; phylum Chordata; class Actinopteri; order Siluriformes; family Siluridae; genus Silurus; species Silurus meridionalis. The sequence goes on along the minus strand of NC_060884.1, from coordinate 11,508,792 downwards.
AAAGACTCCCCAGTCTTCTCAACAAGTAAGATTCATAGTTTATGTTTTTAACACTCCTTCATTGTGTACAAAACCCCAAACATTTTTACAGACTGCATCTTTTTATTTTCCTCTTGTGACATCAGTTTGCAGGCTGTGCTGTAAGTCATGTTAATAACTTAAGTAAACATTATAGACCTCAGCAACAACCTTTAACACTCACCAGAAAAAAGCATTAATGTGCATGTAATAAGATGTTGGAAAGCGAGATTGATGATTCACAGCAGTATTTAGCATTTCATTGGCTATTGTCAGATGTCTTCCTACTAGTTGAATGTTGCTATTTGACCTTTGCCATTGCATGTACTTCATATTCATTTCTTTGAATTTTTATTTTGGTCTGTTGACCAGCACACACTCTTGTGATGCATATGTGTTATTTTCCCACATTTCTTGGCTGGCATTTAAATGTGACTTTTTAAGGTATGTGGGCCTGACATTTTTGCAATAGGGTAGTAGTTCTCCTGGTTCTTCTATTAGACCCATACATGCTGACTTTAATGCATGGGTCACTTGTTAGAAGCAGGTGAATTAAATTACATTGGAGAATGAAATTAAATAAACTTTAATTATAACCAAAGGGGCATTAGGGGGCTGGGAATATTGACCATCATTATCAACAAAGCTGAAAATGCATACAGACATAAAATTAGTATAAGACAGTTTAAGCAATTATAGTCTGTATTTAGAGGGGGCAATGCAAGTTCAATAAATATGCCAGTATTTATATAAGGAACATTATCTGTGTTCAAATTAAGGCTAAGCAATCACGCCTTTCATGTTGCAAGGTTATTGTGTCTGGCTCTCTTGGCAGAAATTTTTTAATAGTGCATAGGCCCCTGCAGCTAAATAAAAAAAAACACTAATATAAAATGATCAACTGATATGAAATGTAACATAAAAACATGAGACAAAAATAGTTATAAAAAAATAAAATAATAATAATGGGAGTAACAAGCATGGACAGGATTAGAAAGTTTATTACAAACCTGATTCCAAAAAAATGGGACACTGTACAAATTGTGAATAAAGGAATGCAATGATGTGGAAGTTTCGAATTGCAATATTTTATTCAGAATACAACATAGATGACATATTCAATGTTTAAATTGAGAAAATGTAGCATTTTAAGGGAAAAATAAGTTGATTTTAAATTTCATCGCATCAACACATCTCAGAAAAGTTGGGACAAGGCCATGTTTACCACTGTGTGGCATCCCCTCTTCTTTTTATAACAGTCAAGTTGAGGAGACAAGTTGCTCAAGTTTAGGAATAGGAATGTTCTTGTCTAATACAGGCTTCTAGTTGCTCAACTGTCTTAGGTCTTCTTTTTTGCATCTTCCTGTTTATGATGCGCCAAATGTTTTCTATGGGTGAAAGATCTGGACTGCAGGCTGGCCATTTCAGTACCCAGATCCTTCTTCTACGCAGCCATGATGTTGTAATTGATGCAGTATGTGGTCTGGCATTGTTATGTTGGAAAATGCAAGGTCTTCCCTGAGAGAGACGACGTCTGAATAGGAGCATATGTTGTAGAACTTGGAAATACCTTTCAGCATAGATGGTGCCTTTCCAGTTGTGTAAGCTGCCTATGCCACACACAGTCATGCAACCCCATACCTTTAGAGATACAGGCTTCTGAACTGAGCGCTGATAACAACTTGGGCTCCCCTTCTCCTCTTTAGTCCGGATGGCATCCCAGTTTTTTCAAAAAGAACTTCAAATTTTGATTCATCTGGCCACAGGACAGTTTCCCACTTTGCCACAGTCCATTTTAAATGAGCCTTGGCCCAGAGAAAACACCTGCGCTTCTGGATCATGTTTAGATATGGCTTCCTTTTTGACCTATAGAGTTTAGCTGGCAGCGGCGAATGGCACGGTGGATTGTGTTCAATGACAATGTTTTCTGTTTCAGCATGTACGGCTGTCAAAGACCTTGGTGTGATTATTGACCCGAGTCTTTCCTTTGAGTCTCACGTGAATAATATCACCAGAATCGCCTTCTTTCACCTTAGAAATATTGCTAAGATTAGAAATATGATGTCGTTACAGGATGCAGAAAAACTGGTTCATGCTTTTGTTACTTCTAGATTAGACTACTGTAACGCTTTACTGTCTGGGTGTGCGAGTAAGTGCATCAATAAGCTTCAGTTAGTCCAGAATGCAGCAGCAAGGGTCCTCACTAGATCTAGGAAATATGACCACATCACCCCTGTTTTAATCAGTCTACACTGGCTCCCAATCAAATCTCGCATTGACTATAAAATATTACTACTGACGATAAAGCACTCAATGGTCTCGCACCGCAGTATCTGAGTGAACTTCTGTACCAGTATGATCCTCCACGCCTACTTAGATCAAAAGGTGCTGGCTATCTGTTGGTTCCTCAAATAATGAAGACTACAGCAGGGGGCAGATCTTTCTCTTATAAAGCCCCACAGTTATGGAACAGCCTTCCAATCAGTGTTCGACTCAGACACAGTCTCAGTGTTCAAGTCGAGGTTGAAAACGATTTATTTAGTCAAGCCTTTTATCAGTAGATTTCTTAGGTAAAGGCACAGATCTGGAGGAACATGGATATAGAGTGTTTGGTGAACTGGTATATTTGTATGCTGTCGCCCCTCACATTCACACGTTCACTCAGGTTTGTTGACGGTGGTGTGGTGGGTCGTCTCTTATCCCAGAGATCCCTCATGTCTGTGTTACCTTCTGGTTCTCCCTTTTAGTTATGCTGCCATAGCGAGTCTTGCCGGAGTCCAAACTGCACAGTGACATTAACTTTCGTACACCAATAGTTACACTTAATAATCCATATCCTTCTCTTCCGTCACCCTCTCTCTCTCTCTCTCTCTCTCTCTCTCTCTCTCTCTCTCTTTCGGTCGAGTTAAACATGCTCCTGAGGCTCCAGTGACCAGTGTTCCTGCCCTCTCCCTCCTTGGATCTTCACACTTCTGTGCAGCTCGGACGGTCTCTTAATTCGGAGTAGAACGGGTGCTTTGAGGACGGATTGACTGTAGTTGGTGTCGGCGGTCTGCTGCACTGACTCGGGAGTGCAGTTTGCTTCTGATCATCATCACTGTACCCCACAACATTGTATATCTGCTTCAAATGGACATTTGGTGCAACCCAGATGAGGATGGGTTCCCTCTTGAGTCTGGTTCCTCTCAAGGTTTCTTCCTTATGCCATCTCGGGGAGTTTTTCCTTGCCACAGTTGCTCATCAGGGACAAACATACTTACAAAGAACATATTTATGTTTAATCACCACATTATCTGTGTAAAGCTGCTTTGAGACAATGTTCATTGTTAAAAGCGCTATACAAATAAAAATGAATTGAATTGAATTGAATTGAATTTTCTGAAAGTATTCCTGAGCCCATGTTGTGATTTCCATTACAGTAGCATTCCTGTATGTGATGTGGTGCCATCTAAGGGCCCGAAGATCACTGGCATCCAGTATGGTTTTCCGGGCTTGACCCTTATGCACAGAGATTGTTTTAGATTCTCTGAATCTTTGGATGATATTATGCACTGTAGATGAAGATAACATTAAACTCTTTGCAATTTTTCTCTGAGAAACTCCTTTCTGCTATTGCTCCACTATTTTTCACCGCAGCATTGGGGGAATTGGTGATCCCCTCTGCCCATCTTGACTTCTGAGAGACACTGCCACTCTGAGAGGCTCTTTTTATACCCAATCATGTTGCCAATTGGCCTAATAAGTTGCAAATTGGTCCTCGAGCTGTTCCTTACATGTACATTTAACTTTTCCGGCCTCTTACCTGTCCCAACTTTTTTGGAATGTGTAGCTCTCATGAAATCCAAAATGAGCCAATATTTGGCATGACATTTCAAAATGTCTCATTTTCAACATTCAATATGTTATCTATATTCTGTTGTAAATAAAATATAAGTTTAGGAGATTTGTAAAATATTGCATTCCTTTTTTATTTACAATTTGTACAGTGTCCCAACTTTTTTGGAATCAGGTTTGTAGATGTACAGCTCATGTAGGAGCACCGCAGTATCTGAGTGAACTTCTGTACCAGTATGATCCTCCACGCCTACTTAGATCAAAAGGTGCTGGCTATCTGTTGGTTCCTCAAATGATGAAGACTACAGCAGGGGGCAGATCTTTCTCTTATAAAGCCCCACAGTTATGGAACAGCCTTCCAATCAGTGTTCAGGACTCAGACACAGTCTCAGTGTTCAAGTCGAGGTTGAAAACGTATTTATTTAGTCAAGCCTTTTATCAGTAGATTTCTCTTAGGTAAAGGCACAGATCTGGAGGGAACATGGATATAGAGTGTTTGGTGAACTGGTATATTTGTATGCTGTCGTCCCTCACATTCACACGTTCACTCAGGTTTGTTGACGGTGGTGTGGTGGGTCGTCTCTTATCCCAGAGATCCCTCATGTCTGTGTTACCTTCTGGTTCTCCCTTTTAGTTATGCTGCCATAGCGAGTCTTGCCGGAGTCCAAACTGCACAGTGACATTAACTTTCGTACACCAATAGTTACACTTAATAATCCATATCCTTCTCTTCCGTCACCCTCTCTCTCTCTCTCTCTCTCTCTCTCTCTCTCTCTCTCTCTCTCTCTTTCGGTCGAGTTAAACATGCTCCTGAGGCTCCAGTGACCAGTGTTCCTGCCCTCTCCCTCCTTGGATCTTCACACTTCTGTGCAGCTCGGGACGGTCTCTTAATTCGGAGTAGAACGGGTGCTTTGAGGACGGATTGGACTGTAGTTGGTGTCGGCGGTCTGCTGCACTGACTCGGGAGTGCAGTTTGCTTCTGATCATCATCACTGTACCCCACAACATTGTATATCTGCTTCAAATGGACATTTGGTGCAACCCAGATGAGGATGGGTTCCCTCTTGAGTCTGGTTCCTCTCAAGGTTTCTTCCTTATGCCATCTCGGGGAGTTTTTCCTTGCCACAGTTGCTCATCAGGGACAAACATACTTACAAAGAACATATTTATGTTTAATCACCACATTATCTGTGTAAAGCTGCTTTGAGACAATGTTCATTGTTAAAAGCGCTATACAAATAAAATGAATTGAATTGAATTGAATTGAATTTTCTGAAAGTATTCCTGAGCCCATGTTGTGATTTCCATTACAGTAGCATTCCTGTATGTGATGTGGTGCCATCTAAGGGCCCGAAGATCACTGGCATCCAGTATGGTTTTCCGGGCTTGACCCTTATGCACAGAGATTGTTTTAGATTCTCTGAATCTTTGGATGATATTATGCACTGTAGATGAAGATAACATTAAACTCTTTGCAATTTTTCTCTGAGAAACTCCTTTCTGCTATTGCTCCACTATTTTCACCGCAGCATTGGGGGAATTGGTGATCCCCTCTGCCCATCTTGACTTCTGAGAGACACTGCCACTCTGAGAGGCTCTTTTTATACCCAATCATGTTGCCAATTGGCCTAATAAGTTGCAAATTGGTCCTCGAGCTGTTCCTTACATGTACATTTAACTTTTCCGGCCTCTTACCTGTCCCAACTTTTTTGGAATGTGTAGCTCTCATGAAATCCAAAATGAGCCAATATTTGGCATGACATTTCAAAATGTCTCATTTTCAACATTCAATATGTTATCTATATTCTGTTGTAAATAAAATATAAGTTTAGGAGATTTGTAAAATATTGCATTCCTTTTTTATTTACAATTTGTACAGTGTCCCAACTTTTTTGGAATCAGGTTTGTAGATGTACAGCTCATGTAGGACGTTTTTGAAGACAAAGTGAGGGAGGCTGACTGAGATGGTTTGGACATGTGCAGAGGAGGGTCTTGGGGTATATCGGTAGGAGAATGCTGAGGATGGAGCCACCAGGAAAAAAAGAAAAGATGAATGCCAAGGAGGATTTTAATGGATGTGGTGAGAAAAGACATGCAGGTATTTGGTTTGAAATAGGCAGATGTAGAGAACAGGGTAGTATGGAGATCCGCTGTGGCGACCCCTAACGGGAGCAGCCAAAAGAATAATAATAATAATAATAATATTAATAATAATAATAATAATAATAATAATAATAATAATAATAATAATAATAATTATTAAGGAAAAAAGATTAGGGAACACCCATGGTCTATTTTACTGCTTCTAACATATTCAACAAGAAAAAACAAATATTGTCCATGCCTTCACACAAGTCTATGTTGTAAATATATTGTGTCTAATGTCATTTATATTCTATAAGCATGATTCAGCGGCAGTCTACTGCAGAATAACACATTTTAAGGTATTAATGATAGTAAGCTGAGTAAGTGTATTGTATGTGGCCAAAAGCATGAACTTTATTTTTTGTTAAAAGTCTTTTTACTACTACAATGCCTTAAAAACTCTTTGGATTTCTGAGCAGCAGAATCTTGTCTAATGCTTCTTCTCAGATCTTTTGGATGCCATTTTAAATTATTTTAAAGAACAACAACAATAAAACTTCGGTTGACCTTTAACAAGAACTTATTATTTTGTAACATTATATAATGTATGTGTATGTGACAAATTTAATTTGAATTGATTTCATGAATTTATCAATACGTAGCCCTGGATAGGGCCTACCACAGCATTCAAAATCAGAGCATGTACTACACAAAACAAAAAAATTAATTTGAGTTTTTGGTAAATGCTGACATAATTGCATTCTGCAAGCCCTTCATTCTTTTATAGGGCACACTGAATGTTGCAAATATGTTTCAGATCTGGACTGGGAATGCCCCTGAAGAACATTGAAATCATTGCTATGGTGCCAAGACATTTCCTTTGTAACATGCTACAGTATTATTCTGAAAGAAGCGATTAAAATATCAGTGAACTGTAATCATGCGGTGATACATATGTTCAGAAAATATAATTAAATAAGCTCTGCCATGTGATTGATAGGTATTAATGAGCCCATTGTGTGCCAAGAAGACATTTCCCATAACATCAGTCCACCTTCATCCGACGGTTGTCACAAGACAGGTTGAGTTCATGTATTCATGTTTCACGTGTATATCAAGTGTGATTGATGTTCATGAATCACATGTGAAATCTGGCCAAAGGAAAGACGTGACGTCACTGGAGGGGTGATGTCATGACCAGGAAGCTACAATGCGTGCATGCAGTGGAGCCAACGGTAGCTTTTGCAAATAGAAGAAAAGCGCGGAGAGGATGCAGTGAATGTGGCTCAGAGACACAGAGTCTCGTTCCCTCAGTGAACTAGGGTTACACTCTTAACCTAGAGACGTTCCCTTTCAGGAGCTCGAGCTGCGTCGCAACGCTTTGGGAACGAGAGTCCAATCATGCCGCACTGACCAGTCCCTGCCTTGTGTGAAAGAGCACAGTCAGAGCTCAGGACAGAGGAGCTGGAAGTGGCTCTAAGGTCAAGGTTAAAAAACCAGATGAAGGTCAGTGGGGTGGACCAGCCCACAGCATTGCAGATGTCTTGAAGTGGGACTTTAACGGACCAGGCTGTAGAGGCTACCACACTCCGAGTGGAGTGAGCCTTGAACCTGAAAGGAGTGGGGAGACCAAAGGACTCATAAGAAGAGAATATAGCATCCACAAACCAAATACTGAGAGTCTGCTTGTTGGCAGGTAACCCTTTTTTTATAGGGGGGCCATAGCAGACAAGCTGCTCTGACTTCCTCCAAGGACTCGGCCCACGGCTTGCACTGGACACAGTCAGTTTTGCTTCTGCTGGTCAGGGACTTTAAAGGGAGGAGAATAGAATGCCTGCAGCATGACGGGTCGTGGGGGATCCGAAAGCACCGTAGGTACAAAACCCATTCTGGTGTAAAGAAAGGCACTGGCCATGCCAGGGGTAAACTCCAAGGAAGACAGGGCCACAGCGAGAGCCTGTAAGTCCCCGACCCCCTTCAGGAAGGATATAGCCAGAAGGGAAACAGTCTTGATAGACAAATACCTAAGGGCCACCTCGGCCAGTGGCCTAAAGGGGGGCTTAGACAGAGCCTCCAGCATGACGGCCAAATCCCTTACAGGCATCCTAGGTTGCGTCACCAAAGGGGTCTAAACCCAGCAACTGCTCAGCAAGCATTGTAATAAGCAGGAGTATAATAAGCTTCAATAGAGGACACGTTACCTTTCAGGATTGAAGGAGCTAACCCTGCAGCAAACTGCCCAAGCAGAAATTCCAGCACTAGACCAACTGGACAGTTAACTGGGCCCAAATTGGGATGCTCACCCCACACAGAGAACAGACGCTATTTAGCAGCATACAACCTCCTCGTAGAGGGAACTCTGGATTAAAGGATGGTCTCCACTACCTCAGTAGAGAGACCAGCTGCTAGGAACTATGCCTCCTCAGGAGCCACAGCCTCCATATCTCCGGGTGGGGTTGAACCAGGGTGCCCCCTATCTAGGAGAGAGGATCTCTTCCAGAGAGGAATCTCCCAAGGAGGTTCCTCAAGAAGGGATACCAGGTCCATGAACCATGTTCTGCCCTTCCATCGAGGGGCCACCAGGAGGAGACGGACTCCATCCCAGCAAACTCTCTCCAGAACTCCTGGGAGCAGTACGATAGGGGAACGCCATACATGCTTAGCCACGGCCAAGTCTGTACCATGGCGTCCAATCCCAACAGTGTGAAGTCTCCTGAGTCGTAAACAGATCCACCTGTGCTCTGTAAAACCTCTGCAATATCTGCTTTACCACCTCGGGGTGGAGCCTCTATTCCCCAGACCTTAGCCCTTGCCCCGTGTAGGCGTCTGCTCCCTGATTTAGGTACCCAGGGATGTAATCAGCCCTCAAGGAGAGCAGTCTTTCCTGGGCTTACTGGAGGATCTGCTGTGGCAGCCTGTATAGGGGCGAGTTTGCAGACCCTCCCTGATGGTTGATGCAAGAGACCATTGATGTGTTGTCCATACAGACCAGCACATGCTGATCCTTCAGGTCTGGGAGGAAGTGTTTCAGAGCCAAAAACACCACCAGCATCTCCAGACAGTTTATGGACAGTTCATGACCGCCCCTCACCCTGTGAGGGATGCATCCGTTGTTAGCATTACGTGATGACAAGGAGGGCCTAAAGACAGAAACATAGGTTATTTCCACATATCTAACGCTCAAAGGGCTCGCCGCGAGACCTTGATAGTGCGGAGTGGGTTGCCCTAGTGAGAGAACACTCTGACTCTGAGCCACCAGTGGAGGGGTCTCATGTGCAGGAGGCCAAGTGGAATCACACTGGACGCTGCTGCCATGAGCCCCAGCAGCCTCTGAAACTGCTTCACAGTGAGTGACTGGCCTTCTCTCACTCTCTTGACTGCCGTGAGGATAGCCTCGATCCGAGTGGGAGACAGCTGGGTCCAGGTGGCAATGCTCTGTTTTTCAGCTTTGCGATGCCTGGAAACATCACGGGAACTTGTTGACGACCGCACACACAGCATCAGCAAACAAGCCATAAGGGACCATCAGGGCATTCAGCAAGAATATGTAATCCAGTGTAGTTCTTCTGTTCATCTGCCGATTTCATGTGTTGTGAACTCGGACATGCTTTTCTGCTCACCTCAGAGTTTTTTTATAGAGTGGTTACCTTAGTTATTGTGGCCTTTCTGTCAGCTTGAAACAGTCTGGCCATTCCCCATTGACTTCTCTCATGAACAAGGCTTTTCAGTCTACAGAACATCTGCTTACTGGATGTATTTTTATAAACTCTAGAGATTGTGTGTGTGAAAATCCCAGGGGATCAGCAGTTATAGAAATACCCAAACCACTCTGTCTCTCAACAACAATCATTCCATATATACTGTATACCCCATTCTGATGGCTGATGTGAATATTACTTGAATCTGCTGCCCTGTATCTGGATGTATGCATTGTTACTGATGACACATTATTGTCATCACCTGAGTATATGTACAGGTGTTTTTAAAAAGTACTTAGTGATTGTATGTATAGTTTAATGCAGAGACTGCATGTACATTTATAAATTAATTTAATTAATTGCTTCTATTAATTACTACTGATATTTAGCTCAATTCTCACAAATCCAGTCATAAGTGAATAAAGTAGAAGATATTTAAATTAAAATATTTATTTAAAGCAAACCAGCACATAAATCACATGTGAATAAGAAAAGAGTAAGAGTGTGTGTGAATGTGTGTAGGTTCTTTGTGGTAACCAATTCTCCAGAAACAAATCTAGAAATTGTTTTGCGAAGTCGCTTTGATAAAGAAAATTACAGCTCTTGTGAAAACCATTTGGTATAGATATCTAAACACAATTTGTGTGTTTGTGTGTGTCCATGTTTGTGGCAATGATGATGACTGACTATTTGGCCCAAACCCACAGGCTTTCATGTTTGTGCTGAGGGACCAAGCTTTGACAAAGCATGTCACACCATGTCAGATCTAATGAGACACAGAATGCACTGAGAAGACTAGTGGTCTCACCTCCAGCAGCAGCTTTTAACAGTTTCTACGATAAGTCTCCTCCACCACTGTCTGATTGTTATCCATATGGGGATTTGCTGGTACAGCTCGACAGCCTTGCAGAACCATGCTGCATTTTTCACTAGCATACAATATTTGACCATAACACCGAGATTGTCTTATGATTGTAAAAAATTCATGAGTCAGCTTGTACAGTATTGTTCAAAATAATAGCAGTACAATGTGACTAACCAGAATAATCCAGGTTTTTAGTATATTTTTTATTGCTACGTGGCAAACAAGTTACCAGTATGTGCAGTAGATTCTCAGAAAACAAACAAGACCCAGCATTCATGATATGCACGCTCGTAAGGCTGTGCAATTGGGCAATTAGTTGAAAGGGGTGTGTTCAAAAAAATAGCAGTGTGGCATTCAATCACTGAGGTCATCAATTTTGTAAAAAAACAGGTGTGAATCAGGTGGCCCCTATTTAAGGATGAAGCCAGCACTTGTTGAACATGCATTTGAAATGCATGAGGAAAATGGGTCGTTCAAGACATTGTTCAGAAGAACAGCGTACTTTGATTAAAAAGTTGATTGGAGAGGGGAAACCTATAAAGAGGTGCAAAAATTATAGGCTGTTCAGCTAAAATGATCTCCAATGCCTTAAAATGGAGAGCAAAACCAGAGAGACGTGGAAGAAAACGGAAGACAACCATCAAAATGGATCGAAGAATAACCAGAATGGCAAAGGCTCAGCCAATGATCAGCTCCAGGATGATCAAAGACAGTCTGGAGTTACCTGTAAGTACTGTGACAGTTAGAAGACGTCTGTGTAAAGCTAATCTATTTTCAAGAATCCCCATAAAGTCCCTCTGTTAAAAAAGGCATGTGCAGAAGAGGTTACAATTTGCCAAAGAACACATCAACTGGCCTAAAGAGAAATGGAGAAACATTTTGTGGACTGATGAGAGTAAAATTGTTCTTTTTGGGTCCAAGGGCCACAGACAGTTTGTAAGACGACCCCCAAACTCTGAATTCAAGCCACAGTACACAGTGAAGACAGTGAAGCATGGTGGTGCAAGCATCATGATATGAGCATGTTTCTCCTACTATGGTGTTGGGCCTATTTATCGCATACCAGGGATCATGGATCAGTTTGCATATGTCAAAATACTTGAAGAGGTCATGTTGCCTTATGCTGAAGAGGACATGCCCTTGAAATGGTTGTTTCAACAAGACAATGACCCCAAACACACTAGTAAACGAGCAAAGTCTTGGTTCCTAACCAACAAAATTAATGTTATGGAGTGGCCAGCCCAATCCCCAGGCCTTAATCTAATCGAGAACTTGTGGGGTGATATAAAAAATGCTGTTTGTGAAGCAAAACCAAGAAATGTGAATGAATTGTGGAATGTTGTTAAAGAATCATGGAGTGGAATAACAGCTGAGAGGTGCCACAAGTTGGTTGACTCCATGCCACACAGATGTGAAGCAGTTTTAAAAAACTGTGGTCATACAACTAAATATTAGTTTAGTGATTCACAGGATTGCTAAATCCTAGAAACAAAAATGTTTGTACAAAATAGTTTTGAGTTTGTACAGTCAACGGCATATACTGCTATTTTTTTGAACACACCCCTTTCAACTAATTGCCCAATTGCACAGCCTTAAGAGCGTGCATATTATGAATGCTGGGTCTTGTTTGTTTTCTGAGAATCTACTGCACCAACTGGTAACTTGTTTGCCACGTAGCAATAAAAAATATACTAAAAACCTGGATTATTCTGGTTAGTCACATTGTACTGCTATTATTTTGAACAATACTGTATAAGAAGTTGAAGGTTGTAATTGAGTATTGGAGTTTGTGGTTGTACTTTTTTTTTGTTACATCTCTATTCCTTTAAAATCCTGCGAAATTGCTCTGATTTATTGCAAATGTCATGAATTTTATGTGAAAACAAAGGTTTTTCGTCATTCTCCACCTCACTTTCACAGTTACACATACCTGCTATTTTTACCTCCAAAAGAACGTCCAACGGAAGTAAGCTGTAGCAGAGGGTGCGAGGGAGAGAAATACATTTCTCACAGTTTACTGCTGATCCATATTCATGTAAAACTAGGTGCTCTCAAGTGCAAGCATCAGTAATCAGTTTCACTTGATGCTGAACATCTTAAGTGCATACTGAACGTGCATTATTGTAAGAGTGTCCAATACTGCGTCTCTGTTATGCTTCTCTGACTAAACCTCACTCGAATGTACACACCCACACACACACACACACACACACACACACACACACACACACACACACACACACACACAGAGTACAGCTTAGATAAAAGAGGCAGCTCCTGCATGCAAAGTGCACCACCTCTACAAATCACTTTGTCAAGCATGATTTTCACACTCGAGCTCCAGAAATATTACACTGACCCCAGCCCACTCTGCATAAACAAAGTTCAACCAGACAAGACCACTTCTACTTACTATGCTGTATTTAAGATATTATGGTTTTTTTGTATTATTCCTAAATTCTAAAAATATCTGAACGCCCCCTAGTTAACTAGAACAAATACATTCAGGATGTAATGCTGGGCTTAATGTTCTATTGCAAATTGCTTGGGTACAAATGAATTTCAGGCACGCCTTAAGCAAACGCCATGTGTGAAGTGGTTTGATCGATTGTATATGTGCTGAATATGAACACTCAGGGCTTGCTTTGCTCTACAGTGCTTTAGTTTAGGCTTTTTCTATTTTATATTTAGTGTCATATAGCCAGAGGATTTGTATATCTAAGTCAACATGATGCATTTTATGTAGAATTTCACTTTGCTAGTGTATTAATTGTATTTAAACTACTTGAGGACATGCCCTTGAAATGGTTGTTTCAACAAGACAATGACCCCAAACACACTAGTAAACGAGCAAAGTCTTGGTTCCAAACCAACAAAATTAATGTTATGGAGTGGCCAGCCCAATCCCCAGGCCTTAATCTAATCGAGAACTTGTGGGGTGATATAAAAAATGCTGTTTGTGAAGCAAAACCAAGAAATGTGAATGAATTGTGGAATGTTGTTAAAGAATCATGGAGTGGAATAACAGCTGAGAGGTGCCACAAGTTGGTTGACTCCATGCCACACAGATGTGAAGCAGTTTTAAAAAACTGTGGTCATACAACTAAATATTAGTTTAGTGATTCACAGGATTGCTAAATCCTAGAAACAAAAATGTTTGTACAAAATAGTTTTGAGTTTGTACAGTCAACGGCATATACTGCTATTTTTTTGAACACACCCCTTTCAACTAATTGCCCAATTGCACAGCCTTAAGAGCGTGCATATTATGAATGCTGGGTCTTGTTTGTTTTCTGAGAATCTACTGCACCAACTGGTAACTTGTTTGCCACGTAGCAATAAAAATATACTAAAACCTGGATTATTCTGGTTAGTCACATTGTACTGCTATTATTTTGAACAATACTGTATAAGAAGTTGAAGGTTGTAATTGAGTATTGGAGTTTGTGGTTGTACTTTTTTTTTGTTACATCTCTATTCCTTTAAAATCCTGCGAAATTGCTCTGATTTATTGCAAATGTCATGAATTTTATGTGAAAACAAAGGTTTTTCGTCATTCTCCACCTCACTTTCACAGTTACACATACCTGCTATTTTTACCTCCAAAAGAACGTCCAACGGAAGTAAGCTGTAGCAGAGGGTGCGAGGGAGAGAAATACATTTCTCACAGTTTACTGCTGATCCATATTCATGTAAAACTAGGTGCTCTCAAGTGCAAGCATCAGTAATCAGTTTCACTTGATGCTGAACATCTTAAGTGCATACTGAACGTGCATTATTGTAAGAGTGTCCAATACTGCGTCTCTGTTATGCTTCTCTGACTAAACCTCACTCGAATGTACACACCCACACACACACACACACACACACACACACACACACACACACACACACACACACACACACACAGAGTACAGCTTAGATAAAAGAGGCAGCTCCTGCATGCAAAGTGCACCACCTCTACAAATCACTTTGTCAAGCATGATTTTCACACTCGAGCTCCAGAAATATTACACTGACCCCAGCCCACTCTGCATAAACAAAGTTCAACCAGACAAGACCACTTCTACTTACTATGCTGTATTTAAGATATTATGGTTTTTTTTTTGTATTATTCCTAAATTCTAAAAATATCTGAACGCCCCCTAGTTAACTAGAACAAATACATTCAGGATGTAATGCTGGGCTTAATGTTCTATTGCAAATTGCTTGGGTACAAATGAATTTCAGGCACGCCTTAAGCAAACGCCATGTGTGAAGTGGTTTGATCGATTGTATATGTGCTGAATATGAACACTCAGGGCTTGCTTTGCTCTACAGTGCTTTAGTTTAGGCTTTTTTCTATTTTATATTTAGTGTCATATAGCCAGAGGATTTGTATATCTAAGTCAACATGATGCATTTTATGTAGAATTTCACTTTGCTAGTGTATTAATTGTATTTAAACTACTTGAGTAAATGCCGATGCCTATGAGATTAATATAGGATATAGGATATGTAGGTTTTTAAATCACATAACTAAAAAAATGGGACAGGTAACATTTTTGAAACTATAAGTGTCCAGTTTGAGTTTGTGCCAACTGTAGACTCAGGTTTCTGTTCTTGGCTCACAAGAGTTGACCCCGTTGTAGTTTTCTGCTTTAATAACAGATTTACCTCAAGGTTCAAATAGTGAATATGTGAGTTATAATCAGAGGTGGCAAAAGTACACACATACTTTTTTATTAACCTTCCTCTTGTGTTAGGGTCGGCACCGACCCGTTTGTAGTTTTAAATGCACAGAAGTACCACATAAATTTGTTTATTGCATCAAGGTTTTTTTACTTTGTCAATCTCTTTAACTAAATTATAAATTTCTCTGATTAAAATTATAACCTTTGTGGTGTTAGGGTCGGTTTTGACCCAGTTATAATATACCATTTTAAAACAATAATTAGTGCTAAATCTAAAATCATAAACACACTGTCAGCTCACTAACACAGTCAGCCAACAGCTCACTGACAGTCAGCTCCTCTCCTAACCCTGTAAGCTTTACTTAGGGGCTTCTCTCTTTGCCTGTTTGTCACCTTCCTGAACAAACAAACAAAATTGACATGTAAGACATGCATAAGACCAATTCAGTTTAGAGTTGGTGACTTGCAGTGTGCATATATCCAGTTTGCACCATGCAAAAAATGAGAAGATTGAGATTATCTCTTCACTGAAAATGAGACAGAGGACACAGAGCAGCATCGTGATAGAGATGAACCAGGAGACACAGACACATCTGATGAGTCTGATGAAGAGGTCGTCAGTGCTGAAGCTGCTTCTGCTCCTTCTGAAACATTAAAATCCAAAAGTGGTAACATCTGTTGGACCTCAGTACCTCCTGAATTACATGGCAGGGTAACTGCTGCAATTGTCATCAAAATGACCCCCGGGATCACTAGGTTTTCTGTGATGAGAGTAAGTGACAGCAAGACTCCACTTTCTTCAAAATTTGCTTTTACAAACACCACCGTTGTTTTTTTTATTGTCCAAAAAAAAAATGTGTGTGTGTGTGTGTGTGTGTGTGTGGTTGGGGGGGGGTACTTATGTCCACAATTCACAAAGATGCAGATGTGTCATCAGAAAGTGAGACGAAGCCCATACTTATCCTGGACTATAATAAAAACAAAGGAGTGGACAACCTGGATAAGCTGACTGTCACCTACACTTGCCAGGGAATGACCAGGAGATGGCCAGTGGTTGTGTTTTATAACATCCTAGATGTGTCTGCATACAATGCATTTGTGTTGTGGCACTACATCCAGCTAGGGTGGACCTCAACCAAAAAAAAACAAGCGAAGAATGTTTCTTGAGGAGCTAGGAAGTTCCTTAGTCAAAACACCCATTGAGCGAAGCTGAGACGCAGCCATGGTTAGACAGCTGCAGAGTTCACCTAGCACTCTATCCATGCCATCAGCAACTCAAGGAGCATCAGCACCAGCATCCTTCTCAGCCTGCCCTGCCTCAACATCAACCAGCACAGCAACAGCCACAACCCCACTGAAGCCACCTGACTCTAAAAGAAAGAGGTGTCAGGTCTGCCCTAGCAATAAGGACAGAAAGACAAACATATTGTGCTTCTACTGGAAAAAATATCTCTGCAAGTTTTTGCCACACATGCATCTAAACACACACATACACATGTATGTTTTTGCAAACAAAGACTTTTTTGGGGGGCTAATACTTGATTTGCTTGATTGGTTGTTTTGTTTGACTGCAAATCTATATATTTTTTATTATTACTAGTTTAATTTAGTATTTCTATTAAAGCTCTATTTAAAAAAGAATAAAAAATAACTTTTTTGCCTTTTTTTTGGAGTAAAAATATATGGGTCAAAATTGACCCGAACACCATAGATGTTACTATAGTTAATAATATTAAAATAATTTTTATTTTTAATTTTTTTTAATTTAGAGATGTGTTCTAATACCCCTCAGTAACAGTCAGGCAACATAACAATCTTTAATTTATTTATATAATTCTCTTGAGGTTTTATTTACACTTTTTTTAAGTTGAAAACGAGAGGTATGCTATCAAATGAAAGGCCCAGGGAGCCACACCAAAAATATTAAAAGCAATATTTTCATGGGTAAGGAAACCTAACAAGGTAACCAAGAGGTAGGAAACAGATTGGATGATAAATAATAGTTTAGAGGGTATTTTATGACTGTTTTAAGACACGGGTCAAAACCGACCCGTTAACATAAGAGATAGTAACAGAAAGCTAACATAAGACGAAGGTTAAAGTTAAAGTAAAGAAGTTTGGGATCTGACATTTATTTAAGTAAAAAGTAGCCATTACTACTACCTGTGTTTTAGTGTCATGCTGGTAACTGGATGGCATTTGCCTATGAGGCAAATATTCACTGGTATTCAGGGTGTTTAATTTGTGTGTCTGTGAAGAGAGAAGACAGAGACAATGTTTTTCTTGTTATTATGTGTGTACAAATAAAAGTAGACCCTTTACATATTTGAATGATGTATTGCTCTTAACTGCACAATCAAAAAATAATAATTTATGTTTATTTTGATGTTATGAGGAAAAAAATTACGGTGGCCGAGAAGTGCAAAACACATTAACAAATCCGAAAACAAAATAACAAATGCAAAAAAACAAATGAACAAATCCGAAAACACAATCACAATTCGGACAAACTGAAAAAGGTAGGTGTAGTTTGTGAATGGAACACTTGCCGATCATTAGACAAGACACCTGTCATTCAAGATATACAGGAAGTACAACAGTTTCTCCTTGCTTGCCAATGTTTACTTTTGTAATTTTCTAATATTTAAAAGTGCACTAATCAAAATGAAAAATAGTTTAAAGTAAACGGAGAACTTTACACATGTACAAGAAACAAAGTTATAGGATTTCATACTTCCTGTATATCTTGAATGACAGGTGTCACGGTCATCGGTAAGTGTTCCATTCACAAATGATACCCACCTTTTCTGGTTTGTCTGATTTGTTATTTTGTTTTTGGATTTGTCATTTTGTTTTTGGATTTGTTCATTCTTTTGCCACCGTAAAAAATGCCACAAAATGGTAGATTACTCGACCCCCAGAGGGATAATTGTGTGAATCATTGTGGATTTCGGTGCTGATTTGAGACTTGCCACATCAGTAAAACAAATGTTTACTGATTAAAATGTTTTTTTCAGTAAAGCTTATTTATTATTTTTTATATCTGAGCAAAGAAAAGACTTGTGAATAAATGTGTGTTGCACTGAAGGTTTCAATGACCGCTTTCATATTTATTTATATAAAAAATGGTCAAACATAAATCGCGTGTTAATAAATCCAGTGGCATTAAAATTAATTATCATTTTAATTTATATATTTATACAAAACAAATGTACAGTTTTGTTACCTAATAAATGTGTCCAGGTTAAAAAAACACCATATAGAACACAAGCAGAGATAAGACAATAATAATCAGGTGATCAGGAATGTCTCTGTTCCTTTTCAGGAACTCGAGCTGTGTCAAAACGCTTTGGAAACGTGTTTCGACGCAGCGTCTCGGTCCCTTAGGGAACTAGGGTTACATACGTAAACTAGAGACGTTCTCAGTCATGTTTACATCTCTGTAAGAGAAAAAATGTAATGAGTAAAAGTAAAAAGTTGTCTGAAAAATAAATAGAGAAGTAAAGTACTGCTATCAGAAAAATCTACACACAAATTATTTGTACTCCGTACTTCCCACCTCTGGTAAGCATAGCTTTCCTATCAGCTTTCTCATAAATATGAGGCATTTTTGCCAGCAGAACTGCTGTACCCTGAAGAGTTGTTTTTGTAAACTGTAAAAAAATGTTGAGCATGAAAATCCCAGGGGCTTAAATTAAAATGCTGAAATTAAATAGTCTGGCACCAATAATCGTAGTCCCACTTTTTTTTCTCATTATGAGGAACATCAAGTAAAGCACTTGCCGGTTCTTGCATGACCTTTGAATTCTGTTGCTGCCACATGATTGTCTTATGAGGGTTATGTGAATATAGAAGAGTATTGTATGACTGTAGCTTCATTTACAAATTTATCAATGTAGACATTGTAATGCTCTTCAATGCTGCTGCTGCAAAAAAATGTTCTCTTGTTTTCATTACTATCAGGCCTTCCAGAGCTTTATTAGAATAATGTAGGTATTTTTGTTAAAGGTATACACCTATTTATTATACCAGTTTTTTATAACTTTATTATACATAGCTAGAGCATTAAATGCTTTTTTGGCATATTATCTTCTTTCCTCTTGTTTGGACTCGAACTTCTACTTCCTAGCCGAGGACATTCAGCACTGCCAGTTCATGCCTTTTCTAATTTAAAGCCTCACTGTTGACATGGACTAGATTACACTGAACCCTGTGAAACCCTCTTCAAACACTCTCTGCTAGTTAATAAGAAACACACACACACACACACACACACACACACACACACACACACACACACACGCAGCTGTTTTTCAATGGAATTCTATACTGATGTAATATTTTTATTTCTTTTTAGCCAGACTCTTCACATCAGATTTATTCTGGGCAGTTATATTAACTCATTGTTGGCCTGTATAAGTTACAGTAAGCAATGTGCAACATGGGCTTAATCAACACTGTCTATTTTTCATTATTTAGAAGGACTGCTTGCCTAAAATTTTCATCGAACAATATGTTGGGTAAAATACAATAAGTGCATTAAGATGGACTATTCATTAGTGAGCTGTATACCTTACACACACATATTTGTACACCGGCAGAGAGAAAGAGAGAGAGCGATAATGCAGAGTGCGGGAAGCTTGCTCTATCTGTAGCATCTAAGTGCTATCTCCGGAGTTCTGCCAGTGGCTTGACAGGACCAAATAAATATGAATTGATCGATGCTTAGCTGCTGCTGGTGTCGGGAAACTGTGTTATGATGTTTATAGAGGAGAGAAGTGTATAGAAGGGTAATGGGTGTTTCAACTTTCTGTACAATCCTAGCATTCCCATCTTTACATCACATATCTGTATGTTCTCTTTGCTATTGCTTTGAGTTTATTGTTAGCCTCACCAGTTTTTGCTCCACAGAGTATAAACATACAGAAGACAAATGAAACATTTTAGCCAGTCACTGCTAAGATGTTTATTCAACACTATACTGATCCTGATAGATGTTAACAACAGACAATTATTGTGCATCTAATGCAAGGGCTGCCCCTGAGAAATACTGACAGAGCGAATCAATCCCCCTGATGAATGATAATACCTCTGTGTTTGTCCTCCAATCTGTCACTGTTGCATTTAATGAATTATGAATTGCATCTTTCAGAATGCATTTAATAGCTTGGCCACGCTTGGATGTTTTGGCTCTACCCATCACGTGGGAACTTCACATTGCCCCACATATGCACTATGGAAGTGTTTCCAATTAGATCCCAAATGCCACTGAAACTAAAGATCCCTTGGTGTTTTATGAATAGGACCACTCCCAGGGCAATAGATATTATATCTCATTACCAGCACAGTGGTCCACCTGGGGATTGTGCTCAGGCAAGTTGTGCGCTTAGGCAATTGGCTCCTCTTATACTCTCTCTAAGCCTCTTTGTGAAACTGATTGAGTTTGCTCTCCCAATACACCCATTTAATGTCAAACTCAAATATGGTCTGACCTCAATTTCCATGAAAATGCTCGTGTAATGTGTTCATGCAGCAGTTTATTTTTAAGCCGACTGTACACTTTATTTGTGAATTACACATTCCAAATGAGAAATTCACAGCAGGCGTGGAATAATTACACAAATCCTGCACTTAAAAAGTGGCAAAAAGTTGTAATGTAGTTTGCTTTTTCTGAAAGCCCATGACATCAAAATAGTTCATTTTACCTGCACTAAAATTTGACTATGTAGCAAGTAAAAGAGCATATTTTATGTATGTACAAGAGTGGATTTACATTCAACACGTGGTTGAGGTGACTTTCTGTTTAAAAACTCGATTTTTTTTTAAATAAAACAAATTATGCTGAGTTTATAACAGAAAAGCAAAAACCTGGAAATCCTCTTTTATACTCTAAAGTATATAAATAGTTTCACACTCAGATTTTGCCTTCGCCACAAAAGCAGCTTTATAAGGGAGTGAAGGGCCATTTTTATATTTATTCCTTCATATAAAGCCAGTAAGTGTATCTTTAAAAAGCAATATGAATTCAATCATGTTTTGTACAATTTCATACATTTTTGTACAACATGCACGTGGATGTAAACCAAAGTTTTGTGTGCTTTGATTCTGCAAGTTCTACAGTAAAATTAGGATGACATTACTACTGAAATTGCAAAAAATATACATAGGCAACCTACCTGGAAACTGGGCTGTTAAAATTGGGATGTTGTGGAGTAAAAAAACACTTCATATTCTTTCACTAATTATTTTGGCTTTCCTATATAAGACTCCCAAAATCTAACTGTGACCAAATAAATTGAATAGAGCAGAAAATGCTATTTTGTGCTTGTCATGTAACATGCTGTCATACTGACTAATACCAAGTTTAAATAAATGTACAGATTTTGTATGTGAGTGCTGCTCTTGCTGTGTTTATTCTAAGGGACAGGCATGCACATCTTTTCCCTAAGGCTTGTAAGATAACACATGGTGCACTGGATAGCTAACAAATCCTACTGTCACATATTTTTAATTGTGTTTTTAAGAACATATTTTACTCCATTAAGGTCAGATATACTACAAATCCATTCAATGTAAAAATTAAATATAAAAAATCTTTGTAAGCATTTGTCAGTCTGTGCATTGATAAACTATGGCAACAAATTTAAAAGCACAAAAATGTCTGTAAGCATTACAAATTTCCTTTACTGGAACTAAAGGGTCCAAATGAGTTTCATCATCACAATGCACATGAAAGCATGGCTTGCCGCAGTTGAAAGAAATAGAGTGGCCTGAGTCCTGACCCCAACCCCACTGAACACTTTTGGAACACCGGCTGCACAACAAACCTTCTCACCCGACATCGGTGCCTGACCTCACTAATAGTCTAGCTGGATGAGCAGAAATCCCCACAGTCTTTCTCCAAAATCTAGTAGAAAGCCTTCTCAAAAGGTTGCAGGTTATTATTAACAGCAAACAGGGGAATAGGTGTGTACTGTGTGCTACTAGTGATTTAATGCTCTGTATTTATTTTATTTATAAATAGTATAAATACAATTTTTTTGTAAATTTGAATTTATTTTTAATACCCTCCCTAAATGCTTCTTGCTATTTATCACCTAAACTATTTTACCTGAAATCTTTCGATCTGTTGTACTCAACCATGTTATTTTATTTTGTCCTGCTCATTTACATTCACTGACATATGTATTGTTTTTGTTTATGACACATGTGTGAGCATTTGCTTTTCTTCTTTAAAGTGTGTGTGTGTGTGTGTGTGTGTGTGTGTGTGTGTGTGTGTGTGTGTGTGTTTAAATGTCCGTCTCCTGAAATAGCAACACTTTTCAAATCTCCCAAGTGCATATTTCATCTAAATTGCAATGTTTTAATATTCTTTTTCTTATGTTTGTTTAGTAGCTAATCCCTCAATAATTAATTCCTAATTATTAATATTCATAATTTGTGATTTTGCTGTTGTCTGATGAGAGTGCGTACGGGACATTAAAGAAGAAATAAAATGTTGGTATTTTGTACAATGGTCTGTCACACCAAACTTTTAAAATATTAGTCAAAATAAAACTTAGCTCTGTAAAATATTCTAACAAAAGTCCATATTTATTTTTATTGATTGATTGATTTGGTTTTTTTTTTTGTTTGTTTGTTTATAACAAATTACATTGCTTTGAGGAGGTTTGTCCAAAATATGTTTTGCTTTAAATACTATTCAGTTTAACCAAGTTAAGAAACCACTTCAAAAGAATTTGTTATTATTGCTTTAGTATGTATGTGAGAGCTTTTTATTGTCTGGTACTTATACACCATAGAGCAAATTATTTAGTACAATGCTAAAATATTATATTGATATACAACAATGCCCAGGCAAAATAGGTATAAGTGATTAGTGACGATACAAAACAATGTAACTGGTACAAAGTGCTGCTACTAATTAACAATATCAATTCCAAAGTGGATTTTTAATGATCTATTTCTAAATGCATTGAACACTATTTGTTTTTATATGGTTTATAAATTCAAAATGTCATTTTGGCATCAGCTTGAGAGGAAAGGTCAGCAAGGACATGGAGATAAGCAAGATATTGATGTGGCCTGCAATAATCAAATAAATTGTGGTGCAAGATATAACTGAGCTGAAGTTTAAGGGTTGCGCCCCCCATGACAGCTTGGAGATGCAGAATACAAATACAACATACAACACACAACATACAACATACAACCTTTTGATTTTTAAATACCAACAAACTGCCTTGATTTGATCCTTGCATTAGATCCTTTAACTCAGTTACTGTATATTCGTGTATATTTGTGTTATTTAATGGTATTTAATTTATGACAGTTTTTTATAGTATACATTGTAACATGACTATTGGCAACACAGTTAAATTGTTTGCATTGTATATAATTACAGAGCTGATGCTATGTGTGGAGAATTATGTATTACTATGCTATAAATATAGTGGGTTATACATTTGGAAATGTAATATTGCAGTGTGCCAGCTGGTTTTATCCTGCATGACACATTGTCAATTTTATTTTATATATGTATATTAATCTGGCTCAAAGACACTTACTGCATTTCATTTGCTCTGTTCTTGTACTCTGAACAATGTCAAGTTGACTCTAATCTAAAATATTTTACATTTTTAGATTAGATTTTTTTATTATTATTTTGCAACAAATCTTACACTCTAAGTAGCTCCCCTATCTAACCAATGACCAGTTTTGCAATCTGCGAAGATGAGATTTAATACACTCTTCGTTATGTGACTGTGTTAACTTTTGACGAATGATCACTTTGCCACTTCAACACTCATAAAGCAGACTGCAGATGACTTTATAATCGTTTGAATTGGAGCTCACAATCATCTAATGATGAAACAAACTGGTTGGCTATTTTAATCAAATCCAAAATGTATGTATGTTTCTCTCAGCAAACGTACCTTAACTACTTTTACATGTCTTCCATGTCTTATGATATATCAATACCCTGGCCACATGACTTATGATCTCACAGCTTGCTAATGCTTCACTGAGCTCTTGTGACCAAACAACTTATAGTACACACATCACAAACAACACAATTACACTGTTGATAACCAGAGAGTGCAGCATAATCAGAAACTGGTATATCCTGTTAGCAGACAACTGGTAGTTTTACATTATATTACAGTTGTGGTAGAAATTGCAACTGAATGCACTTTAGGCTGGATTAAATGGAGTGTTATAATTATAATAATCACCATCATTATCATCATTATCAGAGTGTATCTAGTGCAGGAATCAAAAATACAGTTATTACAAATAAAATTTAGTGCAAGATTACTTGTTGCTGACAGGTCAGGGTTGCAGCGATCCATTAATGCAGTGATCCAGCCTGGCTTATAATAAATGTTTGCCAATGAAAAAAATCTTTTGGAAACTCAGTATAAAAGATATCTGCATAATCTGTAGCAAGATTAATAAACTGCGTAAATGTGGCAATTTTCGTGCTTTATATCAAAAGCTTTTTAAAGTTGTTCCGATCAGGCCAAGATCAAACAATACCTAATTATGTACAAGTGCACCCAACTACCTATTGCATGAATGGATAATTCCAAAGGTTCACCCCTAGAGTACTTTGTCCAATGAATGGAAAATGAATGGATAATTCCAAAGGTTCACCCCTAGAGTACTTTGTCCACGCCCTTAATAAGCATATACAACTTATAGCTTCCATTCCGCATGGGTTAATGTCTCTTTTTTTCATCAGTATATTATCTTTCAAGTCCTTTTTAACATTTTCAAATGCTTACCATACATGGCAACATACTCTAAAGCTCTAGATGGAGCTGAAAGCCTTATATTTTACACCTTTGAATTTCTAATAAGTTATTTGGGGAAAAGTACAAAAAAAAAAAAAGAAACAAACTGAATTAAAATGGATGTTGAGCCATTGTGCAAACCAAAGTTGAAACCAAAGTCTGCTCCTATGACAAAACCTTCCAGACGGCAGCAAGCCTTCTCAATTTGCGTTGGAAATTAAGAAACGGAAAGCAGCACACGTACTTGCGGACAGAATCAAGATCAGGAAATTAGATGGGCTAAATGAGTTGATTTAGTTCATTCCAAAATGCAAGCTCATCAGTAGGGTGGAACAGCAATAAACAAATTGATTCTGCAGACACAGAAAATGAAATGTTGCACATTAAAATTAATGGGTCTGGTAGATTATATTGAAAACTATGACGTTACTATTAGGGCTATTGATGAATGCAAACATTTAGTAGTTATTGTGTTATTTGCATTTGTTGCAGTACTGTATGAGTCTATCAATACTATCAACTACAAATACCTGTTTTTTTAGAAGTTTGGGTGTTGTAAAAAGCACAGTGGGACATATAGCAGTATTTATTCCCTAAAATCCTAACAGTGAAATTACCTGCTTTATAAGTGACAATTATTTTGTTCATATTGAAAATCAACATTTGTGCTAGCATAATAATTGTCTGTAGCTCCACTTTTTGATGTGTTTTGTCAACCAAGATTTACTGACGTGCAAATCAGTCAAGCATTAATACGGGTGTCTGATTATGCTTCCCTCCTTACATATTTATGCTGCTCATAATTTTAATTATAAATTTAACATAAGTTATATGGAGTATGTACTCTTTCATCTTGGAGAATTTTGCATAAATACATACATACATGTATACATGTATATACATGTGAACAAAAAGAAGGGTATAGCTAGGTTCCTCACCTGCAGTGAAGCAGGCAGACCTGGCAGTCCAGATATTGCAATTGATCTGTAAAGCAACCTTGAATCTGAAGAAAGAGCTATATAAATAAAACATATTAACTTTAGCCAAAGGCTCAAATATGCGTTGGCTACATCATATCACATAGCAGCCTAGCTCTGAAACTCAGGAATAATGTATTTTGTTGTCAATTTTCACATAATAACGAGTACAGGGGGTGCAAGTGAAGATAATATTCACTGAAGTACAAAAGAATCTCTGTGAAAACACGAAGCAAGGACACAAAGAAACAAAGACCATAACCTGAACCCTAACATTATTGACAATTCAGCCATGTTGTTCCCTTGATTGTGTCTGCAGTATGATGAGGCCTATTTATTTGAGCTTTTATTACTTGCCTAAAATATGCATTGGTCCTGTGTGTAAAGTCTGTGCCAACAGCCTGTGGGAAAAACTAAAAATCACATGGACCAGCTTCTTAAAAGTGTTAAGTTAATCTCAGAGATACATCAATACATTTTATTGCTCCCACTACCTTTACTGTGCATGCTAATTTGATCACCTATGAATGTTTCACTGCAATAAAGCAAAATTAATCATTAGGGAAAGCCGGGTACATTTGCTTGATGCTGTGGTCTAGAAATGTTATACGTTGTATATCAACAAATTTCCATCCACAGCCACTTTAAAATTTGAATGGGTCTATAAATATCTATCTGAAGCAGGAGCCGCTTTCCACTATTACAGCTAGCTAATCTGGATTAATTTAAGGCAAATGTCATTTTTGCTATGTACCGCATTTGCAACTTTAAATCTTACATGGCAGTGTGAGAAATGATTGGACCGTGACAGAAGTTAAAATTTGTAAAAAAAAAAAAAAAAAAAAAAAAGACATTTGTGATGTCCATCAATGTGCAGAACTCATGTCATTTAAGGTACTGTATGGATTTTCATATCATGCACATACACATCTGGATACGTTGTAATGCTGATTTTAAGGTTTATCCTGAAGCTACATATTTTTGTACATTCTGCAGTTCAGCTGAATTAGACTGGGTGACTTGAGTACAAAAAGACTTGGAATTTCTGGAATCATTATATTCTGTTTTTCAGGTGTGTAAGTCATTTTTTTGGGCTGCTTTTTTAGGTTACTTAAATTACCATTTGTTTATAATTAAAATTATATTGCAGTGTTTATTTTAGGCCCCAGTGGTTGCCAGGTTTATCTTGAGTAAAGATATCAAGGATAGGGTTTTTCTGTATTGTCTACACCTCTGCCTAAAATACTTGCCTTTAAACGCCCCAAAGAATTGAAGAATAGCAAAAAGGACCAGCAGCTGATCACTTTTTGCATTTTTTAAAATACAATTAAAAAAGCAAAAAATCTAAATAAACAAAAGGATGACTAATATGATGATGGGATATGAAGATGCCAATTATTGAAATTAAAATCTAAAAAGGGTCTAGTATAGTGCCAAAATGCTGCAGCATAAATAGACCTCATTGTAATTATCACAATAATCATTGCTGATTAAACATCATTTTAACCCTTATTATAAAGCAGATGGTACCACCTAATCCATTGCATCCTTTTGCATAACAAAGTTATTGTTTTGTAGTTTTCATTTGGCTGCTCCTATTAGAGTTTGGCACAGTGGATCCTTTGTCGGCATATTCAATTTGGCACTGGTCATACACCAAGCGCCCTTCTTGCTTGGGACTGGCACTGAGAGTGCACTGGCTTGTACAACTCCTCAGTTGCTGGCTTGCCCCCCATACACTAGACCACTAGGGAACCACCATGAACTTAAAGTGGGAGCTTGGCTGGACTAAACATCCATCTGATAAATGTACAGGTTACATAAAGTATAGCTCATAATTCTGTTTATTTAAAGTTTGGATCTGGAAATAAGCAACGACTAAAATGCTCCAAATGTATGTATACTTTACAGTAAAGATAAGATCAATTAATATTGACATATTTAATCTTAGACACAAATAGCATTCTCTCTCACTCTGCCTTGTGCAGTCTTATTCTCACTACATACGGTATTTGCATAGGTCTGTAAATACTTCCTAACTAATAATTTAAAACTAATGTAAGCTTGGCTACTTATATGAAGACAGATTGCTTTCCAACCCAAAATAACAGATTAGTAAAAAATATCTAGTTTAAAATGTTCATTCTATTAATCTCCTTTTGTCATATGATTTAAGTATTTATAAACATAAAATAATTATTCGATTGTATATTTCATGAAGAAATATGTCTTATTTACCAAATGTACCTGCAGAACCTGTCCATGCTCATGTTATGTTTAAATGTAAAATGTCTTTGATGTGTTTTATTTAAATTGTTCAAAATATTTACCTTAATTTAACCAAGCGTTTTTTGATAAAGTTTTTACTTTCTCTAATCAGATCCTTTGTGTTTCATTGATGATTGGCAAAGTCAATTAATTTTTTTTATTTATGTGTTTTCTTTTCCTATTACATTCTCTCACTCCTGCTTCCTTTCTCTATTCTCTCTTGACACTTTTTAGATTAAAGCAAGCATTGAATGTGCCAAGGCTGAGAGTTTAATCAAGTGTAAACCACCAAAGCCCTCCTGACTGCGCGGCAGGGAATCACAGAGTTTTCAACCTATCACCAGGAGTGTGGCCTTCATCAGGATCAGCAAGGCACTCAGTCCTATTTGCATGATAGAGAAAAGGACCCACACTGTGACTAATGTACCAGGTATGAAGAATTTATAGTAAGGAGGTAAAGTGAAGGGAGGAAAGAAATTAAAAAGCAGAGAGGAACAAACACCTCTTGACATTTGAAAGCTGTAGTGGGACATCAAGCATCAGCTGTTGGCCATTGAAGATGAAAGCTTTTTTGTGGATTTGCAGTATTTGCTAAGTTGTCATGGCATCTGGAGCAGGAGAATGAAGAAGATGATGAAAATAGAACAGATGCTGCGGTCGACGTTCAACCTCAAAGGGGGGTGTGACATGATACTGGTTTTCAGTTCAGGGGACTGTTACAGGAATCGCTTAGGCAGTCACACTGGATGAAGTCTCCGCTGTGCAAATGCATTGGGAAGTTTGTGTATATGTGATATTCTATATTCTCATTGGGAACATGTCTCAGCCACAAACCCACTTAGAGAGAATTTACTGCAACAGACCAATAAGACAGACATTATACTGCTCCAAACCAGTAACACAGACACTATACTGTACCTACCCAATACAACTGATCCTTTACTGCAACAGACCAATAACACAGACACTAAACTCTTGATACTATACTGCCTTCTCTGCTGGCCTAAACACTATCAGAAGCACTGACCTACGTTTAACACATAAATTCTAATATTTGTTCCATGAAATTTTATTAATTTATTCCCAACAGTTTATTCTCTTCATTTTATAGTGTTTTTCTTGGCTGCACTGTTTCCAGTATGTGTATGCGGATGTTAGATTTTTTGTCCAATCAGATTTTAGCCTCTATGTGCTGCCATGTCAATCTAATCTGCCCAGGGCCTTCAAAGTCTCTACTGCTGGCCATTTTACCATAGATAATATTATCAACGAGTCTGTTTATTTAACCAATCAGATTTCAAATTCGCCTCACAGGGCAGCTAGCTGGCCCAGAATAGCTTCAGCATTTTTTCGTCCTCTGATTGGTTGGTCAGAGGGAAACTGTTACAGCCAAGTTCGGCTGGCAAAACACATCTGTAGCACACTACACACTTGAATACATCTGACTTTTTTTACACTTACGGCCGTAGAGAAATTGAATTGGTCTCAGACATACTTAAAAAAAAAATTTCAAGAAAAGCTAGACATCAGCGAGGAGAGGTTGGCCAACCCCGAAGCTAGCTAGCTTGTCTCAGCCTGGGAAAGGGTTTGTTCACCACTTCCAGACTAGTGAATACGAGCGGTACCACTGGATTACAGCCTCTGAGGAGCGGTGCAAATTATGAGTATGCATTTCTGGTGAGTAGGTTGTATTTTGTTTACATTTTTATGTTTTTGTCATGTTATTAGACAAAAATGTATTCTGAACTGCTCCAAATGATGTAGGTGGCACAGTTGTGATTGTAGTGTAGAGGTTTGGAGCTTGCTTTAGTAAAATGGCATTCACCCTCCATATGCAAAATGCCTCTCTCTCTGTAATGCCACGCGTTGTTATATTGCGTTTTTGTATAGTATTGATGGTTTCTATAATTGCAGCGTGATAGTGGTGAAATTAAGAGGTGGATTAAGTTGGTTAAGTTCCCACTAAAGGCCCAGTTACCAAATGCACGGCCCACCACTTGTATGATCTGCTAAAGTAGGGGATACACTGTGATTTTAATAGAAGCAGTGGGCCCAGAAGTAAAACTTGGACATAATCAGAGCAGTTAATTCAATATTTATTAAAATTAAAGGGGAAGAGGTGAGTGGAGGATATTCAGTTGGTAAAAGACTGGGTGAGAATCAAACCTATGGTTGTGACAGTTGCCCTAGCACCAAAACAGACAACACCGGCCTGAACCCGGGTCACTGGCATAGAAGTTGAGCACTATTGGTAAGCCACAGGGGTTGGGATGCTGGGCTGAGCAAGGACGAGGACTAGCAAACATACAAAATAGGAAATGGATCCCAGACACAGAGAGAGAGAGAGAGAGAGAGAGAGAGAGAGAGAGAGAGAGAGAGAGAAAAGAGAGCAGACAGTAATGAGAAAACAAATGACGCAACTTCCCTCCCCCAGGACTTAAAACTGATCTATGCTAACTATGGTCAGGATGTTGATGTTACCTTTAGAGGGTGGCACACCAGTGACAAAGTTGAGTGCAATGTGGGCTTGTGTGCTGGCATTCATGGCAACCAGATGTGTCATTTCAGCAGCTACAGAGTGTAACTGACACCAGGGTGGCAGGCAAAACATGATGAGTGTCCCCACTGTAGGACCTGTACATGCACAGAGACAAACATTCAGGAGATCTTTCACCTGGATCAGGTTGCAAGCATTTAGCTCTTTTCATTGCTGCTGCAATCTCATAAGTAATCTATCTACTGTCCTGGAGAAAGAAAGGATGGGAATTTTCTGGAGATAGCATCAGGTGTGGTGTTCTAGGTCCCCTAGCAGTATGTGATGGTAAGATTATATCATTCAAAGAATAGGAACATCTAACCAGGTGCTAATTAAATCTTCTGGCCATTTGAAAATAGGTCACCTGTGACTGTATTTAAGGTCCAGTGTCTTTCTGATTTTGATATCATGGCAAAAATCCAACTCAGCCAAGCCCAGCTCCTCCTTGGAGCATGTTCCAAAGAACCATAAATATCTGTACAAGCAAATCTAAAGTTTGCATGTAATCACTGAGCTTTTTGGGGAAGCTTATATGGTCAGATTAAGTATAAATAAAATATAAATATTAAAAATGTTTTAAATGGCTGTAGCTTCAGTGCCAACTTTTAACATGTAAAATGTATCTTCCTGAAAAAGCTCGAGGGGGTAGCAGTGAAGTAAAGATGATTTTACTTCATGTTTGCCTCTTTCTGTAAAAGCTGTGAAGCTAGGAATATGTACAAAATACAGGACACATTGTACATGACCTGTAGGAAAAACACAAAAGCATTTTAGAAACTCTGTTCTGTTATAAAATACAGTACAAATACAGTACTTTTTCTGGGACTGGCAGGATTGAATTTGTTTACCAGAAAGATGGCACTGCCAATCAGTGTGCTATCAGAGTCACCAACACAATTCGAATAGCTATTAGGGTGTGAATTTACATTTCAAAATGCTTATAGAACTAACGATATTTGACATCACAATAATAACTGTCACAAAATAGAAAAAAAAAAATAGTATCAAAATGTATTGTATTTTGCAAATGTGTATGTGTCCGCTTTAAATGCAGCAGCCTATTGTGTGCTTAATGCATGTTTTCCTTGGCCATTTAAATAAGATTCCTGAAAGAAAGCCTCTTAAATTATGAACTTTTTCAGCAGAATGGAGAGCACAATGAATGGAAATTAAGGTTTCAAAGGAGGTTATATGAGTTTTTATCATGCAGTTTACTCAATACACTGCTGAATGATTTAAAGATTTGTGTTTTAATGAATGGCAGTGGTGACATTAGAGACTTTGGATTGGTCAAAAATTATGTGTGCAATGCTTTCTTTGATCCCATACATGTCATCTGTGCACAAAGCTGGTTACAGGATCTTTGTTATGAAACTTCTCAATCAACCCTTTACGCAGTGTGTGCCACTAAAAGTACTATTGAATGATAAACCCCCTGGCCGTCTCATTACATCAGCAAATATGACTAGTTGTGACAGGATTGGGAGCTTAGGAAGTGCCTCCAAAGTGTGTGTACACGGCATACGTGTGTGTATGTGTGTTCTGCACTCACTCTGGGCTTGCAGGCAGTAGACTTGCCTAATTCAGACTGTCAGCTTGGGGAGAAAGCGCCACTGCCGTGCCTGAGCCGTCTCTCATCATAGGCCACAATCAAACACCTGTCACATGGGATGAATCCACCAGCGCAAGCCTGTCGAGAAACATCCAGAGACGACATGAAAGTCAAAGAGCCACAGCCAAATCCTGAAACATAGATTCAGCACAAGGGGCCAATTTTGGAATGAATAATGATAATGCATAGTAGAAAACCATCATAGCATTCTGAGACTAGTACCACAATTTAAAAAAAGAGAGGGAACTTTATCTATGTAACTATGTTTCATGTAACTACAGTGCAATACCTGGTAAATACGAGGATTACACTTAACCTTTTTATATCTCAGATGTACAACACATGATATATTACACCATGAAATGTCTTTCCAAAAATATAGCCACAATGGAGAAGTCATGTGTGAAAAACTATGAACATGCTAACTGCTTCCATAGAAATTAAGATGCCAAATACCAGCCAGGTGCTGGTAATCAAATGCTCTTGATTATCTGAACATAAGCAATTTTCCCGGTCTGGAGCATTCAGGTGTATGTTAACAAAAGGCCAAGGAGGAAAAACATCAGCAATGACCTTAGAGAACAGTTGTTTTTGTCCATTAATCTGGGAAGGGTTATAAGGCCATTTAACGTCCACATTGTACGTTGAGTAAGATTATTCAAAAGTGTAAAACATTTAAGGAAGTCAGTCTTCCCAGAAGTGGATGTCCCAGCAAATTTACTTCTAGGTTAGATCGTGCAATGCTCAGAGAAATTGTATGGTTTGTAGGAAAGGGTTGCCAGGAGAAAGCCTTTTCTCTGAACAAACCACAAGACTTCTGGAACAATGCCCTTTGTACAGATGAGACCAAAGTGGAGATGTTTAACCATACTGCACAGCATGTAAGCAGAAGCTGAAGGATGTTGTGTCCAGGGTGCGAAAGGTCAGTAGTGATTTTTCCTGCCTGTATTCTGGTTGTTGTATAGTACATGTCCTGGAGACTGGGCAGGGGAGCACCAAATATTTTTTACCTGCTAAGGACCAGATAATTTATTTTTGTCCTGAAATTACAAAATTACATTTCCATTGAATTGTGACCACCTCATTTAATATAATAAAATGGAAATATTTACCCAGTTTAAAAGAATATTTACCACAGTGTAATGGTCATTCATCACACCCAAATGCACAGCTAATGAATATCGTATGTAACCCTATGTCACAATATCATGGTTCTAGTGCTTTTTCTATTGCTTTTTTTGCTTTTTAATTAATCTTCTTCTCAGTTGTGCTTAATGTCACAAGAAGTAATCTGGTGTAAAGGGGTGTAATTACTTATATATATATATATATATATATATATATATATATATATATATATATATATATATATATATATATATATATATTCATTCGAAAATATATACATCACATAAGCTACTTTAATTTCTTTACAAAATTGTGTTGCTAACTCTGCACTAGTGACATTTCCAAAATGATATATGATTCACTTTTACTTACAGATTACATGTCTCTATTTTATTGGTACAAATAACCAACTCACAGGAATAATAAATTAACTTTGTGAGTGTTTCTTCATATATACGTTTCTTGGACATAATGATTTTAAGGGTACATTTTTCATCTTCTTTATAGATATATATTTAGCAATGACAATGCTAGTTAATTAGTTTTGTTAGACATTTTATTGATTCTGGTCACTGTATCTGCATGATGTATCAACTGTTTGATTTGCATTTACTAGTCACAAAATGTGTTGTTTGCTTTTTCTATAGATAAAATAATTAAATCAATTATGTTTAGTTGACTGTTGTGCAAATTAGCCTGTTTGTGCTGAGGTGGTTGGATATTTGTGCACATCAACAAAAACCTAGTAGTAAGAAATGGGAATTTTAATGTCAGGGAAAATACTCTTGAGGTCTACTATGTGTAATAAGGCTTTGAGAAGTGGTAACGTGGGTGCAATTTTGGACCAATATGTGTGCGAAAATACCAGACTTCTACTGTAATGTCACACCACATGATGTGATGCTTCACCCACGCCAGTGTAGGTGCTTTTACTTCTGGCCAAATACATAGGACTTTGGTGAGAATCTGAAGAACAAAAAAAATGGCTTAAGCCCAACCATATCAGCAGTACATCAGTGTTATACCACTATCTTAAGTATGCACCTACACAAAAATAAAAGCTGTATGTCTAAATTTGAATCTCAATATTTACTATATAGGAAATGTGATGTTTTAAATAGTCAATATTTCTAATGTAAAAGCTAAAATTGCACATACCTCTAATTAACTCATGTACTGTTTAACTGTACAGGAGTTAAAAGCAAACTTGGCACAGCAACAGGTCTTGTAACAAACATGGTTGTTAAAAAGAGCTTACGTTTGAAAAGCAAAACTGCCTGCAGCTAATATGTGTGCACCACACTACTTCTGGCTATGGTTAGCTTGATAATTTATGCAAATTTATGCATGCTTCGGGCTACAAATTTTGCTTTATCTGACTTTTAAATAAAATCTTGCAATGAGAAAAATATTACAAAACTTTTTTTGACAACAAAAATTTCCAAACAATTGAATTATACAGCCTGCACATATAAACAATAATAACAGGCCATAAATGAATTTACAAATTTAAACAAAGAGATTAAAAAATAAAAAGAAGCCTTGAAAGTAAGCTTAAAAATGTGTCCAAATGCCAGGGGTGTTGCTCCTCTCAGTATATTTATATGTAGTTATAGAGATATCATCTTTGAAGTGTTTGGAGAAGATGCTTTGATCCTTGACGGCCCTCTCACAGTCTAAACGACAGAGCATTGTGAATATGATGGAGCAGATGCGCCACTGTGAAGAGCTGGCTAATGTTTAAAGTGATT
Organism: Silurus meridionalis; assembly: GCF_014805685.1. Taxonomy (NCBI): domain Eukaryota; kingdom Metazoa; phylum Chordata; class Actinopteri; order Siluriformes; family Siluridae; genus Silurus; species Silurus meridionalis. The sequence continues at coordinate 11,473,550 of NC_060884.1, read as the reverse complement.
ATCATAGAAATGTTCAGAGAATGTTTTTCATACACCTGCTCCAGGCTAGGCATACATTTTATGTCTTAGTGAAAATAATAAAAATAAAATTGTGAAATATTAAAATCTGCTCTGTAATGGCCAAATATGCAAGCTTCTTTATGACCCAGAAAAAAAATCTGCTTCCAGAAAGTTACCACTCACTTAGTTTATGACCAGAAGTATTCCCTATAGGTATGCATTTATTTAAAAATAATACCATTAATAGTATTACCATTGTTTCCATGTTCTCCAATGTGTGTGCAGGGGGATTGTCTTAACGCTAGGATCACCTATTTGTGAGAGTTTATGTAACTTCAGTAGTGTTGAATTGGAAATAGAATAGAAACCCAACACAAAGTAACTGAGATTGTGTGTGTGTGTGTGTGTGTGTGTGTGTGTGTGTGTGTGTGTGCATGTGTGTGTGTTCAGTACCTACTTATAGTACTTACAGTATAGTATAGACATTTTAAAATTTGTGTGTGTCCAGACAAACATCACTTACAGCACTAATTATACTACTAATAGCAAACAACTGTAATGAAGTAATTAAAGTTAATTTGGAAGTATAGTCAAATAGCCAAATATTGTCAAATATTTGGTGTGTGAACCCTTAGCTTAAAAAAAAGCAAGCAAATAAAAATAATTAATTTCAGGTTCACATTTATGTGGTGATAAAAATTGTTTAGTATGTTTTTAAAGCATTTCAGTGACTCTGAGAAAGACCTTTGAAAGACCTTGGCACTTGGCTTCTGTTTTTGTTTTGCATAGAAAAACCTCACAACCTTTATGGGTTTTTCCACTTTAATAATACAGTACAAACATTTTCTGTTGCAATGAATTAATTTGTTGGTTTGGAACAAAAACGCTGTTTTTTAACAGCACTATATAAACTACTCTCAGCTTTATATATGTCACTGAAGCATTTATACTAGTTACTTTATAATAAGGCAACAATGTGTACGTTTTGGGGGGCTTATGTAATATACTTATGATAACAATATGATGTATACAGCAATACAATAAATGACCTTGAATCATGTACCTGTGTCTGTTACCAGCGATATATGTACCTGATTCACCACAAGACATGTACAACATTGTGAAGAAAAAAAATGTGTGAAGGACTGAATATCAGCAGCTGTATACGCCACAGCCTGGAGTGGATTAATTAGGCTCTAATGAGCATACTACAGCTCTGTGTTCGGCTCTGGGCGACTTTCCGTTCTGAGTCATGGCGCATTCACACCATAAGGCAATGGATCATGGCAAATTTGTATGCTCTCAGCCTTCTCTGCATTTTACATATGATACTGATATTACTTGATGAAAGCTCAAAGTAGTTTTGTGTCTAAACATGTTCCTGGAATATAATTTTTGTTTGTCTGTTTGTTTTTTTGTTTGTTTGGGATTTTTAATAATACAGAGAGCCATTACATTAAAAGCAGACACTATGTTTATTAGTTCTGCGATGGTTACATGTTTTTTTTAAGTTCTTAGAGCAAATATAATAACAAGGATGAGAAACTGCAAACATAAAAAAAAAAAAAAAAAAAAAGCATACAAATCTGCATACAAATAAAAACATATATTTATATATATTTGGGCTGTTAATTGATCAAAATATTTAAGCATGATTAATCGCATGAATATGATAAGTTAACCCCTGATTAATCTCTACTTATTCTCACATTTTTTGTATATGTTTAAAATGTACCTTAAATTCATACTTTTCAAGTTGGCATGGACAAATATGGATGAATATTGAATTAATTTAGCATCTTTTAGATTTATTTATTCAAATTTGTAATAAATATGGTCAAACAGAAATGCATGCTGCATTAATTAAAATGAGTGTCATTAAAATGAATTTGCGTTAACACGTTTTTGAGGCGTCAATTTTGACATACATATATATGTGTGTGCGTGTGTGTGTGCGTGTGTGTGTGTTTTTTAAGGCATTATGTCAAATTGTTTTTAAAGTTTCAAATCAAGCTTGGCTTCTGCTATGTAAGTATCTAAGTAAATATGTAAGCAAAAAAACAAACAAATAAATAAACAAATAATCAAATTAATAATTACAACATAAATAAATAAATAAATAAATGATGTATGTATTTACAGAGTACATCAACACTAATATCACCACGGAAATGGAAACACAAAAATAAAAACACAAGCAAGCGAGCACAGTATTAGATTTGGCCTATCCTTTGTGCACCACTGCTGAGTGTAAAGATTTTTTTTGCATGGCCAATTATCCTTTTGATGCTAATTACAAAACCCGTCTGCCAGTAATGCACCTTGTAACTGAGCTTAATGAATTATATGCGACTATGTCGTGATGGTATTTTCTAGCGGACATGTATAACCTTTTAAGCTACTAAAACGTTGTTATTTGTATTTATTTATTTATTTTTGGTTTATTTATTTATTGCTTGAAATGCTGGAGCTAAAAAGTCCAGAAATTCTACAGTTATCACTTGAAAAAAACCTAACTTTTTTCCCCACTGTATTTTTTGGTTGAAAATACAAAACACATAATTACAACGGATGTTTCACCCACTCCATGCCTTTATGCAGGGTGATTAGAAGAAAGCCAAAGTATATATTAACATACGTCAGCCTTGTTGTTCACACTTTGCATCATTCTTTTCCACCCGAGCTACTACAGTTCCTCTCTTGAATTTTAAATGGCTTTTCGGTTTGCAGTTGTGGTAATTTAATTCTGGAGCTTGTGAACATAAACATTACATGCGAGACTGTGTTGGCCTAGTGTAATTCTTGTAATTGGAGTTTAGATGTACTCATTTATCAACTTGTTTACAGACAATAAACTTAAGTGAATAATTCATATAATTCATATAAGATGAACGTATACAGTTTTATGTTGGGAAATAATGTGCAGTCTAAAGACACAAAGGGCTTCTATTACTACATAATGACATAAATATACACCAAGGTGATATTGAGAGTTCATTTCAGTCAAATTACTATAAATTGTTATTTCATGGCTTTGTTATTGAATACTAAGTGATGATTTGTATTCCCATAATGTATCTTCAGGTAACAGGTGCTGTGGACAAACACCACTGGGCTGTTGCCTACACTGAGCAATTTAAATGTGTTTAAAAGTCAATACTTTAAATATCAAAACACTGCCTAGCAAACTGTCATTATTTAAATTCCTTTCTTATTGGAAAGGCAGGGTGTTTCCTTCTTTGTCAACAAGAAAACAGGTTATACGAATATTTCCAAATTAACAGTTGACTTCAGAAACAAATTATGTTAATAAGATAAGAAGTCTTTATTTCTTAGGCCAGACTAACAACTGTTATCTGACTACTAATCACACTGCAAAATGGCCAAGGCATCATAATTAACACTCTCTCCCAAACAAAATCAATTTTATTTGGTGTTTTGAAAATATGTTTTTGGGAAACTCAGTCCTGAGAAGTTATATGGATGCACACATTACAGTACGCTCTGAATGTGCTGACAAAAACAAAAAAGAAAACCGCACATAAGAAGTGATTCTCATTTTATAATATATGCAGTTATAACAGAAATTAACCAAAAAAAAGTAACATTTTGCCAAATGAACAATTGTGATTATTTTACATATTTCAAATTTACAGTAATAGTTATTACTCTATCAATTAATATTGTTATAATCAAACAGCAATACACTGCGTGTGAAAATAAACAAATAGCTCTCGTTTAAAGCTTTATTTACCACATACAAAAAGTTAGACAGAGTGTCATTTTTGCAGTGGAATACTTAACTGCATTTTACAGATCTTGAAAAGCACAAAACACATTAGGCACAGCCAGACACATGAGATATAAAGTGCACAAACAATAAACATCTGTACAGAATACACATTGCTATATACTAGTGTATCTGATTGTACATTTACGATTTACATTGTGTGCATAATTTGGCATGTGTTTGTGTTTGAGATGTGTGTCTTTGTGGAAGGTATATGCAGATGGATGTATTAGAGAAATGGAGGTAAAATAAATTATGCCTGAAGGGAGGTCTCATTCAGAGCCCTTATCACTTGTGAAAAGTAGCTCTTTTTTACATGCCCTGTGTTTGGTTCTCTTGCTGTGGTAGTGTTTGCCTGAGTGCAGGAGTGTGAACAGTCTGGTTAGGGTGACAAAAGTCCTTGATTGTCTTTCCTGTCTCACCTCTGCATCATCATGTACTGTACATCAGAATGTCTTGCAGATATTATAAAAATGTTACAATTACTGTAATTATATCTAGGTTATAAGGCTATTTTTGTTTTATAATCTGTCTTTATACATTTTTATCAATGATTATTTTATAATTCTATAAAATTGTTTGTATTATCATGAATAGCATTAAAAAAGTAAATCTGAACAGTAAAAAAAAAAAATGAAGAACAAATTGAATAAATAATTATCTGCATTAATATTATAATGTTATAACAAATTAAATTTATTTTGCATAATTAAACTGAACTGCTTGACTCGGACACCCTTTGCATAACATGTAATGATGACTCCGACTTCTGTGGTTCAGCTCTAATCTGTCATCTTCAAGGTGTATTATGAAAGTATACAGCAATGCAAAACATTACACTTTTGTTACATTTGTGTTAGAGTCATGTCTAAACTTTGAAATCAAACAAATTATGTGTAGAGACGATGGCATAAACAGTGCTTTACCTATAAATGGAGCCTTATATAATTAACTTTCAATCAAATTCACCAGTTAACTTTTTCCGAACTAGGTATTTAGGTTTACCATTTATAGAAAATTTTGTCTGTTCTTTCCCTAAGGAAGTTTATCGAAAGATTGAGCACTGTGATTAATCAGTCATATATATATATATATATATATATATATATATATATATATATATATATATATATATATAGTGAGGAAATTAAGTATTTGAACACCCTGCTATTTTGCAAGTTCTCCCACTTAGAAATCATGGAGGGGTCTGTCATCGTAGGTGCATGTCCACTGTGAGAGACAAAATAAAATAAAAAAAAATCCAGAAATCACAATGTATGATTTTTTAACTATTTATTTGTATGATACAACTGCAAATAAGTATTTGAACACCTGAGAAAGTCAATGTTAATATTTGGTACAGTAGCCTTTGTTTGCAATTACAGAGGTCAAACGTTTCCTGTAGTTTTTCACCTGGTTTGCACACTCTGCAGTAGGGATTTTGGCCCACTCTTCCACACAGATCTTCTCTAGATCAGTCAGGTTTCTGGCCTGTCGCTGAGAAACACGGAGTTTGAGCTCCCTCCAAAGATTCTCTATTGGGTCTAGGTCTGGAGACTGGCTAGGCCATGCCAGAACCTTGATATGCTTCTTACAGAGCCACTTCTTGGTTATCCTGGTTGTGTGCTTCGGGTCATTGTCATGTTGGAAGACCCAGCCTCGACCCATCTTCAATGCTCTAACTGAGGGAAGGAGGTTGTTCCCCAAAATCTCGCAATACATGGCCCCGGTCATCTTCTCCTTAATACAGTGCAGTCGCCCTGTCCCATGTGCAGAAAAACACCCCCAAAGCATGATGCTACCACCCCCATGCTTCACAGTAGGGATGGTGTTCTTGGGATGGTACTCATCATTCTTCTTCCTCCAAACACATTTAGTGGGATTATGACCCAAAAGTTCTATTTTTTCTCATCTGACCACATGACTTTCTCCCATGACTCCTCTGGATGGTCATCGGCAAACTTAAGATGTGCCTGGACATATATATATATATATATATATATATATATATATATATATATATATATATATATATATATATATATATATATATATGTCAAATTTTTTTAATGCACATCTCTTTGTTTCATGATGTATTTTACTTTTTAAAACTAGAACCTTCAATACTAGATTTAATTTAGATTTTTAAAAACTAAAAATCACTTATAAAACAATTCTACACATATTCAAGAAACTTCAAATATATTTAAATGATTAAGTAAAATGTGATAGTTGCAGAAAACACAAAACGTTCCTGTTCCTAAAAGAAGTGACAATGCCATTCATACAAAATGCTCAGCTCTAATGGTGTGCACAACGTTTTTAAATTTCCAAGAAAAAAAGGAAAATTGCAAACCCTTTGGACCAGAAGTCTTTTTAAAAGCACATTATTTACAATTTGGGCATTATCTCAGAGTGACCTCTTAAATCCTATTGGAGTTATGAACTCATTTACATTCATGTTGCACAATGTAACTAGTCCCATGTATAGCCTACAGCATGCAAATCTGGTTATACAAAAAATAAAAAAGCACCACAATGCTTATATAAAAGAGTCACATTTGCTGCTTGTGCCAACTAAAGTTAACTACATTTTTGCATTTACAACCTTTAGCAGATGCTCTTATCTAGAAGCAAGGAAGGTTCATTCCATGACCTAGGTGCCAGGACAGAGAAGAGTTGATACAAGTCAAAATTAAGTTGGAAGGTCAAATTGAAATGTGCTTGTGGCATGCAATGAATGCAAAGTTTAATAAGTGTTTCAGGTAGGCTAGAGAGGTGCTGATGCAAGCAGCGACATAAAGCTAGTGGAGAGAACACAGTAAAAGGTAACATGGGAGAGACTAAACAGAGAGATTAAAGTCATGAAGCCACATTTAATCACTATATGATGTTACATTTTATTTTCTGGCAAACACTGAAGATTGTACTAATGGGATGTTGGCCCGATTAAAGACATGGAGAAGGCTAGGTTGGGCTACACCTTTCTATTGGACTCTATTTTCTAGTACATCAATTACATCAATTCTATTAAGGTTTGTCAGTCAAATACAGCCTGATATTCTGCTTAATTTTGACCATGAAGGATGGAGGGAAGTAAGCAAGAAAGCAACATGGCAAGAAAGTAAGTAAGCAACAAAAACTGTCTTTTTGAGTAGCTGTGAAAAAAAGAAAAGAAAAGAAACACCAGACAGCCCAAAACTTTTTTATTTTTTTATTTTTTATTATGATTATTATGATACAAATATTATATTTCATTAATATGATTGATGAAGATACTCACCCACCCATTTTGACTGCACCCCCAATGGCGACAGATTTAATTCTGCCCTGAAAAATGTCCCTAGCCAAATGTGTTATTTCAGAAGTGTGTATCAAACTGGTAGCCCTTCACATCCATTGGTACCCAAAAAGTAGCTCTCAGTTTCAAAAAGGTTGGTGACCCCTGGTCCAGTGTTTAGCTTGTTTCAAATGCAAGCAAAAGATCTTGGTGTACTCTTTGTTTTTTATTCCACAGTGTGATTGTTGAAACCCACTTCAAGCAAACCACTCTTAGCACCTAATCCACTTTGACTTTTAGGTTTAATCAGCTCTGCACAACTTGCAGTCAAATCTCCTAGTAGGTATTATAGCCACAAAACAAAATGTGTACTTTGTTGGCAGGAATTGTGATTTTACCGTGATTAATTTCTAAAAATGCACACTGGTGGGTTGGGTAATTATAGTGCAGGAGCAGGTTATCACACCTTCGTGGCAGAATCAAAACAGAATAACAGAATAGCTTTGTTTTCAGAAATGAAAACGAGAGCAACAGAGCTCACATTCACAAATTAATTAATTATTTACTATTTGAATTTTCCAACCTATCAGGACAAATGTAATGATTCTTATAAATAGTCCAATGTTATAGCAATACTGCACATAACCATATTAACATGTTTACTTTGGACAAAATTAAAAATAATAATAATAATTTTGTCAAATATTTGCATGTATTTAAAAAGCAATAAAAAATGCTATATTCAAATTGTGCCGTTATATTATACATGAATAGCAGTTTTCTTGGCAGGATTTTGGAGTTGGATGGAAACGTGTGGTTGGCATGATGCACAGGTTCATACCAGGATATTAGAAATTAAAATGCCAAAAAAATGTACCAAAGCCTTGGCATGTGTAGTGAATCATGCATGCTATTAATTCAATTATTAAATATTGGTTTTATCCAAAAAAGAAAAAAGAATTCTTGACCTCAATCAGGACGTCAGACACCCATCTGATTTTCTATCTTCTTAATTACTTACCATAAGTGCTACACAGGCTGACACAGTAAAGGGAGGAGAACATATTAATCAAAGAGATTTACTGAAATGCCATCCAGTATTGAAATACATCCCTAGTTGCTAGATCTGAAAATAGATTCTCCAGATGGGCCGACTCGTCTTTTTGTTAACTTTGGTAACTGAATCATATATAACTTACACTTTACTTTATTTCATTACACAACAACTGAACTCTAGCTTGCAGCAATTCCTGTGTTACAGTTAATATGCTTTATGTCTGCAGTACATTATGTAAATCCACACAGTCCCTCAGCTATTGAAACTATGCTGTATCAACACTAGACAATAATGACTAATAAGAAGTTTTGTTAGAATGAAGTCTAGCATTTAGACATTTAAAAAAATAAATAGCGGATGCTTTGCTAAGAACACTGACAAGGAAATCAACATACTACAACATGACAGTAAACCTTTAATTTGTGAGAAATACTCCTAAAGCCATAACCTGGTGTGTTTGCATGCTTGGTAGATTTGAACAGAACCATGTTTTTTTATGTTAATGTTTAAATGATAATTCCTTTTCCTCAATTTGGAATGTTTTCAAACAAATAGCTTGAAATTAAGACGGAAAAACAGTGGGGAAAACACCAGCTGTACAAGAGGTGGTTCTCTGTTATCTCTTGGGACTGATTACCAACTTATAAAATAAAAAGTAAATAATAGAAAAGGCTGACGACTAATACAATCATTCATTTTTAGTATCATTTATTGAGTATTTAGCAGTGATATAATGTTGCATGTTTTTGCAAAAAAAGATATTGTTCCACCTAAAATCATACTTGTATGTGGACTTTTGAAATTTTTCTCCAAAAAATACCAGTATGTGGACTTTTGACTCTAAAGTGTACTTGTGTATATAGACTGGTGTGATGTGCAGTGGATTGATGTACCATCTACGAAAAGATGCAAGGGCTCCCTACATCCCAGGTAGGTTCATCAGCCACAGCAACCTCATCGAGGCTTACAATTAGTGAATGAATGAATTATGGGAAACAATATAACTTGTTATATTTATACCCATTTTTATGATTTACTTTACTTTAAAGTGTGTTCTGTCCATAAAAACTATTTGGAATTCTGTACCTAACCCATCATCTCCATGGATCATTAATTTTATTATTTTTTTTTTTAAGTTATTATTCCAAGGTGCAATGTCTCATTGTTAATAGTGCACAAATACATGTCCCTGATGGTTCAGTCATTATAATTTAATTAAATCTAGAATGGCATGGCATTTCTCAAAACTTTATTACAATTTGTTTTAAAACTATTAGCCTATTACATTGTCAGCAGAATTATTCAGCAAGTATAGTCCCTTTGAAATGTCAAACTTAGTGATCAAAGCATTAATGCTTCTGTATTTTTCCATTTCAAATTCCTCATTTATTATGATCTTCTCTAAAAAAAAAAAAAATTATAAAAACCTACTCATTCTAATAAAACATGTAACATAAACTGGAATATTATATCATGCAATCAGCATCATAATAGACACTGATGCAGAAATTGTGCATGTAGAAATTGCATGTTATTCTGCCTGTGAATGACCAAATCAGCATTAAAAATGAGATGAGTACACTGGGTTGCTCATTTTATGAGGCAAAATAAATTTGATTTTTATCAGCACTTCCTTCTGTCCCCTGTGAAAAACCTTATTTTTCAGTGAACGGATATCTAAGGTCACAGGTTTATAGAATATTGGCACTCCCTTAACCTTTACCAAGAAGCAATGTCCTTGATTCTTTTTATGACTTGTTTATCACGAATTATTTAAGACAAGTGTTGTCTGGGGAGCATTGGCCTTGCAAATGAGGAAATGAACCTCAGAAAAACCAGTAAATTGTTAGACTAGCCTGTTTTGGATAATAGAGTTGGTATTACATTAAGGAGTCCTGTTTATATTTCCTAGGTAGAAATTTGAATGTTTTTGATGTATGCAAAGCCTAAAAAATAATGACCATAGCAGACAACTAAAGGGATCATATAACAGTTTGTAAAACTTTGCACTAGGAAAAATAGGGCACATCAGAACATTTTAAACATTTACCAAACCTTAATAACAGGAGTCAGCGGTGTTCTCAAAAATCTTGCAATTTCTCCACATTGTGATTGCATGTTAAGGTGAAAGTTAATCAGCATGAGGAGAGTTGCCTAAAACATGCCACATCATTGCTTGTTGAACATGTGCACATATCACCACCCACTCAGAGGCAGAGGTCAGTGTGTAGCAGAAGAGACATGAAGCTTTGTGAATCCCTGGGCACATTGTTGGCAAGATTGCTTAAACTCTTGCAGGCCTTGCATGGAATACTAAACAGCAGAGTCTACAGATGGCTGTCAGGACTACAGTGAGGTCTTAACCCAGATTTCCCACCAAGGACAAACACATAAAGAAGGCCGGGTATTTGCCAACAGATTAACCAAAGCATTAAAAATTCCGACACTATACTTCAGCTTGTATATCGTTTTAGATGCCACTTTCTAGGCTGAACCTTCACCTAACGAGGCCACCTAATGACTTGTAAAATAAAGTTATTCCAAATCATGCCTGGACGCCAATAAGAAATGTGAACTAATACCTCACGCTGAGACGCTTACTCACTGCAGAAATGTCCTTGGACGATTTTATTGAGTTACGGATTAGCATGTCATTGCTAAGGAAAGGAAATACAAAGCGATCTTGCATGTGCCCTTGTCTAAATGCTGCAAAAAAGGTTTTTTTTCCTCTCTATGGCACAGGCAACAATTGGTCCAGATGAAGACTGAAAGCCTTGTTATTTCCCAAGAATAACAATATTGTGGTGCCTCTGTGGCCTCCTGCTGCTTTCGTAAAATAAATTTGACATGCAACAGGTCCTCTTTGACCTTCCACTGTGAAATTGCATTTCACTTTGAAGCTGACGGTCCATACTTGGAAAATATGTTTTTAGCTTTAATGGTCTCATCTAGTGTTGTCAGTATGAACTAGGCATTAACATATAGAAAAACTGTTTATACCGATTGGGATGTTTGTCAGCGTGAGGAGAATTTATTAAACTTGATGTGCATTTGCTGTAAACACATCATCATTGTCAAAGGACTTAAGCTCATATTAAGTATTACAATGGGTGCAAAATGGATACCAGAGCAAAATCTAATCACATTCATGGACATGTGCTAAAAGTGATTAATGACATTCAACCCTTTGGCAACAGAAAAACTGTCATTCAGGTTCAGCAAGAAGACAAAGAATTCAATAATGCAGATTTGTATGTTGTTTGTTTATAAGACATCTTAAGCCTAGGTCAAGTTTTATTCTTTATTTTCAAGGGGATGTGATGGCAAAAGAAGTTAAAGTAAGTAAGTAAGTAAGTCAGTAAGTAATTAAGAAAGTAAGAAAATCTTATTAATAAAGCACACCCAAAAGGAGAATTGACCAAAGTCTAATATACTGTAAAAAAAAAGCCATTAAAAAAACCTACTTTATAAAAGCATGATTTATATTTAATTTAAATAACATTATAAAGAAAGCAAACCTAATGGGTAGGTTTCATAACCTCGGCGCAACCGTTGTAAAGACTCATCTAAAGACCTCAGAGACCTACGAACAGAGTAATGGCACAGTAACTCAAAGATTTAGAGGAGAAAGCTAGACTGTTAAAAGCTTTAAAAATAAACCGTAAAACTTTAAACTGGATGTTGTAATGGAGTCAGTGCAAGGATGCCAAAACCAAAGTCTTTGTTATTGGTGCCGGTGAGTAATCTTTCAGTTGTTTTTTCCATTGTCATTGATTTTCCAGAAGCCTTACTAATGGCAAAACACAGCACATTACAATCATCCAAATTACATCAAATAAAAGCATTAGTAACATTTGACAAAGAACAAATGATTTAGCTTAAGAAATTGTTCTAAGTTAATAATATCATGTGTACTCTATGATACATTTGATTTGTTGCTTAAATCTGAAATTATATTTTAACAAAGCACCAAAATCCTTCACAGAACAAACTGTGCGAATACATTGAAGATATTGCTGATACCACTAATCTAAATATTAATATATTTTGACAGACCATAGAGAATAATATTGTATTTGTTGGCCATCCAGGTCAAATCATTGTAAATCACCTTGTATAGGGCTGTTTCTGTGTTATGAAAAAGATAAGAAAAATCTAAAAGATTCTCAATTTTGACCACAGTTGCAAAATAACTACTTTTTCAAAGATCTTAAAGAGTAAAGGGAATTTTAACATCAAAAGAAAAATTGCTAAGATTTCGATTAGGGTTTTTTCCCAAAAAAAGAAGCTGCACTATTGCATTTTTAAAAGTAGGAATGGTGCCAGGCATTATAAAGAAGTTTATCATGAACAAGACACTCAAGCCTGTTATCATCTCTTTTAGGAGATGCAAAGTGATAAGACCCTGTGGAGATATAGTGGGTTTCATGTGGGGAATATCATCTTTTAAACAAGAAAGGGAAAAAAAGATTGGAACTGATTAAAAATGGCAGAGCACTCTAGGTCAGTTAAAAGATCACGAGCAGAAGGAATAAATGCAGTCTGATGTTATCAATTTTCTTTTCTAAAGAAAAAAAGTCTTTACATGTTTTAGAGGACACCTCAAGGCCCTGACAGACTGGGAGTTTTATTACTGAGCTAATTGTATTAAATAAGATGTAGGTCTAGCTTAGGTATTTGGCTATAAAATCTGCAAAATCATTTTCCTGCCAGTTTTAACAGCTTTCTGGGAAGTAGTCAGCAAGGTCTTTAAACATTTCACAAGATATTTGCAGTTAGTCTTTTTTTTATTTCCCATTTATAAACAGCTTACCTATCTTCTTCTCTGCTGTCATGAATTAGGCTTGAACCTAGCTTGTCCGGTTTTAAAAAGAGCAGCAGAGTAGAGGATAGAAGAACAAAGATTAATAAAAAAGGAACAATAAAAAACATGGATATTCTGCATATTCACCTGGGAAGCTACAGCTACAGTAGCACTTGTCCAAGGTCTATTTAGATAAGCCCCTGAAAAGTGATGACCACTAAGGGAATTCAGAGGTTGATGCAGGACTTGTGGAAATTCTAGGATGAATATTTTTAGGGTAAAGGTATATAATAGAATAGCTAGGTTACGAAAAAAGCATTTTTTTTTTTAAAAGATAAAAAAAAATCAATCTGTAAGTTACATTTATAGACTGAACATTATTTAAGTGAGAAGATGAGTAAGAATTGAGAAGATAAATAAGTATAATCATGCTAAATAAATAAAGAATCTTTGATAACTGTTGTTTCTTGTAGGAGGTCTGTGACCACAGTTCAGTCTGAACTAGAATATACTTTAGTGATGCAACATGTTTAAAATAGTTTTTCTTTTAAAGCCTTACAGCTCTGTCTTGTCAAGATGTCCTTAGGCACATATTCTGAAGCATTCTATCCTGAGGTACACCCTGCCTTGCACATTTAAATGTTTTTTTCTGGCTTCTCACACACCTAATTAAACTAATCACCTAATTAAGGGTGTTGAAGTGAATGAACTAAAAAAAGGCACAGTCCACAGGTAGAAGTTTCATTAAAGGATATGAATCACATACACCAAGTCAGGATTCAATTAAAATTTTTAAATCCAAGCAATGAGAAACAAATTAACAAGTATTTTAAAATACTCATAACACTTAAAATTGTCTTCACTTAATTTGTTCCATTAATTTTCACTCTTTAATCTCTTATATGAGAAGGAATGCTATTTATGTTGATATACTTTGTGTTTGTCTCAGTATATTTTAGGATCATCAGTAGTGATCTCTATAACCGATAGTTGACATCAGATCAGAAACGCCTGCCATTATAGTGGAAGGTAATCAGTGTGACAGCATCTCTGATCTCTGGATTTTTCTAATATAACCTGAAAGCTGAGACTTGTATTGCATTTATAGTACATTTTGGCAATCACACATTAGACAATAGTGCACATGCATTTTATATGAACCAATAAAAAGCACAAGTACACAGTGATGTCTTGGTAACAAAGATAACTACACCAATGTGTCAGGGGTGATTTTAAGATTAGCGAGCCATTTAGTCATCTGAACTCTTAAATATTAACTTTCTTTTTTGTTTTTAGAGCATTTTAGTTTTTGTATCATTGTTAGTAACATTGTATCTAAAAAAGGTTTTTGTACTTTTGAAGTCCATGCCAGCTCAAGTTCTCTGTGAAATGAAGACGCTCTGAAATTCATGTGAATAAAATTGTTGTATCAAATTTACAAAGATTGCAAGATATAAACATTTTCGCTGTTGCTCTCAGACAGCAATCCAGTATATGGTTATATATTAAAACTTTCGTTCGGCTTCTCCCGTTAGGGGTCGCCACAGCGGATTCTCCGCACGTTTTGATTTGGCACGTTTTTACGCTGGATGCCCTTCCTAACGCAACCCTCCCCAATTATCCGGGTTTGGGACCGGCACTGAGAGTGGCTGGGGTTGGTTCCCTGACCGGGGATCGAACCCGGGTCGCAGCGCAGAGAGCGCTGCATCTTAACCACTAGACCACCAGGGGAGTATATGGTTATATTATATAATAAGAACACTAATTTACTTACAAGCTATAATTTGTGTAACAATGGTTCTAGATTCAATGTGGACTGATATTGGGAATGTAATTGATGATTATAACGAATGAGTCATGAACAGTGATGTTTCATGCCTGAAATGCTAAGTGGATTCACACATTAGTGGAAAAAGATTTTAAAGCATATTTATGTTTATTTGTTTAATAGCTGCAGTTGAAGACAATGCTATGTGTTGTAATTAAAACTACTTTTATTTAATATAAAGAACATAAGTTGTTGTGAATGACACTTGACTTATGTTTTTTACATTTGCTTTTATATGCACAAATGGTAATTATGGAATTACTTTAAAAAGCATTATGATGACAATAACGATGGTAAACTTTTCTACCATGATGATAATGATGTAAAACTGTTACCTTTTATAAACTTCTTTTCTCAACTCTATAGGCCCACAGTATTAAGGACAGCAATCACCCTGCTTACTACCTGTTTGTGACACTGCCATCTGGCATATGCTTCTGTTGCAAGCAATCATGGACAAACAAGCTGAAGAAGAGTTTTTTTATCTTCAAGGCATCAGACAGTATTTCATTATTGTCACTCTTTATTACTGCTACTTCTGGACACAGATATTGTTATATAGATTCACTACTGTACTGTACTACTTATTTAATACAATTTATTGTGCTTAGAGTTTTGCATTAATTTATAACACGTCTCTTTACTCTGCTACTGCCCAACACTGTTTTCATTTTGCTGCATTTAATCACTTTTGTCTTAATACATTTTTGTTCTGTCAATGTGTCAATCAGATTTGCATCACAAACATTTTTAAAGTGCCTAGTGTAAATGTGCAGTTAATCTATCTATTATAATATTTACAACACTTTTATCAGTTTTCTATCATTGAACACAAAGCTTTAGCTTGATCTTTAGGTGTACAACGTAAAAGTGAATCATTTTTACTGATGGAAAAATTACTTTCTATGTGCTGTTTACTAATAAAATCTCAGATCCGCATTCAGATGGAGCTGAAGCCTCTTCTTGACAAGGCTGGCATTTCTACTTAATTAGGAAAGCACTCAGATCCACTTCTAATTATTTACCATTCAGCTTGCCAGTAAGCATGACCCAGGCCCACCCCCTAACACAGATCTGATATCACTGCCATTAGGAGATTAGAAGCATAGTGAATCAGACAGAGTCACAGGGGTTGTTAGTTGTCCCCATTCCCCACAAACTTCAATACTACGGAGGCAGAAATGCCGGGGTACAGACAGATATAAATATAAAGACTGTTTTTATTCAAGCTTTTCCAAAAGAACATATCAGAGGTTAGAAGGTCAGTAAAGCAAGATATATGATGCCACAAACAAACACGATCAATACCATAAAAAAAGAGTTTAATTTTCTTTTCTACTTTTGGAATGAATATTTCTTTCTTTATTTAATTTATATTAATATACATGTTATTATAATTTTTATAATTTTTTTTGTCACAGACAGTTGATAAAAGCATTTTCACTGCATGTCATGCTGTGAATGTGACAAATTTGAATTTGAACAATGAAGGAAAAAAAAAAGATCCCTCGCAATTTTGCAGGATGCTGGACTAATTCCACAACTACTGTAATTATTATATTTGTTTGTATATTACCTGTTTGTTTGTTTCTGTTTTCTTTCTTTATTCTAATCCAGCTGTATCTAATGCTAAATGAATGGTGCGTATAATTGCCCAGCTTAGTTCTGATTTTATTTAAAGAAGGTGAGCACTAGGAAATGTTTTAACAACATTCTATTTACAGCTAATTGCTAGGAGCAGTAAAATGCTTTGGTAAATGTTACTTCTTTTATGTTAAAAAAAAATACATCATTATTCAATAACCATACTTTCGAATTTCATGATTATTGCAAAAAATAGGTCAACAATTGAAAAGTTTCTTGTTGGCAAATTATTGAAAAACATTTGTACTGTCATTTCGTTAGCTATATAAATATATAACAAAATGTGTGTGTGTGTGTGTGTGTGAGTATGTGTGTGTATATATATATATATATATATATATATATATATATATATATATATATATATATATATATATATATATTTCCTTTATGAATGTTCTTGCTATTTGAGATATATACTCTTAGTGCTGCATGCGATTTTTGCAATGAGTCACAACATTACATGTGGTGTGCAGGCTCATTTTGCAATAAGGAAATGAGGGAATAATGATTCTTTTTTTTCCTGTTTATGCTCAGTTGCTATTTTTGCTCTCAATAAATTAAGGATTCAGAAATGACGTGGGTTTAGTTGCTCAACAGGGGGATGTGACCTTTTAAATATGTTGGTACTCTTGAAGGTTTTAAAGCCATTTTATTCCACAGCTGTGGTTGTGTTAAGATCTTTTAGCACAGAATTGTGATCCGAATTATATTTTCTTGCCTTTGATGTGCAGACTCTTCACTCTCTCAATTCATAAAACATGACAGTGGATGTTAACCAAATTGTTAGCAAATTTGACTTTTTATATTTTTTTATCCCAGTAAGGAATTCCAGAGTATCACAGGCCACACATACACACATTCCATTGTAAAAATGAGAATTACAGATTTTTGCTAATTTAAGAACAATAAACACACACCAGGAAAGCAGGTGTTCTGTGATACACAGATAGCTGAATTTCTTCACACAAACCTATTATTAAGCAATGTCCTGTGGTTTAATTTTTATTAATCATCTTCCCTTTTATAAGGAAAATGGCTGTACATGTGACTTCATGAATACCCATGTGCTGGAGGGGTGATATAACATGCATTTTTTTTTTTAACTAGAGCCTGAGTTATTATTATTTTTCTTTCATGTCACTCTTCAGCCATGGCTTAACAATGCAAAATAAAATACATGTAGAGCTTTTCAGGTGTAAAAAAAATAATTAATAAAAAAATAATAATAAAAAATAAAAACAAAGAAAAAGCACAGGTGGAAAACCTTTATTTTTTGTAATAAAAATATTTTCTTCCTTCCATAACGCAGCCTGTGTGCCACTAGCACAAACAATATCAGCATAAACTTTATGCGTTGCAGCCACAGAAAACACAGATCAGTCAGTTGTTTCAACTATTAAATATAACCTTAAATGTAAAAATACACATAAAACTTTCTTTCGGCTTCTCCCGTTAGCGGTCGCCACAGCGGATCCTCCGCATGTTTGATTTGGTACGTTTTTACGCTGGATGCCCTTCCTACTGCAACCCTTCCCATTTATCCGGGCTTGGGACCGGCACTAAGAGTGACTGGGGTTGGTTCCCTGACTGGGGAACTTAAACTGATAATCATAGTACTAGTAAGTATAAGCATGCATTATTTATTATATGCTAGTTGTTTGATTTATTTAATTTAATTTTATTAATTCTGATCTATTTAAATGACTACAATTAACATTACAATTGTTTATATTGTTTAAATGACTGTAATTAACATTACACTTTAATTACATTATTTTACAGCTGCATATTCTAATCACCATAAAGAAACATTACATATCGGCATATTTAAATAAATTAATGACTACACCAAAAGAATTAACATGTATTTGCTTTTTTCCCCTTACTAAGTGCATCTTGATAATTAAATTATGAACAAGCCTATCATCCCCCTAATATTTCTTGATAAGAAGTATTTAAAGTGGCTTAATACCCTCTGTTGAAAAATGGGTATCTTCTTACATCTTGTGGAAAGAGAAAATGTCTTGCTGTTTCATTCATGTGTGAATCGTTTGTGTTCAGCTTCTGAAAGACTTATTGGACAGCAAAAGCTCACATTAGATTAGGACTTTGTACTGCATGCTGTCTCTTGATGCACACAGCAGACTATAGATTTACGCTTACTGAAAGGGTCAGATTGTGGTCTAGCGGCAATTTTCACTGACTCATATACCACGACTTTGCACTTCTTTTTCTTCTTCTTCCTTTTCTTCCTCTATTTCTTATCTAAGTCACAGAAAGTAATAAATAACTCATAGGCACTTGTCTTTTAATATTTTTATTAAGTTACAGGTTTATAAAATTCAATACATATGCACCAAACAATTTTCCCACATGCACAGTTTAGGTATACAAGGCAAAACAATGTTACTTTTCAATGTGAAAATATCATATTATAATCAAATCATCTCACAGAGATTATGAATCAATACATCAGTATTAAATTTCATGGCCAACTGTTGTCAAAAAAAAAAAAAAATTACTATATAATTTTTAATGACAAAATTAAAAAATATACTGTTACTATTTACATTTAGCAAAGAGGGGGGATTACTGGTCAAGATTATTCATAAATAATCTAATAGCATTTAATGAATGCTGATTGCAAGGATTCCAATTTAACTAGAACTGACAAATCTGAAGTTTTACTTAGGGCCATAAAATGCTTCCATATAGATTCACACTATTTTGAATAGACTGCACAATCCTAAAATGAATCTAAAAAATAAAAAAAATAAAAATAAAAAAATCACAGCAACGATTCTTTATGAATTGATGTGTCTAGACGCAAATACTGTATTCAAAGTATGTTCATTTACACAAAATTCTAACTAGTAATTACACCAAGGAAAATTATATCTTTATCAGCACATTTTAGAAAAGAAAAGAACAATAACACAAGGGTATCATTTATAAAAATTACTATAAAATTATTTCCTACTGGAAATACAGACATGAAAGGAAGATATATAGAAAAGAATTAAATAAGAAACAAATGAATCTGCTGTTCATTTTAAGAAGCCTCCTTTTTTTCTGCTTTCTAAATTTATGTTATCTAAAGATCAGTTGATCAGGAGGAATGCAAGGACATTGCAAAACCCCGGAAAAGGAGAAAAGGAGGCAGGAAAGCTGGCATCAGTCAATCAAATTGTCAGCGTTGTGACAGCCTCAGTAGCAGAGCAGAAAAATCAATATCTCATTGAGTGGCCCAGTGTAGCCTAATCACGGAGGCCTGGACCTTCATGAAAGGGAGCAGACAGGCTCTGCAGATTGAATTTGTTTTCGACAGACCACTATGGGCCGTGCCACGCCTGCTCGTGTTGAGTAAAACCAAGGTTCCCTCATCACCTTGGTTCACTTTGTTGTGCTTACTCAGGACTTTAAGAAAGAGCAAAGGCGGGTGCAATGAAGCAGGCACAAAAAAAGCGTCTGGCCAAGGCACGGTTCTTACAGCTGGTCAGCCTCAACTTCAAATATAAAAGTCACTGGAAAAATCGCCAACATGCCTCTCAAACCGAATGAATACGACTGATGGGACCATTTTCAAGCTCATCAGCTACAGTCTAGACACGTGCTGATTACCACATATTCAACACGAGGATTTTTTTTTTTTAATCATGGACATCAGTGATTGTCATTACCTCTATATTCCATTTCTCTAAACAGAGAAACTAGTGAGAATGAATAAATGTTACAGAGAATGTGGGTTATGCTTTAATAAAGTTATGATCTATGATAAAGCTAAAGCTTGTCTCGAATATGATTGTGGTAAAGATGAAATATTGGCACATGCCCCCTATGCCAGAGTCAATGTTAGAAGTACATATTAAATATTGCTTTTACCGAACTATGGTAACTAGCCACTTCTAAGAATTATTTTAAAATTACTGGGATTTTAAGAAGTTAAAGACACATGATCATGATGCCTACACTGCATAAAGAATTGAGCATGGTCTGTCTTAACAAAAGTTTAAATATTTTACATCGGTGATAATTTAAGAATCTTTCTACAATAACCACCTCAAGCTCACGGAATCTTTACTATCTCTTCCTACCTACGGACTTGCCTCATAGCATGTTAATACATATTTATTCACTTATTAATTCATTCATTCATTCATTCAATAATTCATTAATTTGTTAAAACATTCATTCACTCATTCATACATTTTCATTAACATTTTCATATATCTTGGGAACACTAGGTTCAAGGTGGGAATACACTCAGAGCCAATCTGTTGTAGGAGAACACATTAATTTGCACAACTCACTCACTCGTAGGGGCTGATTTAGCATTACTACTTTAGCTACCAGTACATCATAATAGCATATTTTAAGAAGTGGGTGGAAACACAAGATCCTGAAGGACTAACCAAACAAACCCAGGGAGAATATGTAAAACTTTGACAGTAACACAAGCTCAAGATCGAACCAGAGAACCTGGAGTTGTGAGGCAGCAATGATTACCTGAATAAAATATCCTATTAGCAAGTGGAAATATCTTGAATATAGTCAAAATGTATCTAGCACTTTCAATTATATGATTAAAATGTAACCAAATCTAAGATTATAAGACCTATTTATATACACAGCACAATTCTAAATATAAAATTAGCTAGTTATATTGGCTGCTTTTTTTTTTTTTTTTAAGAAATTTTTTATAGAAAGAAAGTGTCAGTTAAACAACAATTTGTAAAACTCGACTTAAAGAGTAAAACTTAAAATGAGAAAAAAAGAATAGAAAAAACAGGCTTTTATATTTGTTAACATAAATAAGTTAGATTTATAATAATATCATAACAAGATCTATTAGTATTTGCCTATATTCAAAATATTGACACTTGTGTACCATTGTGTACCATTGTGCTGACCTCCATGCAACCCCACTTATTAAATTATTGACTTATGACTCAATGGTAACAAATCCTCTTTTAGTAACAACATCCATAAAGAACTATCATTAGGGCTGTTAAAACTCACCCACATATTTCTGCACTAATCGTTTCCTACTTTGGCACTTATTCCACTCTATATGAATGTATTAATGGCAGAGTACTAAGCTTATGAATTCGGAATAATCGTTTGGGCAGAGACGTGTGCTTTCACCTTCAGACGACCACAGAATATGAGGCAAATCTATGCGTAGGCTTTTTGCTCCATCCCTGCCTTCATGTGGCTTTTACCTCCCTGACATCCATCAAAAATGCCTTCAGAGCTATAAAATGTTTAACATCAATCCAATTCACACCAAGTCTTCCCCTTGCTAGTAAGTCCTGAACTTTGCTGCAAGCTGATTTACCAAATATAGATCTAACAAAAAATAGTGCGGGTGGGTCCCTTCTTGCAGGAAATTTAATAGGGTTGGCATTCATCAAGGCATTAGGTTTATTCTATGCTCTCGTACTGAACTGAACCGATAGGATGCCAATTTCATTAACCCACTTTTGAATCCCAGGTCGGATAATAGTGGATATACAGTAGCAGGACTCATTCCACATTTTAAAGCTGGAGAGGAAATTGCTTGTGAAGCCTACATTGCCACTTACCAAGTATATATCGCATATTCCTGCCTTAACTCTGCAGAATGCCTAATACATGAGCCATCCATTATTTAACAAGCACGAGGAAAAGAACAAAATGCGAGACCCCATCAAAGGGCTAGAGGAGCAGTTTCTCTTGCTCAGGAACTGGCAGATTTCTTAGAACGCTAATAACATTCCACAATGGAGTAATGGGAATGTGGGGGATGTTGGATAGAAAAAAAAGGATCTTTAAAAGATAATATGCTTGCTTTCTAACCTTGCTTTCCATTTTACACAAATAGCAACATAAAAAGAAAGCGTAAAACCAGGTATAAGGTTTAAGGTGACTTCTATCGTTACTTTTTTTTCTACAGGGATTTTTTTTAGGTGTCGCTCAGGTACAGCTGCAGTTCTTTCTACAGTTTAACGTTGATAATTCAATGCTTAGAAGAAGAGTCTACTGAGAGTTTTACAGAAAGACCGGGACCACACTGTATATTAACATTCCACATACCTCTGAAAAATTGCAGGGATTTGTGTCATAATGCAAAAAAAGAAAAGAATCTGAAGCTTTTAAGGGAAAAAAGAAAATAAAAAATCTTAGTTGTATAAGTATACACACCACTGAATGGATCCATCAAACTGTAAAATATGAGGGAAGTCCTAAAATATATGGGGTTAATCAGATAAAATTAATTGTTTGAGCTGCATGATAATGTTTGAACATGAAGTTGAATGTAATTGGTACATTCTAAAGACAGGCAGAAGAAGACGCAGTTATACAAAGGTGTGCACACTTATGCAAGCAGGTTCTTGTACCTTTTTTTTTATCATTTCTTCAAAAATATTTCCCTAAAATAATTTGTAATTTTTTATACATTTTGTACAAGTTTACATTTCATTTTTTTATTTCACACATCAAGTAGACAAAAGCTCTAACATGATTTATCTTGAATTCATTATATCACAAATACCTGCAATTGCAATAGGGGCGTGGAACTAAATATATAATTTTTTAAAATATATATAATAGATATAGTAAAATAAAGGGAAAATATTCTGCCTTTGAAAGTAATCAGATTAATTAATTATATTTTTGAAAGAAATTAAAAGTCTCACAGAGAAAAGAAATAACAATAATGAGAGAACAATGAAAATGGGTCTAGCAGAATATAAGCACAGATGACCCTGATGCATGAAAACTACGTATGTATTAGATTAGAGGCTGAAACAAAACTCACTGATCTATTTTCTTGTTCACTTTGGTATGCATATGGCCTTAAGGCATTGATTGCTTTCAAGAACCAAAATGTGGAGGAGGTTAACATTAAAAGCAAAAACAGGAATGAGAGAGAAAGAGAGAGACGATGGAAAGTACTTTTGCACGATCCAACTCAAATCAGTCATCTCTTATATGATCATGAATAACAATTAAATCTCTATTCTAGCAGTGGTGATAACATTTTTTTTGCGTTATTCTGACGTTTCCATCTTGACAAATCCTTTCATTATTTGTTTGACATTTCAATATCCTGCAGTGTCAGTGACACGCATATATGGGGCAATCCTATTAAGCCAGACAGAGATGGGTGGCAATAACAAGGGACGGGTTAAGAGCATGAAGTACGTGTGTGTGTATGTGTGTGTGTGTGTGTGTGTGAGAGAGAGAGAGAGAGAGAGAGAGAGAGAGAGAGAGAGAGACTGGTGCCAGTTAAGGATGCTGCTCAGAAAAGAAAACCTTCAGGAGGCGTTAAGGGCCACTAGTGCAGTTACAAGGAGACGAGAGAGTGTGAGGGTGTTTAGTCTTCCTATTCCAGAGCCTTGGGCTCCCATACCTAAAAAAAAAAGAAGACAAAAGATGTTTACAGGATAAAACACAAAAAAAATCGCAGCAATTAAAGAATATTGTTGGTGTCAAATCACTTAAAAAGAGGTCATACATGTTTTCTAGTTTTAGATTATTAATAGCTTCCAACAGAATGATGACAAGACTCAGTGAAGGAGGAAGCTAAAGAAAAAAAATTAATTTGACCAAAGGAGAAAGAAACCACTCTGTTCCACATGCTTTGCTAGGCTGTCAACAACGAACAATGAGAGGCTGACAGAGATGGATGGTGGTCAGAACGTGAATTTTTAAAAAGGTCGGAAGCTCTAGTGTGGTATGAAAAAGACGGAAAAAGTCTATTATCCATGGATGGAGAGGAAAGTGGCTTATAATTTCTGTGCTTCTTGGATGATTGAAACGCCTTCAAGAACCTGTAGAGGGTAGTCAGAAAAAAACAAGACTTACTAAGTTGGTGGATATGGATGGGCTCACTTCCTTCTCCAAGGCCGCCTCCGCTCAGGCTCTTAATCTGAACAACATAGTTGTCATTGGGAGAAAGCGTCAGCTCCACTGTGGTTTTGTTGGTGATGATTGTGTACATGTCATTATTGCGGTGGCGCCTGTACATTACCTGTAGGCAGTGAAAAACAAGACCTTACTGAATTGAAATGTCATAAATGTGAACAAGAGGAAAGAATTATGATGAAATTATCCAGCATGAGGTGGCATTAAAAAAGCCGACTGGTTGCGGCCGAATGAATGAACCATCTGAGAAATGTGAAAAGTGTCAGTGAAAATGTAAATAATGACTAAAAAATAACAGTAAAAAAAAAAAAAAAAAGTAAAACTGACCCCAGTTTCCTAACTTTGCTGGGATATGTGAAGAAAGACTGTTAAGTACATGTGACAAGTATAAAGCACATTTCTTTTCTTTCTTCCCAGAGTTTCTGTCTAATCAAATGCTCTCTAGAATTTGTCAAGTATGGTTTAGCTTGGGCTGTGAGGTATGTTGACCACTACCGGCTATCTAAAAATTATATAAAGCCACTTTATATGTCCTGCTCTGACTTCCTGGTCACTAAAATTGCATCAGCACATCAAATACCACTGCATATTTTTAAGACAGTTACAGGGACTTAACACTGTTTTTCTCAACAACTTTTTCAAACAAACTATGTCCTTAGTTTGATCAGACCAAAAAGGGTAATTACAATTAAAAGTTATTTATTTAAGGCTGCAAAAAACTCTGAAGCTGAGATGGTTCATGAGTATACTGTCCCAGAACTACAGAAAGCTTTTTATTCATTAATCAGTTCTTCTGGAGTTCTGTACCTCCTTTAAATGTGATCTATTTAGTATGTAAATAAATCAAATTAATTATTTTCCGAATCTGGAAGTGCGAGAAGTGCCTTCTGATATGATCCATGAACTACAAGGATGCTCCAGTGAACACATTGCTGTGTTTTTCAGTAATAATGCATACATCATAAAGATTTTACAGTATAGCACAAATTCTTTGTGTACAGTGCAAGCCTACGAGTGCCTACAAATTATACATGCTGTGTGCTTTGCCCACCTCAAGAATAGTTAGGTACTATTGCATCAACATGCACCATCAATCTTTTTTTTTTTTGGATTTAGTTTTTGAAAAAAAAATCTCTTTGCAAAACAAAGGATGCTGAAGGACAATTGTCATTGTCACTTTTCATTAACATCACTGACATCTTGGAGCAAACCTGCTGTCTCCACATCACACACAGCAGATTATCGCACTGATTGAGCTTTAAAAGGTCAGCTGTAAACAGACTTAAAGTTGAATTTGATTGATGAAGCAAGGTACCTAGAGGTTGCATTGCTTTTAAGTAAAGCCCTTGCTCTCTCAAGAAAACAGCGGCTTTGCTAGTGCCAAACAATGTTGCTCTTCATCTTTTATACTCAGGCAAAATGTGGAATTCTGATCTACTGCCCTAATGCCAACTCATAGCTAATTATATTGTGTTGCTAGAATTTGTTTTTCTTAATCATAAAACAACCACAAGGGTTGAACAACGGTAAAATATTTTCTGGCCTTTCCTATCATGTGACAGCTACCAAAAACATGGAGAGTGAGGGATTCCATGTGCTTGATTCAAGACAGGAACTACTTTGAAATACTGCTCATGCAACGTCAAAGAGCTATCCACCCACTTTCACATGCATGAACTCACAGACGCACATGATTGCCTAGTGCCGTTGTGATTGATAGGGGAGACAGAGTATGCATCCCTTCCTCCCTGACAGCAAAGACACTTTGACTGCTGGACACATATGGCTGTGACAAATGTAAAAACTATTCATCCAGTGTCACCTTAATACTTTTTTGGCCACTGCTTTATAAAAGGATTCAAATGTATAGTCTCTTGATGACATAACATGTCACTGTTGCATCACTCAACAGCAAATAATATTTTCTTCATTTGCAGTTAATTTGCAGCTGAACGTGAATTTGTATGTATGAAGGTCCATAATGATAATGATGTTTTTTTACAGTAGCAGTTTCTCACCAAGAGAAAAGTAAATGATAAACTGCCTTCTGTCTTCCACTGTCAATGACATGCATCTTTTGTTTAAGGTTAATTCACAAAATTACTCTAAATTATAATTATTACAAAGTCACAAATTATGATGTGACTGCTACACTGACACTGTTAGAATTTAATCCCAGACATAAAAAGGGGCTTAAATCTATCTGTCACACAATATTTTATTCATGTCTGATATTTAAGCTTTCATCAAAGCAACACATTGCCTGCAAGTACTGATTTAAAAACAACTGTAATATAATTATTTTGTATAATATAATGGTAAACATCAATAGGATCAAGGCCATGCAAATATTTATTATTGATTACTTAATTATGATGTGATTATTATTACAGGTAATTAAAGTTTTGCCTACACACAAACCTAACATTAGCCATAACCTATATTTTAAATTAAAGCCTCAGATATGGTGCAGCATCTTAATGAAAACTGAATTTTAAACCTAGTGGAAACAAACAGCAATACACCCCATCTCTCAAACACACGCATCAAGTATGTCAGACTGCATGTTTGGCATCTGAAGTGTGCCTGTAGTCAGAGAAAATCCGAGGACGAGAGATGTTTGCAAATACTGTCAAAAGCAACTTTGAGGTAGAGCTCCCAACTTGCATTTGAAAAGTTGACACCCTTTAATTTTCCCATCTTCAGGATTCCTTACACAAAAACCAAGTGTCATCTGATTTTGAGGGGAAAAGAATTCCACCCACGTCTAGCTACAGACATTGCAAACAAGACTGTAGACATTGCGAATGATTTGCTTCTCAACAGAGTCATTTAATAAATCAGGCTAGCAGATGTCACGAATGCAGTGCAGCAATGTGCCTTATGTCATGCTAAGTAAGAAATCCATGTCTGTAGAGGCTGTATATAGCAGGCTGAGTTACGACAATGTTTGGTTTCTCTTTGAGCTGTTTTAGATTCTGAGTAAACATTAACATAGATTCAGATGAGCTGCTCATGGCATTCCATTCCCAAAATAAACATCCCTGAATGGGTATGCATATTTATTTCCGTAAGCCACTTTAGCTCTTCTAGTTGCTAATACAAAGTCAAGATGATTTTGACATTGATAATTGTCACAAATTCTCTTTTGATATATAATTTCATAAAACTGACGTATTGACCCAACACCTACCACATATCCAGTGACCTCAGACTCAGTATCCAGAGCAATGACTGGGTCCCACTGCAATGTGAGCTGCGAGCCTATCAGAGTCCATTCCACATTTTGTGGTGGCTGGCCTGGAGCTAAAGGAATGAATGGAAGAGCAACAACACAGAATCACATTAGCATTGGGATTCTTTTAGCCTTTGCTATTTCATCACTCCTCCCTTACTGTCACTATTAAGGCAGGCTCACAGAGACAGCCGTTCTCGTAAGTGTCCGGTACCAAAGCCTAAGTAACCCTAGTAGAATACTCACGTGGTTTCTTCGTGGTAGCATTAACAGGCTGAGACTGTGGGCCGCTTCCTGCAGTATTGAAGGCGCACACGGCTAAATAGTACAGTGTGTTGCCCTGAAGACCGCTAACATTGACCGCAGTGGAGTTGTTGCTGATTCTCACTTTGCCTACTGTTTCTGGCTTAGTGTCATCTTCCCAGTACACCACCTAGGCACAACAGAAAAAGAGTGCAGATAAACAATGAAAAATATGAGATTGAATGCAATCAAGAGACAAGTGATATACGATGATTCAAAGTTAAGTCTGAATGAAATTACTTTCCATAGATAAATATGTTTTGTTCTTCTTTTTTTTAAATAAAACTTTGTAATTAAGACACTGCCAAAACTGAAACTGATCCAGATTTCCCATCTGGTTTACTTTATGCCATTCTATTGAGATCTATAATCGGTGACTGGTCCAAATGGCTGTTAAAGGATCGGTACTTATTGTATTTTGCTGAGTTGAATCAATATCTGGTCACTAAGCTCACGTGGCATCATTGAAATTTTATTAAGCCATCACATCAGAATCAATAATCAATCGAATTCCCATTGACATCCTTCCTGCAGTACGCTGCTGTACAAACACATTAGAGCATATCAATAGCTGCAGGGAATGTGGATTCCCGGTGAAAGGGTGTTACATTGATTTTCTAGAGGAAATGAAATTTCGCTCAACACTTAGTCGTGCACAGCCGAATAATAATTTTTACAAGGAAATGAAATAATCAATTATTAATCCCAGGTCATATATTCTATCAGTGTTTAGATCTTACATGTCAAAAGAGTTAAGTCGATGAATAATTACACTATAATGAAATTTGCCCAAAGGACTTCCTTCCTAAATGAGCTTACCTTTTTTATTCACTGAGGATCTTTGGGCACATTACATGACAGCAATGTGTGACGTGACCGCAATTTTTGTATAAAAAATGGATTTAATTACATTTTTTTCTACATGCTTGCCAGAAAGTTTTGATCAATAGATTAGAAAGATAAGTGTTCTTTAACAGTACATTAGGTGTTTGGGACTGTAACTAATAAAGGATAGCAGTAGAGAAGACATAATAAAGAAAGGATCATCACTCTAAAGAATGTTATCAGGAGAGAAATTCACACACCATTAGACATCACTGCTGCTGTAGCTCACCAAGAACTGTTCATTGAGAGACCATTAAATTACGTGTGGATGTACTGTCTGAGCGATCGTCCTACATGTGTGACAGCCTGTGTATGTGTGTGTGTGTGTGTGTGTGTGTGTGTGTGTGTGTGTGTGTGTGTATATATATATATATATATATATATATATATATATATATATATATATATACATACATACATACATACACACACACACACATATAGCATTTGCGGCATTTACATTTAGCATTTACATATAGCACCAGTATGCAAGAATGGAATTGTGTAAACATAACCCATAATTGTGCAGCAGGTATGATAAAGAGTTACTTTATAACTTTTGTAGAATATACAGCAGCAATAGTGTGTGTAACATATACGGATGATGTGATGACTGACAGTTCTGAATGAAGTACTTAGAGATATGAAGCAGGGAATATAATTATGGTAAATTGTGTAATGAGGGTGATTGCCTAGGGAAAGAAACTGTTCCTGTGTCACATTATATTTAACTTATATTTTATAAAAAAGGCAACCTTTCTGTACTATTCTAGTGGTCATTACACAATGCTCACACAGTATTTTTACACTTTTGTGTTGCCTCTAAATGATCTCAGATGGGCATTTCGAAAACAGATTTCATATTATTTGGAAAAAATGGGATACAGAAAACAAACATACCGCCTACTGCATCATTTGTATTCAGATCTGCATACGGAAAAACAAACGTATTGCCAAATTTTAAGAATTGTAACAAGAAATTAGTTCTCACTTTCATTATCAGTATCTGCATAAGTGTCTGTATCACTTAAAACCATTAGTTGGTACACAAGCCTCATTGTCATCCCTTCATGCTGATCACTATTTATTCTAACATTATTTATTCACAGTTATATGTTCAGCTGGCTGCAATTTTCTATTATTTAACAACTTGTCCATTGTTTAGATTACGTAAGTGCTATTCTCTGTTCTAATGATCGGATAGATGCAGATACATCCTGGAGTCCGACACAAACTGAAACGATTAGGCTTATGACTAATTTGCTATTGCATGTAGAGATCCAAAAAAAGAGAGATCAAAATCTGACATTCGATGTGTGAGGAAATCACACTTGGCCAGTAAGGTTTTAGGCATGTTTTAGCCAGACTGCCTGCATTGACTGCTGAGTTTGATAAGCTGGCTTCTTACAGAACTTAATCTTTGCAGACAGCCAAGATAGCACTGGGACATTTGACAATTTCATTTAAATGGCTTCATTGTTGAGGAATCTAACTAGTTTGAAATAATATATGCAGATATGTTTTGTTTGGAAGTATAGACAATTTCCATTCTCATCGGGCTTACACAGTGTATGTATGCAATTTAGTTACATATGATGTACATACAACATGTAGCTCACTCGGTAATAGGAGCAGTGCCTCGATTTTCCTTAGCTGAAATCAAAGACTTCATTCGACTAGTACAGCGTGCTAAGGATTTTCTTTGTTACATGTGTCCATGCTGTGCAACAAATCACAAGCGAATGAATATTGTGGTAGGTCATTTGATGAGCTTGTTATCTGTGGGTGTGTGTGTGTGGGTGTATGTGTGTGTGTGTGAGAAAAAGAGAGAGAGAGAGAGAGAGAGAGAGAGAGAGAGAATGCTGTATCATTATAATAGAGGTGTTTGAATCTAATCTTATTGGTTGCAAATTATAAAATGTGTAATAATTTAGGACATCAAAAAATCTAGGACTCCCAACATATTGTACAAGGAGAGTTCTGACCATCATATAGATCATATAGATGAAGTAATTGGTTGTCATTCATAAAATGGATATAAAATTGCCACGTCATCCCCTTTTTTTAATATATTATTGCAATGCAACTCATGTATTCATTCTTAAGCTTGCTTTACAATGTGTGCTTTCAACAGTCGTTTAGAATATTATTACTTGTATAATATGATGTACAATACAATAATGGCAAAATTATATAACAGTCTGTGTGTTTACTCTGTGTGTCAGGTTCAATGATGAATATCTTTCAACGAGAGGTCTGCAATTAAAGAACGTCACCCCGTTTCGCTTCCATCATCAATCAGACGATTCGGGGTCAGGTAAAAAATGCGGTCATTTAAACAGAGGCATTCTTCACACTAAACTTGAGGCAATAAGATAGTCTCCTGCCCATAAGCATGCTTGGTTTATATTTTCCTATTGTTGCCACTGTATTTCGATGTGCTACTATACCCTAAATTTTGTGACAATTTGACACGTCCTCCTACTGGTGGCTTTTAGTAATAGAGATTTTGGCAACAATCTCAATTAGCCACTGAGCCCACATTATGCATTCTAAGACAATCACTCTCAACAACTAATAGTTATTTTATGATGTGCAAATTTTGCTTGTGTTATTCAAATTGAGCCAAAGTTCATGGAGTGTAAAACCAGTATATAATTAGTAATCAAATTATACTGGTCAGGGTTCTGGTGAATCTAAAGTATATCCAGGGAACACATTTAACAAGACTGGATAACTTCTTTAACAGGATACCAGTCTATTTCAGGACATCACACCAACACACACACACACACACACACACACACACACGGTTAAACATATGGGGGAGCACTTTGGACTAGCTAATTAACTATTTGTTAAGACAATATATTGAATCGTGACAATTCTGCAACCTTTAAAGATGGTAAATATTTTCTTTAAAAAAAAATATTTTATTTTTGTACTACTCTAACAAAAATGCTAAACTTGCCAAGTTAGACTATTAAGACTTCAGATCGGAAGCTTTGTACCTCATAGCCAAGCACTCTCTCAGGACTCGAATGTATGGGTTCCCAGCTGACTTCGATGTTGGAGGCGGAGAGGCTTCTCGCCACAACTCTCTCAGGTGCTATGCTCGGCACTGCAAATGAAGCGGAAAGACCAGAAAGGTTTTTGTTCTCTTATTCGGCAACTTCACACGCAGAATTGTATTAACGGCTGAGAATAAACCCCCTAGACACACCTGAGAGAACCCCCACTTCATTTTAATGGGATCTGTGACTGGCAGGGAGGAAGACAATCTGCTGGGCAAATTCAATTAACACTGTAGCTCACAGACAGGCCCGTAAATGTCGGGCAGGATTTGCCGTAATCTATTGCCGTAATAACTAATATCAGGTTGACGCCCTTGCTGCAGGAGTGTATGTGTAGGGAAGAGCTGTCTAAATCAACTTAGTTCATCATTACTATTCAAGGTCATGCCTGTGTGTGAGGCACAGAGCGGACGGTGGGTGTGTTTTGGAGTGTAGGCACCGGTGGCGTGTCTAGAAGTAGTAATTCAAGCAGCCAGAACTTGTGATGTTTTTAAAAAAAAGTGCTTGCTGAAATGCCTTTAAGATTGCATCAAACATCCAATATCCAGTTATTATCAATTACTTCAATTAGATATTTAAAATAAGCTGAATAAGCGATACTCTTCATTAATAAATAGCAGTGTGTATATGTAGAGGAAGTATACTAACCTTCTTCTGCTGAAAACACAGTGACAATGGAGCTGAAAGGTCCTTCCCCACGGTTATTGAAAGCGCCCACCTTGACGTCAAAAGGTGAGAAAGGTGGTAGTGTGTCGTTGCGGAAAACATATCGTGAGACAACAGGAGATGATATCACTGCTCGGGTCCAGGTCACTGTGCCCATTGGTCGAAAGGCGATGATGTAACCAAAGCCTTCTCCATTCTGTAGCTCTTCAGGGACTGGCTGGGGGTGGAACATAAGACTGTAGTGATATTAAAACACATCGAGAGCAACACGCCAGCTGCCCCACACTTCAGTAGAACATGAATCAATTCTAACACATTTTCTATCTATCTATCTATCTATCTATCTATCTATCTATCTATCTATCTATCTATCTATCTATCTATCTATCTATCTGTCTGTCTGTCTGTCTGTCTGTCTGTCTGTCTGTCTGTCTGTCTGTCTGTCTGTCTACATAAAAAAGTACACCCTCTTTAAATTCTATGGCTTTACATATCAGGACAATAAAAATCAACTGCTTCTTATCAGGTTTAGATAAATACACCCTCAGATGAACTTATATATAAGTTATATATTTATTATATATTTTTATAAAAATCAAGCCAAAATGGTACAAAAAAGGTATGAACACTAAGTAACCTTTATTATTCAGTAGCTTGCAGAACCACCTTTAGCAGCAGTAACTTGAAGTAATCGTTTTCTGTATGACTTTGTCAGTCTCTCACATCATTGTGGGTGAGTTCTGGCTCACTCTTCTTTACGACATTGGAATGATGACTGCACCCCAGGCCTTTTCACCCTACATAAGTACCTGACTTTACTAATGCCCTTGTGGCTGAATGAGCACAGTTCTCTGCTAGCTCAAAAAAATCTAGTGGAACATCTACCCAGAAGATTGGAGGTTATTATAACAGCAAAAGTCTTGCCACTGTAGGGCGAAGTAAAAACTGCTTAATTAATTGCAATGGTGCTCAGAACAGTAAAAAAAGAATTTTCTAAGTTTAAAATATAATTTGATATTTTCAGTGAAATTTGTACATCTTGTGGCTTTAGAAATTAATGTAAAAATGTGAATATTTTACAGAATAGAAATCGTCAACTGTACCATATAGCCTTACCTTGCTGAACATACCTAATTGACAGTTTCCTACACCAGCATGGTTTAAATTGAGATTTAAATGTTTTACACATTAAAGTTTTATGCATTTAATTCCGCATGTGTAACAGGACTCTTTAGAGGCTGCCCTCAGGCAATGCATTATAACAACTTTCCAGGATGCCCTTCGGTAATGAAATAGAGGACTTTTCCACCCCCAAAGCTCATCCCCTCTGTATCTGGATTTCAGCACATTGACAACCATTTATGGGAGACAGAAACTTCAAAGGAACCTTCTGGCCCTTTAGCTGAATCCCATTTGGGGTGGAGGAAATGAAGCTGAAAAACCTGCCCAGAGAGAGGAGGGTTTTGGAGAGCAGCAGAGCTCATAAAAATGGCTCCATTCAATTCCACACAATTAAGCAAGAAGCCATAGTCTAGCCATTGAAGGGGGGAGACAGTAAAATCTGATAAACGACTTACCTCCCATGTTATCACTAGTTCTGACTTGGTGCCTCCCCCACCCCCTACATCAGTGGGAGCTG
Organism: Silurus meridionalis; assembly: GCF_014805685.1. Lineage (NCBI taxonomy): Eukaryota > Metazoa > Chordata > Actinopteri > Siluriformes > Siluridae > Silurus > Silurus meridionalis. The sequence continues at coordinate 11,439,431 of NC_060884.1, read as the reverse complement.
TATCAGGCACTGTGATAGATAGATAGATAGATAGATAGATAGATAGATAGATAGATAGATAGATAGATAGATAGATAGATAGATAGATAGATAGATAGATAGATAGATAGATAGATAGATAGATAGAAACAAATGAATGAAAACAGTCATTCATTTTTAATTGCTATTAATTGAAAAATATATTTTGCCTGGTTGAGGTTTTATTTTATAACATATATAGAAACAAAACACATATGCTGTATAATACAGATGTTCAGATCAGTTGACCTGGGAGTAAGGAAATGGAAGGATAATAATTTGTGTTCTTGTACCTGTAAATTCCAGAAAGTGTGCTACACTCAGGACCTACAAGCATTTGCAAGGGCTATTGGGTTTCTGTTTCCTTTAATATCAATATAAAGGTATTTGTGTCTATATATTACTAAACTTGACTACAACTATATACAACTAAAATTCTATAATTGCAGTAAATAGTATATCCACTGGGAACTAGAGGACAGAAGATAAGGGTTAAAGACAGTCAAACAATTGGAGCCATCACTCAGATCTCAATAGTTCTGAGACTCACAATGATTACAGCAAGATTGAATTGTCACATATTTCCTTTTACACAAAGAAAGATTGACTTCTGGAAATGTGGGAGGGAAATGTAGAACATGCTAAGTGAGTCTGTTATCTGTAAGTGTATTAAGGCTGAGTGGTAGCGGCACTCATTATATGTTTGCAAATCGGGAGTAAATGAGATGCTGGGTTTGACTGTCACATCAGCTTCACTCTCTCTTCTCTCTCTCTTTCTCTCTGTCTCTGTGTGTGCTTAAGGAGTGTGCTTTACAACATGAAATTCTGTGTATAATGATTTCTTCTGAGATAGCAAAAACAATTTGAATATGAGATATCTAGGTGTCTATTATCACATTAATTCTTACAGACATTTTTTTTTGAGTATCAGTTTATTCTCTAATGGCTGTATATTTAGAATTTTATGTTAAGGGAATTTAGAAATACATGAACATTGGTATTAATATGTAATTATGGACTTAAAGGCCACTCTGATTATTGTGTAGGAGGTGCAAACAGAAGCACTCCTCAGTTACGCAGGATGCCGACCTTGGACCATTTCTCTTGCGTAATATCAGCTTGAGTGATGAACCGTATTAAGTACAGTACCACCATCTGACAGTTTGATATAAGCACCATATGCAGTGCTGAAGATCATGTTTTCAGGCTGCCGCTCAGTGGGATTATTTTGTACATAAACAGACAGAATCTTAATTGGAAAAGTTTTGAAGACCTGATTTTATATAATTTAAAATATGAACTATACTTTTGCTTAACATTATCTGATGAAACTGTAGGCATTAGTTTATTAATTCAAACTCAAAATAGAAAAATAAATGTGTGATAAAATTGCCTACATTGTGCATGATATCCCAAGTTAATGACTTTGATTTAGAATCTTCTGCCTATATAAAATTGTCTGTAAATTTCACTATATAAGTTAACTGCACACTATATAAATGTTGAATAGATGTATGTCATAGCCTGTAAAGTTACACTCATCAGCAGATTATTTTTCACCTCTTCTTAACATTATTTATGTCTCTGTACTTCTGCAATGTACTTCTAAAGTTTGAAACCTTAAAACTTTTTATGTCTTAATGCAGACCCTTAAAATATGTACTGATCAGTACAGTGTTCAAGTAGAACTCTTTTTTAGAGAAGCCATATTTATAAATAAGGACATATAGCATGTACTGAATTAAGTAAACTACTATAAGAAAAAAAAATGATGAGGGTGGAAGCCATTGCTATTTTAAGAGAAATTTGCAGTGATTATTGCGATAAGCATGATTTATGTCAAAGTACATTGGCAATATACTATATTATTAGATTACTTGTTAATTTGAAATACTGTATTAGTCTCCTCTTCTTATCTACATCTGCTTACTTTTGTTATATAACAAGCTTCATGACTTCCGCTCCAAAGGTCATGAGTTCATATCCCAAGTTGCCACGTCCTGGCCCCTGAGCAAGGCCCTTAACCCCATATTTGCTCGGTTGTATGAATGTGGTACATGTAAGTTGCTCTGGATAAGGGTATCTGCCAAATGCCGTAAAAATAAGAAATTCGATTTTTTTTTTTTTACGGTCTGCTTCTCCTGTCCATAATTTCGATATTTAAAATTTTTGATCACAGTTGTCTAGTTGCTCTTGGAAAAGACCAATATTAAGGTCAACTACTTTACAAGGCACAGACTATACAACCCTAGACTAAAAATCAATTAAAAAGACCTTAAAGTCCTGCATAGGCTGAACCAGAAATACAGATACATTTCTGTTAGTAAATGACAAGTAATGACAAGTAAAAAAAAAGTCACCAAAAATTCAAAAAGGTAATTATGCATTAACAAAATATTTTAAAAGCAGGTGCTTCTTTAACACTATCATATATATTGGAGCATTATTTTGACTAGAACATACACTATAATTACCAAATCGAGGTCTCGTCCATTTAAAATTAATTATTTAAAATTCAATTCAGCTAAAAACTGAAATGTATGGCCATCTTTCCTTGACAAATTGTACCTCCTGTTATTTAAGCTCATAGCAATTGCAGTTAGATGCAGTATTTATTTGTGTTTGTTGAATTTCTTTTTTATAGATAAGCCTAATTCCAGATTTTCACTTATGATGTACCTAATTTAACATATTTATTTTTAAATGTATGCATGTACAGAACACTCACTAGCATCTTCCGTCCTGGTTTTTGCAGAGGCAGGGCTCGGTTCTCCCATCCCCACGTTATTGCTGGCCAAAACCCTGAACTCGTACTCTACCCAGGCATTCAGATCCACCACTGTAGCAGTCAGTGTGTTGCCATTAATGACCTCCGGAACTGAGCAAGTACAAAATTATAGAATACACTTGAAAATGATTACATGACAACTTCCTAGTTCCTTATCAATTATACATTTTAATTTAATGAAGTATGTGCATGCCTGGCTTAATTAAAGATACTTAAAGAATTAAATATTGGCCAATAAATTTTTACTTATGCTTTTCAGCAAAAAAAAGAAAAAAACGGAAGCATATTAAAACCAGGACATTGCACAAAGTGTAACCATTTTTATTGTATTTTTTTCCCCCACATAATACAGTGTACAGTATTTTAATTTAACATTTTACCACTTTACTCAATGCACATACTTGTTTTGGCTTGTTAAGGATAATCTAAAATGTTCTCCATTCTGTCTCAAGACCTTTATAGTTTTAACCACACAACACAAACACTCATGAGACAAATAAGTATTAATGCGTTTCCACTCATGCAATTATCCAATCAACAATTCTATGCAACTGACAGACTAAAAAAGACCAGGTGACATTTTCACGCTTTTCAACTGTCTAATTGGATAGGACAGGAGTAGAACCTGATGTGCTCTTTAGCCAACTGCAACTGCAACCTACTGATTTGACATGCTTTGTCTATGATGATTTTGTTTACCATGGTTAAAAAAAAAAAAAAAAGAAACAAAAAAAAAAGGCTATTAGTGTTACCATAGCCTTCCTCTCATCTAAAACTAATTTGACCTTTTTCCCCAGACCAATCTCATCTCACCTGAACAAAACTTTCTCACACTGGATGTTCCCTGGTTTTAATTCAATTGCATTTTATTTGTATAGCATTTTTACCAATGGATATTGTGACAAAATAGCCTTAAAGATATTCTGGATATTAATTTTACAAATGTATTCCTAATGGGTAAGCCAGAGGTGAAAGTGGTAAGGAAAATATTTGAGATGACATGAGGAAGAAACCTTGAGAGGAGTCAGATTCAAATCCCAGGAGATTAGCATTTCCAGAAATACATAAAATAGCCCATTTGGTGCCAACAATTAACTTTTTGAATGTTTTTATGCATTTGGCTGCCACATGATTCAAATATTGATTGAGTAATTTTTTTTTTTTTTTACGTTATTGTTCCTCAAGTCAGTCCAGAATGCCCTAAAATTTGATAGAGGGAATCCATATGTTTTCATTTTTGTTATTATTACTGTTAGGAAGGAATGTCTTCTGCACCTATGTCCTACAGTACCTTCATATCAAAACCTCACTATTTCATGGAGAGGATATATTACCTGTGTCCACAGCCTGCCAGCCCACAGTGAAGGGTGTTCTGGCCTGGATGACATAGCCAGTGATGGGGCTGCTATTGTCTCTGCCAGGGCTCCATGAAAGCTGCGCTGTGCTGTCTGTAATCTCCTCCACCATCACGCTGTCTGGAGGACCGGGTGGACCTGACAAACACAACAGCTGAGTGTGAGGAGGATGCTGGATCAGCTTCTATAAATGCTCCAATCAATTGAATGTTATGTGGTAGCAAAGCTGATACTAGCCTGGAGCTTATACAAACAACTGGGGGCAAGAACATATGCGGAAAGAATGTACATTCGTGCAAATGTAAATTTGGGCTTGTGTGGGAGGCGTGTGTATAAAATGCCAGTTTTTCTATGTATACTCTCAGATAATGGCCATTTCTACACCAGACTGCCTATTTCTATGCCATTTAAATTCTTTTATTTTCCCCATGTACTAGTCATTCTGTCACTTGATCATACCATTCAGCTGATGCAGACATTTTAATTATTAAAGATATCCTCCATGACAAACAATTTCATTTTTAAACAACTAAAACAATTACCACAATATACTGTATAGTGGTCAGGTATACCAGTATGAGTCACTAGACTCATACTGGTAGCGGTTGAAAATGTACACAAGATAAACACCTCCACCAATGTATGCATTTACTTAAGGCTGCAACAACTAATCGATAAAATCGTAATAATCAATAATGAAATTAGTTGTCAGCAAATACCGTTACCAATTAGTTGGCTGCACTAGTTAAGAGTTAGCATGACTGTAAGAAAACACAGACATTTGCAAAATGACAAACAGAACAGGGTTTTTCTTACAGCAGGAGAAAGTGTGCGTCTCAAGTCATCCAAGTCATGGAAGCATTTTATATTATACGCAGTAAAAGAGACTGTAACCTGCAAGCTGTTGCAAAGCGGAGCTTGTGTGGCATGGAAGTACTACAGTGATGCACAAGCACATGCAAAAAAGAAAAGCACACTGGTGTCACGGATAAAGGCGAACCATCAGCACGGTAAGCAAAAAACTGTATAATTGTGTAAACTGTTTGTTTGCTAACTTCAGGACAGTCGCACTGGATCTGTTCTGTCGTGACTCGCAAGCATTAGATTCTGCAATCACCTCGCGAGTGACATAGTGACGGATTCGTTTAAAACGGTGCAAACAAACACTAAATCTAAAGGCAACAAATAACAGCAGCAGTAAACGATAACATTTTTAGTCTCTGTTGCGGTTTTCAGAGAATGCTTTTGCATTTGTATACCAATGCATATTTTTTCCTTTTTTTTTAATTTTTATCAAGCCTGTTCATTTGCTGCGTTTCTGCGATCCATTCTCTTTTTATAGCAACATTCAATTAATCTGTTTTCAAATGTGATTTACTGCGGCTCTACTGAATTCAAATGCTTTGTTTTCAATATTTGTATATTTAATTTACGCATATCATTTAATTATTCAACAAAATTAGATTAATTATATATTGAAGAAGCTTATATCTTCAAAACGTCTGTGTCAACTTGCCATCTGCAATTATTATTAAAAACAATAAAAATGATGATTTACACAAATTGCTTCACCTTGCATACTCAAATGCTGTTTTTGTTTTTATTTTTATTTTTTTACAGAAAGAAACAACCCAGTATGAATGAACTTGTTCAAAGGAGAAATCCCCTATGCACTCCTCAACAAGCAGCCACTATAAGCTTTAAAATGTCAAAATTAAAGATAGTTAAACTCAATATGTGACTTTTGCATCTTTTTAAGTATACTATTATACATAAATACCCTGAATTAGGGTTTAATATAGTTATAATTAGTAAAACATCTCATTAAAAATATATATATTTCATTAGATTCATAGAAGGAAAAATAATGATCCGAAATGGTCCCTACACTAACTTTAATACTGTCTTATTACTATAGTGTGCAGCATAGCGTGGCTGGGTTTCTTCAACAGCTGATCATAATATGGTAAAGAGTCTAAGTGTCAGAAATACTTTGAGTATGTTCACTAACTATTAACTTCACCCCTTAATTTCCCTGAGGATCCACCAGTTACATTCCTGACTCCAAAATGACACATTTACTACATTTAATATACAACTACAACTGTAGTTGCTAAATTCATATTTACCTTATAAACTACTCCAAAAAAAATGCTTCACGATGAACAACTGTATAATAAAAGCTGATACAGTATTTTAAGAGGGTTAGTGTGATATTTATATGACTACATGATCTCTACATTATATTACATGAAAACTTACTGAAAACTACATGAACATACAGTATGTACAGACATGTTTAAACAGGAATTAAGTAGGTCTTGCTATTAAGAATAAACATATACAGTAATCCCCTGTTTATCGCGATAAACAAATAAACGCGATAAAAGGGTGCCGCCCTTGTTTAAGCCATAAATCATCCTCCCACACACATTAAACAAACAGAAAACATTCACAAGAATACAGTAATTATATTTGTATTAATACATTTTATGATTTCAACATAAAGCTCCATAAAAACAATTATATATAAGTTTTTAGTTTATTGTGCTATCTGTGAGAGACTGGGAAAATCAGCAAAACAAATTAGTTATGTGGCAAATGCAATTTCACGATAAACCGTAAGCATGAGATTCGAACTGCTATAAAGTGGGATTACTATATATATATATATATATATATATATATATATATATATATATATATATATATATATATATATATTTTTTTTTTTTTTTGTATAAAATATATATATTTTTTATTCTAAGAGAAATGTGCCATGACATGTTTCGTATGAGCATTGCTAGCAAATGCATTGATATTTGTTATAAAACTTGGTAAATCCCTCAAAAAAAAAAAAGCTTCAACAGTCCTGTTATTTACTATATACTACCCCCTTCTTTTTAAATGCAATATTAATATGTAAAAAATGCAAAAGTCTGTAATAATTTTTGAATTGCATTGATATTGCATGAAATTTATGGGTACATAGGGGTACACTGACCTTCAAAGTTAATTGTCAATTTTTTCAAATGTAAATCAGCCTGGAGAGTATTATAGCACTACCTAATTAAATTTAAGTGCAAATGATTCTCAGGTGACAAGAATTGTATAAAACTAGTGTAAAATAAGATATAGAGCTATAGAGAAACACAGAAATGATTAGTACATATAACAGCTGGATTGTTACCTTCGACAATCAGGACCGCATCCACAGACAAGCTCTCCACATCTGTATCAATAATGCAGACATACTTCCCAGCATGGTTAAGCTGAATATTTCGAATCATGAGGTCCCCAGCAAACTTCTGTGTTCAATAAAAGCATAAAAGAACAGCAGAAATAATGAAAACCCATTGTTAAAATGAAAACAAATCAACTCCTCCTACTCTCTAGTAAGACACCACCATTCCACCACCCTTTCTTCAAAAGGGTTGTTTCAAATTGTTTTCGTAGTGTGCATTCTTGTCTAGCTGAATATCTATCCATTATCACTTTGATGTGCCAGTTAATGTGACATTATCAGACAGAAACAAGCAAATATAAGTAAGAGTAGAATCTTCTTCTTCTTCTTCTTCTTCTTTCAGCTGCTCCTATTAGGGGTTGCCACAGCGGATCATCCGTCTCCATACTACCCTGTTCTCTACCTCTGCCTCTTTCAAACCAACTACATGCAAGTCTTCCTTCACCACATCCATAAACCTTCTCCTTGGCCTTCCTCTTTTCCTCCTTCCTGGAGGCTCATATACCCCTATGTCCCTCCTCTGCTCATGTCCAAACCATCTCAATCGGGCCTCTCTAACTTTGTCCCCAAAACGTCCGACGTGTGCTGTCCCTCTAAAAAACTCGCTTCTCATCTCTAACCCTGCCTGCACTCTGTTCTTCACTTCTCTAACAATAAGTAAGAGTAGAATAAGGGCATCAAATACGGCAGCCTTTTGCCATCTGCTAACAATTTGTGAGCATTGTGTATGTCAATTAGTCAATCTTTAACTTAAGGACAGAAACAATATCATTTAAATGCTAGACTCTTCATCTTCATCTTCATCTGCTGCAGTGTCACACTTAAGGTATGAATATTTGAGGAAAATCTTTAAAAATGAAATGAATAATTGAACATTAATCACAAATGTTACACATATTTTTAAGTTTTTCATAAAAAGTGCTAGGCAATACATTCGGAGGGTAACAATTAATAGATACCCAAACAGGATAGACTAAATCAGGAAATGTGGAGCAGGCTGAGGTCAAAACTCTATTACAACAGAACAATAACAACGACTCACTGTCACACCACACCATAATAAGGCTAGCAATGTGATTGCTAAGAGGTGATTGTCATTATTAATCAGGTGGCTTTGACCGGAAAAATTGGTGCTTAACTGGAGGTCACGTGTTAAGACTGTGAGCTGGGAATCATGTGAGTTGCAGACAGAGGTGTTAAAAATTATGAGAAAAGGGCTGGCACAAGTTATGGACAGAAAGCAAAGTTAGAATTATTTTTCATATTATTTACAAATAATTGTTTGCTTATATGTTCAAAAACTAACACCTTTTCACTCTTTTTTGTAGTGTCTTCCACTGGTGCAAGCATCTCCTCCTTGGAAGATTGTGAGAGATCATGTGTGCAGCAGCATGCATTATAATTATAAACACTTGCTACAACTCTTGTTACAGAATGATAATAACACTACAAGGTGGCATTGCTAAGACAAAAAGTAGTACTTATGAATGATTCCCATACCATGCAGACCATAATAATCATCGTTACTATGATGTAATGGCAAAAATATAAATCAAAAAGGTGCAAACGTGCTTTGTAGCATGTGTATAACTGGCATGCAGTGATGCTTTTAATTGTTTAGTGTTTTTAAAACCACCCTCAACGTTATACTGAAAGTAACTACTCTGTTTGTAACCCAATAAAAAATACCCAGACTAGTTTTTAACCCATTATTCCCTAATTGGTTAAAAGCGATGTGACAGTTGTCACAAGTTTGAACATGTGACTCAGTTTGGTGTTATTGATGTACAGTGTGAGATGGGGAGAAAATGCAATGAATGTAAATAACTGGAATTAAAGCAATTAAAACAATTTAGTAATTGAACTTGAACTGAAAAAGTGTATCTGCTCTCCTCTCTGGGGGTTATATTTAACCTAGGTTAGCCTGTGAGTGTAAAGTATAAAATACATTCATATTAATGTTGTGTCTCTCTGTTATATATTGCTTAGCAGGGATCCCTGAGTAGGAAAGGAAATTGTCTATTTTTCATAAACGTTGTTTATAATGCTAAAGCCCTAAAGTAACATGTTGAATTTTATACATTGGTCTTATAATTTTATAACTGTTAAATTTATTATAACTGTTTTACAGTAAATAAAAAAAGGCCAGGGACATGTAAGAGAGAACAGACAGCTCAGTGACTACAGCCTTCAGGTGTTATTTCCTATCCAGCTCTGTGAGATGCACAAGGGCCCACTAAAACAAACATGCTCTGGCTAATTGGCAAGACACTAATTATTCCATAATTATATGAGCAGGGGGGGAAAGGCGACGATACGCACATAACGAGGGCTCACATTGTTCCAAATAAAACGCAAAGCACATGAACACCATAGGGAATAAATAGCTTGTGAAAAATGGGAGGCTGCGTGGGTATCTATAACCCTCTTTTATCAAAGATTGATGTCACACCAGCATGACATATAAAACAGTGCTGCATATTTCACAATGCAGAAAAAAAAATCGAAATCGACTCTGCTGCACGCTAGTACAGAATAATTGAATTTGATCATATTGAATGGCTGGCTGTGACTGTTGTGTGAAGCACGACTACATCAGCTACAAAACAGCAATTCTGCAGAGGTCAGCCATGTGCAAAAGTAACAATTAATTAAAATAAAAAAGACAGTGGAAAATGAACCAAACACATTCAGCTTATTTGCATTTTAACACATGGGTCATTTTCTTTCATTGTTCACCTAAGAAATAATGAAAAAACAAACAAACAAAAAATAACAGCTGAAAGAGGAAAGAAAGAAAAGGATTTTCTTTGTATGAAGCCTCTGGGAATGCAGCTCACAGGTTTAAAAAAATAAATAAAATGACGTGTGTGAAGGGATGATTCGCTCAAGGGTAATCCGGGTTACCTACTGCACACAAGTAACAGAACATTTCCTCTGCTTTTGGAGAATCCTCCCTGTCCCAGTGCACACGCACACACCAGCTTCATGCAGTGGTGCACGAAGGCCCTGTGTGTTTGTGTATGTGTGTGTTGCCGTTAACAGGTTTCCCCATCTGTGACAAGCTCCAGTTTCAAACAAAAAAAATGTCTCAGTCTCAGAGAATGCCAGGCAGCTGGCAATGAGGAGTGACATTAAAATTTCAGCTTTGCCACTCGGACAGGGAGAAGGCACTGTTCAATTATGCTAAAGTTAAGAAGTGGTAATCTCAAAAAGCATGAGACAGGCCAAATCACAAAAAAAAAAAGTCGGTGTAAGTCATTGACATCTGCAACTGATCAGTTGATCTCATCATGTGAATAAGCACCCTAACAAAATTTCTTTTCTTTCCTTTGTTTATTTTTGCAAAGGAAAATGTGAAAAAAAATGTGTAACTAGACACATAATCAGTTCCATTCATTACTGTTTTTTTTTTTTTGCCTTTTCAAACTATTTGTACCAAAAAAAGTTCTTTATTAAAAAACAGAACATGTTAAATATAAAAGCCTGGTGTCTTATCAGGCAATTCAAGGCAGGATTTCAAATCATCATTGCCTTTGTTTCATGCCAGCAAACTCATTATGAAATTATTTCAGGACTCGGGCTACATAAATAGGTATGCAAATTCAATTACAGCAAAGCCTGATGATAAGGAATGTGCTCCCTTGAGGGGCAAAATTTAGAAGTTGTGCGGAAAGGAAAGTCGGGGGTAAAAAGCATTAATATGGCCCCTTTCCTTTTCTGAAAATTGTACTACAATGACTGTTCCCAATCATGTTTGTTAATTTATATTCAATGTAGGTCATTAATTGAGTGACCCAGAACAAGTGAAGTGAAACCATCTGCAATGTTCATGTTCAGGGAGAGGAATAATGAGAGGGCTTTTTGCATGTGACAGTGTGATACATTATACAGGAAAATCTCGGATGTAACATCCGAATGTGTTTATGTTCAACACAAATACTAACCTGAAACAGTACTAAAACCAAATAATTTCTTGTAGGTGGAAGTATGCAGTATAGAACTGGGGGTACACTAATTGTTGTGAAATATTATTCACTGTTACCTGTGTTGACATAATTGTGTGATATATTACTTTCTATTATCTCATTTACAAAATATAATTTTTTATTATCTTTCCAGAAGAAAAAGTCATTTTTATTACCTTATCCCCCAAAATATAATTTTTTTATTACTTTATTTCAAAAATATTATTTTTTATTACCTTATCCAGAAAGTATTATTTTTTTATTACCTTATACCGAAAATATTACTTTTTATGACCGTATCCAGAAAAAATATATTTTTTTATTATCTTATCCAGCTGGTGTGGGTGCAGCTTTTCATTCCACCCCACCCGAAGCCACCCTTGAAAGTCTAGTAAAGCCAAGATGAACTGATTAAGGAGGAGGAATCGGTTTGCTCACTTGGAAAAAAGAACTTGAACACACAGCGTCTCTCTCGCAGATAAGATTAGACAGCCCTGCATTACATGAACTACCAAAGATAAAAATATTTACTTAGTTGTTTAAGAAATTAATTTCCATGCACATTACATAATATGACATTTCAGGAATCTCAAACAAAGTGGTGCAGTTGGCCAAACTGTTGATACTGGGCAGAATAACACAGTACTATCTGCCAGGAAAGAGTGTTGATTTTTACTCACTCCGCCGACTCTCTCAAAGTGCTCCGAGTCATGCTCGAAGTCGATAAGCTGGCCATTAAAGGCCCAGGAGAAGCTCACGTCCAGCGCCGGATCCACGGTTACCTGGCAGGGCAACACGATGCTCTCGCCCACCATAATCTCCATGCTGCTGGGCCCTTGTGTGATCCTGCTCGGCTCTGCACAGCACAACACAATCATCTAAACAGCTTTATACAACTCTTACTTCCAGCATGATATTTTCATATATACACTATGACAAAATATGCAAGACAAAATTGGGACGCTGCACAATTACACAGCATGCATTAAAATGTGTGCTGACAGCAGTGTTCAGATTTTAACATGAGGGGCATTTAATATAAATATTAATATAGCTTTAGAAATTTATTAAGATTGATAAAAAAAAAAAAAAAACTTATAGCAAAATCTAGATTTGGAAAAGACAAATATGTTTATTCTTCAATTTTGGTACACACAAATCTTTCATTAATTCAGGCAGTGTCTGTAAATCATTAATCTCTATGTATGGCTAAAAAAAAGACACAAAAAAAGTATGGATCCAGCGGGGAATACAGTGGTGAACAAATATGTCGATCTAAATATATTAAGCAAAATCCACAAATTAGTAAAAAGTAAAGAATACATGCCACAGCTAATGAGTAAATGTGTACAATAAAACCCCGTTGTATGAGCATAATTCGTTCTTGAAAATTGCTCATAGGTCCATTTGCTCGTACGTTCAAACTAATTTTCCCCATAAGAATAAATGTAAAATTGATTTAATCCGTTCCGAGATCTCATTCGATCGCTTATTTCTGCAATTAAAAAGTATTTGTAGCCTATTTTAACAAACAAATACACCGCAAATTACCATAATGTAAACATAATTTAACACCTACTCATGTGATAGTGGTTGATTGCAAGTGTGAGACGTGCATCACGCTCATAACCTCCTCGGTTTCCATGGTAATTCTATTTACTTTCGTTTTCACAGCACCATTACTGATTTTCTTGGGAGACATTTTTCAAGATTTCTAGTGAAATAAAAATATAACACTAAAAAAAGTTAAGTTTTTGCTGCACTGAACAACGAGAGCGACCAAGTGATACGTCATCAACTAAGCGACTGATGCGACCCTCCGTTGAAAACGTGGAACCGGCAGCGTGGGTTTGCTCATGCCTTCAAAATTTGCTCGTAAAACATGGTAAAATTTTGCGAGCGAGGTTGCTCGTATCTCCGTTTGCTCGTACAACAGGGTTTTACTGTATAAGAAAAAATATATAGAGCATATGTTGGAAAAAATTATTGCAAATCCAAGTATTTGTCTGCTTTCTAACTTTAAAGTTATAAAGTCTTTATAAAAAAAATACGATCAGATTTAATGAAACTATAGTGCAATTTTTTTGCTCTGTCTGTCCCAAAAATAATGACAGAAACAAAAGTAAGGTGTTTAAAACCTTTTAAAACCCTGGAGCTTTAAAGCAGCAAAACTATTCTGCATTACCCAAATTAACAGATACACCACTTAATAAACAAAGACAAAATGGAAATTCTAGATTGTGCAAGAAGTACTCGATAAGCTTTATTTGTTTTGAAGTGCAGGGATTTAGTGATTAGATTAATTAAATCAGAAAGGTAAAATATGTGAGATTACTGTAGCAGAAAGCTACTTCACATGTACTACCTGTCTTATTTACCCATGCAGCTTGGGTGGATTATTTATATATTTATTTATTTACATGAATTTTGTATTTATGAATTTTATTGATTAAACTGGTCTATAATTGCAAACAGTTTTAGCTTATTTTACTCTATGGTGACTAAAGTGGGGTTTAATAGAGGAGATTGCATTGATTGGGGTGACTCAAGTGTTTGGAAAGCAGTGGACTGTGGAAATCTTCAGAGGGGAAGGTCATGCTGATTAAATTATAGCAAATTAAAGATGGTCAGTTTCTGGTGCATATAAAAGAAAAAATCTGAAATAAAGGGTGGCAACTGAAGCCTTTGACCTAACTAAATAGTCAAGCACAGGGTTAGTTTATACCCACATACACACCAACATACAATGGTTGTTACTTTTTACTTGAACAACAAAACCTCCAATTAACTGCATATTCTTAATAACTTAATAGACGAAATGAAGTAAAAAATTAAATAAATAAAATATACACTTGATCCACCATGCAGTTTAATGAGGAAATAGCAGATTAGCAGTTAATAAGCACACCAATCAAGATGACATTAATGGCACAATTATAGTGCTATTAGGGGTGCATATAGAAAGGAAACAGTCTGGGATTTGAACATTACTCAGCCTCTCTACGAATATGAGTGTGCTGTGACCCTACATGCACAGTTCAACCGAAAATGAAATTCACACCCTTAGTAGTCATTCAGCCAAGACATGCATTGGTTTTAATTCTTTAGCTAGTTGCCCTTGAGCTACAAAATAAATGTAGCTAGCAAGCAAGAAAAAGGTCTAATTATGGACGAACTGAATGCCTAAATTAGAATGTGCTCACCTCAAAAAAATATTTAATACAGTAAAAACATTTGTGCATACACCATTACATAAACTATAAGCCTGTAGATTGAAGCACGTGTTGGTAAGTATTAAGCCTATGCAAGGAATGCTAGAGTACAGTAGAGTAGAGTGTCAGAGTACACACTGATAAGCCACACCCTCGTTCACACTAAGAGAAATTTGTTCCATCGTACTGCAGAAATTATAAAACTAAGAACCATACGCATTAATCTAATGTCCAATTTATTACCAAAGCAAGTCTCAACTCAAAAATTTGGCTCTCAAATGGGAACTATAAGATTCCCTTTCTCGACTTATCGCTGTGTAAGCAGAGTAAACGGAAATCTTTGTCAAGCTTATTATAAAAATAAATAAATAAATAAATAAAAAAATCACCCGCCCAACACCCCCCCCTAAAAAACAGAGAAACAAGGAGATTGCCAATGGTAGATAACGTCTGCTAAAATTTGATAAGCAGGATATGAATGACTACATAGTCTGTAGGCAGACACAAGTGGATAGAAGTTTTTTGTTATTTTTTTTTTTATATCGGAAATATCAGTAATATAAGCCATCCCTTATCACCAGCTCTCATACTTTTTACTGCAACCGAGGAGACTTTCTCATTAAGTGGATTATAATGGAAAACAGGCAGCCTCACATCCCTCTGAACATGCCACTTGAAAAACAAGAAAAGGACACCACCCATGCATAAATAATGAAGAATGAGTAACTGTCACCAGGAGATTAACAAAGCCAACAACAACAATTCTTTTTTTTTTTTAATACTTCAAATCACAAACTTAAAAAAACAGGAACTATTGTGAAAAGCGTGACATTTGGGAACGACTCACCCGTGATCAGCAGGCGCCCTGCAGTACTTGCACTGCCAAACTGGTTCCTGGCAATGCACGTGTAAATGCCCCCATCTTGCTTAGTCACATTGGCAATCTTTAATGTTCCATTGGGAAAGACAGAGAATCTAAAAGAAATGGCAATAGCCAGTCATTAAATACACTATAATACTGTACACATATGTACACACATTTGCTTTTTGCATATTACTTTTGGTTATTTTCTTCTATTTATTGTAAAATAAGCATCGCAAATATATAGATATAAGATAATAGACAAAAGTAATGTAAGGCAAGGAAATTATTTTTTAAACTGCTGGTCATGCAGCAACACGGTGCAATATAAATTTAAAAGATAGGCAGTTGCCACTGAGAGTATGAGAGTGAGAGTATGCCATCTCTCACAGCCAGAGAGCATAGCCAATTATGTTCCCTTGACTCCTGGTCACAGATGGCTGTGGCATCTTTGGGATTCAAACAGGCAATCTCCAGATGATAGGGTGACGTGGTTCCGCTGCCATTTGGAAGCCTTTTCTTTTACCCCTTATAGTTTACCTTTCATTTTTCTGGATCATCTCACTCCCTCTCTTCCACAAGCTGATGGCTTTGGGTGAAGCTTGCGGTCTGCAATCTAAAGTCACTTCACTTCCAGCAAGAACTTTTAACACGCTCCTCAGAGGACTCTCCGAAAAACTGGGTGGTGACGCTGCACAGGAAAAAGAGACTTCAAACTGCAGAAAATGCATATTGCCATGTTGGGAGAATAAAATAAAAACAGTTTAAAGCAGCAAATTAATATCCAACAGCCTCCGGCAAAAACGGGATCTCTGTCTTCTAGAAATTCAAAGATTTAACATAAACGAAGCCACTGACTTACAGAAGCTTCTCCTGAATCTTTGTTGTATTTGAGTGATGACCTAGCTGTCTTGTATCAGTCATCATAACATGCAATGTAGGATTTAGTTGCACTGGAAAATGCGCTGATCGATATTCAATGATTTACGCACAAGAACTCCAGAAAGAAAAAAACTACTGCACAAAGCTGGTCAAAGAGACCAAATCAATAGGAGGCAAAAAGTGATGTTGGAAAGGAAACACTCGAATAACGTCACTGAAGACTTGAGCGTCAGTTTGGTATGTTGTGGCTTGTATTGGAGAAATGTAGAGGAGATGCAGGAAATAAAATATTTTGAGTCGGTGAAAAGATTTGTGGGTATTAAAGTTGATATTTGTCAACTCAAAAAACCTGAACTTTAATTTCTTTCCTGATTTCTCCAGCAGCATGCTAGCCAGTAACAAACTTGTAGCAGTTTTTAAAACTGAGGTATAAGATATAAGGTAATCAGGTATAAGGTAAGATATTTGATAAGGATCTTACAAAGCCTTACAA
This sequence comes from Silurus meridionalis, assembly GCF_014805685.1. Classification (NCBI taxonomy): domain Eukaryota; kingdom Metazoa; phylum Chordata; class Actinopteri; order Siluriformes; family Siluridae; genus Silurus; species Silurus meridionalis. The sequence continues at coordinate 11,422,609 of NC_060884.1, read as the reverse complement.
AACTGATAGATCACAGAGATCCTGAATGTGACTGAAATCTAATAGATATTTGAATGAAAATCCAAATGAAATCAAAGCATGTTTTAGTTGCCATTAATACAATGACATGCTTAATCACTATGAATGACAATTCAGTTAGTATTTCAATACAGTGAGATTTAGTCTAATTTCTTTTAGCAGACCGGAACTTACCTAGCACCAAAAGTTCAGCGCTGGCATAAATGATTCCGTGCTTGTTCTCTGCCACACACTGATACATTCCTCCATCAGACAGGGTCAGTGAGGAGATGCTGAGAGCGCCGTTTTCTATGAGCACCCGGCCCTGTAGGGAACACACATGAACAAATGCACACATAAAAAGTGTACATGTATGTCATATGTTGTCTACAAACAGTATAATACTGAAAAACAGCATCAGTATCAATATGAATTAGGTTAATGTTTTGAGAATAAATCTAATAAAATAAAATACTCAAAGATTCTTCTGTTTTAGTATTAAAAAATGTTTGTAACAAAACTGGGTGTAGTTATTGCTGCTGACGTCAAAAGAAAAATATAGAGAAAAAATAAAGTGAGATACTCTATAATTATAGTTCCACTCAAATCTTATATAGATATTTAGACTATAGCCTAAGCTTGATTTTGGTTTATAGAGCCATGTTGGATTCAAGGTGGACGTGGGGGCCTAGGGGGAACAAAAAATGCTGACACTCAGCTTTGAAGGACAGAAAAGCAGTGTTGACAATAGCTGTGGCCCACTTATAAGCAATTCATCTTACTATGAGCGATCGGTCAGAAAGTGATAGGGATTGGTCAAAAAAGTATCGAACTACAGGAGAGGCTAATGGCAGGGCTGAGCTTTAAGCCCATTAGGCATTGTAAAAACCAGGGGTCAGCACAATACAAGCATGAAAGAAAGAGAAAGACAGAGAGAGAAAGAGAGAGAGAGAGGGAGAGGGAGAGAGAGAGAGAGAGAGAGAGAGAGAGAGAGAGAGAGAGAGACATGGAGTAAGATAGAGGATAAACATTGAGATAATTCCCAGTTTAAATACAGACTAAAATACAAATATATACAGACCCAGTCCAAATACAGGACAAATACTTTCAGTTTGTCACCATCTTTACATTATGATAAAGGCTCATGGGGACCAAAAAAAAAAACCCCAAAAACCCAAAACATTTTATAACATTTACTAATAGATATTTGTGAAAAATACAGTAGTCTGTGTGACTAGAGTGAAAATAAATATGCTTGTGTTCATTCATACAATATATCATATGTTTCAAGTAAAATCTTGGAACAAATCAATAAAAAATAGCTAAATGTTCCAATATTTTACTGAGTTTAGGTTATCATTAGTGCAGGGCTTAACGTGTTCTTACTATATTTTCAGGAGCATCTGACCTGAAACTTTCTCCTACTGTATAAAGCCTGACTATACTAAATTGCCCCTGGGAATGAATGAGAGTATAAATGGATGTGCGTGATGTACATACACCATCCATGGTGCATTCCCCTCCTCATCCCCACAGCTCTAAGGAAAGACTTTTGGATCCATTAATGAATACGAGAATTGATGTGTGCAATAATAAAGTTGACATAAATAAATGTATGAGCTATTAGGAAAGTAGTCTAGACACTCTGAATGATCGCTGGACATCAGATTCTCCTAATAGCTATTTCCCATTATGTTTCTCTTAGTTCATTTATCCCATTTTGTTTCATTGCTTTTCTCACAGCAGTCATTTTTCATTCTTTTTTTACGTGGGCCATGGAATTTTTGCAATTATGAAACCAGTTGTTTCTGCTGACCTTGAAAACACTTAGAATTAAACTCATAGTTTGCTTTACCCTTAGCAGATGCACTGTACCTCAGACATAAGCGTTTCTCCATTTTTCAGCCAGTTGTAAGAGGGTTTGGGCTTCCCATTGGCTTTGCACTCCCAAATAAGTTCTCCTCGATAGACAAGGCTGTGGCCGTCATGGTCTGCAGCCAATGAGGCTTGGCTGCAAAAAGACAAATGCAGGTTGGTGAAAAACTAATGGGTCTTGGCAAAATATTTGCCTCCACCTGGCAGAAAGTCTTAACAACAAATCAGGCAAGAATTACACAAATGCACTCCTGAGAGCCCCTGTGTCACCATTTCCACAGACATTTTTCCTGCTGTTTGGGACTGACAAACTAGAAACAGAGAAATTCACATATTCAGTCTTCTCATACACAAAGGTAAACTTATGATGTTTGATATTTAATGTAAAATTAACACTCAAAAGTAAATACATGTCTGGATGAACAAAATCATTCCAAAAATATTTCGTTTTTCTTGAAAGATTATTCGTTATTTGTTTAGCTGCCGGGTTCGATTCCTGGTCAGGGAACCATCCCCAGCCACTCTCAGTGCCGGTCCCAAGCCCGGATAAATGGGGAGGGTTGCGTTAGGAAGGGCATCCAGCGTAAAAACATGTGCCAAATCAAACGTGCGGAGGATCCGCTGTGGCGACCCCTAACGGGAGAAGCCGAAAGAAAGTTTAGCTGCCATACCTAATACAGCACATAAAGTGGCTGATGACATGGGACCAAGACTGATAAGACAGCAAGAGACATTATAAAATGTTTTTGCTAATTTCCTGATCAGCAATTTGTTATTAAGAGCCTTAACAGCTTTCACCCAAAAGTGAATATATACATTCATTTGCTTTTTTCCCCCTCAAACTGGAGTCTTTAATTAATTTTGACCATGTGAATAGTATGAATTCAGTTCTGAATATTCACTCACAATTAGAAGTCCTTTATTTTCTCTGTCATTTTTCTCAAGAAAATTTTCAAACCTATGACTTTTTACTGCAGTCCCATGCTATACAGTAAGGGGAAAAAAAACATTATCTGCATAAAAGCCCCAATAAAAGAAAACAAGGACTTCCCCTAGGTGGTCTCTTTCTTCACCATTCAATGCTACGGAGTTTTCACTTCCAAATGGATATTTTCCAGCAGTGTGGGATTGGAATCGGAATAATAATAATAATAAAAAATAAAAAATCCCACAATAGCTGCTCATTTCACAGAAGCATAATGGCTATGAATTGGGCTATTGAAATGAAATCCCCCCCCTCTCCAGACAGAATGACAATTCTATCAGACCAAAGGCACGCTCTGTCCTTTCAGCACACAAATAAATCCTCTGACCTCGTTCTGCAGCCTTATTATCCGGGTGCCTGGCAGACGCCCTGCGGTGCCTGTGTACCGACTGTGAGTTCAATTAATGCTGGAGGTATAATTGCATTTTAAAAATAATCTCCTATTTTGAAGAACCTGAATAAGCCCCAAAATTCCCTTATGATTTCTTCTTATTAGCATCTCACTTTGGAAGCAGTAAATAGACAAAATACATGTCAGACTTGCACTTTCTCTGGGTGTATGACATCCAATTAGATTAACAGTTAGTTATTAGTTGGTGTAAGTTAAGCAATTAGACTAATAGAGGTTATTAGATGTTATTAAGAATGGGCAAAGATGCAGTCACTTTTCCCCCTTGAGTATTGCACTACGTTGTTGCTAATGCTAAGTCTAAAGATTTAGAAGGACATGTCATTGATGTCCTAATCCATGACAGCATCATTACAACTGCATCATGTGTGTCATGCAACATCATAGCTAGTATTTGAGTCTCGAAGTCATTTGACAGACTTGATATGACATGACCTTGCTCTAAGTTATAACCCAGATGGCTCTGTAGGGGTAACACTCATCACATTCAGACCTATGCATCATAATGCAAGTGGAAGCTTGTCATAACATGCCATTGTGCATGAGTAGGAAAAAGCGCCAAAAGAAAAGTTTTTGTCTGCTACTTTTTTGGCTTAAGGCTAAAAGAAACCTTGAGCAAAAAATACTAAATAACTCAAATGCAAATGTCATCCAAGTGTAGAAAGGCTTATTAAACACAGCACTGCAGTTGCCCCCCTGCTTGAGTACCCATGATTTCCTAAACACAAAACATGGTAAATGTATTGTTACTCATAAACTCTTTTCTTCAAGTTACAACAATTCTTTACCATGAAAAGAGAGACGACCTTTTGCTGCATTCTTTCCTCGACTGTTCTCTGCCACACACTCGTATGTTCCTGTGTCCTCCTGCTGGAATCTGGGTATTTCCAGAATAGCATTGGAGTTACTCAGCTTGACTTTACTTGGAAATGGCACATCATTGGTTCTTCTCCAGCTGATTTTAGGAACTGGGCTGTGAGAGAGACAGAAAGAACTAATTTGTTTAAAACTGTTTACAGATAGGAACCTGCTGGTGTGTCTCAAGTGGTTCACATGTTTAAATTCCCAATTGTTGTCTTTGAAGATTGTGTCCACTCTTACAGATTCTGCTATAAATCGATCTTGTTTAACACTTGTGACTGTTGTGATATTGCTATTTATTCTCTCAAAGACTGTAATCCCGTCTTCTTTGAAAATATGCTTTTTATCTAGCTAAATGAGCCCCTTTCCTCGTGTCTCCAAAGAAGATGCATCCGGCTAATTTTCTGCACTATTTGAGAGGTAAATCCTTTCTGTTAGTGTGCTGTGAAAAAAGCAGCCATTAACACAAGAATCATCCTGTAACAAAAAAAGAATTATATACACAAAAATATAAATATTTTTAAGAAAATCCTCCTCACAGATGGCTAATTTATTTCGAAAAAGACCTAAAGGAATGATCTTGAATTTCAAAGCTCCTGCAGCAGTGTATAAATAAGGGCTAAAAGTACGTTATCCAGATAGGGATGTGAGCTCCAGATTAACATTACTAGTAGATAACTCACACACACTCTCTCTTTCTCTTTCTCTCTCACTCACACACACACACACACACACACGAACACACACACACTCAAACTCACTTCCCCAGGGCAAAGCACTCTAGTTTCACAGACGATCCTTTCGCAGCAGGCACAGTGTCTGGAAAATGAACTTCTATTTTGGGCTCGTATTCTCCCATTGCACCTGTGATGGGCAAACAACACACAAACACATACATACTGTGTCATATGTCAATGATTTATGACATATGCTCTTTATATTCCTCTTGTTCAAACAACAAGAGGACAATTAGAAAGATAGTGCCGGCAAAGTTAGTCCAGAGAAAATAAATAAACAAATAGAAACACCCAAATGGACTATGAAAGATTTAGATAATTCATGCTATAAACTAGCAACCATCTTAAATGGAAATGTGGCCTCTGTGTGTCATTGTCAGGGCTAGATGTTAGCTTCCCTAAAAGGCAACAGTTCAGCCTTCAAAGGCCTGGCATTTAGAAAAAAAAACATCTTTCAAGCAACCTTTAAAAAAAGACCTTTTTGAAAAGGCATCTTCCTTTAAAATCTTAGATTGTATCCTATTCATATGGATTGACTGGATTGTAGACAGATCTTACCATCGTTTCTCAGCACTAGAGGAGTGGGTGAACTCAGCACTTTATCCTTGGTGATGCTGTTGTTGACGACACACGTATAGTTGCCTACGTCAGACAGTACCACCTTTGCAATATACAGGTTTCCAGTCTCCTGGGACACAAAGAGTCTGCTGTCTTGCTGGACAAAGTTTGGGTACTCATTGAAGACCCAAGCAAATGTAAGTTCTGGGAACAAAAGAGATAGAAATGTAAAGCATAAAGTCTTAAACTGCTAGTGTGTTCAGGTCAATATCACTTTGGAGGAAGAATTAAATCTTAAAATCTGACACGATTTTGAATTTTCGACACCAAATATACAAAAAAAGTTGGCAAAATATATATATATAATTAAAAAAATAAAAAAGTTTACAACTGCATGCTTCACCACCTTTCAATTGCACGTACATCATTGGTTTTTGTGTTTAATAACATTAAAAATTGAAAAAAAATTCAAATAAATTTAAATGTATAAATCTGTATAAAAAGCTATAATGGGAAAAAAATTTCCTCAACACTCAGAGCTGCCCTGTGGTTCTCCTTAGGGCTGGTTGGACATTTTATTATGACTTTTCCCCAAACAGCATGACCAGGTCTAGGTCAGGTGACAAGGCCATTCTATTTTTGACAGGATTTGAGGTGTGTTTGAGGTTGTTTAAAAAAAAAGTCAAATAACTCTCGAGGTTGCTGCCAAACTTTTGATGGACAGTGTGTAATAATTGCAGAGTACCTAAACCTGAATATTAAATGACTGACACCTTTAGACAGGCCATTGTTATTTTTCTGATTGGGACGCATATATACCACACTTCTGCTTTTGCTTTGGGCAGACAGGACTCAGTAAACAGACCAGTTTTTCAGAAGGGACAGGACAAAGGGAGCGAAACAAACTAGATTAAAAGTGCCTCACTGCCATTCTCAGGACACTAGCCTTGGTTCTCTTGGCCTTGTTCACGCCTGGTTGACTCACCTATCCCATCCTCTGAAAAAAGGCAGAGGTGGGAAGGATAGAGAAAACTGTCAAGGCATATTAGTGCATCTGTGCCATCCACAGGAAAAGCAGGGTAAAAAACCCCAAATCAAAGTCAAAACCTGGGAATTTAATTCTTTTGGTAAGTAGACATGACTGATAGATGCATCAAGGTGTGTGGCTTTCTTGTCATTAACTGCAGAATTTGTTCTAAAAAGGGATTTATTCCCATTACTAACAAAGCGAGTGAGTGAGCGAGCAGTCAAAATAGGGCTTACAGAAAGAAAGAAAATAAGCCACTGCTGTGATTATCTTCACTCCAAGTGTTTTACATCGCAAAGACGTGAAAAGATCTTTCAGAAAAACTTATTTAAATAAACGCATAAGTATGCAGGAATGGAAGTGTTTAAGAATGTACACCAGGAAGTCTATTTATATTGGGCAAAAACATAAGATCTGCTAAGCCTTATACTGCAATATCAAATCACTGATTCTAGGGTGCATCACAATTAAATCACAATCCACCTATTGAGAGTCTGCATATTGGCAGAAAAACCCTTTTAGCAGACAAACAGCTGGTGCGACTTTCTCCAAACGGCAGTTTTGTGGACGTATATGTCCAGTGGTCGGGGGCCTGAAAAGGAGGCAGATAGAATGCCTGAAGCACGACTGGTCGTGGGACAGCTGAGGGCACCTTGGAGCCTCGGCCAAGCCTGTACCATGGTGTCCAGCCAAAGAGAGGCTGGGTGAGTAAGCAAGAACTAGAGGGGACAGTGAAACGTCTCTTGAGTTGCAAACAGGTCCACTTGTGCTATGTAAAATCTTCTCCATATTTGTTCCACCACCTCTGGGTGGAGCCTCTATTCCCCAGGCTTCGGCCCTTGCCTCCAAAGTGCGTCCCTTCCTTGATTCAATGGCTTCGGGATGTATAATGCTCTCAGTGAGAGCAGCTTCCTTTGGGCCCAAAGAAGGATCTGTCATGCCACCTTGGTTGATGTAGGAGACCACCAAATTGTTGTCCATTTGGACCAGCACATGATGGCCCCTTAGGTCTGAGAGGAAATGCTTCAATGCGAGAAGCACTGCCAGCATCTCCAGGCAGTTGATGTGCCACGAGAAATGGTTTTCTTACCATAGACCTTGGGCTGAGCGGCCACTCATGACTAATGAACGTTACATGATGACAAGGATGACATGGTCTCTGCTTACCAAGAGACACATACAAACACAGAGTGCTTCCTGAACAAAAAGAAGCTAGCGCTGTCTCCATGGCATGTGCTATTATAGTTTCCTGGTCGTGATGTCACCCCGCCGGTGATGTCGCGCTCGTTGGACTGATTACACACATGATTTAACGTTCCCAAAGCATTGTTGATGTAAAGGTGGTGTGAAGTATTTAAGTAAATGTACTTTGTTACTCTACTTAAGTAATTTTTTCTAGTTTTACTGAGTATAAAAAATAGAAGCAACATTTATTCTCTAATCAAATAAATGTATAATTCAATTGATGTATTTTTACTCCATTAAATTTCACCACTTATATTTTGCACTTTTTATCAGTGCTGCCCTCATTTTTAGTCCAGAAAGAACTAAATTCTGAACATTTTGCCCCTCTCTGAGACTGAGAGCTGCATCAAATCACATTCAGCTCTGAATATAATTTTTTCTTCATCTAAAATTATTTACTGTTATTTTCCTTTTTCATTAAATACTAATGGTTCTTCTACTAAGTGAAAGATACCGTAATTCTATTTGTTAATTTTTTTAAAAATAGTTTTACTACTTTTATTGGTTTCATTCCAGCATGATGAAAAGGCTGTTGTGTTGATCTTGCTTAATGCAGTGTTAAGGTGTACATCTTGATTTGTATTTTAGGAAAAAACCTCACAAATCAACTGTTTTGGGTTTTTCACTATCATATGCCTTTGTGTTGAGGACTAGTGCATTCTTGAGCTTACATTCAATACTGTATGAGTCAAATATTCAAGTACTATACAAATCAGATAATCTTAAACCTTTACTCAAGTCATATTGGAATTGGTCACTTTGAAATTGTAATGGAGTAATGTTTGCAGTTTTGCAGTACCTTTACTTAAGTATAATTTTAAAGTATTCTTTACACCTCTGTCTATAAGGAGTATAGGCATAATGACATACAGTTCAAACAGATAGCACATTTGGTGTATTATTGTAATATGCTGAATTCCACAGCATGATAACCAGCTAAACAACATTTTTTTTTTCTTTTTTTTTTTTAAATCAACTAAAGCGAAAGCTTTTAAACTACTACATACTAATTATGTCTCATCACATCACAAGCCCACACATGAAGCTTAATGAGTTAAAAAATAAGTTTGCTTGTTTTTTTTTTTTTTAACTATGTATAATTAAAATAGAATTGAAGCTCTGCGCAGAACAGCGTTATATAAACAATCTGCTTCACACCATGTTAAAAGCGTCAAAAAAGCCCCAACAATTTCACACTTCATAGTCTTATAAATTTAGGCGTATTTTTTTTAAATAGGTTATACAAATGACAAAAACTGAACTTGAGGTGATCTGACCATGTGCAAAAAGAAACTGACTGATAAAGGCATTAGAAAAAAAAACAGCAATATGGTTCATGGTAAAAAATACATAGAGCCAATGTACACTTTGTTAGGAACACCTAGACAAATAGGCAAATTTTTCCAGTCGTCTAATTAACCTATCATGTGACAATAGCGCATAAAATCATGCAGATGACACAACAGTACTTAAAGTTAGAAATACACCCAAAAATACACCCTTGTGACCATAAACATCTAGTTGTTAATTCAAAATGACCAAACAATTGATCTAATCACAATTTCCATCCATCGGTATATGAGTTCCAATAGCAGAAGAACACATCAAATTCCACTCCTGAACCCAAGAACAAGAATATGAGCATAAAATGAAACACTGCAAACCAGACATTTGAATACTGGAAAGAGACCTGTCCAATTTTTTTAAGTCTGTACCCATGATAGCTTGGCTGATTATAGTGTTACTTGATGTAATCTGCTTTAAATCATCCACCACCATGTTTTTGCTTTTTTTTTTCACCACATTTGTAAATAGTGATTATATGAGTTACAGTATCCTTCCTAGCAGCATGAGCCAATCTGGCTATTTTCTATTGTGCTCTTACATTGGCGTAAAATATTAAAACTTAGTTAAAGTCACAGTTATCATTTTTCATATCACAGTTATCATATCATTTTTTAAAGATCTTCTGAAGGTATCTGCATAAGCTTATATATATATATATATATATATATATATATATATATATATATATATATATATATATATATATATATATAGGGAGAGAGAGAGAGAGAGAGAGAGAGAGAGAGAGAGAGAGAGAGAGAGAAAGTCTAACATATATTTAGAGTGTCTCATATCTGGTGGTGATTTAAAACTAATCAAACTAGACTCTTTTTTACCCAGCGATTAGGGATGCCCAAGCCAGTGCATTCTTAGTGCCGGTACCAAGCCCGGGTAAATGGGGAGGGTTCTATTAGGAAGGGCAGCTAAAACATGTGCTAAATCAAATATGCAGATCACAAAAGCAAAATTCATACCGGATTGGTCTAGGCCCGGGTTAACAACGACCGCCACAGGTATCGTTAGTCAACAGGGTACTGGTGGAAATTGGGCTATTGTTGGCTGAAGGAGGAGAAGGAAAGAAGGAAGACGGCTTTAATGAGAGGAATGTGGAAGGGCAGATAGTGGTAGATTTTGCTAAAAGGATGGAAATGGCAGTGGTGAACACTTATTTTAAGAATAAGGAGGATCATAGGGTGACGTATAAATGTGGAGGAAGGTGCACACAGGTGGACTATGTTCTATGTAAGAGATGAAACCTGAAGGAGATTGGAGACTGTAAGGTGTTGGCAGGCTACAGTGTAGCTAAACAGCATCGGATAGTGGTCTATGGGATGGTTTTAGAGGTGAAGAAGAAGAGAAGGAGAGTAAAGACTGAAAGAAGAATTAGATGGTGGAAACTGAAGGTGGAAGACTGTAGTGTGAGATTTAGGGAAGAGGTCAGACGGGCTCGGTGGTGGTGAATAGGTGCTGGATGATTGGGCAACTACTGCAGAAGTGATAAGGGAGACAGCTAGAAAGGTACTTGGTGTGACATCTGGAAATAGAAAGGAAGACAAAGAGACGTGGTGGTGGAATGAAGAAGTGCAGGACATCATAAGGAGAAAGAGGTTGGCAAAAGAGAATTGGGATCGACAATGTAATGAGAAAAGTAGGCAGGAGTACAAGGTGATGCAGCAGCAGGTAAAGAGGGATGTGACGAAAGCCAAGGAAAAGGCATATGAGAAGCTGTATGAGAAGTTGGACACTAAGGCAGGAGAAAAGGATTTGTACCAATTGGCCAGGCAGAGGGACTGAGCTGGGAAGGATGTGCTGCAAGTTAGAGCAATGAAGGATGGAAATGGAAATGTGTTTACTAGTCAGTGGAGAGTGTGTTGAGTAGATGGAGGGAGTATTTTAAGCAGCTGATGAACAAGGAAAATGAGAGAGAGAAGGTTGGATGGTGTGGAGTTGGTGAAGCAGGAAGTGGATAGGATTAGTAAGGAGGAAGTGAGAGCAGCAATTAAGAGTGGGAAGTCAGTTGGACCAGATGACATACCGGTAGAAGCATGGAGATATTTAGGTGAGATGGGAGTGGGGTTTTTGACAAGATTGTTTAACAAGATTTTGGAAGGTGAGAGGATGCCCGAGGAGCTGGTATCGATCTTTAAGAATAAGGGAGATGTGCAGACCTGCAATAACTACAGGGGAATAAAGTTGATCAATCACACCATGAAGTTATGGGAAAGCATAGTGGAAGCCAGGCTGAGAGAAGAGTTGACCATCTGTGAGCATCTGTGTCGAGGAAGAGCACCACAGACGCAGTATTTGCTTTGAGAATGTTGATGGAGAAGTATAGAGAAGGTCAGGAGGAGTTGCATTGTGTGTTTGTGGATTTTCAGAAATCGTACGACAGGGTGCCAAGAGGGGAGTTATGGTACTGTATGAGCAAGTCAGGTGCGTCAGAGAAGTACATGAGGGTGGCGCAGGACATGTATGAGGACAGTGTGACAGCAGTAAAGTGTGCAGTGGGAACGACAGACTGGTTCAAGGTGAAGGTTGTACTGCATCAGGGATCGGCTTGGAGCCCTTTCCTGTTTGCAGTGGTGATGGACAGGTTGACGGACGAGGTCAGACAGGAGTCTCCATATGATGTTTGCAGATGATATTGTTATTTGTGGTGAGAGTAGGGAGCAGGTTGAGGAGAGCCTAGAGCGGTGGAGGTACGTGCTGGAGAGAAGAGGAATGAAAGTCAGTAGGAGTAAGACAGAGTACGTGTGTAAATGAGAGGGAGGGCAGTGCAAGGTAATGGAGAGTGTGTTAGAGAAGTGATGAAAAGAGTGCAGGCAGGGTGGAGTGGGTGGAGAAGAGTGTCAGGAGTGATTTGTGATAGAAGGGTATCTGCGAGAGTGAAAGGGAAAGTTTATAGGACTGTGGTGAGACCTGCGATGTTGTATGGTTTAGAGACAGTGGCATTGAGTAAAAGACAGGATGTGGAGCTGGAGGTAGCAGAGCTGAAGATGTTGAGGTTTTTGTTGGGAGTGACGACGATGGACAGGATTAAAAATTAGTGTATTAGAGGGACAGCGCATGTAGGACGTTTTGGAGACAAGGTGAGGGAGGCGAGATTGAGATGGTTTGGACATGTTTAGAGGAGGGACATGCGGTAAAAGAATGCTGAGAATGGAGCCACCAGGAAGAAGGAAAACAGAAAGTCCAAGGAGGCGGTTTATGGATGTGTTGAAGGAAGACATGTAGTTAGGTTGAAAGAGGCAGATGTAGAGGACAGAGGGGTATGGAGACGGATGTGGCGACCCCTAATGGGAGAAGCCGAAAGAAGAAGAAGAAGAAGAAACTAGATTCTTTTATGTGAATAAAAGTAACTTCATATACATCACATTTGGACTGAATTGTTCGGTTGTACTGGCATGACAAAGATTATTTATTTTCAGTAGGAGTAGTATAAATTTGTCTTTTTCCTGCATCTGCACTAATGGAGTCTTGAAATGTGGTTTACAACAGTCAAAAAAATGCAACTACTGTAAAATATTGGGAGTATTTTATAATTTTATAGTATAGTATAGAATAGTTTTATAGTAATAGAATTATGATAACATGCCAGATGATATGATAGCTTTCTCCAAAACAAAGTGACTCTAAACATTATTAAGTACCTGATTATCTGTTTTATAACTGTCTACAGATAAATTAAATGCTAAACATAATTAACATGATTGGTATGTCCGTGGTCCAATTCTCCTTTAAAGTTTTTATGCCATACATTTATACCAGTCTTCAGGTTAAGAATGTAAAGTAGCCCGTGGCAGTGTTTCCAACTAAACTGTCTCCATTGCATTTCATACATGACAAACTTATCGATTGCTTGCTTGGAGCAGGGAATGTGTTCTGCTGAGAAATATATTACTTTTTGATTGGGTTGAGCCTCCAAGTCAGAGAGTGTATTTCCATTTACCAACAGATTTGAGGATAATTGAAAAGAAAAGGATTTAAATGAAGTAATAAATAGAAAACTGATACGTGAGGAGACTGAGAGCTTGGATTTGCAGAAAGCTATAGGAGGTCTATAGCTTTTACCAGTGCAGTGCTGTGAAAAGAAAATATATACAGACATGCTTTAATTTGCTTTGCAAAGTGATTACAAAATAACTGACACCATATAGTACTTCATCTCTTGTGTCCTAACTGAGATGATTTTACTACTATGAGCTTTTGAAATAAATACAAACACAACCACTACTATACTTTCAATATATTGTGGTACACATCCTGGATTTCCTGTCTTCTAACTAAGCACATGATTAATCACAGACTAATTATCTCTACAAATCCTAATTGCTGTCCTATGAAACAAGTCCCATGTCTTCTAATTTCTGAAGTCTCAACTGTTCCCATAATTGTCACAATCTCAAATTGAAATGAATGTTTCACACCGCTGATCTGTCATTTCCATTTAGGCTATTAAAACTCCTCTCTAATTACTGATGTCTGAATAACAGTCCCAGTTTTTAGTTCCATCAGCTGGCCAAGAAGATGCTGAACATGTAAAGTACAACAGCTGTGACTCAGACCTAAGCCATGATGAAGCACAGTTAACACATTAAGGTGCAAAATAATGGCTGTTTGTTTTGCTTTTGTCTTGATTTTAAGCAGTGATTTCAATTGTTATCCATTATTTTGGCACTTCCGAAACATCTTAAACACATCAGCCACTGTCATTACATATTTCATACCAGGAAACGATCCATACTTGTAATGACAGTGACACATAGATAGAACATTCATGACCAATCAATTACAATTTTGCTAAACTTTAAATATATTTCAGTTAATAGCTTACCTCCAGAATGCATCGGGGTTCCACATAACAGAACAACACCTTGGCCCTCCCTCACATTTACAGCACTCCTCTGCTGGGTTTTGAAGTTCTCTAGATCTATAAAATAACACATAGGTATAACATTACAAACAGCATGACTTATAATAAGATTTTTTTTGTTTTGTTTTGAATTAAAAACTATTGCCCCTTACATTCATTAAAATAGAGGAAACATATGTCACTACTCTAATGAAACATGTATATGCTAAAAATACAATGAATAACTTATCCTGGGACAGCTGTTGTCATTTGCAGATATATAGACATTCATAATTTTTGCCTTTATTGTTTCCTGAAGCCATTTTCAGACTAATATTATAATTATTGAATAGGACTGTGTTTAGTTTTTTAACCGCTTTAATGTGTTAGCTATGATTCAAATGTATAAATGTATAATTAATATTATAATACTATTCTAAACAACAGTGATGAATTGGAGACTAGTGCTCAGTTTGGACCGGGTACACAACATATTTTTTTATGAATATATACAGAGGCTGATTGTTGTTTTAGTGATGTGAAATCGATTTCAGTGTACAGCAAGCATGTGAAAACACCACATGGACTGGGGGATTAGCCCCTGAGGGAGAATGTGACTGAGGGACGGATAAAACAGCATGAGGCTGGAGAGAGCAAAGAACACAAGGGTCAGCTGTCGTTGGTGGCGACACATCAGCAATATTATCAAACATCGCCCTAATCTTTACAATTAAAAACATCATCCCCAGTGTCAATTTGTTTCTGCTCTATTCATGCACATCAAATTAACACACAGACAAAAAACTGCAAGCAGCTGTTACCCACCTGGCCTGATAAAACAAATAAATCTCATATGTGTTACAAGACTGAGAAGCTTGTAAGGATTCAAACAAACAGCTGGGCCTTAACAAGTCAAAAAAAAAAGAGTCATCGTGTCCAATAAGACAAACTGCATAAGGGAAGGCGAAGAAAACAGGATTCACTGGGGGTGGTGGATAAAGCATCACCTAATGAGAGTCCCTGCTGAAAGAAAGAGATGTCCTACACTGCAACAGAGGAGTAGGAGGTAGAAAAAGGACTTGGTCAGCTCACAATAACAGTATGAAAGGTTCAGAGTCTGAGATAGTGAGGCCCTAAGGATGATTAACGAGGTCTTGGGATGGAATCTGTATGGCTTGGCTCGTAGATTTGAGAAGAAGCCAGGCAGCTCTATAGTGCCTGTACATGTCCAGGTGCTCTGTAATGAAGAACATTAATATCAGTCCAGACATGAAGGTCAAACAATTTAGCCCAGGAGCTAGGACTGTGGGATGCTCTCTGTGTCTTGTTTTTATTTCATATAAAACTATGAGGTTGAGGTTGAAACCAGCAAATTCGACATTTTGATTTTAAGCCCTTAGCCAACCTTATTAGACAGCTAAAAAGTAATGTTGATTCAAAGTCATTAATGAACTTCAAGCAAATCTGTGTGCTAAGCATAAAAACACTATAGCGCTACATTCCTACTCTTTAACCCCAAAAGGACAAATATTTAGTATTAAACGGTCTTAACAACAAATCACTGGCAAAAAAAACCAAGAAAAAACTATTGGACAAATGCACCTGTGGTATCATTTGCTCTTTACTTTTGCTGCAGTGTATTGTTTGTGAAAAACTAGAACAAAGGAAATTCTGTAAAATTTTGTCTGGGCCAAATTAACTTCTAGAATGTTTTTCCCCCTTTAAAAGATTTGCTATTATTTTGTTATCTGCCACACCCAATGCTGTGTCAATGGCCTGATAACAAGCTCATGCATTGAAGCATGACTTAAAGAATAGGGAGAGGTCTACAGTATTTAAATTCTTTCGAATTTCCTGAGTAATAGTTTGTTGCTAAGACCATTAACAGCTTCAGGTTTTGCCATTTTCTGTTTGTTTTTTTCTGCTTGGCATTATTTTTCTGGCTTTTTTTCTGCTTGCCATTTTTTTGGCCTGGAGTATATAGCAAAACTTTATTATAGTACCAATCAGGTGCCTTGGAATGACCAATAATTTATATATATAAAAAAAAACAATAATAATAAATCACTGTAAAAAAGGCTTACCTTATCAGAAGGTAATTGAATCTGGCAGAAATAGTGCACTATTATAGTTGCCACTCCCTCTTCAACTAACCAGTAATCAATAAGGGAAATAAATGTCAAGCAGCTCCTTTTATCCAATCCCCAGAAGTGAGATTCATTATACTACCCATGAGGATAGTGGGAGCCTAAGGGGAGAGTGGGATGCTCTCTTTGGCCAAAGAAATAATCAATAGCAAAGCAGCATGGTGTGCAGAGAGAGGGCAGGGGAACCTTACTATTCATCAGGAAACAGAACTCTTTAAGTCTCTAAGGTCAAATGAAGCAGTACTAAAACAGATGAAGTTGCATCACTTTTTCATGGTAAGGAGGGCAAAATGAATGTTGAAACTGAACTGAATATTTGTAGATCTGGTAATAAATAAATAAATTTTAAAAAGTGTGTTCATTATTCCCATTGGGCAATTGTTGAGTCAAAAATTTGACTCACTGAAAAAGGCCAATGTTTGTCACACAAGAGACAAAAACTAGAGTCAGGATCTGTTCAGTACAGACAAGAGATTAGGCGGTTTATCCACACTGCTGGTAGTGCACAAAGTAACTGAATTTAATTACACTATTTGAAGAGCCCTGTCTGAAACCCAACTAGATTCACTCAGAATAAACTCTCTGACCACGCAATTAGGAATGTTTGTACCTCTGTACATACAGTACATGTAATTATCTAATTAGCCAATTATGTGGCAACAGTGCAATGCATAAAATCAAGCAAATTATTTTTTTTTACTACATACAACTGAGAAGCTATGGGGTTTAAAGTCTAGCTCAAGTGCCCAAGAGTGGCACCTTGGTGTGGCAGGGATTTGAAATTGCAACCTCTCAGATCCAAATTCCAATGCCTTAACCACAAAGCTACCACCTTTCCCCTGACTAAATGTCCTCATCAACATTCTGACAGAGTAACCTGCCATGTTTTTTCCAGTCTTCAACTGTTTAGTTTCGGTGAGCCTGTGCCCACTATAGCATCATATTTACTGTATGCTCTTGTCAGACAGAAGAGGAATCTGATGTGGTAGTTCATCCACCTTAAGGTTTGACATGCTGGGAATTCTAAGACACTTTTTCACTCACTTTAGGTTGTAAAGAGAGATTATTTGAGTTACAGTAAAATAATTCTGTCAGCTTTAACCATTCTCCTCTGACCTGTATTATCAACAAGGTGTTTCTGCCCTTAGAACTTTTTCTTTTTATTCACACCATAATGTGTAAAATCTTAGGGACTATTGTGCATGAAAATCCCAGGAGATTTAAAGTTTGTTAAATAGTCAAAGCAGCCCATCTGTTACAAGCAACAATGCCATGGTCAAAGTCACTGAGGTACTATTCCTCCCCCCAATCTGATGTTTGATGTGAATGTTAAGTAAAGTTGTTGAGGGTGTCTTCATGGTTTTACGCAATGTGCTGCTGGCATGTGGTTGGTTGATAATGCAATGATGCTTAAAAGATTAAGGTTAAGCTGTGGAATTAGGATCACGTGTAACCATACAACTTTGTACGATCAGTGAGAATAGTATACATTATGAAATATATCAGAAACATGCCTAACCCAGCCATTAGGGTTGCAAAATGCCACTGCACTCTTAGTGCCGGTCCCAAGCCCGGATAAATGGGGAGGGTTGCGTTAGGAAGGGCATTCAGCGTAAAACATGCCAAATTAAAGATGCCGCTCATGAACCAGAATTTTTTACCGGATCGGTCAAGGCCTGGGTTACCACCAACCGCAGGTATTGTTAGCCAACAGGGAACCGGTTAAAATTGGGCTACTGTTGGCCAAAGGAGGAGAAGGAGAGGGGAAGACATCTACAATGACAGCAGGAAAAGGAGGAGTGTGGAGGTTAGGGTGGGCAGTTTAAATGTTTTACTATGACTGGTAATGGGTGAGAGGGAGCTTAGAGATTTGAGCAGAGAAAGGTAGATATGTTGTTTGTTCAGGAGACCAAGTGAAAAGGGAGTAAGACCAGGAACATTGAAGGTAGAGGTGATACAGAAGGACGAGTAGGGTGCTAATAGGTTGATGAACATGAAGCTGGAAGTTAAATGGGAAGAGAACATTCTGGAGTGAGTTGACATCGTGAAGAGTGTACCTAGGAATTAACGATTAGTGATTGGGACAGACTTCAATAGGCATGTTGGTAAGGGGGAACAGTGGTGATGAGGAGGTGATGGTAGGAATGGCCTTGGTGGTAGATTTTTCTAAAAGGATGGAAATTGCAGTGGTGAACACTTATTTTAAGAAGAAGAAGGGTCATAGGGTGACGTATAAGAGTGGAGGAAGGTGCACACAGGTGGACGCTGGCAGGAGACAGTTTAGCTGGACAGCATCAGATGGTGGTTTGTAGGATGGCATTAGAGGATAAGAAGAAGAGGAGGAAAGTGAGGAGTGGAAAAAATAAGATGGAGGAAACGGAAAGAGGAATACTGTAGTGTGAGATTCAGGGATTAGGTCAGATAGGGACTAGGTGGTGGTGAATAGGTGCTGGATGATTGGGCAACTACTGCAGAAGTGATAAGGGAGAAAGCCAGAAAGGTACTTGGTGTGACATCGGAAAATAGAAAGGAACACAATTGACATGGCGGTGGAATAAAGAAGTGCAGGAAAGCATAAGGAGAGGTTGGCAAAAAATAATTGAATTTGGCAGATAGATGAGAAAAGTATGGGGCAAAAGCTAAGGAAAAGGCATAAGAGGATGTGCTGCAAGTTACAGCAAAAAAGGATGCAGATGTGTTGACTAGTGAGGAGAGTGTTGAGAGTTAAGAAGATGGAGAGAGTATTTTAAGCAGTTAATGAATGAGGAAATTGAGAGACAGAGAAGGTTGGATGATATGGAGATGGTGAAGCAGGAAGTGGATAGGATTAGTAAGAAGGAAGTAAGAGCTGCAATTAAGAGGATGAAGAATAGAAAGTCGGTTGAACCAGATGACATACCAGTAGAGGTATGGATTTGTTTGCATTGTGTGTATTGTGTGTTTGTGGATTTAGAGAAAGCATATGACAGGGTGGCAAGAGAAGAGTTGTGGTTTTGTATGAGAAAGTCAGGTGTGTCAGATAAATATGTGAGGGTGATGCAGGACATTTAGTAGGGCAGTGTGACAGCAGTAAAGTGTGCAGTAGGAACGACAGACTGGTTCAAGGTGGAAGTGGGACAGCATCAAAGATCGGCTCAGAGCCTTTTCCTGTTTGCAATGGTGATTGACAAGTTGACGGATTAACTCAAACAGGAGTCTCTATAGACTATGATGTTTGAGAATGATATTGTGATTTGTGGTGAGAGTAGGGAGCAGGTTGAGAAGAGCCTCGAGAGGTGGAGGTACACGCTGCAGAGAAGGGGAATGAAAGTCAGTAGGAGTAAGACAGAGTACATGTGTGTGAATGAGAGGGAGGGCAGTGGAGTGGTGCGGTTGCAGGGAAAAGAGGTGGTGAAGGTGGAGGAGTTCAGGTACATGGGGTCAACAGTGCAAAGTAATGGTGAGTGTGTTAGAGAAGTGAAGAAAAGTGTGCAGGCAGGGTGGAGTGGGTGGAGAAGAGTGGCAGGGGTGATTTGTGATAGAAGGATATCTGTAAGAGTGAAAGGGAAAGTTTATAGGACTGTGTTGAGACCTGTGATGTTGTATGGGTTAGAGACAGTGGCATTGACTAAAAGACAGGAGGTGAAGTTGGAGGTAGGAAGGTAGGGGATCATTGGGAGTAATGAGCATGGACTGTATTAGAAATTAGTTTATTAGAGGGACTGCGCACATAGGACGTTTTGGAGACAAGGTGAGGGAGTCACGATTGAGATGGTTTTGACAGGTGCAGAGGAGGGACATGGAGTATATCGGTAGGAGAATGCTGAGGATGGAGCTGCCAGGAAGGAGGAAGAGAGGAAGACCAAGAAGGAGGTTTTTGGATGTGGTGAGTCAAAACATGCAGGTAGTTGTTTGGTTGGATAAGGCAGATGTAGAGGACATAGTAATATGAAAACAGATGATCCACTGTGGCAAACCCTAACGGGATCAGTCGAAAAAAGAAGAAAATCAGAAACATGCCTGTGCAGAAATGATTTATGACCACCAGTTATTTATAAATATTTTTTCTGCTTTATCCATCAAACCCCTGTACAAAGATCAAATGAATTCATACCAAAGGTATCATTTAAAAAGATTCCCAAATTACTGAGAAAAAGTTTAATGCTGCAAGAGCTCTTAGAACAAACAGCAATCAATCGTTGACAATGTAGAGAACATCAGGTACAATTGGGTTTATTTTTACTCTTTTTCATGATGTCTATGTTGTCAATCATAACTGCAATTCCTTCATTACAATGATGCACACTGTAAAATCTATCGCTTTCTAAATATGGGTGGGTAATAATTGAGTAGTGGGTGAGTTTTTGTTTCATGCAATAGTGGGTGAGTTAATGTTTTACAGTAATTATGGTGTTTGAATTTACGTAAATCATCAGGACACCAAAAAAACTTTTGCTATGTTGCCACATAGACTGTTTTAATTGCCAAATGTGTGCATCATGGCAGATTTTGGTACTTGATTTGAGACTTGCCGCATCAGTAAAACAAATGTTTATTAAAAATTATATTTTGGTGGAGTTTATTTTAATTTTTTAATGTCTGAGTACAGAAAGGGGATTGTGAACAAATGTGTGTTGCGTTGAAGGTTTTACTTTTGCCTCTTTTATATTTATTTATTTACATATTTTTTTAAATGGTCAATCAGAAGTGCGTGCTGCATTATTTGCGTGTTAATAAAAATTTATTTGTGTTAACGGGTTATTAACGTGTTTATTTTGACAGCCCTAATATTTATATTGTCCAAGTTCACAGTTTGGCATGTCCAGCACCATTCTTGCACGAGTCTATAGTATAGTGTTTGAAGATTCGCTCCATGACTAATGGGAATCAGCAATGGAGTCTGAATCCAATCAAACACTTCTCTGCTACTGTGAGCTGGTTGCATTTGACATCCAGTTCGATTTCACTTTGTTCAGCTGGGAAATCTCATTTGCTGCCTTACAAATCTGAACAGCCTCGAGAGATGAGCAAGGAGTAGCCACAAAAGCTCCTTGTTCGAATAAATGCAGACAAGCACATATCCACAAACACACCGAGCATGGCAAAACGCTTCATTTGCAGCTTGCATAAACATGCATTTTCTGTGATCCAATCATGATCAGATAGCATTTAACCTAATTAAAGTAAATTTAAATGCGCACAGTAGGGGTTGTGATTGGATTGTAATTGGATAAGCCAGACCTCCTGTGGAGGTAGTCTAGTATAGTCTATTTTGGTGTGATGGGGATTAGTACAACATTTAATGAGTTAATGTCATCCCGCACCACAAAATTATCTTTGTCCATCCAATTGCTTCCTCTCTTAATAGTTGGCTGACTTCCTAAATTTAGCTAATTATTTGGCCATTGAGTGAAAGAAACAATACCTTATTAGCATATAGCATACATGTGCTTAAAAAAATGCTTTTGGTGATTACTTAAATGCTAAATCAGACATTCATTATGAAACTATACCAAAGCAAAAAAAAAACTAATTGATTCAAAATGTATTATAGCAATGTAACATTTGAGTTGTAAATGGAATATATTTGTATAAAATTAAAATGTCCATGTTTAAAGAAATTTTACTCTTATATAATGGACAACATTTATAGCTGAATCAACCTACTGTTTGTGTTTTCATTAATGATATGAACAAGAATGGGCATTTACATTTGATAAAGAATAACAAATAATTACAAATGTAATTTGCCTTTATATTTGAATCAAATATATACAATTATTAAGTTCTATCTGACATTTTTTGCAAGCTTAATATATTATATTTTTTGCAAGGTTAATTTAGACAATTTGTTCTTTATTATGTCAAAAGGTCAAAACTTATTTAATGTTTACTCAGGTAGTGAATAAGTACATTGTTACCTCAGAATCAAACTACCACATCTTGTTCCTGGCAGGTGTTTTCATTTTACAACCAAATGATTCAGACCAACAATACTTGCTGTTTTCCTCAACTGGCCATTAGACCTATAAATACTGCTACTTTAACAAACAATTTCAAATACTAATTTACATTAAACCAATTTAATCTCACACTGCACCACATTCCCTTCAAATAGGGAGGAATAATAGGGTGGAATAATCTTGCTGTGACTGCCAGAGCAGGCTAGTTTTAAGCAAAGACTTACCTCTTCATCAATAATTTCAATAAACACTTAACTCATGCCTGCTGTCTTTCATGCCTCTTCCAATAGGCTTTAGATTTTATGGTAGTTTTATTTGCTGACCTAGTGATCTACCTATATTTCTAATTAAGACAAAAAAGCACTTGTGCAAGTCCTTCTGAAGAAATGCATATGCTAAATGCTGTTAATGCAATGTAAAACTAAAAGGACTGTAATGACCCATGTCTTGCACTTTTTAAATCACATTTTGGCTTTTGCAAATGTAATTATTTTGCAAGTGCTCTATGACGAATAAAGAGAAATGTCTGTGGAATAGAGAAAAGTAAATCCTGTTTAACCAAAAACCTGCACTCAAAAGGATGCTGAGTCAAATCAAGAGGCATTAGATCCACTGAACTCACATGCAAACTGCACAGTGGCTCTGTGACTCAGGATGATTCCTCGGGCGTTGGAAGCAGAGCACTGGTAAACGCCTGCATCTTGGTCTCGATCCAATGTGTTAATAATCAGGTTCCCTCCAGACACATGACGCCTCTCGTCACCGTCGAGATCAATGAGTGTCCCATTCAGAGACCATCTGTAGAAATGCAAACACAATCAGCTCTCACATCTTGGGAGAATTGCACTCATGAGCATTAATCACACACATCGATCCGATCAGATCACCTTCATTTTGCTGCCAGAGCTTTGCATGAATAAAACCCTATGTACAGTACATTATATGGGGTTTGTTCTCTATCACTCAAAAATATGACCTTGTGGCTTGTGATTAGCCAGAAAAACTGAATAGTAAAGACTAGCTAACTGCTTATTTCAATGACAGGCTGAATATTTAAACATGTTAATGTTTTAAACATATGGAGATCCAAAGTTCTTGATGTGTTTTGGATTTAAAATTGTAAATATTAAATGACACAATGTGCATACAGCTTCCTGTGGTTGATTTAGGTTTCACGTAGCTACTACATAACCCATAGTATTCATTGAGGAACATAATTCAAAGGACTCAAATAGCTTATATGTCAGTTGCTGGTTTTGTTTTCTAAATAAATATTACATTTATGGCATTTGCCCAAAACTCTTATCCAGACTAACTCATAATCAGCTTATTCATACATCTGAGAAGTTGAGGGGTTAAGGTGATTGCTCAGCAACCCAGAGTTGTACAGTAGCTTGGTAGTTCTCGGAATTAAACTTCCGATCAGAAGTCCTACATCTTGACCACTGAGCTAACATGCTTATTTGTTAATTTGGAAAATGTCTGCACTAGATAGCAATATTTTAAATGTTCTTATATAACAACCGTGTTGACTATCTGAACTAGGTAGCAGGTAGTTTTCTGCAACAGCTTGGCTTTGATAGTTGTGTCAATTGTAAGTGATTCAAAAGTAAATAAATGACACTAATAGGAAATGGTAGTTAAAAAATTGGACTTCTTGGCGTTAATCACTGCTGCTGGGCCCTTAAGCAAGGCCCTTAATACTCAACTGCTTAGTTGTGAGATAATTGCAAATGCAAATTTTTATCTGGATAAAAAAAAAAACTAGTCTGCAGTATCAGTAAATGTAGCACTGCCCATGTTCTTTTGCCTGTGTTTCCTTGTCACATTTGAACTGTTGCTTTTGTGTCTTATTTTGTTTGTTACACACTTTTAATAATTAAAAGCATTAACATATCTAACTTTTGGGTCTATTATCCAAACCTCCAAGCTGCCATTGACTGCCCAGCTGTAAGTCTCTCTGGATAAAGGCACCAACCAAATGTCATAATGAAAAAAAAAAATATGATTTCTGGTCCAAACAACTTGCAACAGCTAAACTGTTATGATTCCTGAACTCCCTCTAGGCCTAGCCACAGTGTGAACATATTAGTTAGATGTATATCTGGTCCTTTTAAAGTGTTTTGCCACAAGAGGGTCTTCAGGGCAGGTGGTTTCTATGTAAAATGCCAAACTGAATTCCACCACCTCACTACTGATTATTGCATTGAAACTTTCAGCGTGAAACAATAACATACTGGCCCTGTGCTATTCTTTGAAATACTTTCAAGCTGCAGTAGTAAAGCCTAATGTTAGAACTTTATTTTGGACTAGAATACACTGAAGGGTGAGTGAATAATCCTTTCATCCTAAAAGGGAAAAAAAACAAAATAAAGAAATGTCCACCGGTTCCTACCCTCACTTTCCAGGTAGGAACATGCTGTGTCAAAAAGCAAACTCATACAAGACTACCCTTGCAAGGAACACTGCAAAATACACTAAGGTTCTATTGGCCAAAAACCCCAGAGGCATGGATTTTCCACTAAAGTACATTTTCAAAATCTAAAAGATTGACCAAGATACCAGAACTGTCTGGTTTGCTGTCAAAAGTGATGTTGAAACCTGTTTAAATCTGATCAATCTCATACTGCTTTTTTTTTCAGATTAGTGGGAACACCCCCAACTCCAGACACTTCTAGCAAAACATCACATGAAAATTAAACACTGAAAACCGCAATGTCTGGAGAACAATAATTTGATACAAACTGACTTTGAGTTTTGACAGGCATCAGGCTGTGGGCATAACAAAACAGAATTCCTGATTGAAGCTGTGAATGTATTTCCTTTGTAGATGGCGGCACTGTGCTGTCAGAAAATCTCTACTGACTGATGAGGACCATCCATTCTGGCACTGCATATCCCTTTAAACGTCCCATTTTCAAAAGGTACTGAATATATACAGAGCTCTGTAATATGCAGTTGATAATAATAAACTTATACTGGTGAAGGGGTCATGGCCATTAGAACTGCTGAAATGCTGGAAAGAAATCCTGAAGTACATAAATAATAATGTTGAATGAGAGCAAATGTACTTTTCGTTCAAAAGAATCCTAAGTGTTAATAACTTATTTCTTTAGAACAAGAAATTACAAGATTGGGTTTTAGTCAGGGGCTTCTAAAAATGTATTACATGCTGATTGCAGAGAAAAAAAATAAAAAGAGAGAAAAAAAATCAATATTGTTATTTTTGCTATAGAAATCTAATGAGCAAGGAAGACAGAGCTTCTTTATTATACAAAGCAGTCATGACTGTCCCCAGACAGCTCTGACAGACTACAAAAGCAATGTCTCTCAGCCCAATTTTCATCTTATTATTTCATTTTTTTCCATGGTGCATGCCTTTTCTTAATCTAACTTCTTCACCAATTTAGACAAATGTTTACGTATGCATTATTCGGTATAATAACAAGACATACCACTGAATGTCCAAATGTGGACTTTCTTTTCATTTCCCTTATAGCTACACTGAATTAGCTTTATCTCTATGAATGGCAATAATTTTATTTCGTGGGTAATTGCCCTCAGGTTGGTCAGTTGTAAACAAACAAAAAAAAGTTATGCTTATATCATATATAAAAATCTTTAAAAGATATTTGAAAGAATGTTTTGTAATAACTTGCACAGCCTCAGGCCTAGATGTGAGTATGCTTAACCATGACTATTGGACTTTTATATACTCTGTCTGTTGCCTGTTAGTATATAAATAGAAAATAGCTCGTTTCTCTTAAGTGCAGCAGGTCTGCATGTGTGTGTGTGTTAGTGTTGAGGGTTCAGTGAAGGCTCGCTTAAAGTAATCGACAAAGACAGGAAGCAGACTGAGCGGATAGGATGGCTGGGGCTTCTCTGCAGCCTGAAAAAGCTTTACCAGGAAAACTGTGTACACTAAAGTGTGTGTATGTGCATCACATACTTGCACACTTTTACACTTGCACACTTGCTCACTTGTAAGTTGTATTGGCAAATTTTTATTATCCACTTTCGTCTTTCCTGAAAGTTGCACACACACACACACACACACACACACACACACACACACACACACACACAC
Organism: Silurus meridionalis; assembly: GCF_014805685.1. NCBI lineage: Eukaryota > Metazoa > Chordata > Actinopteri > Siluriformes > Siluridae > Silurus > Silurus meridionalis. Next base: position 11,396,540 of record NC_060884.1, on the reverse strand, counting down.
ACATACACACACACACACAAGACTTTCATTGTTAGCATTAAAATATTTCGGACAGTTCTGCAATCAAAGCACAGCACCAGTAATATTTTTTTATTCTCTTTGATCACAGACACTTTGATATCACTTTGTCTGAAGTGGAGAGGTGTGCAATAGTCCATGCAACATCCCACTCAGCTAGTTTAGAGTCCGATCAACAGCGCACAACAGCTTGAAGAGGCTGCTCAGGGCTCGTTTTTCCGATGTTACCGAGATAGACATGGCATTAAAAGCTTCCAGACGCTACTGTAGACATTACATCCTCCATCCATCATTAAGCTTGGATTTTATCATCATTAAACTATAAGGAGTTTCCGTGGTGTGTTCTAGATTAATCAGTGATTTTTCAGCTGAGCCGGCAGCTCATACACATGAATGCATTTTGGAGGACTGGTGCATCCCTAAAAAGGGTAACATAATACTGTACCTAGATGTATTTTTTGCACATTTATTTGCACTGATTTATTTACTTTCATTATTAACAGTGTAACAGAAAAATAATCTGAAAATGTAATTTGTAGCCTGCAGAAGTGTGTTATGGTGGGTTTTTGCTAGCTTTGAAATAGCAATGTTATTAAACTAAACTTTTTTTAATATACTGCTCAACTAGCAAATTAGAGTAGCTGAGCAACCCTTAAGACATACACATTAAATGCTTTACTAATTAATATTCAACCCTTCAAAATGGTCAGTCATTATTTTGATTATCTATACATTCTTCTACCAATTCAAACATTCACTGATTCATTCCACCAGTACCACTGGAGCTCCACAAAGTGCACACATGTTGCAGATTTGCCAACAGAGTGCATGGAATGTCAAGTAATTGCTTCCAAAGGTGCCTATCCAAAATAAGATGAATCTATTTTGTCTCCATTGGACCAAATTACAAGCTACATAAATAAGTATGGAGCCTACAAGACACTGGCTTAATCTCAGGTAATGAGATGCGTGTCAAGAGCTCACTGATATAACCTCGTTCAAATCATTTTTATATGCATTTATGAGACTCTCATTTTAATTCATTGTAAACATCAACGCAGACATCATCATTATAATCATCACCATCAGTATAATCACAACAAGTGCTAAAACATAAATAGAGTTACGAGAAATTATAGTCATAGATTATTGGAAGGATTAGACTAGTTTAGATCACAGCATGTAAAACATATAATCAGACCAGGTCTAATAAGTTGAAATATTTGAAGCACTATAAACATGGAGTCGAAAAATTAAGAAGAACCAGGTTATGGGTTTTTTTTATGGGTTTTATATATATATATATTTTTATGTTTTAGCTCTGGTGTGAGCATATTCTTAAGATTGGTCATGAAAATACAAGAAGACATATGACATCATTAATTCATTTCTACAACCAATAAATACAAATGACTAAATAGCAGTTTTTTTAGCTGTTTGGCTGATTTGGCTGTGTAGTCTGTGTAGCCTATTGCTGATCATCAGTATCGATTGTTATATTCAATGTTTTTGTAGTCATCGCATTCTGCATGTGTTCAAACACTGTTATCATAAATAAATACATAAATAAGAAAAACTAAGCAACAGATATAATAATGACATGTTTAACAATACCAAACCGTTTGGTGGCACAAATCAAAGACAACCATGTAAGCCAAAAGGTATCCAAATGTAGGGAAAAGACAAAACAACAACAAAAAATCAACCAAGCAGGGCTAATGAGCACTGCCACAAGCACACCTCTGACTCTTTGAGTTTCATATCTGAATTTTAAACAACTGAATGATCAGCCCAGTCTCTAATGATCTACTTATCCACAAGCCTGCATTTAAGTTGCCTAGTTACAAAAGGTCCAGGTGCATTTTTTTTCTATTTCTAAGGTTAAATATACAGCTGGATTTTTGCATGAATTAATAGGCAAGTTAATGCTGAGAATACATTCTAAACAAGGTTAAATCCCGTTGCTGTAAAACAATTCTCTGTTTTATCTTTTAGTCCTCTCCTATTATCTTCCTGCTTTTATCAGCTCGTTGGCCCATGCAGCCCAGCAATGAAGGATCTCCTGTTTTAAACCTCTTCGCCTCAGGGGGAATGGGAGTATGGGGACTCTGCTGTTCCTGGCTTAGTCACAATGAACTCTGGCTGACCTTCAAAGCTGCACAAAGCACAGGATTCACCTTACAGCCCAAGAATCTCCAGCTAACACCATCTGCTGGCAAGAATTCTATTCACTGTTCATAAATGGAACAAATGAACAGTTTTTCATCTCACAATCAATTAAGAATCAGTTAGGCTGGCATTGAACAGCTGCCGTGGGCAACATCAAATCCATTTTAAATTATGTCGGCAACATGCTCAACAAACACGCAATCAATTTTGCCTGAAGGTGGTATATGAAAGCTGCGTAAGTCCCAATTTGGTTTGAAGCCAGTCCTAAGTTCCAAGTTTATTGAGTTTCTGGAGTCTTTCTAGATTTGTGAGTCATTCCAAAATGCTTCACTCTGACTCAACACTGCGTTTGCAGCTATAAGGAAAACTGAGATGGAGGAACAAAATAAAGAAAAGAAAAGAAAAAACAAACCTTCTGGCACAGTGTTATTCTCTGAGCTGATGCCAGCTTTACTGGGATTGGAGGAGGCATCAAAACAACTTTAAAAGGAAAAGTCACATAATCTTCTTCTACTTTCTTTTTTTTGTTCTGAGCTGCTGTTGGATCAGAGATGTCCTTGACTCAACATTAGCTTCCTCTCTGCTCCATCAATGCTGCTATACATTACAGAGGCTGATGATGACTTCACCTGTTGGATGCATTGCGTGAGCTTCAACATAGATGAATGATGTTTGGCATTGAGCAGATCTTGTAAAAACTCAACCAGCATCTTATTGCCAGATAACTTTCTAAGAACTCCAGATGATAGATTTGAGCATCTGGGTATTTGCTGAATGTACAATAGTGTCATTGCCAGAGCTGGTATAGAGGTGCAAGTGTAAGGCTTGTTCATTTTAAATCAAACAGATCATAGAAAATACTTAAAATATTTGCAGACTTCAAAGTAAGTTATGTCTTGACACATTCCATTAAAGTACCTTCACCTTCGCTCTTTCACTACACTCTGAAATGAGTCATGAATTAAAGTGCTACATATACAGTAGGAAAGAGCCGACACTATTGTAACAATTATGCTTATTTAAGTTAAATTATATAACAGTTATTACAATGAAAGTTTTTATATTTTGGAGTGAGCATTTTACCTATGTTTGCTTCTTTTATTAAAGCAAGTTTATCCATATGGTCAGTAAGTGTAGTACAGTATCACAGAAACAAACAAACAAAAAACTCCTGTGCTCTTCAAGCAAAATGGCATGGCATGGTGTACAAATCCGTGGGTCAATTGTTACACCACTCAGAAATGCTGTAAACATAGAAGTATATCTGGAAAAAACAATGTTAAAATGTCAAACATTTATTACTGCTTGTAATACACCCTTGAAAGGAGCTGTTCCCCCTAAATTGGTTTCACATTTCAAAAGAAAATCTAAACAGAATGGTGACACACGAATGTGTTACTTAATTAGAGTACGTAATTGACTTATGATTGTGCAGTTCACAACAGTAACAGGGACACTTGACTTACTTAACAGCACTGTGTTTTAATTTCCTCCATTTTATGAAAACCCAAAGGAATGCAAAGGAGAGAGAGAGAGAGAGAGAGAGAGAGAGAGAGAGAGAGAGAGAGTTCTACATTCAGTCCCATCAACAAATAATGTTAGCTACATTAACTCTGAGCTTAGCAAGCCATGTTAAGTGTTAAACACTTTTGACAATGGCCCAATAAAAACCTGATAGCATTGCAGGGCTACTGAGAATGATCTTCCTGGGCTAGCTAGATAATGCTAAGCAGGCATTAGACGAGGGGCCACAATCAGTGCAGCTCATGGGGCATTTAAATGGCAGGCAAGGTTTGTTTAATTGATCAGCAAGAAAAGATCATGGAGGGAACACTGATTGGAATATATTAGGTCTAAGTAATTACAGTAAGTAAACACAAATAAAACATTAGACAGATGTTTTATTTTTTTCTCCCAATTTAAATCGTTTAATCTGACTGTGGTATGGTAAATACAGAAGTTATACATTATAGTTTAACCATTTTTATTTTTTTAAGTATGGCATCTTAATAAACAAACTTAGTTCATAATGTAATTCAGTGATTTAGAATAAAGAAAAAATATAATATTAGAAAAAATAAATCCTGCTGTTGCTTTTTCTTTTCCTTTTTTGGCATTATTCTGTACTTTATCTGTGTATTTTCACAATGATAAAGTGATGCAACTGATGCTTCATTCCGTTTAAATACATCATATTTTACTTTTTACTTTGCTACATATCAGAAAAAACATGATTAATTTGGAGTGAACACATATATTGTGTTAAACCTGTAATAAGACCACAACTGTAACCTTACAGTTCTTGAGAGAGTTTCCATGGAGTAATCGTACTCTCAATGTGTGTCTGTAACAATAGAAAACTCTCTCCTTAAAATGTATGCTGTGTAAAATACAATTCTCATACATCAGTACGTTTGTTAATAATTCTTAAGCACATTCAAAATCAAGTATTTATCTATGCTTTCTCAAGTAGATATATAATTTTATATGAGCAATATTTAAGCATAGAATTTGTGCTTTTTAAACACAGGAATGGCATACTTCTGGTACTGCTGGTAGTCATGAACTTGCCTATGCATGTAATGAAGTAACAGCTGCATGCATTTAGAGAAAACCTGCATGCTCTGACTGCACCCTCGACCCCGACAATCTTTAGTACACAGAATAACTAACATTGTTCATACTGCAGACTAGGGTGCAACATGGCCAGGTTTGTTCATGAGTCTGCAAAAGTCTGTTCCTTTTGCTGAATTTGCAGAAGCGACTGCATCCCATTCTACCGCCGTGTTTACAAGAAGTTCATGAATAAATCAAAAGCTTTCTAATTAAAGTGCATAATCTAAGTCATTCCGTCTGTTTGAAGAGCAGCAGACAGCTTTTGCACTTGTTTTCCTTTGTTTCGTGCAGCGTAATTGATTAGCTCCTCCAACACTCCTCATCTCGCGCAACAGATATAATGATACCCCCTGCTGTTGACCTAGCATTGTGCTCTCCTATGAATAAAGGCAAATACCTCTATTTAACAAAATGTCATTTGCAAGGTTATTGCCCCTTTTTCCCTGTCCCCATCCCCCAAGCACTAACTTGAGGATTTGCATGATGCTGACCCAAGCTTGGAAACACAATCTGCCATGTAGTCAGCCCCGGCTGCTATTTTCAGGCCAGATATCCCCCCAGAGACTAAGTATCTTGGAAATCTTGAGCACAAATTAGTCATTTAGATCCCTTCTGTTTTCAAAGATATGTATATATATATATATATATGCAATGTAAGTGCGTATTACTCTCAGGGAAACACTAATAAATCAAGTAATAAATCTGAAGCTCCTGCTGAGCTCTGCACACGTGAGGAAAATATCAGGCTCTCTAGCTCAAACGGTGTTTCTTTTGTTAAACAGCAACTGGTGTAGTACAGAGATTAAGCCACTCAGTGTACAGAGGTCACTCTTGATGACTTTGAAATCTTGAAATCAGCTATATAAAATAAAATTGGGTCATGTGATAAGATACTGTCAGAAAAAGCACTTGTCTATACAGTGGGTTACTGTATTTCTGTTGAGACAAACAAACTGCCTCTTCCTCTCTAAAATCGATAGCAATCAGCACTATTAGTCTCTCATTCAATTCCCCTGAGGGGAAACATTTCCAATTTGCCAATACCAACAGTGCGACAGCAGCAGCCTGCAGTGAAAATGGTTGCTATTTTCCTAGAGAGCGCTCTTACCTGTACTGTGGAAGAGGGATGCCGGAGGCCTCACATGCTAGGACAGCCTCCTGCTTTGGGGAGTGAATAGGGAGAATCAGGTCACTGGGCTCTGTTTTCCATCTTGGACCATGAAACAGTGCATCTTCTGCATAAGCTGTAGAGAAATGAAAAACAATCAGAGTATCAGAGATAGCTTTACCTCAGCTCGTTAAGTTTTACACTGTATATACATATATGCTTGGTCATACAGAGGTTTCTCTGTAGTAGGAATCTAAAATTAATAAGAAACTGGAGAGATACTAGAAACATGCTCATTATACAAACATAATTATATAAAATCTAATGAAATCGGACATTCTCATTGGGATATGATCTCAATAAATGAATCAAAATAGGTTCTACCATTTAAGGGCTTAGAACTTGCTTAAATTTCTATAAATATTATGTAAGATTTCTATCTATAAATGTACAGTGTAAAAATACTATAAATTGGGTCACCAATAAAGTAAACTGTAAACCTCAATACTTATTGCAATAAACATCACATTGGATCAGTGCAAGTTAGCTGAGCTAGCTGTGATGGTTCAGAGGACTTGGGTTACAGAGCAGAAGGTTGTTTGTGCCAAGCTGCCATGGCTGTGTCCTTGAGCAAGACCTCAGCTCGGTTGGATCCTGTCTCGGTTGTATGTTACTTAACCATTACCTCAAATGCATTTTGCATTAAGTGTTGTTTTTCTTTATAGGCATCAACAAATGAACAGGAATATATAATATTGTAGTAACGTATTAAACCTTTGTAAGATTAACTGTAAATATATTTATTAATTGTGAAGTTATGTCAAGTCAAGTTTATTTCTATAGCGCTTTTCACAACAAACATTTTCTCAAAGCAGCTTTACAGAATTTAAGAGTTAAGGTGAATGATGTGTATTTATCCCTGATGAGCAAGACTGTGGCAAGGAAAAAAACTACCTTAGATGTTATGAGAAAGAAACCTCGAGAGAAACCAGACTCAAAAGGGGAACCCATTCCAATTTGGGTGATATCAGTGTGATTATAAATCTTTAAACAATACAGAACACTGAAGAGTAAGAACTGACATAAGCACTGGAATGTAAGATTATGAGTAATGTCCTTTCTACAGTCTTATATAGTCATTGTTACAAGTAGCAAGTTGCAGGTTAATCACTGTACATTTTTGTCAATATTGAAAGGAATATTGGATTGTTTTGTGTATTGTCAAAGAATTGGTGTACTGTAATTGGTGTTTACATAGATTTTTCTTTTGTGTAAGGCAGAAATATAAAATATTACTGTACTGTACACACAGTATTGAAGGCATTACAATTTATGAATACTTTTTTGATCAGCCATACAGTGAGGGAAATAATTATTTATCAACATCCTCCATTCAAACCTCTATACCAGCAGGGGCAAGACCAAAGAGCTGTCAAAGGATGTCAGGATTAGATTGTAGACCTGCACAAGGCTGGAATAGGCTCCAAGACTGTTCAGATTGTTTCCTTGGCCATATGTTTTTGGTCATTGTCATGCTGGAAGACCCATTCACGACTCATCTTCAATGTTCTGGCTGTGGCCAGGAGGTTTTTACCCAAGATTCTACAGTGCATGATCCTGTTCATGTGGTGTTCAAGTCTTGTACTGTTCAAGTCTTCCTGTACCCTTAGCAAAAAAAACAGACCCAAAGCAAAATGTTTCCTCTTCCATAATTGACAGTGGGGATGGTGAGATTTTGCATGGAACTCCAGAGCGAGGGTAATTGACTTATCTTGTATTTCTTCCATTTTCTAATGATCACGCCAACAGTGGTCTCTGTCTTATCAAACTTTTAGCTGATGGTCTAGTAGCTCATTCCAGGATTGTGCATGTCTACAATCTTGTCTCTGACCTCCTTTGACAGCACTTTGGTCTTGCCCATAGTGGTGGAGAGATTAAATTATAGAGGTTGACTCTGTGACAGGTGTCTTTTATACACAAAATGAGTTAATATTAGGAGATCTTTCTTAAAGGGACATGACTAATTTGGGTCTGTGGGAGTCAGAATTATTGCTGGTTTGTTGGAGATCAAATAGTTATTTTACTCGATCAACACAAATTAATTTATTTTTCTGTATTTTTTTTTAATATTCTTAGTAGGTTTATATAAACCTACTATAAAATTCTAGACTTTTAATTTTTTTTTGTAAGGGGGTACATTTTTCAAATCAGCAGGGAATCAAATAATTATTTACCTCACTGAACCATTAAATCTCTCTGCCTTGTATTATTATTATATATTATATTGGTCCTACTTATTGAGATGTGCTGTAGACATTACCAGCTAATTTTTCCAGATACATTTCCAAATGTAATGTGTGTTTATTCACTTTTTTAGTAATTTGTGTTGCAGGAGCTCTTCTGTGGGATAAGGCTAGTTGGGCTAGCCTTTGCTCCCAATACACATCACTGAGCCCTAGGAACCCATGACCCTGACACTGGTTCATTGGCTGCCCTGTCAATTTAAACATGCTCTAACCTCGTCGTCTAGACATCACAATTTGGCCATGTCAAAGTCGCTTAGATTCTTATGCTTCCCAATTTTTCCTGCTTCTAACACAACTCTGAGTAATTACTGACTGAACATGCTTCTTAGTAGAATCCGTCCCTTTGACTTGTGCCACTGTAATGAGTAATCAATTTTAATTTTTACTTCACCTGTCAGTGGATTTAATGTTATGGCTGATTAGTGTATATTGATTAAGTTTACATTTACTATGGAAGAGGTTAATTCAAAGGTCCATTCAGCACATCTCCCAGGCAGTTTTGCTTCACCCATACACAGTAAAGGAAAATAAGTATTTGGACACTTTTTTATGATTAATTATACATAATCAATGTATATCAATCAATATGAGAAGGGTTATAAGGCCATTTTAAACAATTTAAAGTCCTTTATTCTACAGTGAGGAAAATTATTCAAGTGAAAACATTGGTAATTGCCAACTGGCAATTGGCAGTCTTCAAAAACCAAGTACAGCATATCACCTCATACACCTGACTGTATATGCATTTTAAATGTCATATAATGTCTTTTCAATTTGCCCATTTCATTAGCAAGGAATATTAAATTGATAGGGGGGAAGTATTTAGAAACTGCGACTGGGCAATAAGATTTTACACAAAAAGCAATCATGCTAAAGATAAAGAACAGCAGTTACACACAAAAACAAAAATATAAATCTTTGGCAATACATCAGTGCTTCATGCTAGGAAAAAGTAAAGTTGCACATATGGCAACATACCTAGAATAAAGGAATGAGGTGGAAGCATCATAATTTGGGGCTGGTTTTCTGCTAAACAAAATGTGGCATGACAAACTGTAAGCAAACTGAGTGATGTAGCGGTACATATTAGTGGAGAATTTAATGTCATTGGCTAATAAACTAAATCTTGGAAGAAGATGGATGTCTCACTATGACAAATTATAGAGCTAAAATAACAGAAAAGACTTGCATGGCCAAGCCAATCTTCTGACTTGCAACCCTTAGAAAATTTATAGAGGATTTTCAAATTGCGAGTTCCTCACATGGAGCCCTGTATAACCTTGGTCGAATTGAAGACAATTTGAGAAGAGAAATTGGCCAAAATGTAATCCTAATGCTGCAAAAAGCTTATTACTTCTTACTGTAGACATCTCAAAACTGTAATTTTCAACAACAGACTTTCAACAAAGTAATAATTTATGGTCGTTTGTGTCTGAATACTTTTTCTTCCTATCAATTTTGGTTTTTGAACATATTTTTATGCTTATGAAAGAAAACCTTTTTTGTTCACATTTGTGCATACAGAGTCCAAATATATTATGTGACATGAATGCATGTACTGGAAGCATATTAAAAAACAAAAAGTGTCTGAATACTTGTTTCTTCCCAATGCAGTGAAAGTTTAAAAAGTGTATAAAGTACAAGTTTTCAAACAAAACCAAAAATGTCTTTACATCCTACTGAAATTATCTTGTGAAATATGAAATATAAAATAATAAGGGTAAGAGCCGTTGTTAAAGAAACAGCTTCATGTAACATCAAATATGTCAGAAGGGTATTGAACTAATTGGAGACAAAAAAATAAATAAATAGACCCATGTAAAACCTTTAGCCTATTCTTCTTCTTTCGGCTACTCCCATTAGGGGTCGCCATTCGGATCATCTGTCTCCATAACCCCCTGTCCTCTACATCTGCCTCTTTCAAACCAACTACCTGCATGTCTTTCTTCGCCACATCCATAAACCTCCTCCTTGGTCTTTCTCTTTTCCTCCTTCCTGGTGGCTCCATCCTCAGAATTCCCCTACCAATGTAACCCATGTCCCTCCTCTGAACATATCCAAACCATCTCAATCGTGCCTCCCTTACCTTGTCTCCAAAATGTCCTACATGTGCTGTCCCTCTAATAAACTAATTTATAATCCTGTCCATCATCGTCACTCTTAACAAAAACTTTGACATCTTCAGCTCTGCTACCTCCAGCTCCACCTCCTGTCTTGTACTCAATGCCACTGTACCAGCACACTCCTTCTCCATTCTTCAGGCATCTTCTCACCTTTCAAAATCTTGTTGAACAACCTGGTTAAAAACTCCACTGCCATCTCTCCTAAACATCTCCACACTTCTACCATTATGTCATCTGGTCCAACTGACTTGCCACTCTTCATCCTCTTAATCACTGCTCTCACTTCCTCCTTACTAATCCTATCCACTTGCTATCCACCTGCTTTACCCTCTTTACACCATACAACCATACAACTCTCTCATTTTCCTCGTTCATCAGCTGCTCAAAATACTCCCTCCATCTTCTCAACACACTCTCCTCACTAGTGAACATATTTCCATCTCCATCCTTTATTACTCTAACTTGTTGCACATCCTTTCCAGCTTGGTCACTCTGCCTGGCCAATCGGAATGAATCATTTTCTTTTTCCTTAGTGTCCAACTTCTCATACAGCTCCTCATATGCCTTTTCCTTGGCTTTCGCCACATCCCTCTTTGCCTGCTGCCGCATCTCCTTGTACTCCTGCCTACTTTTCTCATCACACTGTCAATCCCAATACTGTTTTGCCAACCTCTTTCTCCTTATGCATTCCTGCACTTCCATATTCCTCCACCATGTCTCTTTGTCTTCCTTTCTATTTCCAGATGTACCTTTCTAGCTGTCTCCATTATCACTCATGCAGTAGTTGCCCAATCATCCAGCATCTCTTCACCACCACTGAGCCCTTGTTTGACCTCTTCCCTGAATCTCACACTACAGTCCTCCTCCTTCAGTTTCCAATAGCTTATTCTTCTTTCAGCCCTCGCTCTCCTCCTCTTCTTCCTCACCTCAAAAACCATCCTACAGACCACCATCCGATGCTGTCTATCTACACTGTCCCCTGCCAACACCTTACAGTCTCCAATCTCCTTCAGGTTGCATCTCCTACATAGAACATAGTCCACCTGTGTGCACCTTCCTCCACTCTTATACGTCACCCCATGATCCTCCTTCTTTTGAAAATAAGTATTCACCACTGCCATTTCCATCCTCTCAACAAATTAATTAGTTAAAAGTATGGCTCTTTAATTAAGCAGTAACTGCATGGGTTACTGGACAAAAGGCCTTTTTCTAAACTGATTTATTCATACTCAGCTATTCTTCATATATGTTTTCAGTTCTGGTGTATCACAGGCCAGAAATGCAGTGCCACTTAAAGACCTGAGCTTTTTTGTAAACCAATTTATACCTTTATTTAAACACGTTCAAGTCCCTGTCTTTATTTCTTCTTCTCAAGACACAACAGCAGAAAAGCTACAGTCTGAATGAATAAAATATCACAAATACTGTAAATGGAAACATTGAGAATTCAATTCAATAGTTGACTTGTGTAAGGTAAAGTAACTAAACTAAAATGATCCGCTATCTCTTAGTAAACACTTTGTCCTTGCCAGGATCATGGTAGTTCTAAAGCCAGGCCTTCAGAACACATGGGTTTTTTTTGGATTGAAAATATATCCGGAAAGGAACTTAAGTCCAGACAATGCACACTCTCATTCACACACTCATTTAAACCTAGGAGCAATTTAGCATAGCCAATTCACCAAATTGAGGAATTGAAAGGAAATGAGAAGAACATGCAAAGCTAGACAATTCAAACTCAAAATGGAATTGCTAAGCTGTGAGGCGACAAATCCTTCAATTACTGCTCCTATGAAAAAGAAAAAAAAGAATAGATGTAACCAAAGTTAAAGTCTTAGATTTAATAGTTTTCTTTGTATGCTATAAAGTCTGTTTGTGTTGCGTAGGTCATGTAATGCTGCATAGATCATCTTCCACAGACATCAGAAGCATGACATGCACTGACGGGTTTTGATTCTAAAATCTCTTATTTTATCAGAGCTGTCAAGGCACATCTGTAACTCATGTCTGCCTTTGCACCACCTGGTTGAAGTGATTTAATTTTCTGACACATTCTGACACCCTGCTAAAGTGAGCAGGATATGTTTGAAGGAGTTTTCACTTGTTTACCATAAAAGCTTAATTTAATTCACATTCCATTTGACCTTTGAGCTTGAATATAAATAAATAAATGAATAAATAAATAAATAAATAAATAAATAAATAAATAAATAAATAAATAAAAGCGAGAACATTTTATTCAGTGGAAGCCCCAGAAGTGCACAGGGTGGTACAGAGATAGTGCTTTCTGAAGCGATATGGACACAATTCCATCCGAAGGTTCTAGATAATCATCTCTGACAAGCCTATGAATGTCGATAGGACTCAAGACTCAGTAAAAACTCATGAGTCTGAATGTAAAATGTCTCAGAATAATCTTCTGAAGGGCAGCACTTAAAATAAATGCTGTGTTATTTAACCACATTGAATCTTCCCATCTTGCACTAATGTTATGTAGCAAGAATGCCTGTGTTTTTTGTGAAAAGAGAGGTGTTTCAAAACATGTTTTGATACCTTAGATAAAAATCAGTGTACACCTTTATGCCATAATTCTCAAATAAGTCAGTAAAGCTTCATATACAATATAGTAAGTCAGAATAATTGATGTCAGCCACCCCATTTCCTTCAAAATCTTTTTAAGAGCATTATCTAAAAGGTGCATATACCTAAAGAGAATTTTTTTGAAACCATATTCCGCTGCAGAGGTCATGGCACCGCTACGTAATACCATTCAATCTGCCTTTAAACACAACCTAATTTCACAGGTTTGGATTATCTTTCAGTTTACAGTCCAATGACAGTACACAGTCTTACATGACACAACATATACATTAAAATTTAAATGAAAATGGAAAACAAGAGAATAAATGGAGGTTTGGAATAAAATGATGCATGAGACATTTTACCTGCAAGGCAGCCATTGATTGATAGCAGCACTAGCCATTTCCATAGTAACGTCATCTTCAGTTGCCAAGGGCAAATATGACTCTCATCCAATTGCTTGTGAATAGAATAGTTTTTCCTCTTAAATCAAGACGTATAATCTGTGGGAAAAGTAATTACAGGAATAATGAAAATGAGACATTTTAGGGCCAAATGTGTCAGCCTTTTTTTTTACATTTGGTTACAGACACATTAATTATTACACTTTTGTCAAAGTGATCACCTTCATTCTAGAGATAAATGGGGTTATAGGCAGTTTAAGTTAAAAATATAGTGCTACAGTATCAATAAGACTCTCTTTTTACTAAATTGTAACTTTTAAAAAACTAGTGTGTCCCATCTGGTTCAAAAGTCTGTAAGGAGATGGACTCAGAAAGTAAAAAGGCAATTTTATTGGGAACAATTATATATATATATATATATATATATATATATATATATATATATATATATATATATATATATATATTTATTTTTATTTTTTATTTTTTTTCTTCAATGATCAATAAATGTGGATCTTAAATTTAATTCCTTAAAAAAAAAAAAAAAAACATTATGCACATTTGACTATGTGCACGTGCAGAATAATGTGTAAATAAATAAATAAATAAACATAATATTGCCTCACTGTTATAATAACTCTATGACCCTAAAAACCATTTTCACTCACCCATAAATAGGAACTGAAAACTCTATACTGACATTTTCCACTGGATCTTAGAGATATAAAAAAATATATACTAATTATAGTACCCTTTCTACCCTTTTTATTATTTTCTTTTTCTTACAGAGCTTCCAGGAAGCCTGCTAAAGTATGTTAGGCACTTTGGAAGGCTGGAAGTACACCAAGTCTGAGATTGAGCCAGAATCGCCATTCCTGCCTTATACGGAAGACAGCTGCTAAATATCTGCAGAAAAAAGGCTATCAATACTAAACACATTATTATGGCCACCATGCTCTAGATTTCGAAAACGTGTATACTGGAGTGATGTTTAGAGCAATTATATCATTGGAATTATGGTGGCCAAAACATATGAACATTAAAAAATGCAATAGAAAGTCAAGAATCACATCACTATTAAATATATGATTATTGTATGTTACCTATAAACATATACAAAGATATAAGAATTAACTATAAGCATATACACTGACCAGACATAACATTATGACTGGTGAAGTGAATAACACTGATTTATCTCTTAATCATAGCACCTGTTAGTGAGTGGGTTATATTAGTCAGCAAGTAAACATTTTGTCCTCAAAGGTGATGTGTTAGAACAGGAAATATGGGCAAGTGTATGGATTCGAACGAGTTTGACAAGGACAAATTTGTGATGGCTAGACAACTGAGTAAGAGTGTCTCCGAAGCGGTAGCCCTTGTGGGATGCTGCAGTGGTCAGTATTAATCAAAAGTGGTCCAAGGAAGGAACAGTGAATCAATGACACGTTCATGGGTGGCCAAGACTGAGAAGGCTGGCCCGTGTGGTCTGATTCAACAGACGAGCTACTGTAGCTCAAATTGCTCAAGAAGTTAATGTTAAAGTTAATGCTTGACAGGTCAGAACTTTTTTGGAAGCAAAAGGGAGACAACACAAAATTAGTCAGGTGGTCATAATGTCGATGATGCCTGATCATTGGGTATAAGGTTATGCTTGGTCAGTGTATCTGATGGCTACAATGATTGAGATTGCATTGCAAAAAAATGGCCAGGTGG
This sequence comes from Silurus meridionalis, assembly GCF_014805685.1. NCBI lineage: Eukaryota > Metazoa > Chordata > Actinopteri > Siluriformes > Siluridae > Silurus > Silurus meridionalis. Next base: position 11,381,500 of record NC_060884.1, on the reverse strand, counting down.
CTCATATTAGTTCATATATTAATAAGCAACGTATTCTAATAGGAAGGAAATACCTTCAACTCATTTGGTATGTTGCATAGCAACCTCTCCTGCTATGATATTTCAAAATGAATGATATGTGGTAAATAAAATTACCTTTTTATTATTTTTTCATATTGCCCACTTCATGCGTATTTTGATCAAACATGTTTAGATTTTCAGATTTAACATCTTCTCTTCTCTACAAACGTAAATGGGCTTGCAAGTCACATAGGAAGTATTTACAGAGCAAAATCTACCTGCATTTGAACCTACCAGTGGCAGCAGATCTCAACCTGACTTGCATGCTCATTTGGTTTTGCATAGAAGGGGAAAAGCTTCACACTGGTAATGGTTAGCTTTGTTGAAATACATTGGTGCTGAATGTCTGATACAAAGCTCTGGAGTAAAAGCTTCCAATGCTATGTACTTTATGCTTGTGCCAGAAGGCCGCTATTCAAAAGGTGCTGCGAAAAAATAAACCTTTTTTTTTTTCTGTGAAACTGGGTGGTAAATATGACACACTGAAAACCTGAATAAGGGAAGCAGGGTTATTTATGACAGACTTACTTTTCACTACAATAATATACATATTTATGTATTGAACCAATTTTGGACAAGTTTACTAAACAACAGGATCATTCATGCTTTACTTAATTAATTTCCAATTTAAGTTCAGATAAACCTGTTACTATTTATTTATTTATTTATTTATTTATTTATTTATTTATGTGGTGCCAGATTGATGTGTTTTGCACTTGTGCTCCACTGTGTATTCTTCACTAGGCTTAAAAAACAGTTCATGGTGATTTCAGAGTGACAACAGCACCAACAAATGATATAATAAAGACATTATGCAACTTTAGGAAAGCGTTGCAGGATTTCTTTAAGCTAACAATTGAGAACATGCGATTTCATTTCATTGCTTGCCAATAATGACCACCTTTCTGCTGTTACAATCTGGGAGAAATCGTTTAAACCTTTTCACTCCATCCAGGCTTTCAGACAAGCACACCCTTTCCTGACATGCAATGAATAGTTCCATCGAGTATAAAAATGTCACCTCTTAACTACATGTGCATACAGTCTGTTCCTTGGATCTGATTCATGCAAAGACCTCTCTTGTCCTCAACTAGATGTACCTTCTAACCTCATGAATAAAGATGTAGAGCAGGCATGATCTGCTGTCAGTGGATAGGTTGGAATAAACTTTGCAGACCTTGTGAGATCCTGGTGTAATTGTCTCTGGGACTTTTTAGCTGGTGTCTTAAATTTCTGAGACTTATTTATTTTTCACTGGATTTAATCTTTTACTGAAATACTTTTACCACAAAAAGTGAATTAGAAGAAGCTCTCAATTGCTCTTGCTAGATACATTAAATTAGACTTAATAATACACCTAACAGGTCAAACCTAAGTATTTATATACACTTCTGGTTAAAAAAATTTTGACAAAACCTTATGATAACATAACATAAACCATTTGTCTGAATATAAGAAAGAATGAAACAAACATGTAGTACAAGCTAGTTTTTCCTTATTTATTTCTTTATGTTTGTCATGTAGGCAAAGTTGATGATGTTCAAACAGTTGAATGAGAACAAAATATTTGAATCATTATGAAGATTTTATATTGTATACAAAAAGACTACATAAATTAATTGACCTGTTTTAAGCGTTTTCCACCAACACGTCACTGCAGCAAAAGTAATCAAGCAATACACACAGGAGTAAATTTGTTTAATTCTTGCTCATTTCCCAACCGATGATTTGTTATGTTTTTTGTTAAGCACAATAAAATCTTATCATTTGCCATTAAGATTGCTCTGACCATATTTATTGCCCAGGAGTAAATGCATCTCAATTGGAGTACAAAAAATATTATTTCAGGCAATCTTGAATAAATTGATATCTAATCAACAAGTTTAATTGATCCTTTTAAGACCAATAATTAAAGAATAATAGGAGGTGAACATGTGTGTCTGATTTCTTTCGCTATCAGAATTTGCTTGTCATGAGTTTATATCATTATGCTCACTTGGTGAAATATGATCCGGTAATAAAATCTTGTTATGTGTTGCAGGTCTGAATATTTTTGTTAGTTAGGATTGGCCCTGGGGCATCCAGGGGCATCTGGGGGGGGCATCAAACTATTATTCAGAGACAGATGCAGGATGCAAATTAACCTTAAGTTGGAGCAAGTTTGACAAACCTTTAATGAATGAATGACTGCACAACTGGTACACAGTAAAAATAAATTAATTAATTAAACTTTTATACAATCTTTATTTCTTGTGCAATCATTCCCATATAATGTCTTTTAATGTGGCCAATATGGCAGTAGATAATATGTGCATTTTGTATTATTGTGAACAACTAGCACAATCTTCCTTTCGATTGCTGGGCAAATGTTAACATTTTTACTGTGGTCATGAAAACATTCTCAAGGTCTGTTTAATAATCGGACATAGACAATGTTTTGCTCAAAAGCGAATAATTTTAAACTCATTATAAAACAGAAGTAGAATGATTAAAAAGCAAAACAAGTATCTTCCCCTTGCTCTGGACACACTTTGGCGTTATTGCAATTTTGTTGCCAAACCACACTCTGTGTGTACTTTACTTTGGATTGGATTACATAAACCATACATATAGACTGAAACTGTCTACAGAATGTCTGTTGTTGGGCACATATAACTTTAAAGGTAAACATAGCAGTTATGATACAAAAGTGATACAAATGTCTACTATATTTCTAGAAAGTTTTGTAGGGCATGGTCCCTGTGCTTTTGGTAAAGATAGCTCATGGTGACAGTTTGAACTGCAGACAGGTTTGCTCATTGACTGATTTATACACTTTGTCAGAACAACAGAAGCCATGACACTTTATTTTCTAGCCATTTTCCATCTATTTTATTTAAGATTCTCCAGCAGTGGTGCAGGTCCTTCTGGGTTAAGTAATTTACCCGCTAGAGTTTAGGGGGCTCTTTAAAAATGCCAACCAACAGTTCAGTAATAGAAATATTTCTCAGCTGTGTCTAATGTTTTAGCCCTAATTCCAAAAGACACATTTTTAAACAAGGACAGGGATGATAATGACCTGTCAGGAAGGCAAACTAAAGAGAGGCTCATTCTGAATGTTTATGAGTAAAAAGTCACAAACTGTGCGCTGCCATGCACTTTAATTACAACCAATCTCTCATATGTCTTCACATGAACAGTGTGCTATTATTGGACTGTGAGTAGCAGAATGATAGGCTCAACATTGCACTTCCAAACATAATGAGGCAGTCTGGCTTCACCTCTGTAATGCTGCAATGTAATGAACCCTGCCAGGGTAAATCAGGGGACTTGTGGCATATACTTGCCAAATGGACACTTATCTGATGAAGAAAAATAGAAAGAAACAATCCTTTTGCCAATGCAGGAGATGCAACTAGAACAGCAACTATCCAGAATAAATACAGAAAATAAAATAATAATAATATTAATTTATATTAAATTTCACTCTCAGTTTTGAAATACATGGAAGCACAAATAGGCTACATTATATTAATGCCAAATTATAATAAAAAATATGCTTCTCTTTGGATTTTGCAGGTGATAGAGGAGACGCTTCAAGTATTTCTTGCAAAACACAGACAAATCCAATCTACAACTCTCACTCAAACTTTCAGGCCTTAAGCAAAGATAAATGATACAAGCATGGAATCCATATAGTTTACTACTTCAATTAAATTCTGTATGATGAGACTTGACAGATTGGTCTGTGTATATGTTCATATGGCACATGAACTTATTTAAAAAAGAAAAGAAAAAAAAGGGTGCACATAATATGCTTGGTATTTATTGTTTAGGAGTGTAAAAGAAAAGCCCATTACACAGTGTGTAGTGGAATTAATGTGCTCGGAATGGATTTTTGTGTTCTTGTCAGCCATGTTGTTTGGTGATGCACCGAAGCAGCACTGTTATCATTTAAGTAATTGTTCGTCTATCATGCTGGGTCAGCGAGAGTCCGAAATTTTAACTACGTAACTATGTAGCGTATATATCATGGGGGGAGAAAATATACCATAGTGATCTAGTATATTGTCAGTCTAAGGTGGTATAGTTCAAGCAATGAAATGAGAATGTTTAATTTTTAGCACAACAATGTTAATAACTGCTTGCATTTATTCAGCAATTTAGTGAACACTTTATCCGGGTATGGGTCACGGTTGATACAAAGGTTATAGCGAACACTTGGCATGAGGCATGAATACAATGAGAAAGGGATGCCTCTTGACTGCAAGGTATTCTACACACATCCCCACCCCCACCCACACACAAACGTTCAAATTAATTTACTCAATATAACATAGTAAATTTTAATGCAAATACCCTATGTTCTAAAAAAAACTATTAAATAACATATTCAGCAATGCTTTTTACCTAACTAAACATGACACTTCATACAAAAACTAAATAAGAATATTTTTCCATATGAGCATTCATTGTAGCCTATTTGTCATTCTTACAAATCAATCTCGCCAGCAGCAGAATACTTGCATTTCTTCTCATTTCTATATGCAGTGGGTGCATGCTAAGGCACGAAGTCCACTCATCATTCATTTTGGAATTGATATGCCTTAAAGTAAGTAGGAATCACGTGGCCTTAATCAAATCACACTTAGGGTGTACAATGCAAGCACACAAAACATACAACACTATCCCACAATATGGCTGCATTACCAAAAGGAAACCTGAGCACCGCTGGTGTTCATTTAATAGAGTTTCTTTCTCAATGCTGCATTAGGTGTAGTTTTGCCCTCCGGTAATGGGCGTGTCATGAGAATAAGTGTGTCGGGAAGCAGTATGGAAAAGTTTATTACTTAATCTTCTCATGTTGTGTTGAAACGGACGTGTAAAAATGTTTCAATTGTTTAATGGAGAGCAAATCCGTCATTTTGGCCCCCTGACAGGTTAATGTGCTGGGCTTGCTGACCCATACATTATTACTGTATACCTTGATTGGAAAGAAAAAAATGAGCATTTGTTTAAAACAATTATATAAATGTGCAGATATGCCTTAATGATAATATGAAATGTGTTCTAAATCAAATCTCAGTTAATTTCATGACACACACACAGAGGGTACAAAAGATTTGTACAAAAAGACTTTTAGCTGGTCAGCTGGCTGGTGAAATTACAAATGACTATTTATTTACACCCTTAACTGAGATAAAACTCTAAAGCCGCAACAGATCGCGTTGGCTTTGCCAAGAGCCTTGGATAAAATGGACAATCAATATGCACTCGGTTGTAAAACTATCTCTTCACAGTGTACCCAAAAAAAAAAAAAAAAAAGCTTAGGGGGAAAAATGGAGTTTATGACAAGTACTTTATATAAAAGGAAGTATGTAATCAAAATGCATTCTTCGTGTAATACAAACCTTTACCAGATAGCATAGCATTTTTTTTTTTTACTATATAGCACCTATGAAAAGCTCAGGGAAAGAACAGTTGAGTGGCGAGTGATGGGAATTCCAGGGGGCCCTTATTAGTGTAGATAAAATGTAAGGGTGAATCCCTAGGATAAGTGGCAGGGCCAAGGGAGTAAGTGCACTTAACAGAGAGGGGAGGCAGTGGCCAGTGAGCCGTTCCACAAGCCCATCATCACTCTGCCCTATTTCCCCCAGTCCATCAAACAGGCCTCGTCCCTTAAGCTCAAACCATCACCGGGGGAATTACAGAGAGAGAGAGAAAGAGAGAGAGAGCGAGAGGGAAGAAGAGAGATCTAGATATATACACATTGATTGATTTCCCAAAAATATTCAGCTTGATCTATCTTGATTTTTACCTTTTTGTCTGTAAATCATTTATCAACAGTTCTTAGTAGTGGACGTAGAAAGTGCAGAATTTTGGCTATTAAATATTTAAGATATTGAACATGTACTTTAAAATTCTAACCATTTTCTGTTTATTTCCAAGTTTAAACAGAAAAAGAAAAATCCCAGGAGTGCTGAGATAAAAAATGAAATTGACATCTAATTTAATAAATCATAGAAACACATAATCAGACATTTTATTATGGGTATAAATATAGCTCATGTTCATCCTCATCTAGCAGTTAAGATGAGCTAGCAAGGCTTTACCAGTCTCAGAAGATGAGAGTTCAGCACAGTTCTGGCATGTTTAAACAGAATTCTGCATACTGCTCTTCCCCAATGTTCTCACCTCTAATTTGGCTGTGCTTGTTAGTTACAAAATGAGATAAGCCAAGCATTCCAGATGCACCTATAAATAAACATGAACACGAGGAAACCAGTCCCTTCTGAAAATTGCATGATGGGAGATGAGATGCGTACAGAACTCAAGATTTCAACCCCATCTATCCCTGCTGTTTATCTCTGTCTGTCTTTATCTCTATCACTTTCTATATCTATTTTCACTCATTTACTCAGTGCTTCCAATTTTTAAGCCACTTTCTCTCTCCCATGCTCTTTTTCCTCGTTCAGTTTCTATATCTCCATCTCATTCAGTCTTTTTATTGAGACCCTCTCATTCTCTCCCTCTTTCTCTATTTCGTTTACTTTCTTGGTCGCTTTGTTCTCAGCCTCCCTGTATCTCTCTGTCAAGTGAGTTCACACACATGAGGACAGTGACAGCAATATCGATTTCCCTGCATGAAGATTTAAAGCAGATTAAACAAACCAAGGGTCAGGGCCATCTTCATTAAGGGTCACAAACCACACAGGTCAGCAATTGTAATTCAACCACAGCCACTATTTGTTGTCTATAATATTACGGCCATCAATCAAAGGTGAGCAACATAGCATTTTCAACATCACTAAAATTATCACAATATTTATGCGCTACAGAAAAAAACTAAACCCCACACAACCTACACAAACACTATGCTTTAACTCATATTACTGTTACAATTTCAACATTTTAGAACAAATAACAATAAAATAGTGACACAAAGATTGTCTTGTGAACTAATTTACTGACAAAGTCATTACTGTGAAATTTAACCAACATTACAACCACCTTTGGTTGCGTAAAGTATATGTCTATCCTTTTCTTGATTGCTTCCTCCCATCCATGCTTTTCTCTTTAGCATTTCTGTCTCTCTGTATATCTTCTCAAGCTATTCTGTTTCTCCTCCCTCACCTCAACTGATCTTAGCAGTGCTACTAGGGACCATTAGAGCCCAGGTATGATAGTACGCCTGCTCAATCAGATCCAACTCAAAGATGACAAGCATACTCCTGGATTACATGGATCATAATGACCTGGGCTGAGAGCATTCACGTGGGCACAGTGGCATGACCGCACTGAGCCCACGCACAGCATCATCTCACTTGAAGCATTCTTTAATTTACTTTAATTCTTTTAAGATTCTCATTTAGAATGATGGCAGTGAGAAATTAGGTATCGACTGACACCTCAATACTGAATTCACTCTTTTTTAAGGCTATAGTATCAAATGCAGTTACAGGGACCATGTGTGCCCTGACCATTATGTTGAATGGCTGGTCCTCATACTTTTTAAAAAAATGCACAAGAAAACCTTAATTAGCACTAAAGACAAACACTGGAACTTTACCATGGTCCAAAAAAATTGGTTTTTGGTTCAGCGCCACTTCAATTCGTGAATCTTATCGATTGCATTAATTAGTGCACGAATCAAGCTTGTTTACAAGCAAAGTCTTGAATACTCTGAAATCAGTGCCTGATAAAAAGCAGCGTATGCATCCAGTGCAGTGCTGTCCAGCTGGTGTGCACGCATTACACTTTAAATGAAGAGTAAAGCAAGCCAAATTGAATACGTACCGGCTAAACGTGTGGGGTGGTGGTGATGTTGCTTTTTTTCCTTCCTCTTCATCAATTTGAGAGCAATGCGTTATTGCTTGGTATTCCGCTGCACGGATGGGACGGAACCCTCTTGGAGAGAGCGCCTGAACATCATCTCCGTTCAGCTCGTGATTTCAGCTGAAGCACGAACAATTAGGCTTCGTGTTACAAATGAGAAGCAAAACTCCCGATTTTCCCGTAACACGCACACGTACACACACTAACACACACGCACACCTTGCGCGTAAAGCTAGGAAACGCTGTTAATTCCGTATCACGGGAGAAATGATGCTCTCTCTCTCCTCTCTTTCGTGCTCTGTCCTCCGCAATGAGTCCACCAACTGTGTGCTGCGCTCTCTCTCTCTCTCTCTCTCTCTCTCTCTCTCTCTCTCTCTCTTTCTTTCTGCGTGACTGTGTATGAGTGTGTGAGAGGGGGGAAAAGTGTGACGAGAAGCGGAGAAGGCAGAGAATAAATCAAGAATAATAAAAAAGAATAACAATCTAGAATAGAAAAAAAGACAGCCAGTGTCAGTGTCACTGCTGTGCAAAAGCGCACCGCCAAATACACAATAAATAACCTACCCAGTGCCGCTGGAGGACCTAAAAGGTGCCAGAATATATTATGCACATCTGCACAATAAAAGCAATATGCAATTTTTGTTTTTTTACTATTGCTCTAAGATGAATAATAAAAAGAGACTAAACATGAACCGATAGAACAACAGCATAATCGAAAAAAAAATGAGCATCGGAGCACCACTGCCTTTCTTTTATAACTGAGTTTGTCTGTCAGTGCTGCATTAGGTACAGTACAGCTGCACCTCCGGTAATGGGCGTGTCATGGGAAGAACCGTGTCGGGAAGCAGGACGAAAGAGTGTGTGTGTGTGTGTGTGTGTGTGTGTGTGTGTGTGTGTATGTATAAGAGTGTGTGTGTGTGTGTGTGTGTGTGTGTCTGTGTGTGTATGTGTATATATATATATATATATATATATATATATATATATATATATATATATATATATATATATATATGTATGTATGTATGTATGTATGTATGTTTGTGTGTGTATCATATTGTAAGGAATGGTACGGATGTTACAGGTTAATGCCCCCCTCCCCCTTTAAGCTCTGGCCTCATACTATCATCCTCAATTTAAAGTCTATTGTTGAAGATCAATGAGATGCAGACATATACATTGTATTGGTTCTTTTTTCTTTTCTATTTTCTTTTTTTGCTTTACACGAAAGATCACCCCAAAAACACCAAAGACTTCAGGAGGTTTTAAAAAAAAAAAAAAAAAGGAGGAGGTTTTTGCCAGGCCAATTCGCAAGTGGATCGTCAGACCCTACAAGTAGCTCAACTGAGCATTAAACCATTTTACCAATTTGAGAGCCCGCACGGAGAATCCTCTTAAAACAAAGAACTGATAGAAACTGCGGTATAAACCTGGAAAAGCTTAGCAAAGAATGACTGACCACAGTTTCTTGTTAGTAGGTCACCGGATTTATGCGGTTACTGCAATCAAGTGATATGCAGACAACTGTTCTTATACGTTTCCTTACCAAATATGCAATATTGACAAATGAAAGCCAAAATCCTAATCCACTGTCTTATATTCATCTTAAACTTAAATGTCTTCACAAAATAATAAACCTTGCTTTTTTTTTTAAAGTCAAATACTTTTAGAGGAGAATGTATGAATGAATGCAACCTATTTTGTGAATTATTTATTTATTATTTTTCAGAAACAGCTTTGGTCAGGATCAGGATTTAAAACTGGCCATGATGTGAGAACACTATGAATGAGATCCTAGAACATTTGTCGCACACTGTCATTTCTAGGAACAATTTAAAGTCATAAAGTTAAATGTCTAATTAACTGGGATATTTTATGGATATACTATAACAAATCAAATGTTCTTTGGACATTTCTTGTCTATTAAAGCATTTATTTGTTTTTTGTAGTTTGCTTCCAGTCAGGGAAGCTTTTCGTTGTAAAATCTGGGTCCAGTCTAGACCGCCGCCAGTTCTGCATAGCACATTTGGTGCTAAATATTCTGCAGGAGTAGCAGAAAGGCACATCCCCGTTAACTGAACACTCAAGCCAGTCTCTATTTTAAAACCACGCCTGTGAAAATGATGTCTTTCTGGTACCAAATTAGGGTGTGGGATACGTAGCTAATCTGACATGCATAGGTTCATCCATCCTCAAATCATCTGGGCAAGTGTCACTAAGAATAGAAGCTATAGCTCTTTCTTCAATGTGCCCTGTCACCGGGGTGTTGACATTATCATTTGCTGTGCTAGCCATACTTGAATTGCATACACTCAGTCACAAAGTTTTTACTGTTGAGGTGGCAAATTACTTTCTTAAGTCTATAATTAAAGATTGATGGATTGAAGTAAAGGTTTTCAGAAAGCACAGTGCAGTTTGTCACAAACCTTGTACTCACAAACACACTAAAACTTTTTTTCATGTCACTTCATATTACATTACTGACATAATGGCAACATGTGTGTACTGAAAATATGTTAGGTCTACATTATTATTTTTTTTTTTCGTTAACTACTAAAATTGTTTATTAAGGAGGCACAGTGACTGTAATATGGCTGGGTCACACCCCTAGAGCCAATGTACCAAAACTGGAGGATGTAATCAGAGAAAACCCATGCATACATGGAAACGACATTCAGAGAAACCCTTATACAGTATAAACAACAAAGAATCAAAAATAAGTTGTAAATGTTGCTATAATGGTTTGAAAGAAAAAAGCCAAACATTTCTTTGCGGGCAATGTATATGTAATTCATTCATATATGGACATTGGGTAAATTTGGACAATTAACCTTGATGTAAATTCAGTTGACTGTGTTCACATAGTTTCTGAAATGCTCTAAAAAACTTTATATTTAAACTTGTATGCCAAACGAAATATTCTAAGTTCATCTATTTGGAAGTTGGAGAAAAGAAAAATTGTGGCTGAATTCTGGAAAAGAAGAAATTGAGCAAAATCAGGTTTTGACCTTGATATTTATACTTATGTTCATCTGCTGCCTGCAAAGCAAACAAACACACAATCAGCCTGTCTAAAGATGTCTACAACTTTCTAGTTAAGTATGCTTTTCTCTCAATGTGATCAAGTTTGTATTATTTTATGGCAGAAAACTAAGCCTAAGCAATTTTGTTTGTAATTAGATACCAGCTGTCAAAATGTGTGGGATGCTACTGCTGCATCTAATAACCAAAACACAGAAGAACGCTTTCACGGTCTGTAGAGATGACAGTGGGCAATCTTTTACATTTTTCAATGACCTGATAAACAATAAATGTAGCCAAAAAGACTGACTGAAATATTCAGCAATTTATGGTCCCACTCATGCAAGCGTGAACAGGGATTAATTGAGCGAAAAGACAATGATGAGACGTGTGTTTAAATGCCGATGATTAGGTGGATGTGTCTGATGTTTGTAATCAATGTGAGGACTCACATTCTAAATGTATAATTCTTTAAAATACTGTAATTGCCAGTAGTCTTGTGTTTCCATAGTTTATTAGGTTATGAATGTAGAGGGAGGCGATGTCTTTATGCTTAGGTTTTTAGATTTTATAATTTTCTAAATAAATTTTTTTAATTATATTTATAATAATAATAAAAATGTTGGTCTGCATTTGTCTCCAACTGAGAATACATTTTAGTTTTTTCCCAGGAAAGAAATCATACACCCTTTTTATTTAAAAAAAAAAAAGCTTCTGCTTACTGTACAGTCGCTTAAAATGCACATGGAGGGAAATAATGTCCACTTCTCCCAGCATGACTTCTAAAAACCTACCAGTTATAAGTATAATCTCTCTTCATTATCACTGATGACATGCACACGACTATTTTTTTTTACATGCTCATTGATTTCAAGCCTCCAGCTGCCAACATTCAAATAATCTGGCATTATTGGTTGGGTTTTTATTGTTCTGCCGACATTTTGTATATCGTAGGCCATTTCATTGCTCCACTACAAGACAGAAGCTTTTTTTTGACTGGTACAGAATCGACAAATGAGGAAAGTGGAAGTTGTACTTATTTCAAATAGTTACATTTCCATCATATTGAATAAAATTTTGTGAAAGCTTGGCTAATTTTCTGTTTAAATAAACAGTAGCTTAATTAATAAATACGTATCTCATAAAATGCACAACACTGGTTACATAAATATATTTACTGTTACATAAATATAGATATATATATTTCCAAGCAAGCATTCTTTATTCTGTAAGCACTACTTAACCAAAACAGAGCATCGGAATGCTCTATTTTATAAACAGAATCTAATTTGCACATATATAATGCTCATACATGCATCATGAAAATCATGAAAAAAATTAATGCAGCAGTCTAACTTGTGTTTTTTCAGGTTTTCAATGTTTGTATCATTAGCACCATTACACTAATAACACTAATAACACTAATAAGCAACAACATATAGGAACTTGAATATGTGTGTGTGTGTGTGTGTGTGTGTGTGTGTGTGTGTGTGTGTGTGTGTGTGAGAGAGAGAGAGAGAGAGAGAGAGAGAGAGAGAGAGAGAAATAACAGAATAGATTTCTATGAAGTTTACACTTCAATCATGCTCAAAACTGAAACATGATGAATGGACTTGCATTTTTACATGCAAGTTAAGCATTTCAAGAGTTAATCAAATGTTAAGATGGAAGTGTAGAGTATCTGTTTTCCAACTATATAATTACCTCAATAAATTCTAGCTCACCACATTTGTGTCCCAAAAATACATTGACAAACCAACATTTTTCATAGTTAGTTTACGTTTATTTTTTTAAGATAGCCTTTGATTTGTCCTCTTAAAATCATTCTAATGGCTGAATTGGGTGGGGGCAATTCCTGGACTTTGACAGAAAACATGACAAAAAACATGGCAAGCAGATCACACATGACACATTATGTCATTTGTCAAATAAATGTAGAAACAATTTAAGTAATGCGGCACTGTACTGTAAATTGGTGTACACAATTTTTAACACACCAGATGTGGCGATGCCTAAGTAGTTCCTTATGTATGGACATTTATTGGACACTGTATAATATCTTTTCATATGACCAGTTAACTTCACAAATCTTCATTTCATTGTAATAAGATCAATACTTTAATTGGCTTAGTGGAATCATTTTCATATATAAGAAATTTAAATGCAAAGTCTACAAACTGGAGAAATAAAAATAAACAGATTCAAGTTAGGAAATATGCATATATTATACTTGAAAATCATTATAATAAACAATCATAATGTTTTATGAGTATTTGATTTTTTTTTTTTTAAAATATACTGTATACTGGTTTTAATAAAATAGTGGCATTATTAATAATACATTTTTATTAATTTTACTATTGATTTTGTGCCAAAGGAGATTTTGCTGGGGCCCAGTACTCAAGATCTTGCCCACTGTCCCATATACCCATGTGCTGGCTCTAATCACTTATGTGTACCTTAGAGGCACTGTAGGTTTTAGATTGTGTCAGACATTAAAATCTTTGGGGATAGCAACGTTATATTATATGTGACAGTTACTCACCCGATAATCTAATTTGGCTAGTGGCTGTCATTAAATTATCCAGGGAACACTGTGGAGCTTGGAAGCTGGCAAAAGTTTTTTAAATATGAATTTCCTACAGTATAATTAAATTATATACAATATAATATATACTCCTGAGGAAAATAAAAAATAAATAAATAAATACAAATAGAAATAAAGAAATTAATTTAAAAATTGTTATTCACTAATAAATGTCAAAATATTAAGCTGTTAATAATCTTAACAACAAATTAATTTTCAGAAAATTTGCAAGAATTAAACAAACACTGTAGATTTTTTTATACTGTAGATCTCTTTCCTGCTTAATCCTATTTTATTTATGAGCTGGCAGTCAGGCTGTTGATGGACTGCATCAGATGTGTCGGCTCACCAAATAATGACTAATCTTTTAAAAAGAGATTTAGCACAGCCAGATGTGTAAGATTTTCATGTGTGTTAATTTTAGATAATTATCATGATTTTATCATTTTACATAAAGGAAAAAATATATGCAAATTATTTGCAGCTTTCCTCCCCAAACAGTTCTCTGCAAAAGTAGACAAGCAAATGGTAGGAAATATGTTTCAGAAGTGCATTTGTATTAGTTTTAATAATTTTCTAACTAATAACATTTGCCATTTTATCCAGGAATGTCCTTTCACACAGATTTATGTCCTGTGGTGAATTTGTTCTGTGATGCAAATCTGCATTTTTATAATAATGTCTCTGGTTATTTATTTATTTATTTATTTATTTAATTGATTTAATCTATTTAATGTAATTTTATTTTATTTTTATTTTTTTCTATAACACTATATTTTATCTATCACATCAAAGATGAACCACCCTGATTGCAAAAGAAAAGTAGATGCTTTAAGTGAACTTTAAGTGTCAAACTTTCTGTATTCACCAGTTATAGCAGCCATGCTTGTACCATGACCATGAAGTAAAGAGGATAGAAGAGGAGAGGAGAAGCAGCTTTGATGTTCTGCTCAAATAGCTGCTTTTTTTCCTACACTGTTGTTAAGCACTCAATGCTTAGTATTTGCTCAGTATAACTATTCAAGTAGCGCTCCAGGTAGTCATTCAATAAGATTTATTTTGTTCAGATTTTTGGATATTTAAATCTGAAATCTAAGTTTCTTATTTTCTTACACCAAGCACAAAACAAAGAAAAATATGGGAAAAGTATATTTATTACATATACCGTAAAACTGTTATATGTATATACTGTAATACTTATATAAAACAATTATTATTAAATGTAAGCTTCATATAATCATATATCACAGATTATACAGTAACAGTATCTTGAATAAAGGAAAATGTTCTCATTATAAAAATATTATATAACCAAGGCCAAAAAGCCTATTACATTTTTATATTCTACTGGCAGATACTTTTGCCTCTCCAAAAAAAAAAAAAAAAAAAAAAAAACTCTGAAAAGAAGTGAAAATGTATATATATATATATATATATATATATATATATATATATATATATATATATATATATATATATATATGTGTGTGTATAAAGACACAAACACACACACACACACACACACACACACACACACACACACACATTTTTTGTGATTTTTTATGTATACTATAGTTTAAGTTATACAAAGGAATGTGTTGTTCAAATTGTGATGGTTTTGATGATTTGGTAAATATGAATACACTTTTTTTAGATTTTAGACAGCAATATCTAACTGGACGTGCAGACTCCAGTATAATAAACTGGTGCTATTAAATGTTAGTGTTCCTATATCTGTACCCATGTTACTTAATAACTTAAGTAAAATAGTATAAGCAGGCTTGACTGTAGTTTGGACAGAACCGCTAGGTTAATGAGCATTAACCTGGGCAAGTAAAAAGAAAAAAAAAGTTTTAATATATTTTAAAAAGTCCAAGTGTTACAAAACAGCACACCCTACTGTCTAATATAACAACTACCACACCATTGTGTTTATTTTCTTTTTTCTTTTTTTCAATCTGTCCTATCTAGCAAACACAAAATTAATGGAATGCGTTCAGGTCATAATTGAAGCAGCAGACTACAAACTGCAAGACCTAAGTGTTCCTTTAATATTCCTGTTATTTTGAAGAATATTACCATAAGCATTAAAATAATTTTGGCTTTACTCCATGGCCACTATCCAAAAGCTTGCCATCCAGAAGCTGACTCAGCATAATTGTCAAGAACTATTGAAGATGTAGTTTGTTAGCAACTTGAGTTAAACGGAAATGGAGGAAGGTCAGTTATAATGTGACTGCTGAATAAATATTTCTCCTTTTTTTTGCATTAAGTAGCCTCCTGCTTCCATTTTCAGTTACAGTTATTGTAGCTAATTTATGGGCCACTCTTTATTATTTCTACAAGTTTCTACTGATGCAATGTGGAATAAACATTTCCTCCAGTCTGCTCCCAGGAGCTATCATGTTACATTTCATGTGCACAATGATTACTACCTCCCACAATATCTGGTATAATATGCTTCCTTAATAGTCTAAAACTAGGCCAGAACACAACAATAAAAAAGTGAACAACAATTCCAATAATTTACCCAGAATAAATGTATTTAGAGGCGAGATCCTGGACAGAATTTTGTCGCCTCAGGGTGTGTGCAAGTCTAGAGATTTTTTTCATATGAGCAGTAGCACTGGAGAAACTGGGACACTGCTGTTGTAACTCAATCATATCAGACATCTGACCGGTAATGTCAGTGAAGCTCTATCTAGTTTTATAAAATAAATAAATTAGATATAAGTAAAAATGTACAAAAAAATACAGGCACTTCCTAATATTAAGATTTATTATAGACACAGGCATTGCACTGTGATGTGATCTAAGGACATTGTGTGCTGATTGAACATTTTACTATTCAGTGACCTGTAAAAAGACCATTATTTAGGGTTTGGGTTTGCTTGTTACTTGTCATTTTTGCAACTGTAGCTGGATCTTTTAATGGAACTGCTACCACCCAATTCATGTACAAAGACTAATTTTGTGTTTAAAAGTTGAAACAGATAACATGTCTTATTAAAGACTAAAATATATGGTAATTAAAATAAATAAGTTATATATATATATATATATATATATATATATATATATATATATATATATATATATATATATATATATATATAGTACAGACCAAGAGTTTGGACATACTTTCTCATTCAAAGAGTTTTCTTTATTTTCATGACTATGAAAATTGTAGAGTCACACTGAAGGCATCAAAGCTATGAATTAACACATGTGAATTATATACATAACAAAAAGTGTGAAACAACTGAAAATATGTCATATTGTAGGTTCTTCAAAGTAGCCACCTTTTGCTTAGATTACTGCTTTGCACACTCTTGGCATTCTCTTGATGCCTACTTTGAAGAACCCACAATATGACATATTTTCAGTTCACTTTTTGTTATGTATATAATTCCATGTGTTAATTCATAGTTTTGATGCCTTCAGTGTGAATCTACAATTTTCATAGTCATGAAAATTAAGAAAACTCTTTGAATGAGCAGGTGTCCAAACTTTTGGTCTGTACTGTATATATATATATAAACTTTTGGTCTGTACTGTATATATATATATATATATATATATATATATATATATATATATATATATATAATATATATATATATATATATATATATAATGTATACATATATATATATATATATATATATATATATATATATATATATATATATATATATATATATATATATATATATATAAATACATTCAAATGTAACAAATTAAATATACCTATTTTAGCCATATGTGTTTTTTCTCCCAAACTCTTGCAAATTAGTTAGAGTATAGAATCTCTTTGGATGTGCTTTTATTACATTTTCTTTAAACTTGAACTAGGAGACCCGAACCTGTTCCATCATGAAAATGCTCCATGAAGATATGGCTTACATGGGTTGGAGTGGAAAATTTTAAATGGCCTGCTATAGAGCTCTGATCTCAACCCTATTAAACAGCTCTGGGATGATTTCAATTGCTGACTGCACCCCAGGTTTCCTCACTCTACATCAGTACCTTCCAAAATCACAGTGAAACACAGGAAAGAGGTGCTTATTATAACAGCAAATGGGGAGTAAATGTCATATGGGATGTTCAAATGTGGGATATGGGATGTGTACATACAGATCTTATACTCAGGTGTGCAAAAATCTTTGTCCATATAGTGTATATTTACCACATGCTTTATTTGATTGATGGTCATGCTACAGTATTTATCACCTTTCAGAAAATGTTAAAACTTCCTTCCAAGCATGCAAAGAATCAAGTTTTCCTTTCTCTCTCTCTCTCTCTCTCTCTCTCTCTCTCTCTCTCTCTCTCTCTCTATCTCTTTCTCCCTTATTGACCTCATGTATGCAGTAATATTATATTTCTGTTGCTGGCACTGGAGATGCCTCGACTTCCTCACACAATGCACAATCAGACATGGCAGTGTAGAAAGAAGAAATGGCATCAAACAGAATTTGATCCTCTTATTTGCTGGGCATCCTGCTGTGGTTTTGAAAATGAAACTTGAAAATGAAGTGGGGTGAAGGGGAGCGCTCCTCTTATCTGCATCTTTAGCAGGCCAAGAGAATAACCAAGGACACCTCACTTCTTTTGTTTCCTGTTGAGCTTTGGATCTCTTTTATAATGTATATGCGAACATTTCCACCCTAATGTCTGAATGAAGCAAACGTGTCGATACGAGTTTTACCCTAGAATGCATTAAAAAAAAAATTAGATTTCCTTGAATATTCATTCATTGATATTCTTCAAAATCCCTTCTTTGTGTGAAAGAATTTCACAGTACCCTAATGTACTATATACTGTATGTAAAATAAAGGCTTTTTTCTAGATTTTACGCAAGTTTAATATAATTGTTGTTAAGATTATGATGGTTTGGCTGTGATCAGGCCTCTAATGGTGTAAACTTGCCTTAATTTAAACATCTGACACAGATTACTGTAGTTATGTTTTAAGTATTTCAATTTGGTGCCATTACATTTTAGTGGGACACCAGCTGTGACTAGCAGGAAGTACAACACATCTATTATTTTAGTAACTAAAACAAAATAAAGGGGAGCTTTTCATCTATAACTTTAGCAGATGGGTTGACTAGCTGCTTGTTTTTTTGTTTGTTTTTTTTTTCATTCTGTTTTTCATTTAATTGAACAATATGGTCTTCTGCTGTTGGAGTCCATCTGACTCGAGAGTTGTGCATTCTGAAATACTTTTCAGCTTATAGTCATTCTAAAAAGTCTTTATACGATTGACTGTATTCTTTCTGTCAGCTCAAACAAGTGTTTTTTCTCCTCTGATGTCTCTGGAAAACTCCCACTTGATGTTTTTGTATTTTCTTTTTGTATTTTTCTTTTTTTATATTATTCATTGTAAACTTTAGATGAACTGAGGATGAAAATCCCAGTAGTTTCTGAAATACTCATACCAATCTATCTGGCACCAACAGCTATGTTATGGTCACCAAAATCTAATTTCTTCTCCATCAACTAAAGCTCTTGGCCTGTGTCTGCATGATTTTACACACTGGACTACCTCCATGTGATTGGCTGAATGAATAATTGCAAGAAGATTCGGGTGTATAGGTGTTTTTATTCAACTGGTGAAGATATACAGTAAAAGCATAAGTAGGCATTTGAAGTGACATGAATAAAAACAGTTAAAACACAAAAATGTATCACCAAATTCAGAGATAAGAGTTAAAGACAAAAACAGAAAACCATTTCTTAAAAATTAATTTACTAATTTCATTATTTATAATTGGACCCTGTGCAATTAGTCTTGTTTTTTGGGGTCTTGCATTTGAAGGCCAATTAGTTTCTTCCCAATGTGGTTTATATAGTGTATTGGAGGTTTACATCCCTGAATATAACAGTACCTATATATTATGCTTTTTTAAAATTCTTTTTATGCTCTGTTGAACATGGTGGAACAAACCCACACTGGTTCAGAAATGTTTTGGTATCACCTGCCACCCTCATTTACTGCAAAAATCTAAGATTTCAGGTGCAGCCTTATATTTTGAAAATGTCCCATAACCTTTCCCATGTTCACCATTTATGCCATCTCACTCTACTCCAAATAGCAGCCGAAAAGCTAATCAAATACTATGGACTGAATAACAAGGGCTGATTTGATTAAAATGTCACAGGAGTGCATCTAATCAAACCTCTTGATAATGAATTCTAACCTTTCTTTTTATAGTTTGTGCTGCTCTATGCCACACACACACACACACACACACACACACACACACACACACACACACACACATAAGCAATCAATATTTTATGCTATATGCAAATGCGTGCAAAAAATACAATTGTTGTATACTATGTGTTTGTGTATTCCTGTAAAACACACACACACACACACACACACACACACACACACACACACACACACACACACACACACACATACTTCTAAATGTACTTTAGATACAATTATTTCAAATGTATTTTTATTATTAGGATACCATCCTCAACATAAGCATGAAGACATGTTTTAAAGGTCAGTAAAACAAATGTTTCAAAATTATTTTTGGTGGAGTTTATTTATTTTTTATATCTGAGTAAAGAAAGGATGTCATTAATGTTTTAATTTCACCCCTTTTATATCTTATTTTATTTAATAACAATGGTCAAACAGAAATGCTCGTTAATAAAATTAGTGCCGTTAAAATGAATTTGCATTTGTGTGTGTGTGTGTGTGTGTGTGTGTGTTCAGTTCTTTGAGCCAAAATGCCTAGATAACAATAGAGGTCACAGGAAATTCTTAGAATCACCCTTACAACAGTGGTGAGGAGAAAAGGATCTCAGCATCAAATTGTGACATTGATCTAGTGTAGCAGCTGCTGAAGTACTCCAGTCTCTGTTCAGTTTACTGGTGCAGACTGTACATTTGGGTAAGAATTCATACTCTAACTACATCTTATTTATTCACATAACATATATAACAATGTAGTGTTTCAAATTATATACGGTGCACATACAATGTGCTTCTGAGAAGCGGAGGCTTGAATTTAAAAGATAAAGAGATGGTACATACAGTATCTCTACAACTGAGATTTCTAATAAGCTTCAGGAATTTACAGCGTCTGTCAGTATTACTTTACACTGTTTATTTGCTGTATATGTTTACATGCCTTGATCCAAATGAACAGTGCATGCAGAGATGGCATAAATTACCACAAACTCAGATGCACAGTCAGACAGTGGACTGGTTAACCAAATGTCTCGTCTTTCAGAACATTTTGTTTAGAGACCTTGCTTAGCCCACTGATACTAATTAAAAAGAGAAAGGTCTTTCCAGTACAGACTAACCCCATTACACACTTCCTTGGCAATTAACTGCCTTCGCTCTGTCTGCATCTTGTATTTCCAAGACAACACGGCTTTCACAGAGAAAATGTGAGGTGGTAATTTATGCCCGTGCGGTCAGCACAAGGCACCTTTGTCACCACCTTAGAATGTACACTGAAGCCATTAAGGGATCTGTGTATATTTCCCTCTCAGACTTGATATGACCTTTTGCTCAGTGGTTATAATATATTTAATGGCTTAAAGAGATTTGATAGAGCAACAACAAATAAATACAGCATGCTTTTCAGCCATGTAAATAAGTTTTTCACCACAGATGTGCCATTGTCTGTGACCATCCTTGTTGGCAAGAACCAATTGGCTCTCATGTGAATGAGATATAGGCACTGATTTTGGCTTTGGTCCAATGTTTCCCTTGACACCCTTAGGTACTAAATGTCAGTGGATCAGTTCAAGCATCAACAATATATGTATGTGTCTTCTAGTGTGTGCACTTTGCCCTTGATAACACATCTTCACATTTAATTGGCGTTATCATTTCTTTCTTTATTATTATTTGTTGTTTAGTCATGTTAACTCCATGGAATCATTTTGTCATGTTCAAAAATGTGGATTTTTATAGACCTGAAAATAATTGTTACATGTCTCTAAAGTTTGGATGAAGTTGTTTTCAAAATTTGTTGACTTGCTGATTAGCAGTATGTTACAATTTTAAGTTATGTATTAATATCGGAAATTTTGACAAATAAATTAACTAGTTATTCACCATCATTACATGTGACATACAGTAAGTCCAATGATAGTAACCAATCTTCTTCTTTTTTCAGCTTCTCCCATTAGGGGTCGCTACAGCGGATCATCCGTCTCCATACCCCCCCTGACCTCTACATCTACCTCTTTTCAAACCAACTACCTGCATGTCTTCCCTCACCACATCCTTGGCCTTCCTCTTTTTCTGCTTCCTTATGGCTCCATCCTCAGGATTCTTCTACTGATATACCCCATGTCCCTCCTCTGCACATGTCCAAACCATCTCAATTTTGCCTTCTTCACCTTGTCTCCAAAATGTCCTACATGCGCTGTCCCTCTAGTTTCTAATGCTGTCCATCCTCGTCACCCCAACGAAAACCTCAACATCTTCAGCTCTGTTACCTCCAGCACCACCTCCTGTCTTTTAGTTAATGCCACTGTCTCTAAACCATACAACTCCTCACTTCTCTAACACACTCTCCATTACTTTCCACTGTTGATCCCAGATACCTAAACTCCTCCACCTTCACCACCTCTTCTCCTGCAAATGCACCACTCAACTGCCCTCCCTCTCATTAACACACATGTACTCTGTCTAACTCCTACTGACTTTTACTCCCCTTCTATCTAGCGCGTACCTCCAGCTCTTAACGTGCTCCCTACTCTCACTCAAATCACAATATCATCTGCAATCATCATAGTCCACAAAGACTCCTGTTTGACCTTGTTCGTCAATCTGTCCATCACCACTGCAAACAGGAAAGAGCTCAGAGCCGATCCTTGATGCAGTTTAACCTCCACCTTCACCCAGTCTGTCATTCCTACTGCACACTTCACTGTTGTCACACTGTCCTCATACATGTCCTTCACCACCCTCACATTCTCATACAATACCACAACTCCTCTCTTGGCACTCTGTCATACGCTTTCTCTAAATCCACAAACACACAATGCTACTCCTTGTCTTTCTCTATACTTCTCTATCAACATTTTCAAAGCAAATAATGCATCTGTTATGCTCTTCCTCAGCATGAAACCATACTGTTGCTCACAGATGGTCACCTCTTCTCTCAGCCTGGCTTCCACTACTCTTTCCCATAACTTCATGATATGATTGATCAACTTTATTCCCCTGTAGTTACTGCAGGTCTGCACATCTCCCTTATTCTTAAAGATGGGTACCAGCACACTCCTTCTCCATTCCTCAGGCATACTCTCACCTTATGATAGTAACCAATGACAAATTTATATATTTATAATATACTTCCAAAATATCTGAAAACACACAGCAGCAAAAATACAAAACATGTTCTTTAAGAAAAAATAATTCTATATAACATTAATGAAATAAAAAATACTATTAAATTAATAAATTGTATAAAGTACATCATATGGTACTGCTTGAATTGACCACTCACTGTTATGAACTTTAATTATAGAATAAATAATCTGTACTTCTTTTTTTGTTGACCTATTTTTCCTGCTAATTTATTCATTATTTTATTTATACTTGCTGCATGTTCAGCCTGTGATAACTAATGGATATGAAATAATTTTTAAATGTCTGCCAAAGCAATTGAACTGATTTGTTGACAGGTGATTTTTTTCTTTTTCACCCTCTTGGCAGCTTTCTTCTAAGTTTCTATTGCTTAGTAAAGAAACTTCAACTTATATAGTGGCGTCTGTTATGATGGGGCTTTTTGAATATATTTAATGTCATGACCAATAATTTAAGTGAATGGTTTGTTATTGTATTCTGAGAACAACTATAATATATTTCACCGCTACTCTTAGGCTCTTAGGTTGATTTTGACATTGCTGCGTTCAGATTACACAAATACCCAAATTGACACTGATAATCTCTAAATACACTGGCAATACAACAATTAGTTTGTAATGTTAATCATAGTAATTTGCTATCTTCACAAATTTGGCATTTAAGCAATCTGGAACCCACCCACATTGACCTCCAGCCTATAAAGTCTACAACAGATCTTAATAATAATGAAAGCTGGCCAATTGGAAGGAAAAAGATTGTTTTTTGTTTTGTTTCATGGTCATGATACACTTCAGAAGTAGAGACCTTTTGAACTAAAGATATACACTATTCTTAAATTACCTCTATACAAAGAGGCCTCATTTTTATTTCTGAGTTCATTTAATATTAAGCGACATAATAGCATTAATGACATCTCTGTTAGCAATGATTATTGTTGTTATGATGGCAATTAAGTCGGGAAGCTCAAGGAGAACAATTTAACTATCCTGTACTTCAGAAGAACCACAGGGACGAATGCCATAACATTTTTATCTTTTAGATATTTTAGAAATGTACTCATAGAAAAATCACTATGAGACTGCTGTCTTAAATACATCCCTGTATTTACTTATTTATTTACTTACTTACACACTTATGCACTCACTTACTTTAACAGCTACTTATTTATTTCAACATACACTTGGGCCAAACCCCACATGCATCAAATTCATTACATATGCAGATTACAAAGCTACACCACTACTACGTTTTGGTTTAGGGGGATTAAACCCCTGATGTTTCTATCAAAGCCCTGATTCTTCATCAAAGTGTTATAATCCAGGCAATTCTTTCTCAGCAAATTCCTTAAGGGCCAGTTCTCACTCACTGCATTTCACACAGTTACCTCAGATCCACACTTGCAGTGAGTTTTTCACTTCATGCTGCTGTTATTCAGGAAAATGGCAAGCCTAGCCTGGCTAGTACTAGATGGATGGATGGGTAAATGGGTGGATGGATGGATGATCGAATGGATGGACAGATGGGTAAATACATTTTACTGATCTTAAAGAGCAGATCTGGGTGTAAATTGCACATATACACATCCACCAACAAAGCCAACCATTTTAAATAAAATCTTTTTTATGGAAATTTTATATTTATATATCATTGTTCAAATGAGCCGGAGATGTAACTGTCTGAAACATCCAAGGTGCTTAGTGCTCTACATTTCATTGGACTTTTTCAGGTTGTTCAGAAACAGATGTTTTGCCTCCTGTCACAACTGCACATTATTTTAGGCAAAGTATGTTACTTCTTTCTTTTGGTTAATAAATGTCATATAAAACTTTCTTTCAGCTTCTCCCATTAGGGGTCGCCACAGCGGATCATGCGTATTTGTGATGTTCGATTTGGCACATGTTTTTACGCTGGATGCCATTACTAACGCAACCCTCCCCATTTATCCGGGCTTGGGACCGGCACTAAGAGTGCACTGGCTTGTGCAACCCCAATGGCTGGGGTTGGTTCCCTGACCGGGGATCGAACCCAGGCTGCGGCGGTGAGAGCGTTGAATCCTAACCACTAAACCAATAAATGTCATGTAAAATGTCTTCAGCTCTTCTTTAATTTCTGCACTCTTTCTTTCAAGTGACTGTAAATAATCAAGAAGAAAATATTTACTGTATGTGCACCTGGATGTGTTTTTATCTTTTATTGATGGTCATATTGAAAAATGTAATGAAGGTGGCTTTGTTAGGAATACATTTTCAATTGTACAACAGGTTCTACAAGTTTATTACCAACAACCAGGATTTTTTTCTAGCTGCAGATTTCATTCACTGCTGATGGAGAGTGTATATTTATTTTACATTAAGGTTTAGTTTTCTTTAGAATACAGTCAGAATTATTATTTTAATCCTTTAAGAAATTATACACAAACATAATACTTTCTTATTGGTCCAAAAAACATTTAAACTGGTTTGTACTAAAACCAACTAGCTCGCAAGGGATCATATTCTGGGAAAAAGGACAGATGCTTTTAATGGTCTCTTTAAGGAATTTCTTTAAAAACCACCTGTCTAGCTTTTACAATGTCTTAAAGATGTTATAAATTTTTTTTAAAATATATTAGAATGTAATGCAATATTTATCCTTCCAATAATATGTTGTGTGACATGCAGGATTGCCTTCAAGCAGTGAAATGTAGTCTTTCTCAAGAAAACCAGTCTCATAATTGTTCAATATGATACTAATAATAGTAGATATTTTGAAGTTCACATTTTCAAGTGAATGCTGATATGTAGAATGCTATCATGTATTTTAGCTCTTATATTTAGAATGTACAGAAGATAGATAAACAATCTATATGCATGCACTGCAGGCTCAGATATAGTCTTTAGTAATTACATGTATGCTATTTTGTGTTGGAAAACTTGCAATATTATCTAGAGCCTTTAAATAACAAAATAACAATGATATTCCATTAGCCAGATAATCACTCAGTACTTAAAATATGACAGTTTCTCTATACATTTGATAACTTACTTGGTACAGAGATCAGCCGCAACAAAGAAAGAGGAAAAGAGGTAGGACACAAAGAAGAAGTACAAATGACAACACCATATCCATTACATTTTCAGCTCATTAGATTTCTTTCAAGTGAGGACACATTGTCATATAAAAGTCTGTAAAACTAATTAGTGTTTTATTTTTTATTTTTTTTATTTATTTATTTTTTTGCCAAACTGCCTCCAGTTAGATTACAACATAATTGTGCATGATCCAAAAGTAGCCAAATATTACGACAATGCTATTTTATCCTGTGTGTCAGTAGGAATCATGTTATGTTTGGCTTTAATTTAATGTTCTTAACATCAATTTTCATATAACATGCTCCATATAGAAGCATTATGACTGTGATTACATTTTCCCTCACCCTCCTACACAAACAGATGGATGATAAACTGGATTCAGAGATTTGTGTTGCATGAGAGCAGCTGAATTTCCTCTCGGGCTCTCACTG
Source organism: Silurus meridionalis (assembly GCF_014805685.1). NCBI lineage: Eukaryota > Metazoa > Chordata > Actinopteri > Siluriformes > Siluridae > Silurus > Silurus meridionalis. The sequence continues at coordinate 11,355,152 of NC_060884.1, read as the reverse complement.
GCTGTTTCTCATCGTTGTACTTGCAACTAGTCACAGAGGGTTTCACACTATGAGATTCATCACTGAGAAAATCAAACACACTTGAAAATATCAGCGCTTTTGTGATCACACTCAGACAGAGAATATCATGTTGCTGGGCACTGCTACTACATGGTCAGGTTCCGGCAAGAGCACACAATGAAAACTCTTTAAAGAGGAAAGAAAAAAGCAAGAACAGGTGTTGTTTATTTTAAAATAATTACTTTGTAAAATCACAGATATTTTACATGTTTAAATAATATTCAATTATTTGCAATTGAGATTTGAGATTAAAAGAAAAAATCCTTAACCTTACAATTTAAAATGTTTTATTTAGATAATCTAGATAACTTGTTGGAGAATATATACACGCCCCAAAAAAGTTGAAAAATATGTAAATAAAAACAATATGAAATGATTTGCAAATCCAAAACCTGTATTTGATCCACAACAGAGCCTAGAAAACATATGAAATGTTTGAACTTAGGAAATGTTAAAGTATATATTTTAGGAAATAAATAAGGAAAGTTGGAACAGATTAATGTTTACCACTGTGTAGCATCGCCTCTTCTTTTTTCTTTTTAGAAGATTGTTGTTGTCCCATTGGTGTCTCATACAGTATTTGAACTGCTTAATAGTTCTGGGTCCTCTTTGTTGTGTTTCTTATTTTTCCATTCGAGGAGATAGAGGTAGTGACACGGGCCGTCGCTAAGCTAGAGATAGCTTGGCCTGACGAGACGCGGAAGCAACACGTTCCCAGGAACCTGGATGAGCGTTTTCCTGCGTCCCGCGCCTACCGTTTTTTTCCCGGCCTGCGCACCAAGATGTCTAGGTCTTGGGAGACCCCATATGCACCACACTCTCTTCCTCTGTCAGGATCTCCCAGGCACACTGCACGCACTTCCGGTTTTGCGGTGAGCACTTCCGGGTCAGCGGCCATCTTGCCGTTTTTCCCGCGCCTCCCGGTATATAAGAACAATCAAGACTTTAGCTCTGGGCTAGATTATCTTACTGGTTTCCTAGCCCCTGAGATCATTCTTTCCATCTTGCCTGCGCCTGATCCTGATCCTGATCCCTATCCCTGTTCTTCTCTGCCACCCTAGTTTCCTGGTTTAGACTTTGGACTGTTTTTGGTTTGTGTTTTGTTCTGCCCTGTATTGCTCTGTTTGCTGGTATTTGGATTTTCTGGACTGTTTGTTTGGATTTGTTTTTGTCTTCCCTGCATCGCCCTGTTTGCCTGTGTTTTCGACCAAGGACTGTTTTTGGACTTTGTTTTTGCCTTTGCCCTCTGCTATACTTTATATATTAAATTCTGTTTTTTTTTTCCTATAACCTTGTGTGCATCCTGCATTTGGGTCCTCCCATCCAGTCACTCTGCACCTACCCCTGCACCCGTGCTCTCTGACAGAATAATCTGGCCAAATGATGGACCCAGCAGATGCACTGAAGCATTTGGCTTGCTTCGCCGCGGGCCGACAATTCAGGGACCCAACCATGGCGGTGGACATAATAAAGCTCAGCCCCCAGCAGAGAGATGAATATTTCCGTGTGTTTCATGAACAATCCGTGGCAGACCAAATTATATTAAATAACCTCCTGAAACGGCCATCTCTCCGGCCCCTGAGCTCTACAGGGAGGGCTGCCCAACCTCAGCCTTCCTGCCTGACTGGAAACATCTCCCAGCTCTGCTGACCTGCCGAGCATGCCCCCAAACCTTTATGCCCTGCCAAGCATGCCCCCAAGCCGCTCCAGGGTCCCACAGAGGGTGTCGCTCCGCTTCAGACCTCCGCAGAGGGCGTCGCGCTGCCTCAGACCTCCGCAGAGGGCGTCGCTCCCCCTCATCAAATTGGCCAGAAAGTGCTTGCCTTTCCTGACCTTCAAGGCGTTTTACCCCATAGCAGTTCGCCTCAAGCCCCGCTGTGTCCGCCGCTGGCAATTCACTTGCCCCGTGCCACAGGATTATTGTGCCTTTCCATCATTTGGACTGTTTTTTTGGATTTGTTTTTGTCTTCATGCATCGCCCTGTTTGCCTGTGTTTTCGACCCTGGACTGTTTTTGGACTTTGTTTTTGCCTTTGCCCGCTGCTATACTTTATATATTAAATTCAGTTTTTTTTTTCCCATAACCTTGTGTGCATCCTGCATTTGGGTCCTCCTATCCAGTCACTCTGCACCTACCCCTGCACCCGTGCTCTCTGACATCCTCTGCATTTGCTATACGCAAAAAAAAATTGCAGCTATGGGGAGATGCCCAGGGTTGAGGAGATGCTTGCTGGCTATCTCTCCCCAGGTGTTGCATTGCTGAAGACCTCGGTGTTGCTACCTCAGCCTTGGTAGGCAGGCCCTACGCAGCAGCAGGTCAGGCCGTGAGATGCCTCCACACTATGGGTCGTCAACAGGTTTCAGGAGTCTAAAACGCAGTTGGTGGCATTTTCCTCGTCGAATCTCACGGGGCTGCTCGGTGGGCGCGGCTCCAGCCCGGCACGGCTGGGCAGCGTGAGACCCAGATACAGGGGTGCAGGGCGCTCTGCTTCGGGGTGGGCAGTCCACACTTGTGGTGGCCATGCCTCCTCGGCACCATCAGGAGGCCAGACTGTTAGCTCTTCCACAGAGCTCAGTCCCCCTCCACCGGGTCGCTCCTTCCGTCTTCACTGGGGATGGGGGACCCTGGCCTGCTTGGGAAGCAAATACAGCTGCAGGGGACCTCCCCAGCTGTTCTAAAAGGGTCACACTTCTGGGGAAAGGGGGAGGCCAGGCTGTTATCTCTGCCACAAGAGTGCTTCAGAGTGCAGCCTCCCTTCGTGGTCCTGGAACAAAAATTACACACCCTCCTGAGAAAAGGCGCCATCAAGGTGCTTCCTCCTTTGGTCAGAGAATCGGGGTACTACAGATAGTACTTCATTGTTTCATAGAAGGATGGCGGAATGTGGCCAATTCTAGATCTACGCTCTTTGAATTGCTCGTTCAAGAGGGTCAGGTTCAAGATGCTCACTCTCCGGGAGGTTGTGTCTCGAATCAAGTCCATGGACTGGTTTGTTATGATAGATCTAAGAGACACTTACCGATAACAGGTCCTCTCATTAGGCCTAGCACTCTCATCCAGCACCTTCACCGAGTGCATGAATGTGACTTTAGCACTGCTACGGCTTCAGGGCATCCGCATTCTAAATTATATCGACGAGTGGTTGGTATTACCTTAATCAAAGCTTCAGGCGGTCTGGCATCAAGATGTCATTCTCGCCCAAATGAAGGAATTGCGGTTAAGACTGAACGCAAAGAAGTGTGTGCTTTCTCCGGTACAGAGAAACACCTTCTTGGGCATTTTGTGGGACTCGACTGTGTTTTGGGCACAATTGTATCCTTCCCAGATCGAAGTCATCTGCACTGCAGTCAAGAGAGTAAAAGTAGGCAAGTCACTGACTGTAAGGCAGTTCCAGAGGCTGCTTGGTCTTATGGCAGTGATCCCACTTGGCCTCCTCCATTTGAGACCCCTCCAGTGGTGGCTCAGAGACAGAGGGTTCTCCTGAAAGTCCAATCCATTATGTACCATCAAGGTATCGTGGCGAGCCTTGCAGACCTTAGAAGTATGGAGAGAACCTACCTTCCTGTCTATGGCCCCATCCTGGAAGCTCCTTGGTGTTGCGTGACTCTAACGACAGATGCATCCCTCACGGGGTGGGGAGCGGTCATGAGTTGCCACTCCGCTCAAGGTCGATAGGACAAGTCACATCTTTTGTGTCACATAAACTGACGCTCCCATTTTGTAGCTTTCTGGTTTGTGCGACGTCGCCCGCCAATGACGTCATGACTGCCTATTTGGCAGATTTTACACATGATTCGGAGCATGAACAACGCAGAGGCGTTCTCAAAGCGTTTCAACGCAGCTCTCGTTCCCTCAGGGAACTAGGGTTACATACGTAACCTAGTGACGTTCTGAGGCATTTCTGGATCAATTTCAAATATATGTTCTTCCTTATATGACAGACAATGTTTTCTGGAAGTGTTTCTGAGCCCAGAAATTTGGGCAATGATTTTCATTACAGAATTATACCCATTTTTAATGCAGTGCCCAAAGACCCAAAGATCGTGGGGATTCAATACTGACTTTTGACCATGTCTTGATTCTTTGAATCTTTACATTATATCATGTACTGTAGAAATTTCATATTGAAGGACATCACTCTTGAGAAACATAATGTGTAGACACTGTTTTTCACAGATTGGTGAACCTCTGCCCATTATTGCTTTTGAGATACTCTGCCTCTCTAAGATACTCTTCTTATATCCAATCATGTTACTATTGGATTGCCAGTTAACCTAATTAGTTGCAAAATGTTCTTCCAGCCTTACTTTTAAAGCCTTTTGTTGCCCCTTACCAACTTTTTTGAGATATGTGATTCTGAACATACTGTATGTGATGGTGGGCAAGGTGGGCCCAGGATGGCCAGCTCATATTTTTTTATTTCTGTTTGAGCAGAAAATTTCCATTAAGTATACTGGAAATTAACCAGAAAATAAGTATAACTGAAATGCTGCAATAAAGTGTCAAACCAATAATGTTTTTTTGTGTTCCTCACAAAACATTTGAAAAAATGTGATTTTAAACTGCAGGTTTACTGCAAGCAATATTAGATAATGATTTGTGCCACTACACAATTTTTGAAACACACTGGAACCAAGATAAAGCGTCATATCTTCACATCACCTCAGTGACACAGCAGAACCCATGCTGTACATGCAAACCAAAATGTTAAATTAGGAAAAGTGAATAAGCCTGCAATAACATTGCACAGCTGGGTGAATTCCTATACACTAAATGTTATGTTCACACCTGAATTTGGCCTGACAGTAAATATTAAAATTGCCCACTGTGTCAAGGTTTTTGGGGAAGATGTTTTCTTTTTTTTATTGTCAGGTACCACCTTGCACATAAGCAGAAGCTTCCAAATCTGGCACAAAGTGAAAGCAGACACCACCACCAGGTGGATAATAGAAAGATTTAAGGAGTAAAAGCCTGCTGTCTGCTTCATATTACTCCATTTGCAGGTGATAAGAGAAGAGACTGACCTCTACAGACATTGATGTCAATAAAGCAGAGCAGTTGTGACATTAACAAGATATTCTTTTCTTAAAGTGACACATTCCTGGCATCTTATGACATCTTGAAATGGACACACACACACACACACACACACACACACACACACACACACACACACACACACACACATATATATATATATATATATATATATATATATATATATATATATATATATATATATATATATATATATATATATGCACAGTATCTAAAGTATCTCACAAAAGTGAGTCCACCCTTCACATTCCAGCAAACATTTTAGTATATCTTCTCAAGTGACAATACTATGAAAATTAAACTTGGATATTTTTTTAGTCAATGTGCAGCTTGTATAGCAGTAAACATGTACTGTCCTCAAAATAATTGAACATTACAAAGAACTCTCTGAGGATTTGATACTTTGAATTGCTCTCCACAAAGATGGCCTAGACTATAAGAAGATGGCCCAGTGGTTAATGTAATACAGAGGTTTTCTAAGACTGGCTCCACTCAGAACAGGCATCTCAAGGATCGGGCAAAGAAGTTGCAGAAGCTGTCTTAAAAAAATGTACTCATGAGTGCTGCAAGCATTGGTTTATAAATTGCAAAAGCAGAAGGTCTGCTTATCAGTGCTCAGACCATACACCGCACACTGCAACAAGTCAGTTTGCATGGCAATCCTCCCAGAAGAAAGCCTCTGCTAAAGACAACCTTTCCAGAGCATGAATTTCTGGAACCATGTCCTGTGGTCTGATAAGACAAGATAAACTTGTTTGGCTCAGATGCTGTCCAGCATATGTGGCGACGCCCTGTTGAGGAGCACCAAAAAAAATTGTGTCTTGCCTACAGTCAAGCATGGTGGTGGAAGCATCATGGTCTGGGGCTGCATGAGTGCTGATGGTACTGGGGATCTGCAGTTCATTGAGGGAAACATGGATTCCAACATGAACTGTGACATTCTGAAGCAGAACATGATGCCCTCCTGGGCCAAACGGCAGTTTCCAACATAATAACGACACCAAACACAATGCCAAGATAACAACTGTCTTGTTAAAGGTAAAGGTAATAGAGTGTATCATTATGTCTCCAGATCTAAACACTATTGAGCACCTGTGGGGCATCCTCAAGCGGAAGGTGGAGAATCACCATGTGTCTAATCTACAACAGCTCTATGATGTCCTTATGGAGGAGTGGAAGAGGATCCCAGCAACAACCTGTGCGGCTTTGGTAAATTCCACGCCCAGGAGGATTAAGGCAGTGCTAGATATCAATGCCACTCACACAAAATATGGACACTTTGAAGTTTTGACATGTTCACTTAGGGTGTACTCACTTTTGTTGCAAGCTACTTGGAGAATAATAGCTATATGATGCGTTATTTTTAGAGAACAGTAAATCTATAGTGCTATACAATCTGCACACTGACTACTCTAAAATATACTGTATCCAGGTTTAATTTCTATAGTATTGTATATATACACACAAACACACAAACCACATCCAGCCCCAGATCATTTGCAAATTCAAGCTTCAGCGACAGACATTCAGAGATGCTGCACTTCCATGCTGTAATTTTATACATACTAGTGCTGAAGACAAGGTGGCCACTCTGTCTGTTTCTCAGATTTCCACATTCATAGTGACCAAATAAGTATATATGTATATCAGGAAACTGTATGCATGCAGAGAAAATCCTCTCAAAAGTCAGAGGTATAGCACATGCTATTTTTAATGTATATGATACTGCTGTGCACCCAATAATACTTCTCAATTTATTCACAGCAACCAGCCTAGCTCTTATTCATTTATTATTTTGACAGAGTTGAAAAAACATTGGCATTAACTTTAGTTTTTTCTTGTATTAAACCAGAAATTTGTGACCTTTCCCTCCTCTATTTGACTATATTCCTCTAGCAATATTAATGGTCATGTCACTGTTTAACATCAATATTTCACTCATGGCTGCTGCTGTGTGTTAGTGGTATGATACTTATTACCAACAGGTAAAAGCAGGGCTGTGATTTTACTGCCATTATTCAAATCTACATTTGAAGAGAAACATTGGGCCATTAAGTTTGTAAAAGCAAATATATATATATTGGGGAAATGGGGAAATTATAATTATAATGTTTATATGTAAAAATAAAATCATAAGAGTTTATACTGCATTGTAGGAAAATCATATAACATTTAATTAATTACAGTGAAGATTTTGGGTCTTCCTGATGACTAATTTCTGTTGCCTTGTGTTTTTAATACAGAGGTTTTAATAAAGAATTGAATTACTTTTTGGTGAATGTTAATGTTAAATAGACATTTTTGCTACAGGTTGATGGTTTGCTGTTTGATGAACACATTTCAGAACAGAAGTCAGGTAGCAAGCCGGAACACTGTCTAACACCTATTTTTTTTTTTTTTTTTTTTTTTTGCTAATTTTCTATATGGAAATGTGGCCATTAGTGAACATCAGTAGTATACACTGAAATCACTTAAATATACTTTATTATCCTATCAAATATTTTTTATTCTGTGGTCACCAGAAAAAGTAATTTTGCTGGGTGAAATCTGTTGCTGCATGTTTTTGCGATACAAAACCTGGTTGCTTTTGCCAGAGGATTACAAATCTCCCAACAAAGCACAAACATACATTACAGAAAAGCTTGCTGGAACAAAAAATCAATATTGTGTAATGGACATCTCAGGCTTTGGATTTGAACCCTGCAGTAAACCTGCGGTCTGAATTGAAGGAGCAATGAGCTACAAAGCACAGAGTTTTAGCTGTAGACAATCTATTGAGAATCATTATGACTGTGACTATGCAATCTACAAAATCTATCCACAATGTACTAGATGATTATTATTATGATTTATTTTTCTTTTAAAAATATTTGACATACACGTAATGTAATGGCATTATTGTGCTTTTTTTATTGTGCATTGTTTTTTTTGTAACATCTTCTGTAGCAGACGCATGGATTGTTTATGTTAAACATTTTCCATTACTACTGAACCATTTATATATACTTATAATTAGACATGTATGGTTATAGAATTATCTATGAGGTAAAGTGAAGAGCAGAAGCCTGAGAAAGGTATTCTTGAGTCATGTAATGAAGCACATACTGTAGGTGTATGAATATATTTTATTTGCACATATGTAATATATATGCATATACAATCAGATATTTTATTTGCAGTAAAAAACAAGCAAACAAACAAAAAAAAAAACTGTAAAAAGACTAAACCAAAACCACAAACAATTAGAGACAGAACCAATAAAATGAAGACCATGAAAGACAAATGTGAGGCAAACTCTGAAGTGCAAGATGAAGCTTAAATATACATGCTCATTAACAGTCAATGTAAAATAGCTCCAAAGAGAGTCATGTGACATAGTTAGTGAAGTGTAGGCCATTGCAATGATACTGACACCTTGAATCCTGTATGGTTTGGTCATCAAGGACTTTTTTATTATCAAGAAATGTACATTTTTATAATACAAAATAAAAAGTCAACTAATTGAGAGATTATTTCCTGAAATAATTATTATTATTATTATTATTATTATTATTATTATTATTATTATTATTATTATCATTATTATTATTATTATTATATAATCCAATGGTTTAGCATTTAATAGGAGCAAAATTATATTATATATACAGTACAGACCAAAAGTTTGGGGACACCTTCTCATTCAAAGAGTTTTCTTTATTTTCATGACTATGAAAATTGTAGAGTCACACTGAAGGCATCAAGGGCTATTTGACCAAGAAGGAGAGTGATGGGGTGCTGCGCCAGATGACCTGGCCTCCACAGTCACCGGACCTGAACCCAATCGAGATGGTTTAGGGGTGAGCTGGTTCGCAGAGTGAAGGCAAAAGGGCCAACAAGCGCCAAGCATCTCTCGGGGAACTCCTTCAAGACTGTTGGAAGACCATTTCAGGTGACTACCTCTTGAAGCTAATCAAGAGAATGCCAAGAGTGTGCAAAGCAGCAATCAAAGCAAAAGTGGCTACTTTGAAGAACCTAGAATATGACATTTTTCAGTTGTTTCACACTTTTTTGTTATGTATATAATTCCATATATATAATTCCACATGTGTTAATTCATAGCCTTCAGTGTGAATCTACAATTTTCATAGTCATGAAAATAAAAAAAAACTCTTTGAATGAGAAGGTGTGTCCAAACTTTTGGTCTGTACTGTATATATATATATATATATATATATATATATATATATATATATATATATATATATATATATATATATTATAACCCAGCCATTAGGGGGGCACTCTTAGTGCCGGTCCCAAGCCCGGATAATGGTGAAGGTTGGGTTGCATTAGGAAGCATTAGGAAACATGTGCCAAATCAAATATGCGGATCATGATTAAGAATTTCATACCGGATCGGTCGAGGCCCGGGTTAACAATGATCGCCACAGGTATCGTTAGCCAACAGGGTACCAGTGGAAATTGGGCTACTGTTGTCCAAAGGAGGAGAAGGAGAGGAGAAAGACATCTACAGAGACGGCAGGGAAAGGAGAAGTGTAGGAGAGTAGAGGTTAGGGTTGACACTTAAAATGTTGGCACTATGACTGGTAAAGGGAGAGAGATAGCTGATATCATGGAGAGGAGAAAGGTAGATATGTTGTGTGTTTAGGAGATGAAGTGGAAAGAGAGTAAGGCCAGGAACATTGGAGGTGGGTTTAAACTGTTCTATTATGGTGTGGCTGGAAAGAGAAATGGTGTAGGGGTGATTCTGAAGGAAGAGCACAGTAAGATTGTAGTGAAGGTGAAGAGAGTTTCTGATAGGGTGATGAACATGAAGCTGGAAGTTGAAGGGGATAAATGTCATCAGTGCCTATGCTCCATGAGTCGGATGTAAGATAGCGGAGAAGGAAAAATTCTGTAATAAATTAGATGATGTAGTAGATGGTGTACCTAGAAATGAATGATTGGTGATTGGGGCAGACTTTAATGGACATTTAGGTGAAGGGAACAGAGGTGATGAGGAGGTTATGGGTAGGTATGGCCTAAAGGAGAGGAATGTGGAAGGGCAGATGGTGGTAGATTTTGCTAAAAGGATGGAAATGGCAGTGGTGAATACTTATTTTAAGAAGAAGGAGGATCATAGGGTGATCCCTTTTAATGAGTGGTTAAAAACTTAAAAAGTCAAGCACACAGCAAGCCACTAATCAGTGTAGAGCACACACTTTGTTTTGAACTTGTTTTGATTGCCACTTGGCAGTGGTGGATTTAGAAATAGGTGACATGGGCAGCCACCCAGGCCGGCATCCTGCTAGGGGCCGCATGGGGCGTCAGTGAAAAATAAGAATAAATAATTGATCGTTTGCACGGTCAACTAACCTGGTTGGGATTTGAAAAAGTTCCCTCACTCATACACTCAGAAAGGAGGTTGGGTAAAAGTAAGAAGAGCTGAATTCAAATTATGAATGACCAAAAAAAAAAAAAAACGACCTAAACCCTCATGGACCCAATTTAGGAAAAAGAGGAAAGAAGTAGATGTAAAAGTGCAAAAGATAAAGGTGTGTAAGCAGCTTTATCACTCATCTTATTATGAGGATAGTATAAGTTAATGAAACAGGCTAATAATTGTATATAATTTGGGTTATGCTGTGTTGCCTGCTATGCTTTTATGCTTATTTCAACAATATTTTTATTTTATCTTGCATAACATTATAATTTATAATATGTAGTTTATCATAATGTGTGTAGTAGCAAAACAATTCCAACCTAACTAGTTCAGTTGGATTGTAGTTAAATTGACACTTTGATTTGGTTACCTTTAATTAAGGTGATGTCATAAAGGTTTCCTGTGATTGTACTGAATAGGTCCTGAACTGAGTTCAGTAAGGAAACCCTCAGTCTTGTTCCCCTTAGGGAACTAGGGTTACATCCCTTTCAGTAGCTCGAGCTTCATCAAAACGCTTTGGAACAAGCATATCATCACACCATACTGACCAGTCCAGTGGCGGCTACTGGTCTGTCAGAGAGGGGAAGCTCATTTTCGGCCTACATCATAAAATTGTCTATTTATTTAAAAGTAAATTCTGCCCTACGTTCCTTTTCAAGAAAATGGTCTGTGACCCTGTCGTACCAACTAGGAGTCTTTTCAAGTGACTTGACCAGTGTCCTCTCAATGGCCAGCAGAGCTAGGCTGCTTAAACGGCCTTGGCCCATTGTGTTTCGGGTGTAGGACTTGAGTCGCTTTAAACAGGAGAAGCTCCTTTCTACACCTGCAGATGTAGCTCCAATTGTTGCCACTAATGAGAACAGTTTGTAAAGCTGAGGCATTGCACTGTCCAACTCCATGTCTTTAAGGAACACTTTCAAATGGCTTCGCCAAAATCAGGTCGACAATATTAGCACCGTCTGCCATCGTGCGCAGTTTCACCCACGACGCTAGCCTAGCCTACTAACGTTATATGAATGAATGAATGAATGAATGAAGGAATGAATGAATGAATGAATGAACGATCTAAAAAAAAAAAATTAAACTCTGTAAAACTGAAACAAGGAATGTGGTGTATAATTGTGTGAAATGTATGATGAAAATCAAGCAATTTCGCCAAGCAAATATCAAAGAAATAGGTTGCAGCAGTTTTATTTCGACTGAACTTGAGAAATCCGCGATGGGACTGAGCGAATAGCTTCAGTGATTCCTTATAGTACAGAATCGCTGTCAGTCAAAAGGAGATGCAGTCTTCGACAGACCCTCCAATCATCACGCAGAAGCTCGGAGTCCGGGCCAGCCCACTCCCATTCACCCCAGAGACGCTGAGCGTCCGTGGGCGGGACATAATCGCAGCGTTTATCCAATGACCGTCTAGTTTCGAAGCGCTGAAAAAAAACGTTCAAAGCAGCCCCATTGAAGTCAATGGACGCTGGGCTTCAATAGGGAAATGCACTGTGACGCTGCGGGAATGTATGAGAAGGAAATCGAGTCAGCCGACCTGCTATATGTAACTGATTCTGAACGAACTTGTCTTTGAGATGAACGTTTTCTAACGCATTTTTAGTCAATAAAATGTTAATACAATAGTACATATTTGACCATTAATTTTGTGACATTATAAGGGAAGCCGAGCTTCCCTTGCAGTCTTAAAGAAATCGCCTCTGGACCAGTCCCTGCCCAATGTGTCTGGGCACCACCAGCATGCAGGACCGAGGAGCTGGGAGTGGCTTTAATGTCGAGGTCGTAAAACCTGACGAAGGTCAAAGGGGTGGACCAACCTGCAGCGTTACATATGTCCACCAGGGGCACCCCTGTGGACCAGGCTGTAGAGGCCGCCATTCTGTGGGTCGAATGAGCCTTAACTCCGAAAGAAGTGGGAAGACCAGAGGACTCATAACCAGAGGAAATTGCATCCACTATCCATCTGCTGAGAGTCTGCTTATTGTCTGGAAAACCTTTCCTATGAGGGCCATAGGAGACAAACAGCCTCTCTGACTTCCTCCAAGGACTCGTCCTGTGGAGGTACATATCCAGTGCTTGCACTGGACACAGTCGATGCTGCTTCTCCTGGTCTGGAGCTAGTCAAGTCAAGTCAAGTCAAGTTTATTTGTATAGCGCTTTTCACAACAGACATTGTCTCAAGCTAGGAAGGGAGGAGGGCAAAATGCCTGCAACACGACAGGTCGTGAGGGAGCCGTAAGGATCTTTGGTACATACCCAGCTCTAGGGTAGAGGAAAGCACTGGCCATTCATTCTGGATCGTATCCTGGGCCTCAGCCTCCGGGTGCTGCGCAGGAAACGTGTCACAAGAGGGTGTTTCCCTAGCAACTGCCCCACGGGCAGGGCAATCTTGGGCGGGAATGGAGGGAGACATCTGCTGGAGGGAGGCTGCACCCTAAAGCACATCTTTGGCAGGCCCCAGGGCAGAGGCTGTGCTGAGCGACGCAGGAAACGCTCATCCAGCCTGCTGGAAACGCGTTGCTTCCGCTACTCATCGGGCTAAGCTATCTCTAGCTTAGCGACGGCTCGTGTCACTCCCTCCAGGAGCTCCTTGAACAGCACATGCTGTGAGGTGTCCGTGGGCTCATTAGCATCCGAAAAACTTCCCTCCTCGGAGGAAGAGATCAGGAGCACCGAGGGAGAGCACCCACCTTGGAGAGCGTTCTCTGGGAGCACATAGCCGCATGGCTAAAAATGCTAACAGTTGACTCTCTCTCAAACCAACAAAGCATGCCCCTAAGCTAAGCAAACAACACATTGGCTGTGTGTATCCCCCCCGAATTAAGCGGGGCAAGAAGGAACACACAGTCGGAATTCTGCTTGCATTTAAAGCTCATGGCTGCACAGATTCACACACAAAGCGCTTACCTGAACAACAGAAACTAATGTCACTACCATTGCTCAGCTGTTTTGTAGCTACCTGGTTTACGCGACGTCGCTCGCCGATGATGTCACGACTTGCCTATTGGCCAGATTTTATACGTGATTTAGAGCATGGACAAGGCGGGGAGTTCCCAAAGTGTTTTGACGCAAGTTCAGTTCCTGAAAGGGAACTCCAGTGCAGCTTAAAGGCTTATTTAAAAGACATATAAGGATATAGATGTTGTGTGTATTTTATGGCTACAATTAGCAAGGAGTTGTTTGGTTCTTGATTCTGAGATTTTGATAAATTGTGCACAATGACGTGAATTTAATTGTGCAATAAATGCATTTAGGTAGATTTTTTTTACATAAAATTAAGCTCTCAGAAATGTATCCAAATTTGTGCACTGCTCTGAGAATATGTCTTACTCATTAAGTGATGGTAGCTGAATCAAATTAGAGCTTTTAAAACTGAAACTTCACCCTGGGCATCATTCAAGCTAGAACCGCCATTGCTGGTTGGTGGTATCTACTTAACACGAACATACTGGTCGGCGTCAGTCCAACAGCAAGCAGAACATTTTGAGGTAAATAAATGATGTAAGAATCTCCTGACTCTAACTTGCAACAGCAACCGTGGCCTTATTTGCGTGATTTTTTTGAGGTGGTTGTTTTTGGACTCAGTAACAGATATAACTTTGATATATCTTTGACTCCTTAATATTTCTGTAAGATATATATTATTTTAATAGATTGGTGTGCTAAGAGTAGCATTAGAGTATATGGTAGCACATGAGGTATATTGGCACATGTAGCACATGAGGTAGCACATGAGGTGTATTGGTAGAAGAATGCTGAGGATGGAGCTGCCTGGCAGGAGGAAAAGAGGAAGGCCAAAGAGGAGGTTCATGGATGTGGTGAAGGAAGACATGCAGGTAGTTGGTGTGAAAGAGGCAGATGTAGAGGACAGGGTGGTATGGAGACCAATGATTCGCTGTGGCGACCCCTAATGGGAGCAGCCGAAAGAAGAAGAAGAAGATAGGCATAATATATCATAGTACTTGTTTACTTAAGTACATTTAAAGGCAAAGTTAAAGTTTAAAGGGAGCCCTTTTACTTTTTTTTTAAGTAGTATTTTAACCTACTGTATCTCTACTTTACTCAAGTACATGTTTTCCTCAGAATAATAAAAAAAAGAATATATATATATATATATATATATATATATATATATATATATAGAGAGAGAGAGAGAGAGAGAGAGAGAGAGAGAGAGAATTAAAATTTGCAATAAAATTTTGCCGGTAATATATTTTTTTTCCCCCTGTGCAGCCAATGTTTTCAAAATTGCTTTCTCTCTATAACCGTGAAAGCATTCTCTATTCAAACTCGCAAGAGCATTGGCCTGGAGCATTGGCATGGAGGAAATCTTGTAGAAGAGTGCTAACTGCTGTCTTCTTTGTACATCAAATCACTGACTCTTATGTGGTGCACTGTTTGATGTAGGGCAGAGGAACGCAATCTTTTTTTTTACCAGAGGACATGGCAAATATCTGCTGCTATCTTATTTTCCCAGCATGTCTGGAGTCTAACATGCAAACATTCACAATATTGGGTTTCTTAAACTAAAACTATTTCTATGTTTCATGCACATAAAAAGAGTAACAGCTTAAGAAATTTCTTTAGTGTAGTCAATGTAATCTAGTTTTTCCTAATATTTGACAAAATATACAGCAAAAATACGATTATAAAACCTATTTTTAGCCATGTTTACTAGTTTAAAGATTTCTATTGTTAAATGGCAGACAGTTTTGCTTGTTTCTAGAAAACAGAATTAGAAAATATTTCAATCTCATTTTTTAGTATTTTCAAGGAACAGGTTTATTACTCTTACATGCTTATGAGAATATGATACTTAACTATACTAAATAGATTGTTACTTTGATTGCTTTTTTGCAATTAATTATCAATCTTCTTAGGAGGCAGATATTTGTAATATTTCATAAAGATGTTAACTGTGCACATCCTCCACCATAACAGAAGAGAATCATAGTTATACATGCCATTATAAAACATGAATAGAGGTATTCTAGCATGTTGTATGCTTGCCAGAAACATTTCAAACCTATGATTTCCATCATCCATCACAACACTACTGTGAGGTTTGTTTAGCTGTGCATGGTAGGGAGGTGAAGCCCAGAGTCAGTGTGAGTGGTATACAAGTGTGATGCTAGCACAGATGAAAAATATGATAGCTCCACAGGAGAAGGTGTATTATTTGGTGGTGAAAATAAGCTGTTTATAAGCAACAAAATGTTCTTAAGCTGAGACTACTCTTCTCAGTTTGGCCCAGATCGCAAAGAAAGAGTTTTGGTGTTTTAGAATATATATTATTTATAAATGATACAAATTATAAAATTGCAAGAATAAATATTTTTTTGTAAAACAATACACTGAAGTTATTGATAAAGTATATGCATAGAAAACACTTTCTGTAAATGCCATTAGACTGTGAAACAGCAACAACTATCATTGCACTGCCCTGCTGCCTGGACAAAAGCATGTAAATACAATAATGTTTCCTATTCACAGCCTCATTTCCCCACATGAGTACTTAATTTGTAAAACATGAAGTACAGGAACACCAAGGGAGAGGTAATCAAGCAAATAGACAAGGAGGTAAAAGGCTTTGAGAATAACCACATACAGTGCTTTAAGTTCTTTATATAATACAGAAGTGTTGAATGTCCCTATACAGAGATAATAATTTAGGCATGATGACCGTGAGACAATGAGGGATTACAGTAATTGCATTATAGTGGTGCAGAAGGAGGACTGGAGCTGTAAACAATGCTGGGTCTTACAAACTACATGGTGAATTTTAATGCACACAAAACTACAAAAATAGATAACATATTTAAATTAATAAAAACTTTTCTTACCTTTCCAAATAGTCAAATGCAGCAGAAAGTTAAATTTTACCTATTATAAAAATTAAAAAAAAGGAAGGCCTGTCTTGCTTTTTAGCATCTTCTAAAAAGTTTTTGCTTCTTTAAGAAACAACATACATTAATTTAATTCAATTTTATTTTATTTGTATTTGACTTAACCATTTTCATTGTCAGCTTTACAGAAATAAATAGATAAATAATTTTTTTTTTTCAAATGCAATTT
Source organism: Silurus meridionalis (assembly GCF_014805685.1). Classification (NCBI taxonomy): domain Eukaryota; kingdom Metazoa; phylum Chordata; class Actinopteri; order Siluriformes; family Siluridae; genus Silurus; species Silurus meridionalis. The sequence goes on along the minus strand of NC_060884.1, from coordinate 11,338,531 downwards.
AAATTTATATAAGTATCTCCAGTAAGGCAAGCTAGAGGCAATGGTTGTGAGGAAACACTCCCTGAGACGAAATGACTCAAAAGGAAACTAATATTTATTAATTATAGTTTCATTATTGTAGAAGGTATGAAATTTTAACTGTTGAAGACTTGAATCCAAAATTTTTATTGGCAATTGGAGTAGTAATTCCATTCCAAAGCCATCTTCACAGCTTCATGGTGATATCTTTCACAGCAATCTCAAGTGTTAAAAATATAATAATTTCTATTTGAAATGATTTAAAAGAGATAATAAACTGCTACAAAGGGACATCTGAAAAGACATGTTTAGTTCTGAGATATGTTGAATGCAGCCCTGGTATGACCTTGCACACTTTGAAGTGCAGCACCAGACCAGTATTAAGGACCTCTTTAGAATGCATTGTTCAATGTTTCTAAAATTGTTGCAAATAATGGTGATGCAACACAGTTTACTGCTTAGCTTTGTTAAAAATGTATATGTAGAATTCTACAATTATTGGCACCCTTTATGACTGGATTTATTACGATTTAAAATACTGTCTTTTTTATTTTTACTGCAAATAAAATGTTCCAGTCACAAGCATCAAACTGCTTACATTTTGCTCACTTAAACAAACAAACAAATATATAATGTTTGATAATATATAAATACATATTATTTTTTTTTTTATTATAACTTATAGCTGGCCTCAGCTTAAAGAAATCAAAGCTTGTGAAGTATACTGGCTGGAATAAGTTAATTTTGTTCTCTGCAGGAGTGTGAAACATTTACAGTCTATCATAGCATTGACAGATCCATGTTAAGATTCTGGAAGCATTTCTGCTTAAAAGAAACTATTTTAGAATTCACTTTTTTGGATCTTTTATTTGGAACAAGTAATCCTGATTTCTTCCAGGAACATTGTGATCATGAATAGATCTGAGGCAACATCATAGAATAATTGTCCCTTGAAAAGGTGATATATAACCTTTAAGAACAAGTGTAAAATGCATCAATTTCTCATTTATTTTTGTTTTGCATTTATTACAGTAAATAATACAATGTACTCTTGGTTTAGCCAGCAAATTGTAAAGACAATAAGGTATTTACAGCAAAACGCCAAGGGTGAAAATATTCTACATTGATGTATATTGAGATGAAATGTGTTATGCTTTTCTTTGAAAACGTTGTCTTCAGACTGCGCTAAATTAAGAAAGCGACTCTCTTACCCAAAACCATGTGCGTCCATATACACACTGAAATAAAACTGCTTTTGAATTTAAATTAAGTTTATATTTTTTTCAAGCTGGTTATACATGCAGTATATCACAACATATGCAGAAAATAGTAAGCTATGGGTTATTAAAATGTAAAACTATGAAAACTATGGCTCTTTTATCATGCCTTGTCAGTGTTTATAACAACAGTTTAAAAAAATATATAAAAATGTACATTTTAAACTTTTTTGTTTTGTTTAATATTTTTCTGTAGAAATCAGTACTGCATAAGTTCAGATTCTATGACACTTTGTACAGTGTGAATAATGTATGAACAAAGGAATAAGGTGCCTCATTCCTCAAGAGGATCTTTAAATCTGGTTCATATCCCAAGAGATGCACAATAGTCTGTGTGTGACTGCCAAAGGGTCACTATTTATACATTCACAGACAAACAGCATGCACAAGCTCCTCCAAAGCAAGGCTGAAATAAAATGTAGATTTTCAACTTTTTTAAATTGGCTTTCTCTGTGAATAAAAGTGAAGGGAAAAAAAACAGTATTGAAACAGGCTGAGTTCATAGTCGATGATGATCAATTCCTTGCAGTCAAGAAGGTCCTTTACTCCAATATGGATGCATACAACCTTCCTCTTTATAACCTTATATACATATTTAATTATAGATTATTATTAGATTATACTACATAATAATTTGTATCTTAAATGCAGTTAAAATACATGACACTAACTAAACACATACATACTCTAAATACATACATAGACAATGAAAAAAGTGTAATAAAGATAATACGAGATTAAACAGAACAAACCACAAGCATTGATTTTTCTGTACTAAGTTTGAACTCTCTGACAATAACCAGCATGTACTAGTTCAATTACCAAACAAAGACTTCATGTTTAGAATCACTAGAAATATAACAAAAAAAAACAGACACAACTATTAGAATTTCAGTCTTCTTGTTGACAGTATATTAAAGAAATGTATATGGTGGAATTATAATTCAATGTATAACCAACTTACAAAGTCTGCTAGGAAAATCACAGCTACAACATTTTCATACTTGAAGTTTATAGTTAAAATAGAATAAAAATTTTTTATTTTTGTTATATAATTTTTATATTCATTATTTATTTAGTAGTTCTAAACATACCAGCCTTGAACCTTGATCCATTTTTGTCCTGAATTTTCTTATGATTTTTTATGATTTTTTTACCACATTACTCACTGCTACTCAAGGGGTTCTAGACTATAAACAATTTGTTCGAAGCTGATGTCTTCCAAAGCTGAACTGACCTGCTTCCACCCATGAGTCCTCAAAAATTGTGTGCATGTGTGTACGTGGCTTCACAACGCAGGGAAGTCACAAAGGGAATTCTGCAGCAGCTCTTCTTTCTACACACTGTCAGTAGGAATACCCTAGTGCAGTCACTTGCCTATTTATTTAAGCGGCATCAATATTTCATTTGCGTACGTGTTTCTGGAGATCACACAAGGGACCCTCCGCTGCATATGCAAGGCTATAATAAATATTTCAAACACTCCATTTCGCCAAACACTAGCACCAGTCTGCTGAGTCCCTGCAAGCTGATCTATGCAAGAATTAAACATGTTTGCTTGCAGTATTTATTCTGTTAAAAAGCAGACAGGACACTGAATGGGTGTGAGATAGCAGCATGCCAGAGGGCTGAATCAGGATTTTACACCCTGTCTTTAAAAAAATGGTGACGTTATTAAGACACACTCCCACACACACACACATGCACCCACAGAGACACACAGTGAAATTTTGTGCTTTTATCACAGTTAATGCGTGTAATCCTTATACGTTATCTCCATCATCTTTTCTTCAAAATGTCAATCAGAATCAGAATTTTCCAAATCATGCAGAATTATTCATAGACTACAATTAAGCATGTTTATCCTCTTAAATTCTTTTAAAACAGTCATGGACATATGGTAAAATAGTTTCAAGTAAATTAATAAATAATAAATCTATACATAAATCTATCCATCCATCCATCCATCCATCCATCCATCCATCCATCCATCTATCCATCCATCCATCCATCTATCTATCTATCTATCTTATATTTCTTAAACATTTTCACTGACAGAATACAATTTACACTTTAATATTTTGTTGCGCTGACTTTTACATTAATTACCAATTTATTCACCATAGTATCTTATCGTTAACCTTGTGCAAATTTCACAACAGTTATTTTCATCCTGACTTGCATTCATCTCTACCCAAGATCTTATAGTGATGATGAAAAAGTCAGAGGGGTTTTTCAAAGGGGTTAAAGTCTGGACTGCATGTATGGTACTAATTTTCGTGTTTTTTATTTCGTGTTTGGCCAGACAGTGAACAACAGACTTATAAAAATAAATCAGATAAATGCAAAAATACAGCACACATTATTTGCTTAAAAAAAAATAAAAAATATTTCTTAAAACAAGAAAATATGTCCCATGTTACAACTGTACCTGAAAAGCCGCACAATTGTAACATTGCCTGGGTCAATTGTTCCACCAACCCAATACACTCTTAAATGATTTAGAACAGCAATAATCAAAGTTAAACCATCATACATTTATTGTTCAGTGTGATATGTAAAATATTACATGACTACAAAAGATCAGTGGATGTCCATGTAATATATTAATAGGATATATAAATATCTTTCAGAGAGGAGCAAGCAAGATCACCCGGTGTTGGATGTTTTTTAATTAATTACGTAGATTAATGATGTAGATCTCATAAATCATTTTTGTTTTGCTTTTCCCCCCATTCTTTTTTTAAATAAATGAGCTGTGCATCAAATGGATTTCATCTTTTCGAGCGTTAACAATAATGGGTGCACGTCTTTTCTGTCTCAGTGCTACTCACGCAGTACTCTTACAAATCACGGAGAATGGAATGCCTTAAAAGAGTTACAAAAATTGTGCTAAAAGTGAGAATATAGTAGATGTAGACAACTGAATAATTATTCTTCAGTTTAAAAAAAAGAATTATTATTTAGAAAAAAAACCCTATTTGATTCTATTTTTTTTATTGTATATTTACTTATCTTGAGCAAAAAGGTCATGGAGAAGTCATAGATGTATTTGGATATGGGTTTAATTAAATCACATGAGCCCGCAACTGACTGACCAGTGTTGCAGAGATTGACAGGGAAAGAGAATGTGACCTCCATCCCAATTAGAAAGCATAGCCGACTTTACATTATGATCAGGATTCAATCTTGTGATTCCCCGACAATAGAGTGAATGCTTATTGCTTTATTTAATGCTTTTTGCTGCTTTTCCAACACAGACAAAGAGATAAATGTGAAATTTCATAAGCTATAACAGGCACACAGGATTAAACTGATGATTAGATTAGATTGGATTCAACTTAATTAGATTAGATTCAACTCAACTGTCATTGTACAAGTTACGGTACAAAGCAACAAGATGCAGTTAGCATACCAGAAGTGCATTGGTATCACTATTAAATATTTACATATGTACAGTTTGGTAAGGCTATGGTATATGATATATAATAATGACATGAATAAACAATATGAAATGAATCTGAATATAAATAAACAGTCCATGGAGAGGTGATTATATACAATAAAGGAAATATTGTATACATTGTTTATTAAGGTTATATACATGTGCAAATTTATATGGAGAGTGCAAAAAGAAATATATTATATTACAGCATGCACAACACATGCAGTTATTATAGTGCATTTTTGAGTATTACAGTGTACAATGTGTATTATGAGAAGTGTATGCTGCTTGGTGTATGTACAGTAAGGTGATTTGATATTGATATGGCTGGGTGTGTGTGTTTGTTTCTCCTTCCTCCTTTACCTCCTCCCTGTAGACTGACTCATTGTTGTCTTTGATTAATCTAATCACTGCCGTTTCGTCTACAAATCTGATGATGATGTTGGAACCATATACAGGATTGCAGTCGTGGGTGAAGAGGGAGTAGAGGAAGGGACCCAGCACCCAGCCTTGTGGTACTCCAGTGCTAAGGATGAGGGTGGAAGAGCATTGTTGGTCTGCCTGAACATGCTGGTGCCTGTTGGTCAGAAAGTCCAGTAGACATTTGCAGAGGGATGTGCTAATGCCCAAGTTAGTGATTAACTTTGGGGGGATGACAGTGTTGAATGCTGAACTACAGCCAAGGAACAGCATTCTGGCATGTGTCTTCATTTTCCAGGTGAGAGAGGGTGCAGCTCTGTGAAACTCCATCCTTCGTGCTCCTGTTCTTATGGTAGGCAAATTAGTGTGGGTCCAGAGTGGTGGGAAGGTTTTGAGGTGTTTTGGCACTGACACGATAGGCTGAATCGCTTGGACTAGAGACAGGTTGAATAAATCCAACCCCCCGCCAGCTCTTCAGCACATGCTCGGAGGACGCGTCAGAATGCAATCAGGCCCTGCAGCTTTCTGTGGATTTATCCTGCTCAGCACCAGGCGGACTTTATTTGGGGAGAGTGTAAGAGGCTGGTGGTCCACCGGGAGCTCGGCTTTGGTTGCTGGCTCCTGGTTATTCCTTTTCAAAGCGAACATAGAAGTTGTTTAGCTCATTAAGTAAGGAGCAATTGTTGGATGGGGGAAGGGGTTGATGGTCTTGCAGTCACTAATGGCCCAGATGCCCTGCCACATATGCTGGGGGTTGAAGTTGGAGGCGTGTTCCTCAATCCTCAACTTGTTGCAGTGCTTGGCCCTCTTAATGTCAAGGGCTTTAAAGCAGTGAGGCTACCTGCTGTGCAAATGTGCAACTGGGGTCAAGATAATAATTAGAATTGTTTCTAATAATTATAAAATACATAATATTTGTACTATGTCTAGAAAAAGAGACATTTAAGGGCAATACTTACTTTTAAATATATAATATATTCATTATTCTTCCTGTTTTTTTCTGAATTGCTTTTTTGATTTTTTTCTGGTTATTTCCATGCACTGCAATACACTTTTGCTGGAGGGAGTTCTTGCTAGGACATACTTTTATTTGCAGGTACTGTATAATTGGATCGATGCGTTTGTTAATATTTCACAAGGCTATTTACCAAACCTGGGCACACTTAAATTCCAGTCTTCAATCTAGGCACTGTGCTGACAGATAATGCATGCAGTTTATTGACTGGCATGGATATAGTGATGGTCATAAAACAACTTTCAAAAGTAAAAGCCACTTAATATCCATGTATTTTAATAGTTAAAATGTCAAGTTGAAAAATTTATCTAGTTTTAAGAATGGGGGGCTGGTTGTAGGCATAGAACACCTGTAAATTACAGCAATAATAGATGAAGCCATAGTCTGTTTCAGTCCACTGATGACCATGCAATATATTTATTTACCGTTGTTTTAATTAAAGTGTGCATTGATAGTTTCAATGTGCTTTGTGGTATGTCATGACTAACTCTTTCTATTTACCATTGCTGCTTTGAAATGCTCTCCTTTAGTAACAGAGTGAGAATAGACTCTTTCTAACCCGCTGTTCTCTTGCATGCTAAGCTCATGTTTTATCTCAAGTGTGGTAATCATCAGGCTTACTATGGTTTTAAAGATTGTAGATTTCTGTAGCCTTCATATTACTGTAGATAAAACAGTCTAGCTATTCTCCCCTGACCTATTTGACTGTCCTACACTGTGTCTTTGCTTTGCTTTATTTAAACCCTTCTATATAAACTCAAAAAAATTGGGTAAACTAAAATTCCCAAACAAAATCAGAATAAGTTTAGTAAAATTCAAATGAAAAGTGAAAATCCCAGGAAATTGATTTTGTTGAGCACTAAGACCCCTCAACATCAGTTTGTACTACACAATGAGATGAATATAAGTAATTTTAATTTTAACTGCCAAAATTATTACTTATCCATAGATATACTATGCTAAAAATAAATAATAGATTTTTGAATGCCAGATATTAATCTCATTGGGTGCATTATAGCACATCAAAAATGAATGCATTCAATAGTGTAGTTTTCATCTGGCAGTTAAACACTGTGTTGAATATTTTAGGCACCTTTTATCAAATGGCAGTATGAATCAAGGTGTTTTAATCATCTCTCAGAGCGCTACGATCATGCACAAGCTTTAAGTGCATTTACTGACTCTGTGGGCTAACTAGTAATTTAACATTAGTGCACTAGTCTTCTAGACCTTAAACAAACTACATTTTACTGTAGGAAGCCATTTTGTACATATTATTTACTATAAAAATGAGTCAAAATGTATATTTATTTGATATATTATCTTATATACTATTTTTAAGCATATCGCTACTGTCACAAAGTTTGAAAACATCAGTCTTTTATCGTTATTGAAACACATGCAAACTAGATAAAAGGCAACAACACACAATAATTAAACAGTGAATGATTGAAAGAATGTTTCTGTAGACAGTCAAAATTGTACATTTTTGGATCTAACAGAAGAACATAGGAGAGAACAGGAGAGAAAATGTTAGCAGACTGCCTATTACCCACAGTCTTAATGGAATCTTAATGGTTTGTGGTTGTTTGTGAGCAGGGAAGGTTGGTGATTTACAGTATTCTGGGTTAAGGTAATACTAAACTAACCATTCTATAATTCAATGCCACTCAATTCCCTCTGAACTGAGAGTTAATTGGACTTTACCATATAACAAGACAATGATCCGAAGCATAGATCCAAGCTCTGTAAGCATTATTTAGAGAGCTAACAGTCAGATGGAGGAACACGTGTCTCCCAAAAACTTTACAGGCACTGTGAGAAAAAAACATTTAAATTGTGTTTTACTTCTAATGCATTACATCTTCCCTCTTAGCATTATATGTCCTAAACACTGTTACACTAAAATTCATCATTAACTCAATTTAAAAATTCCACTGTCTACGTTTTTTTTGTTTCTTACACCCAAAAGAATTTATTTCGCTGCTGTAACCTCAGGTTTGCTCAGCTTTGGATTTCTATTAAACTGTTTTGAGACTATGTCTGTTTTTAAAAGCAGTATACAAACAAAATGAACTGTGTCAAACCTTTTAATTAAATCGAGTTTTTGGCCATTTCTTTTCAGTCTCTAATTTTTAACTATGACTTTTTTTTTTTGTCAGGACATTACAAAATTAAAAAAATAAAGCATGAAAACCTAGAATTGAAATACCAAACACCTACCAACTGCCCACCATAAAAGCAAACTATAAAATCATGTTCAAAAGCACATTTGCATCTCTTTTTCTTAACCTTGTCTTATTTTGGGGAAGAAAAATGATAGAAGATATGAACGTGTATGCTATACATTTAGAGTTTGAACATTTTTTTCCTGCACTTCTTTAGTTATTTTAATGTATCCAAGAGTACTCTTAATAGTTTGCTCTAAAATCTGATTTAAAAGACTGAGATAAAGTTTAGACCTTAAACATGTTTATTTATTTACTTAAGCACTTACTCTAACAGGGGGAAAACAGATTGGAATCACAGTATGCCCATTAATCCTTGTCATGTGCACGTAGCACACAGTGAGTAGCTGCACTGATTGAAAATAAGCAACAAACTATTTTTAGATGGAAACATTTATCTCTTTGTATCAAGGCAGATCAAGTATAATAATAAATCCGCACATGTATTCCTTTCACAAAATTCTGTGCCTCACAAAAATTACAGTTTCACAACTGAATTTATTGTACTTTGAAAAGATAACATAATCTTCTATAATGCAAATGTTGGGCATAACTCTATATTGTATGTAATGTTCCCAATGTTCTTGTTGTTATGAATATTCCTAATTGGCTTCCCACAGTGGAATATCTAGTTGTAGAGGCTTATATAAATTCGCATTATCATGTATTTATAACAATATTCCATTCTAGCAATGTTTCATCTACACTTTGCAGCGTGTCCCTAATAAATCATATAACAATTCTATGGAATTAAACCATTCCAAGTGACTTTCTTTTGCTAAAATATTAGAAATATGTACACACTATTTAATATATGTAAATGTTTAGACTTAGTTTGCATAATGAGGACGGCCGGGTGCATATGCAACAGTTATCTGGGAAAGGGATGGCATATGATGCACTATGGCAATGTTCTGCTTCAAACCTCGGCCCCTGATATTCATGTAAGTGCTACTTTGATACTTAACACTTAACTGAACGTTGTCCTTTATGATTAGCAGGAAAATGGTTTCAGGAAAACCAATCCTGAAAAAAGAATTTAGGATAATGATTTGGCCTCCAAATTTCCCAAATCTTAATTTGATTGAGCATCTGTGCGATGTGCTGGACAATATAAGTCAGTAGGTTTTAAGGCTATTGATGTTAGGGATAGATAGATAGATAGATAGATAGATAGATAGATAGATAGATAGATAGATAGATAGATAGATAGATAGATAGATAGATAGATAGATAGATAGATAGATAGATAGACAGACAGACAGACAGACAGACAGACAGACAGACAGACAGACAGACAGATAGACAGACAGATAGATAGATAGGCAGACAGGCAGACAGGCAGACATCTTTTGCCAATTCTGCCACTTATACACATTATATACTCTCATTTCATAACATTATTCTCTACTGAAACCTCATTGCAAAGGAAAGGTTATCTATGCCCCTTGTTCTTAAAAACATCTGGCAGAACAAAATCCAAAAATATGTGGAATAAAATCAGTTGTGACAGATTTTCTATTTTCCCAAACAGAAAATATGTAAATGAATATCAGCACTAAAGTAATTCCTATATGTATCCCATATGTTCAGCAGTGGTGCTTATTTTTCCTCACTTGTAAGCATCAATCAATAAAAAAAATTTAAGTTCCCAGCAGAACCCAGATCTTTCTGCACAGTTTATGGGAGGAAAAAATGAACAGTTGAGTGGATGGATGAATAGAGAGAAAGGAAGGGAGAGAGAGAGAGGTGGAGAGAGAGTCCTTCAAGCAGGTGGAACGAGAGTCCTCAGCAATAACAATGCAATCAATCAGATCTCGCTCCCATCAGGCTCAGCGTCTGCATGACTCCTCTGCTCCTCCCCACCTCCTCTATGTTCGCTAGCGCACTGTGGGGAGAGGAAAATGCATATGAGTGTTAAGACACAAGCTATTCATCTTTTTTGAATATTGCAGAGAATGTAAATTTGTATTTTATCAACGTCCATTGAAAAGCTTTTTAAGACTGTTTCAGAGTATTTTATAGGTCATAGCATTGATCTGCAAAAAAAAATACAAAATCCTGTCTCTCACTTGGTGCCAAGGGTCTTACTGGAGAAATGAAGATGGCTTGAAACACACAATACAGTAAAAATCTTCTGACCAAGTGTTGGCTAGAGGTACTTTAGTTGATAGTACATTGAAATGTAAATGACAAGCATGAATATTGTTTTCGGATCCTTCGTTTTCATAGAAAACAAATCTAAACCCGAAAACCTCGCCTTGCACCCTGATCTTTACCATCTGCAAACTTCATTCAAGTTTGTGCCGGTTACTGCACATTTTTTCAATCCTGTTGCCCAAAACAGCTGTAAATGCATAGAACTTTCCATTTTACAGTTCTGGTGCAAATTTCAGTATTCACAGTGTGCAAAAATATTCTCATCTAAGCAAAAAAAGCCACTAGTGCTCACTCTAAATAGAGCTGTGGAACTATCTGTTTTGCATTAATTATGCTTACTAACTGGTAAGGTCCTTCTGTGCTAATCAGCTGGGTGTGAGGGTCTTTCCCTTGGCACTGCGTTCATGCATGGAAGACCTAGTGTTGAGCTACAGTATGTATCCTCTATCATGCTAACGGCATTGGAGCCGTCATTTTTTTTCACGCTTGTTATGCCGCCTACATGATCCCAGTGGTCAGGCAGAAGATGAGTTTAATTCCAACCTAATTTACTAACTGCTGAGGCAAGGAAGGGTTTTCATAGCTGCAAAAGAGATGACTTATCATGCCTAACAAGATACAGAAGAAGCTTATATCCATTGTGAGCCATTTTTTTCAGACAAATATTCTGCTCTAAAAAATTGTACAATATACACAATATATTTAACTGGCAAAAATTAAAGTGACCTGTTCATCTCTATATTAATAAAAGCAAACTGAATTGGTCATAAAATTCTGGATTTATTTGGGAAAAGCTGCATTTAGTGAAAAGAAAATGCACACAGACTGCTATTCCTATGCCCCTGTTTTTCTAACGTTTGCTTGCTTAGTATTCAGCTCTCACTATGCGATGCATCTGTAAAGGGAATGGAGCTGGAGTCTCTCTCCTATTCTGTAAGCGGGTAAAGAGCAGCTTATTTGGAGGGGAAGACTGAAAAAATATTTTGCTCCAATCGACCCTCACAGCACAGAGCGCAGGGACCTCATTATGATCCAGACTTTTGGATCATCACGAAGAACTTGTTTAGTCATATACTTTTGTTTTTTTATCACTTTCTCTCAGTCCCATAAGTGTAACTACTTTTTTTCATCTCTTTCTATCTGTCTCTCATTTTTACACTTTACACTCTCACACACACACACACATACCCTTCTTTTTTTAGTCTTAGTCTGCCATTAGACAGCCACTATTATGCATGAGGATGATAACAAAGCATGTTGACTTTAATTTGGAGAAATGCACACATGTACTCACAAGATTTAGAAAACAAACACTCCTGTGACATAGCAAGCGCAATAAGAATCACTGCTACCGAAATGAAAGATTGCACCTAAGGTCTGTTACAAGGCATTTGCTAAGTAAATTTCATAGTCATATGGCAGCAGTTAACTGCCCATATCAAGTGTCCAAGTATGCAGGTGTGAAAGAATAGAAAAGCTGTCTTCTGTTTATGACAGTAAATATGGTGTTTATTTTTTGAGCATGATAGGATGCATTGTTTTATGAGAACAGCATGTGGCCTTAAGGTGTGTAATGATATCATTTCTCTCATCTGTACACGCATACCCTTCCATAAGATCCACCTACACTGCACTCTCATGAGTTGCTATCTAGATTGGCTTAGCCAGTCTTTGGGGCAAAATTTCTTGTATAATAATGTGTGAATATGGATCTTGATCCGAATATTTGTTTTAAAGCCTTATGTCTTATCTTACAGAAAATGTCTTACTGTAAGCTAGAAATGTTCCACAGAGGATAACACAATATTGTAAAAACCGAGGGGAAATAAAAGAAAACGTCATACAATACGTTAAATATAAAGAGAATTTTAAATAATCCATTAGATGAAAAATCTATGTGATGAAGAAACACTATTTAATGAGTGTCTAACTGAAATGTTTCAGTCAAGCATTAAAGTGTAGCAAGCTATAAAGTGCAGTAAAGGACTTAAAGCTTTTACCTAAAATGTATCTAAAAACGCCCACTCACATTGCTCAGAAAAGCTTGCACATAGAGCTTTACCCTGCAACTGAAGATAATAAGAAAGGCTAAAGCATTTGTGTTCCAACTTCAGTGACTTTGTGCTTTCAAACACACAAAGAGCATTGCACAAAGGTATACAGTATTGATCACCCTTGGGATACAGACTTTTTAAAATCAAAAACTATGAAAAAGAATATGTGCATATTTGCGGATAGATGCATAACTGACATTAATTCAATTAGACACTGAAATGCTGTTATAGTTCAATGCCCTGTTCTGTATTAAGAACAGGGAAATTCAATGTGAAGTGCTATATATTTTTTCATGTCCTACCAAGCCTTTAATGATCTTTGTGTGAATTCAAAACCAATGGAGAAGAGTCAAATATGCCTACATGAGCGTTAATCATTGTTTAGAAATAAAAAAAAGAGCCTATGATTTGTTACTCTTACCTATGACAAAGAGAAGTTAGATTTTCTATGCTTTCATAGTTCATAGTCAGTCCAATCATCCTAAAAATCTAATTCTATTAGTCACACAAGTATATTCTATTGGTCACACAGTATAAAGTGCAGTGAAATGTTAATTTTGCATCAACCAGCACTTTACTTGCATAGAAGCATGCAAAGAAACGTAAATAATAATATATAATAAATATAAAAGCCCTATGGCAGAAAAAAGTATGGCATATGTGAAATAAAGCACAGATATGTGTAGTACAATGTTGTGCAACACAGGTCTGAATTAGTTGTGAAATATTAATAACAAGTATTTATAATTTACATTTATAATAAAAATTTGGAAATACTGGGTAATACATGTCTATTAACATGCTTGTAGCGGGTGTGGGTGTAAATAAAAAATAAATAAATGCAAAGTGTTGTCTTGGGTGCTGTTCTGGTTCAAGGTACAATAGACCTGTAGAAAATAAGCTTCTCATAATTCTATCTATGTAGACCTTCAGTGAGTGGAAGTGAAATCCTTCACTATCTTCCTGGCCTTTTTCCAACAATGCTTGCTGATAGACTATAGGTCAAGAAGCTCAGTGTGGATAGTGCAACTGTAACAATTGAGAGGCCAGATATTGGTTATCTTAGAATTATGGTCATGGTTCATAAATCATATACAAATCTACACTTGAGTAGGTGGAAAATACCCAAACAACCCTATAGTAAACACAACAATACAAACAAACATCAGGTGCTGCAGTTGAGGTGAAAGTGGAGAAGAACTAAGGAACAAGGGGGAGAAAAGGTTGATGGGAAGTTTTCATGGCAGCATTAGAATCTCACTTGGCTCATAGCAAGAGTAAGAGAGTTTCATAAAAGTTTTTTTTTCTTTCACACACAACTGCCGCTAAACCCCTTTAATGACAGAGATTGAGTAATGCCCACTGTGATGCTTGCGCTTTCTATTTATGAGTGTTTCATCCTAATGACTACTACAGAAGTGGAAAGACTTTGTTTAATGTGCTATAAATTTTTATAGCCAGCCTGCAGGAAATGCTTGGTGTATTCATAAAATTTTCAATGCACCAAAATGATTCAAATGATTCATTTCACAATCCTCTCAATGTGTCAACCCTTTGGGGGGGAAAAAAATCAAGAAATCTACTGCATCCATAAAAACCTTTTAATCACAATCCCACATTATAAAGCATAAATTTGTACAAAAAGTTGTTCTGTTTATAAAGCCCATGAAAATACAACCACTGGTTCCAAAAGGCTTTTTCAGTTGTACAGAGGCTGAGATCACTGGTTTGTGTAATCCTGTACATAGACAAAGGCGTTGTGTTCAGTGCATCGGTGATGGGTGGCTCACCATAAGCTCCTTGTAAAGTACAATTTCAGTATAAAACAGAGAAATTTTGCCAAGCACTTGGAACAAGAGTTTTTCCTGTCATTACAGGGCCTGAGTAGGGCTGCGGATTACTCTGCTCTACTGGGTAAATAACGGAACTGTGAAATATCCCTGATTGGGTTTGCATAATAGCAGGTTCATATCTAGCATCCGAAGAAGGTTGAAAGCTGGGACACGGTGTAATCTCAACAGAGTGGGCTTGTGATTTTCAGCATCTGGGCTGATTGAGGAAGTTTCAAAGTCATTTGGAGGAGAAATTAGGTCTTGGGGGGGATCAAAAAAAAAGTTTTCTCTGTAATTTAGAATAGTATTTCTTTCTGAGCATGAGAAATGCTGCAAAAATAACACAGACATATAGTATTCAATTTAGCTTTATCTACACTTGTCTAGCCTTGGAGAATACAGACATGATCCTTATGGATTGTACTTTTGTTTTGATAATACTGATGGCCAAACTTTTAACATTTTTGTATTGAAATATTCCATCAAGCTGATAATTATTATAAAAATATACAATGCTGTTTAATTTAATTGTTGCCGCATAGTGGTGAGGAGAGAGAATGTAAGTGCAGATACTGAATTTTTAATAAATTGCAAAAGTACAAAATGATCTAGGAATGCTGCTCATTCTTAAGCTATTAGAAGCACTCTGCCTGAAGTAATCTCCTTAGTGAAGCTGCTGGGCAGCACGAAATCCTTGGTGGACCATGAATGTGGAGTGACAACCCATGTGTTCACATCACACAGGACCTGTCTTGGTCCTGTCACACCAATACCCTGGTGAAGAAGGCCTGGCAGCGTCTGTACCATATGAGACGCTTAAGGGACATTTTACACTTGTATAATTGAGAGCGTTCTGACGGGTAGCATCACTTCCTGGTTCGGGAACAGCACCATGAAGGACAGGTGAGCCCTCCAGAGGGTTGTGCGTTTAGCTGAACGTACCATCCACACCGAGCTCCCTAACCTGCAGGACATCTATAGCACGTGGTGCTGGACCAGAGCCAGGAAGATTATGAAGGACCTCAGCCATCCCAACAATGGACTCTTTTCTTTGTTGCGTGCAGGGAAACGCTTCCACTCCCTGAAAGTGAACACATTTTTCTCCCCATCCTATTTCCTCATGCCGGACAATCGTATAAAGCATTTCACTGCATGTCGTACTTTGTATGTATGTGTATGTGACAAATAATTTTTTTATGTAAAGGTCATAAGAAAACAAAGTTCAATACAGATCCAGAGGAGGAAGCAGTGCTCTCTGCAAGGTCAGAGGGGGGAGCAACTGTCTAGGCTAAAGAGTGAAGTGATGTATTCTATGAAGCAGGTGAGTGATGCCCACAGCCAAGCAGGGAGGCAGAGAGATACCCTTAGTCATGCAGGAGACAGAGTGACACTCTAAGCCATGTAAGAGGCAAAACGATGCCCTCAGCCATGCAGGGAGGCAGCAAGGCCCTTAACTATGCAGGGAGGCAGATCAATGCCCTCAGCTATGTAGGGAAGCTGAGCGGTGCCCTCAGTCATGCAGAGAGGCAGGGCAAGGCCCCTAGCCAAGCTTGGTGCCAGAGTTGTCCTCTCATCCAAGCAGAGAGGCAGAGGGACAACCTAACAGAGCATGGAGGGTGTTAGAGGGTTGGTTCTGCAGCCCCTTCTCAAAAAGCCCTCTAAAAGGATGCATGGCATCAAGCCTCCCACACTTCCATAGTCTGTTAAAAAGATTATGCTGCATCTATTTAGTCGATCTCACATTCTGTCATAAAATAATGAGGAGAATGGATGCATTTGTTGTCTAACAACAAGCTAAATAATTTTAATGAAACCAAACACAAAACAAAAAGACAAAGAAAAGAGACCATGGTTTGAATCATGGGGACAAGAATCAGCAACCATAAAATCAAACATAGGGGACAAACATGAAAAAAATGAATGCTGTGAAGGGTAAAGCAGCATACAAGTGCTTATCTAGAAAGAGGTGTGAGTGATCCATGACATTTGACAAAGAAAGAAGTGGAGTGGCTGTTGTATAATGTAGACCGTAAGCATAATCCTAACGAATATCATCACATTTTAAAATTGCAAGCTTTGAATGACACTACAATTGTGATATATGGTCTGCACAACCCATAATAAGTCTCAGTCTCTAACAACAGAGTATTGATAAGACCTTGATTCAGTGACTCCTTGTGTTTTTTTGTCACTGCTGCTGGCAGGAATAGGAGGACTTGCTAGGGCTAAACTCCCAGCACGGGGAAAAAAACAAGCACCTGCTTCTCTTACATAATCATACAATAATAACAATTTGGCATGATTTACTGGAAAATTTATAATGCCATAATGAATCTTCATTTTTTTACACTGCTCTTATTGTTGCCCAGAAAAATAAAAGCTATTTGTTCATTATCACTGTATATTCTCATTATTTTATAGTCAGCTTTAATGCTATGATTTAGTATTTGATTAGCTATAGGATTTTGTAATTCCATCAAATTCGGGAGGAGCTTTAAATGCTGTTTAGAGTAACCTGCCTGATCAGCAGGTTAAGTGATTGCATTGTGGGTACTGTTCCTGGCTTTGTATAAGAGGATTATTAGGCCTTTAGGTTGATTAATGGATAAGAGCTTATTGATCGCTGTTGCTTCAAGTGCTAAATCAGAACAGTTTCACTACATCTGCAGGACAATTCCCAGTGTGTGAATTTGCATGAAGTGTCCAGATGTAAGAGTTCATTTGTTCAATTGAACAGTGAAGAAATTGCTGTGTAGGCATTCTTTAAATATATCTTGAGAGCCTAGATAATTACTGCACCAGTGAATGTCTAATTGAGAATAATTCATTAATTTTTTATATAATATTCAAGGTAGTGTGTGTGTGTGTGTGTGTGTGTGTGTGTGTGTGTGTGTGTGTGTGTTGAAAGAGATTTGGATGAAATATTTGTTCTTAACTATATTTGTACATTGCAGGTTAGGTTAACCCTTAAATGAACTAGAGCACAGTTTGATTCTCTAGATACAGAAACTGTATATACAACCTTTACAATGTTCCATGGCACATTTAATTTTCCCTTTTATTTTATACACTGGTCAAAAGATGACAAAATGGCAGAAAAAAAGCTCAGTGTCAGAACTTAGTGTTAGAATTATATTAGCTAGAGTGAAAG
Source organism: Silurus meridionalis (assembly GCF_014805685.1). Classification (NCBI taxonomy): domain Eukaryota; kingdom Metazoa; phylum Chordata; class Actinopteri; order Siluriformes; family Siluridae; genus Silurus; species Silurus meridionalis. The sequence continues at coordinate 11,320,931 of NC_060884.1, read as the reverse complement.
TCACAAGCTTGGCTTTCCAATAATCCTACATTGAAAGTGACTTCTATAATCAACACATCAAATTGCTTCAGGTCTGCTGAAATCACACCACTGCTTCACACAAAAGCTGTATTTGAGGCAAAGTTTTCACATTCAGTTTTTAGCACCTGTGTTTTACAAAACTGCAGACAGGCAACATGACACAACATTGTTAAACAGGATTTATAGTAATTTTTGTATTTGTAATTAAGCTATATATTAATCTAGTGCTGGACTTCTTTGCTGGCCTGAACTATATAAAAATCACTGACTTATGTTTTAATATATTTTTGGCCATGAATATGTATTAAATTATTCACAGCAGTCTATTATCTTCATTTCATAGCTTTTCTTCTGGGTGTGCTGTGCACCAGAGTGTAAGTTTAGGTTCTTTACAGTCAGCCTAAAATCCATGTTGGTCCATATAGGCTGTGATTTGGCCACTCTTACGCCCTCTAGCAGGCATCATGTAGGCTTTTTCATGTCCTTTGATTGAATGATCAGATAGTACACTAGTTAGAGCTTGCAACCCGCATCTGTAGGAATTTGCATAAGCTTAAATATATTAATGCGGATTTAACAGCTGGGTTTTTTTTTCATTCCACAATGGGTGACAAAGGAGAAGAAATTGATTTGAATTTATTTTTTATATCTGTTAGAGATGATGTATGTGGGTGATTGCAGCTGTGGCTGCAGTGAAATGAGAGTTGTTGAATGCTGTTCATTGAGTTTCTTGCCTTGGTAATATCATTTATTATTGCTGCATGAGATACCTGTCTGTGATGCTGCAATATGTTATACTGCGTTTCTCTATAATATTGATGGTTTCATAATGATGGCTTTATAATGATTGTATTTAGAAATGTAGGACACCACTGAATGCCTAGGTGTGAAATGCATAGCCCACCGCTATTAATCAAACCAATAATAATATTCTGATACAACACTGGTAAATGAGCAAATAATGCTTGTCTTTACTTTGTAAAAAAAAAAAAACCTTAATCGATTTTAAAATAAAAAACATACAGTAGCTTCCTCTCAAAGGTTAGCTCATTTACAATTTATAATGCTTAAATGTATATTCTCTATCTTTTAGTTTCTGTAAAGCTGCTTTGGGACAATGTCTATTCTTTACACTTATAATTATATTGAACATGTCACGCGGTGATCAAGGGACGGAAACCTAAGTACCATAAACAAGTTATAATCGTCTTTCAGAGAACAAACACAAGCCAGGAAGTACCAGTACTGGAAAACGGGTTTACCGGAGAACAGGTATAGTCCTTTGCATGGGTAGTCCAGGAATGATCTCCAGAGTGAACTGTAGAACGGATGGTAAGTGAGTGTGAACGGGGGCTTTAAGTGGGGGGGAGAGATGATGGGAAACAGGTGAAGGTGGTCAGTATGTTGGCGAGGTGCTGCGATCCCTGACAGAACAACAAAGTTTTTTCTTATTATAAAGGATCACTTTAGTCTTGCTGCACATGACAGCTACTGTATATTTCTTGTTCTAACCTATTGTGATAAATGACTACTGAAATTTAGCCAGTATGTTACTTGATATTTATACACATGTGAAACAAGAAGTCATGGTGGACAAGTCCCTAGTTGCCCTCTGTACTAAAAAGTGAACAAAAAAATCACAATCATAATGTACTTTAAATAATTTTTTTACTTACCTAGTTTACTAATAAAGTCAGGATTATGAGAAATAAAGTCAGATTTGGCGAGAAAAATGCAGAATTACGAGAAATAACCTTGGAATTTAGAAAAAAAAAAGCCGGAATCAGGCAAACTAATCTTTTTATGTGGTAAAAACAGGTTTCCATAGGATTCAGGCCAAAGAAAATGCCGAAAGGTTTCCAAAGGTTGTGATAATTTTAAATGTAAACATCTAAATCTAAAATGTATTTTTATATTTTTTTTTATAAATTTGTAATTGCATTTTGATGTAATATGGCAATTAAATCTACTCAATGGGTTTAGCTTTCAAATATATTCTTGTATGCAATTTTAGCAATCAAATGTAAATTTTTATAAAAAGGAAGCAAACTACTTGGTCATTTTAAAAGACTGGTCTTATTTTCTCTTGTATATTTAGTATTTGTCACTGATACACCAGACGTCAGAAACTGGAAGCAAAACAAGGTGTCGTTTATTGATCTTTAACAGAATAAACACAGGAGAATAAGAAGTGGGAGTGCAGGAAATAATAGACTTAGCTGTAGCATTCTTCACAAGAAGCGTAGCGAGAAGCATAGGAAACTCGGGATCGCAGGAGCAGTAGGTAGTCCGGATGATATAGGGTACGTATACGTAGATCGGATGGCAAGTGAAGGGGAATGGGGAAACAAGTGCAGGTGATTAATAGGTGGGAAAGGCTGAGCAAGAGTGTTGAGCATTGGAGGGGGGCGTGACTGGTGGTTCTCTGACAGTATTGCTCTTTAATAAAGAAAAAGTACTTCTTATCCGATTATTAGATTGATCGTTAGAATAACCGGTAGAACAATTGATTTCTTAAAAAATGGATTATAGGAAATGTTAAATTGTCTTTAGCTGTTATAACCAAGAGCAAAGGCAACATGAAGAACAACAGCAACAATAATAATAATAATAAATAAATAAATAAATAATAATAATAATAATAATAATAATAATAACAATCCTATGCATGTTATTGTGACAAATAATATTTTCATTTGTCATGAATCGAATAACTAATAAAAAATGTAATAAAAATGTATTTAAAAAGCTCAAAAGATCTAAAGATCTGAAATAAAAAAACATTCTTTAGTTCTGGCTTCAATAAATATCACAATACTATTTACATAATGTGCCTTTTTATTTGTTTGTAAAAGTTTATAAAATCAAAGATGTCTTTAATGTAATTTTAAGAACACTCGATATGCTATGATATATTTTAATTACATATTTTAATTATATTACGTAATTTGTTGTTGCTTATGTTTTTCACATGTAGCACTGCTACCTCAGAGCTCTAGTGTTACCAGTTCAAGTTTGGTTTCCTTTGGTGTACTCCAGTTTCCAGCTTATCTAGAGTGCTCCCCAAGCTCCATGCAAAAGACTCCAGGCTTAGGTGTAGAGGTATAAAAAAAAAAGAGGTATTAAAAAATGGATGAATGGATGGATATTATTATCACAAAAAAGCAGGGCTATTGGGATCAGGGTAAGAGGTTCAACAGCCTCTAATGAGGTGAGAGAAATAACAATGAAGACTTCATCTTTTGACTGAAATGATCGTGAGGAGCCATGCATAATGCAGTGCTGAGTGGAGTCCTGCAGCTGTTGAACATCACCCCGGACACAGCAAAGTGGCACCAAATTAATATGAAATATGGCTTTTATTATAAATGAGGACCAGGTGTGTCTCGTTAAAACCGGGCCCACTTTCAGAGCCACACACATGCTCACGCACACACACACACTCACACCACATAAGTGGATCCGAAGAGGGCTATCACACAAGTTGGCAGTGACAGGCATTGCATCTGCCTAGTACATAGTGAATGTCTTGTACTATTGTACATTCAAATTTGGAGCAGACTGTGTGTGCCCCATAATTTCTGAGTCTAAACAGTCAATCAGAAAGGAAGATCCACTGCTCTCCATCTGCTGTCCTGAAGAGACCAAGGCTTGATTGGAGGTGCCAATTTGACCTGCTTCTGGCTCTGATCCATGTGTTTCAGCTGGAAGCCAAGGCTGAAAATATCCTTCCAATTCATCATGGAGATTGCCAGCTGGGAACAAATGTGTTGTGTGTGTTTGTGAAGTGCCTTGTTGCTAGCTATTTCTCACAGACCTAATGGGAGGCCCTTGTGAAGGTGGAGACGAATTATTTAGATCTTGCTCTCTTGACACACCGAAAGTGACATTTATAACAAGAGCACAGCATGAGTAGAATATGCATATTCTTCCTCTTCTCAAGACACACATGAATATTTCTCTATTCGTGTCACTATGTGTGCCCAGTCGCTCTTATGGCAGTTTAAATTGTAGATATTTGCTTGACTTGTTTTTGAAAAATTTATAACATGATTTTCACTTCAAAAGCAATGAGAAATGATGCTGGCTCCTGATCCATCTTCCTAGGATACACTACCCAATCTCTTTCAATCGTAGAAAACACTCACCTAGAAAAAAAATATCTTGATTTGTTTACATGAGATAATTCTTTGGTGACTGAGAACAAGCTGTTTTTTATTCTCTGCTGAAGAGTTGAAAGACTTAACAGCTGCTAGATCATTTCCTGTAAAGGTAGGAAGGAAAAAAGAAACAAGGGAGATAAAAAAAAAGAAAACTGCCTGAAGCAGAGGCACAGACAAGAGTGTGCTATATGAACATAATAAGATAATAAGATTGCAAGTTTTTTTGTTAAAAGGTAAAAGTAGCATGATGTGTAACAGTATGATTGTGATTATAATAAATCTTAAGCAGGGTTTCTTAACTTCAGTTCACGGCACCCACGGCACCCACACCTGATTCAAGTCACTTAGGGCTTTATAATTAGCTTATGAGTTATATCTAATATCAGGTGTGCTGGAGGAGGTAAAATATGAAGCTATGTACAGCCGTGGGTCACTAGAAGTCCAGCTGAGAACCCGTGTGCCAGGCTGATAAACGTATTGAGCCCAAGAGTACTTTCATCCCAGACAGATTCAGAAAGGAATGATGGAGGAAAATATGTTTTCAGTCTTTTCTGTCTATCAAGACAGCTGGGGAAAAGAATTCAAATGGACATCTCAACAAGTCATACTCATACTTTTTTCTACCAGAGATGGTTTAAATTATAGGTTAGTTTTAGCATTACCAATGACAAAATGTATATATATATAAAGAATATTATCAGCTATGTTAAAAGCCATGAACAATTATACCTGAATTATACCTGGTAGAATCAAAGCATCAAGTCACATTTCTAAATAAGAACCCACCCTAAATTCAACTAATACAAACCAGAGTGCAAAACTATACATATATTTGATTAAAACACCCTTAAAAACCTTGTATGCCTTCAGTCCTCGTTCTACTCAACCTGTCCTTTAACAGTTTCAACAAAGATACTTATTTGTATTCTTTTGTGGCTCAGGACCTATGCTCAGAGCTGATTCTCCTCATATTTAAAAGACCAATTCTTTTTTACAGAAAGAATCTACTCTACATGAAGGTTTTCATTGAGGCTTTGGTTTTTATCACAAAAACTACTAGAAGCTATGACTGAAGACCAAATAACATGAATAAAATGCGACTGGTGTTAGATTGGAATGAAAATATGCAGGCCGGCAGACTTATTGTATTTTCTGTAGATGTTCATCTTAATCAAATCACACCTTCACACCATATTCCCCAAAGGTCAGCTTTTGATTCACTTATTTTATTAAGGCCTCGATTTATTGAATGTTTGCATGTGTAAAAATGCATCGCAATTTAATAATCCCCACAATAAATCAATCAATCAATCAATCAATCATATGGTCAGTGTATGTAAGGCCATGTAATGAAATTACAGGTAGATGCAAAACATCCAGTTCATGGATAGCAACAGAGAACAACAACAATTGCAAAACAGTGTGTTGCAAAGTGTGACTTAAATATTAGCGCTCATTAACAGAAAATCTTAAACAGGTGCAAACAGTAATGCGACAAAAATTAGTGCAGTGGGAATCACACTGCATCAGTGACTTGCTGCATTTCATTGTCTTTGTATTTGTAACCGAAGCAAACAGAAAAATAAGCAATACAAAATGCAGTCCTTACTAAATATAAAAGTGTAAACAAACATAAATTTAAAAGCAGAAATAAGATTTCACCAGTTAAGGACTTAACTAAATGATTATATACTATTATTCTATGGCATAAACCTTTAGGTTCATATAAGCTGGAAATTAACATTTTCCTTTTGTGTAAACATCACAACTTTAGCATCTAAAGCTCTTAAACCTGATGTAGATGATGCGGATAAATCAAAGTGATCGCTTATTTCCCTCTGTAAACTTATCATTCTTTAAAATTTGGAGTAATGTTTGCCCATAAGTAGATTAGGCTAGAAATGTAGAGGTAGGCAGGGTGTCTGTCAGTGGGACAGAAAAGGAAATGTCTAATGTTATTTTCTTTCTTTTCACTTTTTGGAGTAAACAGAATTTAAAATGCAAGAACTTTTGTTTCTGGTTTGGATACATATAAAAAAAAAAATGCATTTGGGAAACTATATAATAAACCTATAAATATATGCTGTATATTAGAATGTGTCAAAATTGACTATGTTTTCAACTAAGCTTATACACACGCACGCACGCACGCACGCACGCACACACACACACACACACACACACCATGGTTCATAAGGTTTCTTTTCTTTCCTATTTTGTGGATGCATGTAGTCTAGATATTGATGGAGTAAATGTGGAAATGTAGGTTCAGGGGAAAAAAAGAAATAAAAAAAAAGAAATCACAACCAAAGACAAGAAAAAAAGGGAAAGAAAAAAATGGGTCTGCAGATGTTAAAAATACAATTTTTTTTACAGAGCTTTAAAAGCAAAGAGGTGCCAGGTTTCAGCAAAAAAAGTTCATACATTGGACATGTGAGACACATTTTTGTTTTTGGCATTTCTTAGCACGAGAGAAACAAGGTAACGGTGGTGTGCATTACTTTTTTATTTATAAAGCTGCCATCTCATACAGCCCACACAGGCTACATGCTGTGCACATGGTAGCATATCTCAGCTAGTGTCTCCAAAAATAATGATTTAATTAATTAAAAGAATTATTAACTTTACATTCATTTCACGTTTTTTACAAATTGTAATTAGTTAAAATTAGTTATAAATATGTTATTAATGCATTGGAGACAGGGTGAGGGAGGCATGATTGAGATGGTTTGGTAATGTGCAGAGGAGGGACATGGGGTATATCTGTAGCAGAATGCTGAGGTTAGAGACCCCAGGAAGGAGCAAAAGAGGAAGACCATGGAAGTTAAAAAGGTAGTTGGTTTGAAAGAGGCAGATGTAGAGGACAGGGGGCATGGAGACAGACGGTCCACTGTGGCGACCCCTACTGGGAGCAGCTGAAAGAAGAAGAATATGTTATTATTAACATAATAAATAATCTAACTATTTGAAGGACCACATTTTGACTTAAAGAAGAACTGTTTCATAGCATCATCTCAGATTTTTATAGCATGTCCAACAGTTTCTGGTGCAGTCAATGATAAACTGCAGTTTGGTGATTTGCTGCTTTAAAACTTATAAACTGGCTTACTAGTTACATTGGAAATAAGATAAGAAGGTTTTTTATCTTGAAATTGATTTTTGTTGTTGTCTGTTTACAACTGAACTGTGTTGTTTTGTTTTGTTTTTTTAGCATGTTTCCAGGGCATAGTGCTAAGGTTTATAAAAGAAAAAATAGTTTGATTATGACTTTTCTTTGAAATCATAATACAAAAATAAATATTTTAAGTTTTAAACAAATACAGATAAATATATCTTCTATCTGTATTCACAGACACAGTATTTAGTATTTCACCACTGATGTGTACTACAGTATATCTTTTTCATATTGTACCCAGTCTGCTTTTCATGTGCTGGCATTTTGTGGATATTGGGAAGAAATCAGAAAGCCAGATGAAAACCATGCAGACATGTGCAAAACATATAAAAGACTCTACACAGACATTAAATATAAGGAATTATTACAAATAATTTGCTTATAATTATTAATTTAACATTTCTATAAAACTTTTTTACAAATTTTATTTTTTTTATTCAGCTGATAGTGACCCAGTTCCTTACGACTTTTACTGATGTATCTGCTAAAAGATTGAGGCCAGAGGCTTCTACCTCTACCATCTGTTCCACAGAATAGATCTCATTTTTCCCATGTCTCAGCACCTGTGCCAAAATTTTATTGTTGTGACAATTTGCCCTTTTGATTACCTTAGTTATGGGATGGTGATGTGTCAGATTTTGCCTGCGTGGGTAGAAAGACTGGCATAGACATCCGATGCATCTGCTCAGGTACTGCAGTGCTGCTAATCACCTCATCCAACCTTCATCCATCTGTTCTTCTTTCTCTTCGCCCTCGCACACACTTCCTTACACACCTCTCTACCTTTTGAACCATCAGCAAATACAAATTAGGAACAAATACATCTCCTTACTCACCCTTACTGTATGTGCTTTCTGAGTCATCTTCTATTACAGTGTTATATTTCATCAATGTTCCATACCCTTCCATTCCCTAAATCATGTCAACTTTTGGATTATCTTTAATGTGAAAGAAAGAGCAACATATTACAGGGACTTATGTGGCAACTACTCCACATGATCTAATCCTAATAATAAACATTTTAAATATGGTGTACACCCGTTGGTAGGGTACAGTTTAGCATTATGACATTATATGACATTTTAAATGACATTTATGAAAGGAGTGGCATTATGTGACATTTTTGTGAGGATTATTATTTTTCAGGTAATATCTTACTATTATGTTACATAAACATCACTGAGGATATTTGAATTTTTAATGGTTTTTAGCTAAGTAAAGCTATCCTCTAGCATAGGAAATACACTATTATTTGTAATGGACATTTTATTTGTGTTGGTTTTTAACATTTTTAGAAATACAGTGCCTGTCAAAAGTTTGGAAACATAGATTTTTTTGGCGAATTTGAGACAACTGTATGTTCCATTTGTATATAAACAACATTAGGTACAGTAAAAGGCAAAAACACTCAGGAATTGGACAGTGAATGACTGGAAGAAAGTTCTGTGGACAGATTTGACATTTTTGGCTCAACAGAAAAAGTTGTATAAGATGGAGAAAGGGAGAGAAGAGGTTAGCAAACTGCCTCACACCCACTCAAACATAAAGGGAAAAGCTTAATGGTTTAGGGTTCTTTTGGAGCAGGGAAGGTTGTAGACTGAACCAAAATGGCTATCATTCTACACTTTAACGGCATGCAATTCCATCTGAACTGGATCTAGTTAGAGCCAACTGCACCGTACAATAAGACAATAACCCAAAGTATAAGGCTAAGCTTTGTAAGCATACTTTTTTAATCATGGAACAGCTTGTCATGGCCAGTAAAAAACCCTAATCATATTTAATTTTTCTGGGATGAACTGGATCACAAGGTCAGAAAGAAATACCCAACTAGCAAATAACACATTTGGCAAGTTTTATAAGTGGCATTGCAAAGTATTTCTAGTTTATTTCTAGTGTAAACTAACTGTCTGGATGCCAAGAGTGTGCAATGCTGTTATTCAATGCTAAGGGAGGATTTTTAAATGAAAATAAAGTTTGACATTTTTACATGTATATATTTTTATGGACAAATTAATCTTCACATAATCAAATTACCTGTTTTTTTTTTTTTTTTTTTTTGCATCTAAACAAAAGGAACCTGCATGTGTTTCTAAAAAATATTTTAAAAAAAACTAGGCATTTTCACACTTTCAACAGGCACTGTATAATACAATGATTATTTTTTTAAAGTTTTTTTTTTGCCTAGATGGTGACTTGTCGCTGTCTAAGTATCTTGGGAAACAGTCAGTGCACCCATTCAAGCAAATGAGGTGATAAAATATTATACAAAAAACAGTTCAACTCAAAGGCTTAAAATGCTTATGTTCTAGGCATGTATTCAGAAATGGTTTCTAAATTGATAGATTGCACAAATAATATAGCAATGTACACAAGTAGGCCACATTCACAGATACAGCTGACATGAATGAAGGTGCCAAATCTCTCCATCCATTTGGACAGAACATTGAGACTAGAAGTAGTGAAGCTCAAGATATTGCCAACCATCTCAGTTGAGTTTGTGGCTTAGTTGCTGAAATATGTAACATAGTAAGAAAAGACATCCTTTGGAAGTTGTATGCTTCCACGCTATCAAACTTTTTATATATATCTTATATTTGTTTACATATATTGTGTCTTTGCACACATCTTGCACATATACTAAATGTTTATTTTCACGTATAGATCTCCTATCCGTCTGTCGGTCTGTCTGTTTGTCTGTCTATCTATCTATGCTGTACTTGCTTCTGCATTTCCCAATGCTGTAGCTTTTATATTTATTTGTTGCACTTATATTTGCATATAAGTACATCTATTTGCACTTCTGGTAAATGCTAAACTACATTCCGATCTTGTGTATCTGTACTATCTATCTGTCTGTCTGTCTGTCCGTCCATCCGTCCATGCATCCAAAAATCTATTTATCGGTTAATTGTCTAGACATTACAAATGGCTGCTGTTGGTTTTCTCGGATTTTCAACCCTGGTTTGTATCATTTTGTTTTAAGCATTCATTGCCCGGTGTAATTAGTGGTTGTGATTATCTGATCCATGTTGCTCCTGCCAATGTACAAAAATTTACCACATAATTTAATTATCTCATACATGTATCAGAATCAATAAATGTTTACCATGTAGTACATTATTGTTATACTATTATTTTCAGTAATAGTAAGAGTAGTACTATAGCAGTAGTAGTATTTATAGTTGTTGTTATAGTAGTAGTACTGTTATGCTTGATATTGAAAATATATTTGCTAGCACACTGTGCAAAATCATATCTAAGAGGCACAGTGTGCACAGGAGATGATCTAGATTATCCCAGTGGAAAGAATTCCAGGTTGAGGATTAGGAGCTATTTAACTTCCGAAACTGCCTGCCAATTTCTGGCTCCCTTCCAAGGACAGCCACAAAAGGTTGGCCCCAGACATTTACAAAGTTCAGAAGGCATGCTGGTGGTTGGACAATCAGGGATAAACTATATTTTTAAATAATGGATTAAGCTTTATTTTTATTTTATTTGCAGTAAAGCAAGTTGGCAATACGACTTCATGGAGATGGCAGACTAGTTCACATGGAGTTTGGCATCACTGAAGAGTCCATCATCCAATCACAATATCACAAAGTATAAGTCACAAATATCATTATATCCCTCGCCGTAGTGTACTTGCTCATCCTGTCACTAGGACCTTGTTTAATGGTATTGCCAATCCACTGCTCATAACTCATTTTATGTGCTTTGTGTTATGACCCAGTCTAGGGTTAGACCGCACAGCATCAGTAAAGGAAAGGGGTTGTGTATCTAAGGTAGGGTAAGTGAGTATATGGTGCCCCAGTAGATTGCCAGTAATGACACACACAGGAGTACCTCAAAAACTGATATATATTGGGATACAATAAAAAAGAAAAAGAATTAAGCTTTGTGAGTTGCTATACACTACAAGGAACTGCTACTGTTCGAAGTAGGTTGCACTCGATGCAATTAATGTAGTTTTATTGTTGTAGCTCTATGTTGTTTAATGTAGCACCAGGTCTGGAGGAACATTGTCTAATTATTACTGTGTTCTGCATTTTTAAAAATAAAAAAAACTGACCAGACTTGAAAATGAGGGTAAGCCAAGACACAAATAAGAAACACTGAGAGGACCCAAATTGAATAAGGAATGTCTCCAGGTTACGTATGTAACCGTGGTTCCCCTGAGGGAACGAGACGCTGCATCAAAAACACTTTGAGAACGCTTCCGCATTGTACATGCTCTTTACCGGCGAGGTGAAGACCAGAAATCCATAAAAGCACATGGAGTAAAACCAGCACTAGTTTATGAAAAGGGAAGGAAGTGCTGCAGGGATGCAGGCAGTGTGGCATAGAGATGCAGCATCTCGTTCCCTTGGGGAACCATGGTTATATATGTAACCTGAAGACGTTCACCTTTAGGAACTCAAGCTGCATCAAAAACGCTTTGGGAATGAGAGTCCAATCAAGCCAGACTGACCAATCCCTGCCTTGTGTGGATGGGCACAGCTAGGCCAAAGGACAGAGGAGCCAGGAATGGCACTTAGGTCAAGGCAATAGAAGCTAACAAAGGTCAGCGGGGTGGACCAGCCTGCAGCATTGCAAATGGCTTGAAGGGAAACTACAGAGGACAAAATCTTAGAGGCCACCACACGTTGAGTGAAGTGCGCTCTGAACCCAAAAGCAGTGGGGAGACCAGAGGACTCATAAGAGGAAGAAATAGCAAGCGTCTGCTTCTTCGCAGGGAGACCTTTTCTCGGAGGGCCATAACAGACAAACAGCTGTTCCGACTTCCTCCACAGTTCTGTTCTGTGGACGTATATGTCCAGTGCTCACACTAAACATTTAAGCTTGAAAGGGAGGATTAGATAATTCCTGGAGCATAAAAGGTTTTGGGACGACCGAGGGTTCCTTAGAAACATACCCTGATCTAGGATTGAGGAAGGCACTGGCCAAGCCTGGAATAAAATTCCAGAAAAGAAGGGGCCACAGAGAAGATCCTCTACTGTCTTGAGAGTGGAGATGGCCAAGAGGAACACAGTCTTAACACAGTCTATCAAGGCTCAAAGGGCATACGACGTCCTCATGGAGAGAGCTTTGGATTGAAGAATGGTCTCTACCACCTCGGTGGAGAGGACCAATACATCTTGGCCTCTGATGTTATGGAGGAAATGCCTCAGAGCTTGATGATCCGACAGGGTGAGCCAAATGTGTCTCTCAGTCAAGAAGAGGGTGGCCATGGTCTTTTTGGTAGCCATAAGGGCTAGGTTTGTTGTACAATGGAGCTCACGGACATGCTGACCACCCAAGATCTCCCACATCTAGTTCATGCAGCAGATTGGCCTGATAGGTCTGCAGCACAGCCATAGTGTGCAGACAGCCTGCGGCCTGACCCGCTGAGACATAAGCCTTACCCACCAGCGCCAAGGTGGTTCTCAGAGGCTTGGTAGGCAATGCTGGGGTTTTGAGAGAGAACTCCCAGGGAGAGATAGCTAGCCAACATCTTCTGCCGATTGGCCAGCCAGTCAATCTCGAGCTTGGCAATGGCACAGGTAAATACCTCTAGGAGATCTTTGAAAAAGAACTGCCTGACGGGTAGTCTCAAGGGGCTTGCAGACCTACAACCCCACACCACCACCTTCCTCCACAGAGGAAGAGAGGCAGAGTTAATCACTCTCCTCACAAAGGGAAGAAAGCACCGAAAGGCGTGCTTCCAAACCTTGCGATCGGGCGATGGACCCGGAAGGTGAGGGAGGCAAAAGGGGTGAGCCCGTATCCAACCCCTCTGCAAGGTCAACTTGTAAACCCCAAGTCCTTAAATGCTGCTTTGCCTCAGTGAAAGCAAGGCCAGAACCAAGAGAAGCGGGAGCACCCTCCTTAACCTTCTGGTGTCTGAATTGTCGCGGCAATTCAAACGTGCTTTTTTTTTTCAGATTCCAGCAAAAAGAGCTTAAACTGCTCGGTCATATTTGATCATAAATGTCAAAGTAATACATCATTTAAATCTGTAAAGGGTCTACTTTCATTTGTGTATGCTCACTATATAAACAAAACGTTGTATTTTTTTTTTAAATGAATAAAATATTCAGGGTGCACTGTCTGTCGCCTTTGTCTGCGTAAACTTCGTTAAAAACACGTCATCAAAAAGCGCTGAAACTCGGCCAATAGCTGACACACGGAAATAAAAAATATATCTTTAGACAGCTTAAAGTGTGTAGTTTTAGAATAAGTAAAATAAAAAATCAATGAATATAAATCATGTGAATCCAAGGCACAGATTTTCCACCGCAGCTCATTTCTGATAATGAGCTGCGAGCGGACACGCCCCCCCCCGCTATTCACAGGTGAAACAGTTCACACGTTGAGTCACACACACACACACACACACACGTCTCCCGGACAGTGGCATAAAACAATGGCAGAGAATTTACCTTTTCATCCGAAGAAGATTGCGATTCCGACGAGGAGCGTTTGCATTTTGAAGAGCGAGGACTTTCCAGAGAGTTGCTACGATGAGTAATTTATTTAGTCTTACATTCTGATCATATAAAACTAATATTGTTTGTAGACATCTCTGCCTAGCTTTTGTCAGCATTGCCTTTTAATGTTACAAGAAAAATCCACCAATATCTGCTCATTTGTAACATTAACTGTTTGTAATTGTATGCCCTAAATATTGTTGACGTTATATAAAGTTATATTTTAGCCTCAGTTCAGTTTTGGTTAGTGTCACTTATCATCCTGAAAGGCTGTTATGTAGTGTGTGCTAGCAGAGATGTTCCGGAATGCTGAGGTGTAAATGCTATATGTACAATGCATGCTAACAAATATATATTGTTCAAGTGTATTCATCAAAAATACTGAAAAATATATTGTTTGGTTATTTTTAGGAATGTGGCTGCATCACCCTTGCCTTCACTGAAAACTCACACCAGGCCACGCAGGTGTCGCTCCATTTTAAGGTTCGACCGATAAACATCCTGAGTAAGTATATTTTATATTTTCTTAAATTATATTTAGTTTGATTCATTATTGCATTGTATGACATATGCAAACAACTTTACCAAAGATACAATTAGTAATGTTCGTGTGTGTGTGTGTGTGTGTGTGTGTGTGTGTGTGTGTGTGTTTCATAAACAGATGTGATCAAGCACCTGCTCCAAAAAGGGCAAAGGCAGCACACACAGTCCACCATGTCATGGAAGGATCAGACAGATAACGACACAGTTCCACAGACTCTGTGATTCCTGCCTGCACATGAACCTGGACCTCAACTGAGGTCTTCTGACTCTCATTCTCCATGTACTCTATATAAAATGTTTTTCCTGGAGAGTGTTGTGTCAACTCTGTGCCACACAAATGCTCAAGCTGCCAAGTCAATAGCCAAGGGATGCAAATACAAATGGAGAGATGTAACCGTGAGTGATATGTATCGCTATATTGGGCTCTTATTTTACATGGCAATGGTAAAGTTGCCCTCCATCATAGACTACTGGCGACAGAGCAGAATTTTCAGTTTCCTTTCCAGCAACAATTATGTCAAGGGACAGATACAGGGCAACTTCGTGGAATGTACACATGAGTCACCCAGATGCAGACAAAGAAAATGACAGAAAGAGGGGCACATCTGAACATGACCGTCTGTTCAGAGTGAAACCGCTTATGGACACAATCCGTAAGACATGCAAAGCAATTTATCATCCTAGAAGACATTTTGCCGTGGATGAGAGGATGGTAGCATGCAAAGCTAACACTGGGAGGACACAGTACATGAAAGCCAAGCCAACTAATGGGGGTTCAAGTTGTTTGTTCTTGCCGATTCCTCAAATGGATACACTATTATTTTTTTTATACATACTGTACTGTATTGTTTTATTGTTACACAATTCCCTTTTTAATGCTGTCCTTGCTAATGTGTATTTTAAATAAACCACAAACAAACGCATTCCTTCTTTTAGTATTGTACTTCTCACTGTGATCCTGGCTCATTGATCCACAGCTCATTATACGACCCATTGTCTACGAAGCGGTCAGTCACAGCATGTCGATGCCTCTTCGCATATGGCCTTTCAAAGTAAAAAGTGTCTTTAAATTTTAAATCAAAGTATTGTTTAATGTGAATGAGCAGGCAGCATGATTTTCACTACATTAGAAGATCTGTTCTCAAATAGTCTTGTGAAAACATGTTTACTATAGGTTTTGTGGCCTTATTTCAGTGAGGGTTTTTTTTTTTTTTGCTTTTTCAAAAACCATGCATAAACCTTTTTTTTTTCAAAATGCAAACACACGCATATACGTTGTTTACATATTATGGTAGCCCAGTTTATGCTGAATACAGTGTAATAAGTCTTTTGTCAATAATATATTTTTGAAAGCAACTAAAAACAACCAAATATAAGAGCATGTCAAAATCTCTCAAGGGGCCAAAAACACCCTCAGACTCCAGAGGGTTAAAGACATCTCTCCAGGGAGCGGAGCATTCGCATTGACATGCAAGCACAATCTAGAGTTTTACGTATTAGGAAATAATAAAAATCATCAGGTTTTAAAATTATGCAAATTTACATATTACGCGGTCATTGTTTTTTACAAAATAAAGCTGACAAAACAATGTATAAAAAAGTACATCTTTATTGCTTCCAAAGGATTAAAGAGGCTGAGTAGCAGCCAGGTGCTGGTTAATTAAATGCCTTTGATTAATTGATCAGCAAGTTTGACCACCTCTATAAAAGCCCAAGGTTTAACAGTTTGCTGGTCTGGAGCATTCAGTTATGTGTTGTGTTAGCAAGCCGGAGAGAAAAGACATTAGCAATCATTTTCAAGATATAATTGCTGGTGCCCATTAATCTGGGAAGAGACATAAGGTTATTTTCAAACTATTTAAAGCATACAGTATGATTTTACAAGTGAGGAGGATTATTTACAACATTCAGAACAGTTCAAATGTTCCAAAAAGTTTAATTCCCAGCTACAGTTACATTTTAGACACTACAATCAGACAAAGTGAACAAGTACAGTTTGTTTTGAAGGGTTGGCATGAGAAAGCCCCTTCTCTGTAAAAAGAGTATGGCAGCATGGCTTAGTTTTGAGACCACAGTGGAAATTGTTGGCCAAAATACAGAGTGCCACATTTGGTGAAAACAAAGCAAGCATATCAGCACAATAACCTCACAATCACTTTCAAGCACGGTGTTTGAGAGGTGGTAATATTGGCTTGTTTTGCAGCCACAGGACATGGGCACCTTGCACAATTTTAGTTAGCCATAAATTCCTCTGTATACAAAATTATTCTAGAGTCAACTGTTACGCCATCTGTCTGTCAGCTACACTTTTTTTGGAAAATTGGGTCATGCAACATGACAATAATGGGATCACACTAGCAAATATACAACAGAATGGCTGAAAAAAGAACAGAATCAAGTGTTGCAGTAAAGTAACTGTTGCAGTAGCCCAGTTAAAGGCCAATCTTTATCACAATTGAAATGTTGTGTTAGGTACAGTGGCCAAGAAGTGCAAAACACATTACCGAATCAGAAAACAAATTAACAAATTAAAAAACACTAGCAAATCCGAAAACAAAATAACAAATTCAAAAACAAATGAACAAGGTAGGTATGGATTGCGAATGGAACACTTGCCGATCATTGGACAACAGAAGTACAACAGTTTGTCCTTGCTTGCCAATGTTTACTTCTGTTATTTTCTTATATTTAAAGGTTTACTAATCAAAATAAAAAAATAGTTTAAGGTAAACTGAGAACTTTACACATGTACAAGAAACAAAGTTATAATATTTCATACTTCCTGTATATCTTGAATGACAGGTGTCTCGTCCAATGATCGTTGTGTTCCATTCGCAAACTATACCTACCTTTTCCGATTTATCTGAATTGTCGTTGTTTTATTTTCGGATTTGTTGATGTGTTTGCAGATTTGTTATCTTGTTTTCAGATTTGTTCTCTTGTTTTCGGATTTGTTATTGTTTTTGCATTTGTTATTTTGTTTTCGGATTTGTTAGTGTTTTCTAATTTGTTAATTTGTTTTCTAATTTGTTTATGTGCTTTGCACTTCTCGGCCTCTCGGGTTGAGAGATATGGGCAGAAACAAAAGCCCACAAATCTCAATGAACTGAAGCAACACTGTATAGAAAAATACTCCAAAATTCCAGCACAATGATGTGAGAGACTGATATAAGCATACAGCATACGATTACTGTAGGTTAATGCTGCTAAAGGTGGTTCTACAAGCTATTGAATTATTAAATTTGTTTTTCACAATTGTTTTCTCAATTTTGGCTAGAATTTTGTAAAAAATAATATTCAGTATATTGTATTGTTGTTCATTTGTGGCTGTATTTATCTAATTCTAAGACCTATGAAGTACCATAAGATTTTTTGACACCTAATGATTTTTTATTATATCCTTATATGTAAAACCATAGAATTGGTCTCATATGGCCTCATATGGTTTTCCCATTTTTACATTATTATGCACACAGTAGCCTTAGAGACTGTTAGGCTTAACAAACAAAAACTGTGTGGATGACTCAATGCTCAGTAAATATAAAGTTCAGCACAGGCTATATGGAGCAAAACTCCACACATACTGGGTCACATAATGTGGGAGAATTTGCTGCAGGCGGCGGAAAGTCAAGAGCACCTTTATAATCAGTACTTCTACCTTAGACAGTATGTCCTGGGAGATAGAGTCCTTGTTAGTTCCTATCTCACCTTAGCAAATATCTAGTACAGTTCAAGGCTACATATAAACTATAAGGTATTTTAAATATACCAAATAGATATATACTATATACTAAATAGACCATAGCATTCTCAAACATTAATTCCTACTTTGTGTTTTTTGCTCTGCATGGGTTAATACATGCCCTTAGCACATTGTATTAGACGTCATGCTATGATAGGGTCTACTAAGGTACCCCTATGGAAGGTGGTAGCGTAATGTCAAGTCACTGGACTTTGGATCCAGAGGTTGTGAATTTAAATCCCAGCTACACCAAGCTGCCACTCTTGCTCCACTGAGCAAGGCCCTTAACTCCATAGCTGCTCAGTTGTATGAATGCAGTAAATGTAAGTCACTCTAGAAAAAAGTGTCTGCCAAATGGCATAAATGTACTTTCCTGTTTAAGAGACTGTGGTGTGCATTAAGAGGTGTTAGATTTACACTTATGTTATTGGTTTTAATCAGATGTTGACAAGTACCGCACAAGCTGTTTAATCGGCTGATCTTGATTTTTTTAATATACTGTCACAGTGGCTTACCTGGCTTTTTTTCTGGATAGTAAATTTATGCTTTTATGCAAATAATTGTACAATGAATTTTTATTTTAAAGCATTTTATTTTAAAGTTTCTTCAGTCATAATTTTAATATCATGCTCAATGACAAAAGTCATGTTCCTACATCAAAATAGATAATCTCTTGTTGTTGAAGAGGCAAATGGCAAACCGAAAACAACAAAGTCAAATCCAGCTGATCTAGTGAGCAAGGTGAGTAACACTAAATAACATGAGCTGGCTTCAAACATAGAAGAACAAAGGTCTAACCAATCTTCCATTCCCACAGGTGGGGTTAAATAGGAATCTAAACCTGTTATGGAGGGTAAAGCTACAGCAGCCTGGCGGCAATCAACTTGGGCTTATAGTACGTGACTTTTCAAGGTTTCAGCATATTGATATGCCACACCTGATTCTTAGATCTGTGGTCAGGCATGCTAAAAATGTAGAGGATTTTGCTCAGTTTGTCCTTTATTACATAGTGCTTGAAACCTAGAAGACATTGCAGAGTGAGATGTACGCAAACACACCACATGTAACATTTTAATATCACATGTTTTTTTTTATTTGGGACTTGCAGAGTGTTCCCTTTGTTAAATCACATGAACTTTGCCAGTGTTAATGGAAAGTACAGCTATGATCCAAAATATTTTTACAAATTATTTACTATTTTTAATTATTTATTTGTAAAGTCCCTTTGTATAATTTAAGGGTCCATGCACTGAGTGTTAAAAAAAATATGTTCTGCTGACAGAAAACCTAAAGACAGTACTACCCGTACACCTTTACCTCTGTCTCTCCTAATATATAAACAGTGTGTCTTCAATATTGATTGTGAAGGCTGGTGGAACCACTCTAATGCTCCCTGGGACTCTGGGTAATAAGGTCTTGACATTTCAGGATTCACACCTAAAAGTTGCATATCCTCAGCAAAACCTCTTCAGTTTGAAAGAATTTTAAAGAACAAAAGTATCCAGAGTTAGAAATGCTGTATGGTGATTTCACATGAAGGTATGACTTATGTAAAATGGGTAGAGGCACACATGGTAAGCAATAGATGTTGGATAGTCATAGTTTTAGGCAAAGGCACCACATAATCAAATATACTTTTTCAAATGTGACACTAATCAATCAATAAAAATTCAGGTGGGTATGCTTAATCTATTTCTTTAACATTACATTTTTCATACAACACAGGCAAAATAAATATTTTACATGTGAATTGTGCCTGTATGTTCTGGCAATTCTTAACTAGCCTAACAAAAGTTATACTCAAATATCAAAAGGTGTAAGGAATCACAATCTGGTTGACAATAATATCCTGGCCATCCTGGCATTATTTAGCATTAAAATACCTTCAACTTTTGCTTGAAAAGCATCACTAGCATACTGACAGGGAAAACATCAGAAAGCAACTGACTGGAATCCTCTGGTGGGTCTGATACAGGCATAATTCCACCTACCAGCCAAATAATTTCAAAGCAGGAAGTCCACTCTCATTAGAGGAAAATCTGACATTGCTCCAACTCTCGAAGTATCATTTCCTTTTGAGACAAAGTGCTAACGAACCCCATAGTTTTTGTCAGTGCACTAGTTGTCTTTTTTTATTTTTCTGTGGATATAAAAATCTTTTCTGAAACAGACCTACTTTTAGTGCAAGCAGAAGAACTTGAACTTAATCAGTTTAAGATTAACCTGTTTAGAGCTTTATTTACTTAGCAAACTTAGCTTAAAAGTAAAACATTGTTTTGTAAGTAAACAATCACTTTAGATAGAGGTCACATGGTCAGTTAGACCATTTTTAAGTGGTTAAATAAAAGATGATTCCACTTTGGTGTGACCAAAACAGTACAGTAGTTATCAAACAAAATAATATTCTGTTTGATAAGAAGAATATTATTTTCACCTAGTAAATTCCACATATGACTGCAGGAATACCATTTAAAAACATAAATTCTCTGCTGTTAAGCCTATTTCACCTATGGGTTTCACAATATTATATTTCACACTATCAATTGGTAATTAAGAAAATAATACCTTTTAGGCTTTGCCAAAGCTTACACCGGAGCACTTCAGGCCATTTCAATTTTAAAGGAAGGTCCAGGAGCAACAAGCCTTTAATAGCAAAAGTATCCTCAGTATCCTTGAGGCTAGGTGCAAGTAAGTTTGAGGCTAGAGGCACCGACACGTAAGCACTCGAAACTCAAAGAGGCACACAGTGGATGCTGTTTTTATTAATGGCTTGAATAAACATCAAAATTAAAAGCATGTTTTTGACATTCATTTTTATGATGACTTTCTCCCCCCTAAATTAGAGTGCTGGAAATATCTGGGGCTCACATTGAGCAATGATGTCTACTCAAAACACCAAGGAGCTATCAAAACAATTAAAATAGAAGGAATATGGCAAACCGCTACTCTGCCTAGTGGAAGCTGTCCACAAAAAAAGTTAGTGATTGGGCAAGGAGGGCATTATTTAGAGAAGCAGCCAAACTGAACTGTAACTCTCAGCAGGAGAAATCCACAGCTCAAATGGTTGCTGATTTTCAAAGAACTTCCATAGCCTGGACAATCTACAATTTGATAATAGCATATTGTAGACTCAGCAAACATAGAAACATTATACAGTGGAACCCGGTTATGTCGATGTCCTAGGGGGTTGCCAAAAAGCATCGAGATAACCGATGATCGAGATAAACGAAAACCAATATGGCGGCAATATATTAACGTGCTTTAAATTTCTTTATGTACATGATGTGCGTTAATAAATGAGAATGTGCATGCAAGTGTTTTTGGAGGTTTTTTTTACACAACAGCGTTGCCGCGATTTGTTTGATGAAGGCATGCTGTAAAATTACATACAGTACATGTTTGTTAACTGTCAGGAATCCCCCTGCCATGCCCCCTTCGATGCGGCAGGTGCCGCTTTCTCTGAAGCTCCCAGCTTCAATCGCGCACATATGGTGCTTGTTTAGCACTCATCACCAGCTCCTATTTAAACTTCCATACTCTCACCGTCCGTTATTGTTGGTATATGTTGGTTCATGGCTGTCGTTGTTATCACTCATGCGTATCCCGGTACGTGCCTTCCCACCAGCACTCTCTCACCGGCTGCTCTTCTCATCCCACGTTCTCCCGTGTGCTGTTCTCCCATGTGCTGTTCAGTGCCGCGCTTCTACTTTCTCCTCCCGTTCATCGCATAACATTTAACAACAAAAGGCATATGTGCACTAACAGCAGAGATTCACCAGTATACAATACAACACCTGTAGCATCTGTAAGGCTTGATTTTTCCGCCACTTTTGCAAGTTCTTCTGCGGCTGCACCGAGATAACCGACGTTAAGTGGCAAATTTTTCCCCCTTGTGCTCGAGATATCAGGGCGGTTCCACTTCAAAAACATCGACTTAATAGGGTTGTCGAGTTAACCGAGGTCGAGATAGGTGGGTTCCACTGTATATTGCTATTTGGCCTTGGAAAAAAGGACTGTATTTTGTGGAAACAAACGTTTGTCATCTTTCTATTTTGTTATAAAGTTATAAAAATGGTAATAATCAGCAAGACACTGAATTATAAACAGCGAGACCAGAAGCAGTACAAAAGCTGTTTTAGTTCGCAACTGATTTCATACTGGGCATGGGAATGTCCATAAACAAAGATATTAACACTAGAGCAGGTTTAAATGTATCAAAATAGCCCAGTCAATAATAAGAATTTGTGACAAGAGTTAACATTGCTGTTCGCAAATTTTCTGCATCCAGGCAAAATCAGCAAAAATCAGGATCCACATAAGTAAATTTGAGAGACATATCCAAGAAGACTTGCAGCTGTAATAACAACCAAAAGTACTTGTAACACAAATTAAACCAGAGAGTAAATGCATACATATCTGTTAGGGTCCCTACCCTACCCTTGTTTGCCCCCTGGTGTCTCTCTTTCCCCATTCTTTGTTCTTTTCTTCTCTCTCTCTACCCATGAAGCTACCCATGAAGCCCCTATGCAATACATCAGCACTTGTGGGTAAAGCCTATGCTTAGGCAGGTCAAGCTGCTGCATCCTTGCACACCATGGAGGTGTTGCAGGCATATCAGGCTGACCTGCTGCATATCAGGCTGACCTGCTGCATGAGTTGGATGTGGGAGGGGCAGCCATTTTGATGAGCTTTACCATACTGTGGATCTGGCTCTCAAAACCACTAAAGAGACCGCTAGGGCCATTGGCCGGTCTATGGCTGCCCTGGTGTCCACATAAAGGCACATGTGGCTCGCACTGTCAGAAATGTCTGATAGAGACAGGGCTGTATTGCTAGATGCTCTGCTAACCTCTTCTGGCCTCTTCGGAGACTCCAGAAGTTTGGTGGTTAAAAGGTTTCAGGAGAATAAGAAACAGGCAGTGTTTCTTTCTGGCAGCTTGGAAAGCTCTTCCAGATGTGTCTCAGTGGGTCCTGCACACTGTAGAGGCTACTCGAGGCTACTTTGGGTCTCCTTCGCCCAATAGGATCCTTCCCACCCTGGTGGGAAGCCAGCAGGCTCTGTTCATGGAACAGGAAGTAAACACTCTCCTAAGGAAGAAGGCCATTGAGGTGGTCCCTCCATCAGAACAAGATTCGGGGTTCTACAGCCGGTACTTTATATCCAAAAAGGATGAAAGGTTGCGCCCTATCTGAGATCTGCATCAGCTGAACCACTCTTTCATGAGACGAGACACAGGTTCAAGATGCAGGTCATTCTTCATATCAGACTCTGGTTTGTCACGGTAGATATAAAGGATGCGTACTTTCATGTATCCATCCTACCTCCTTACAGGAAGTTCCTGAGGTTCGCTTTTGAGGCCGAAGCTTACCAATACCAGGTTCTTCTGGTTGGCCTTGCCCTCTCACCCTGTACCTTAACAAAATGTGTGAATGCACATGTGTGTGAGGCCTCAGGGCATCCGCATCCTCAACTACGTCGACGATTGGTTAATCCTACCTCAATCAGAGCAATTGGTGGTCCAGATTCGGGATGTCATTCTCGCCCACATGACTACTTTGCATGCGCAGCTTTCCCCCACATTGTGGCATTCCTTACACCCATCAGAAAGGAACAATGACAATGGCCTAAAACACACTTCAAAATGCAGTTTGAAATGGTTTCAAACAAAGAGTTCTGAAATGGCCAGCAATGAGTCCAGATCTAAATCCCATAGAACACCTGTGAAGAGATCTCAAAACAGCAGTTGGGAGAAGGCATCCTTCAAATCTGAATGACCTGGAGCAGTTTGCAAGAAAAGAGTGGTCCAGAATTCCAGTAGGGAGGTGTAAGAAACTCATTCATAGTTACGGGAATCGATTGATTTTAGTTGTTTTTTTACCATGGGGGTGCTACCAAATTTTAAGTTAAGGGTGCCAGTTATTTTGTCCAGTGCATTTTTTGGATTCTGTGTGGAATTGTATCAGATTTTACTTTTCTTCTCTGTTTTTTGTGTTGTTCCAGTGCAAAAAAAAAAAAACACGAGAGTACCAAAACGTTGCCACTAAAACAATTTTCTTAAGGGAGGGGTTGCATTTTTGGACAGAATTGCAAGGGTGCAGATATTTTAGACATTGACTGTGTATGTATATATCGTCTTCTTTTTTCAGCTTCTCTCAACAGGGGTCACCACAGTGGATCATCCATCTACATACCTCCCTGTCCTCTACATCTGCCTCTTTCAAACCAACCACCAGCATGTCTTTACTTACCACATCCTAGAACCTCCTCCTTGGCCTTCCTCTTTTCCTCTTTCCTGGCGGCTCCAAGTCAGCATCTTTGTATAATTCCCTTTTCTGTAGTCCAGGTGGCTTATTGTAGAGTGGAGGAGATGAGCAATGGCATCCTCAGTAGAACGGTTCTGGAGGTATGCGAACTGTAGAGGGTCCATTGTGTCTGGTAGTGATGCAGTGATGAAGTCTCTGACCAGTTGCTCAAAGCACTTCATCATTACTGAGGTCAAGGCTACAGGGTGGTAGTCGTTGAGGCAGGCGGGCTGAGGTTTCTTTGGGACAAGAACAATGGTGGACTGTTTGAAGCATAAGGGGACAACAGACAGTTCCAGTTCCAGGTTGAATATCTCAGTGAACACCGGTGCTAGCTGGTCAGCGCAGGCTTTCAGAACCCGACCTCTAATGCTATCTGGTCCTGCTGCCTTCCTTGTATTCACTCTCTTGAATCATCATGCTCCGAGATGGTGAACGTGTTCACCTCTCCGGCTCTCTCAGCATGCACGCTGTTTGTGCCGATAGCACTGCTAGCGTGGTTAGCTGCAGCCTCGAAGTGAACATAAAAGATGTTTAGCTCGTCTGCAAGAAGATGGTGTTCTGTAGTCCGTAATTGTTCTTAGTGCCTGCCACAGGCTCCATGTTGGAATTGTAACTCTAGTTTCCTCCTGTAGCGCCGATTTGCATCATTCACCGCTCTGCGAGCACTGTAAGATGCAGCCTTGTACTCATCCATGTCCCGGGGTAGATAAAAGGGCTAACATTTGATGGTCATTAGTTCCAGGTTTGGTGTGCAGGAGCGTGAAAGGGGAATGATGGTCGCGCTGTCACACCAGTGGTTGTTCACCATCAGACACAAGTCCTCTTGACTTCCCGGACTCCATTGTTCTGTCTATGCGGTAAACTGAGAAAAACTCGGCCAGCTGGATGGCGTGGTCCGGTACCGCTGGTTTCAGCCATGTCTCGGTGAAGCAGAGAAGGTTGCAGTCCCAAATGTCCCTCTGAAACTTGACCATTGCCCTGAGGTCATCGAGCTTGTTCTCTAGTGACTGGACATTGGCTAACAGGATACTAGGTAAGGGAGTGCAGTGTGCGCGTGCCCTAAGGCCTGTTCCTGACGCTGGCTCCTTTCCCTCGCGGATGCCGGTATGGGTCGTGTCCTTTGTTCTCCCTCAGGATCTCGCTCGGTCGGCATGGGTCCGGGTTTAAAAACGGCAAAAGGTAAGGGGATTGTACACCAATAGATATAAGAGTGTCTCTGTCATATCTAATGATATCCATCTTGTGTAGCTCTACTAAGTAAATAAAAGTATAAAATAAACAAAAAAAGAGAAAACGTAGATGGAGCACTGGCATCCGACCTCACCAGCGCCATCTTGACTCCATGGAGACTTCTGTCTGACCTCGTCTGTCAACCTGTCCATCATCACTGCAAACAGGAAAGGGCTCAGATCCGAACCTTGATGCAGTTCAACCTTCACCTTGAACCAGTCTGTCGTTCCTACTGCACACTTAACAGCTGTCACACTGTCCTCATACATGTCCTGGTCCAACCGACTTCCCACTCTACATCCTCTAAATCACTGCTCTCACTTCCTCCTTACTAATCCTATCCACTTCCTGCTTCACCATCTCCACATCATCCAACCTTCTCTCTCTCCCATTTTCCTCGTTTATCAGCTGCTTAAAATACTCCCTTTATCTTCTCAACACACTCTCCTCACAAGTCAATACATTTCCATCTACATCCTTTATTGCTCTAACTTGCAGCACATCCATCCCATACCATATTTTCCGGACTATAAGCCGCTACTTTTTTCCCACTCTTTGAACGGCTTAAACCATGAAGCGGCTAATTTTTGGATTTTCCTGGGTTTTTCCCGGTTTCACAAGCTTCAAACCAAAAAACTGATCCCCATAACAGTAGACCAATGAAATTCCCGAACGGGTTAAGGTGAACCAATGAAATTTTTTATATCAAATTGGGTGCGCTCCCATTGAATCGGACCGCACCACATCATAAATATGGATGAGGTTCCTTTGACGTTTGACCTGCCTCTCACTCAGACTGGCAACAGGAAATGTGAATCATTCGTCATGCTGAAAACAACCAGGCATGAAAAAATGCACTTCACATGTGTTCTGAGCTGCACGGCATCGGGAGAAAAGCTTCCACCGATGGTGATTTTTAAACGCATGACGATGCCAAAAGATAAACTCCTGAGAGAAATTGTTGTAAAAGGAAGGAGGAAGACAGTGACAATGACTTTCTTGGTAGGCTACTGTTTAGATACAAGCCATGTAACAGGCACTGTCTTTCGTTAAAGCCTGTGTAAAGTTCATTAGTTTCAATGTAGGCACTTGCGACTTATAGACAGGTGCGGAATATTTATGTTCAAAATTAAAATCTTTTTTAAAGTCAGTGGGTGCGCTTAATAGTCCAGAAATTACGGTACTTTTCTCCTTCCCCTTCCTTAGTGTCTAACTTCACATACAACTGTGTATCTATATATAAAATCACTGAAAAGCAAAAAATAATTAATATTTGCTTACCTGTAGAAACACAGAGTGTGAGTGTTTTTTTGGGGAGGTGGGAAGGGGGCATATGCCACAGGTCATGCAGTGGCTGATGTCTTGCAATTCAGTTTACTTATATCTGCCAAACTAAATAATAATAAAAAGAAAAAGATAATTAAAAAAGCTGATATTAATTTTAAAAAATGAAAGAAAAATAGGTATAACAAAGTTGCACTGGAAAGTTTTGGCAGTGCTGGACTGTGCAGATAATTAATGTCAAAACACTATGTAGGAAAGGCAGGACTGTGGTTTTGGAGGGCTTCAAGTGTTGCAGAAGAGACACATTCCAACAGAATGCACCAGTGGGTCCCTGCCACTGGCCCTCTAATGAGGAGAGGGACTGTCAACAGCAACCTTCCTCATCTCTCTCTATCTCTCTATCTCTCTCTCTCTCTCTCTCTCTCTTACACACACACACACACACACACACTTTCTTCACAGTCTTCACTGTTCTTCCCTAAGGGCTTGCCTCGGTCTTTCACACTTACTGACTGTGCAGATTAATCAAACAGGGCCTTCTGCCACAATAGCCTTCTTTTAACTTAAAACAAACATCATTGCCCCATCACATTCAAACACTCAAATTCATTTGTAGCGACTAGATGTAGAGATTAATATTTCAGAAAAATCATGTGTTTTTATATATAATAAGTGTCTTGTGGGAGAGCATACTAAATACTAAAAAGACATCAAAGAAACTTCATGTAAGAAATGTTGTTGAAATTGGTGCAATTTTAAGATATACCTTTATTTGTCTCACAGTGGGGAAATCTTCTTTATATATTGTCTACATGTTGGCTATTATTTATTTATACTAATTGTTATGCTGCGGGTGTAATAACCCAGTCATTAGGGTTGCACAAGCCAGTGCACTCTTAGTGCCAGTCCAAAGCCCGAGTAAATGGGGAGGGTTGCCTTAGGAAGGGCATCCAGCGTAAAACATGCGCCAAATCAAATATGCGGATCACGAAAGAGAAATTCATACCAGATTGGTCCAAAGGAGGAGAAGGAGAGGAGGAAGACGTATACAGGGATGGCAGGTAAAGGAGAAGTGTAGAAGAGTGGAGGTTCAGGTGGGCAATTTAAAAGTTGGTACTATGACTGGTAAAGGGAGTGAGATAGCTGATATAATGCAGAGGAGAAAGGTAGATATATTCTGTGTTCAGGAGACCAAGTGGAAAGGGAGTAAGGCCAGGAACATTGGTGGTGGGTTTAAACTGTTCTATTATGTTGTGGATGGAAAGAGGAATGGTGTAGGGGTGATTCTGAATGAAGAGTAGAGTAAGTGTGTAGTGGAGGTGAAGAGAGTTTCTGATAGGGTGATGATTGTGAAGCTGGAAGTTGAATGGGTGATGAAAAATGTAATCAGTGCCTATGCTCCACAAGTGGGTTGTGAGATGGAGGAGAAGGAAAAATTCTGGAGTTAGTTGGATGAAGTGGTAGAAGGTGTACCTAGGAATGAAAGATTGGTGATTAGGGCAGATTTCAATGGGCATGTAGGTGAAGGGAATAGAGGTGATGAGGAGGTGATGGGTAGGTATGGCTTTAAGGAGAGGAATGTGGATGGGCAGATGGTGGTGGATTTTCCTAAAAGGATGGAAATGGCAGTGGTGAACACTTATTTTAAGAAGAAAGAGGATCATAGGGTGACGTATAAGAGTGGAGGAAGGTGCACACAGGTGGACTATGTTCTATGTAGGAGATGCAACCTGAAGATGATTTGAGACTGTAAGGTGTTGGCAAGGGACAGTGTAGCTAGACAGCATTGGATGGTGGTCTGTAGGATGGTTTCTGATGTAAGAAAGAATAGAAGGAGAGCAAAGACTGAACGAAGAATAAGATGGTGGAAACTGAAGGAGGATGACTGTAGTGTGAGATTCAGGGAGGAGGTCAGATAGGGGCTCGGTGGTGGTGAAAAGGTGCTGGATGATTGGGCAACTACTGCAGAATTAATAAGGGGGACAGCTAGAAAGGTACTTGGTGTGACATCTGGAAATATAAAGGAAGACAAAGAGACATGGTGGTGGAATGAGGAAGTGCAGGAAAGCATAGAGTGAAAGAAGTGGGCAAAACAGAATTGGGATCGACAGAGTGATGAGAAAAGTAGACAGGAGTACAAGGAGATGTGGCAGCAGGTAAAGAGGGTGTGGCAAAAGCCAAGGAAAAGGCATATGGGGAGCTGTATGAGAAGTTGGACACTAAGGAAGGAGAAAAAGATTTGTACTGGTTGGCCAGGCAGAGAGTCCGAGCTGGGAAGGATGAGCTGCAAGTTAGAGCAATAAAGGATGGAGATTGAAATGTGTTGACTAGTGAAGAGAGTGTGTTGAGAAGATGGAGGGAGTATTTTAAGCATCTGATGAATGAGGAAAATGAGAGAGAAGGTTGGGTGGTGTGGAGTTGGTGAAGCAGAAAGTGGATAGAATTAGTAAGGAGGAAGTGAGAGCAGCAATTAAGAGGATGAAGAGTGAAAAGTCGGTTGGGCCAGATGAAATACCGGTAGATGCATGGAGATGTTTAGGTGAGATACCAGTGGACTTTTTCTTCTTTAACAGGATTTTGGAAGGTGAGATGATGCCTGAGGAATGGAGAAGGAGTGTGCTGGTACCGATCTTTAAAAAATAAGGGCAGACCTGCAATAACTACAGGGGAATTAAGCTGATCAGTCACACCATGAAGTTATGGGAAAGAGTAGTGGAAGCCAGGCTGAGAGAAGAGGTAAACATCTGTGCGCAACAGTATGGTTTTATGCCGAGGAAGAGCACCACAGACACGTTATTTGCTTTGAGAATTTTGATGGATAAGTATAGAGAAGGTCAAAAGGAGTTGCATTGTGTGTCTGTGGATTAAGAGAAAGCATATGACTGTGTTGTGGTATTGTATGAGGAAGTCAGGTGTGTCAGAGAAGTATGTGAGGGTGGTGCAGGACATGTATGAGGACAGTGTGACAGCAGTGAAGTGTGCAGTAGGAACAACAAATTGGTTCAAGGTGGAGGTTGGACTGCATCAAGGATCGGCTCTGAGCCCTTTCCTGTTTGCAGTGGTGATAAACAGTTTGACGGACGAGGTCAGACAGGAGTCTCCATGGACAATGTTGTTTGGGGATGATATTGTTATTTGTGGTGAGAGTAGTGTGCAGGTTGAGAATAGCCTGGACAGGTGGAGGTACACGCTGGAGAGAAGGGGAATGAAAGTGAGTAGGAGTAAGACAGAGTACATGTGTGTGAATGAGAAGGAGAGGGAGGGAAGTGGTGCGGTTGCAGGGAGAAGAGGTGGTGAAGGTGGAGGAGTTCAGATACCTGGGGACAACAGTGCAAAATAATGTAGAGTGTGTTAGAGAAGTGAAGAAAAGAGTGCAGGCAGGGTGGGGTGGAATGGGTGGAGAAGAGTGGCAGGAGTGATTTGTGATAGTAGGTTATATGCAATAGTGAAAGTAAAAGTTTATAGGACTGTGGTGAGACCTACTATGTTGTATGGTTTAGAGACAGTGGCATTGAGTTAAAGACAGGACGTGGAGCTGGAGGTAGCAGAGCTGAAGATGTTGAGGTTTTCATTGGGAGTGACAAGGTTGGACAGGATAGGAAACTAGTTTATTAGACGGACAGCGCATGTAGGACGTTTTGGAGACAAAGCGACGGAGGCGAGATTGAGATGGTTTGGACATGTTCAGAGGAGGTACATGGGGTATATCGGTAGAAGTATGCTGAGGATGGAGCCGCCAGGAAGGAGGAAAAGAGGAAGGCCAAGGAGGAGGTTTACGGATGTGGTGAGGGAAGACATGCAGGTAGTTGGGTTGAAAGAGGCAGATGTAGAGGACAGGGGGGGTATGGAGATGGATGATCTGCTGTGGCGACCCCTAATGGAAGAAGCCAGAAGAAGAAGAAGGTATGCTGTGGGTGAAATCAAAAGAGGTTCTTTTTATCTATCATGAATCCAATTTTATTTTGTTTTTTAATTCTAATATTTTTTTTTTTCTACCTGGCATTACGTCACAAAATTTTATCTTGGTTTTAGTGATATCATAAAAGACAACTTTTTTGACTTGTTTGGTTTGTAAGCCCTTCTGACCTCTTAGGAGAATGAAAATTTTATTATTGTCACTCGTCGGATATTTTCTTCCCCAATTAATATATTTACTCTCAGATCAACATAATAATACAATGGGGAAAAAAATAATATGGTGAGTGACGTAGCCTGGCAGATATGCACATTGGAATCACCTCCCTTGTGCAAGGTTGCAGCCAAATTTTGCGCATTAGCAGATGGTGCCTGGCATGAGATGGAGTTGGCAGTGGTGTGTGTCTTCACATCACACTTGTCTGAGTCACTATGCAATCCAACATGGCTTCATCTTTATTCCAAACATGCATTGAAATAGTGTCGCCTGATTCAGTTCTGGGATCAAAGTGGGAGAACACATGCAAATCAAGTCTAATAACTAGTTATCAAGTTTTTCTTTTTTTTTCAGAAGCAACACTTCCAACACTGGAAACAGAAGTGTCAGGGTTGTTTGAATCACACAAGAAACTGGAAAAAATTTACTGTTTTATTATTTTTTAAATATATTATAAGGGTTTTTATTTATGAAATTTGAGAGAAATCCCACTACAAATTACATAATTCTTTGATCTATATTTTTTGGCATCATGGTAGCACCAAAGGGCACAGAAACACACTATACATCAACCCCAGTATGGAGATGGATGAGCCGCTGTGGCGACCCCTGATGGGAGAAGCCGAAAGAAAAATAGGGAAGTTCCATGAGTGCCCTCCCCCACTGTATTACATACTTTGAGTTAAGCATTTTACTTTAGTTAAGTATATTAATTATCTTTTCAGTGATTGGCAGTTGGTTACACTGTTTAGTTACTTTGAGATATCTCTCAGTCAGAATGAATAAAAAGTTGTACATGTAAAAGTGAAGAACACACTTTAATATTATTTTTTCTTATGCAAAACCCACATGACACCCAGTGGAGCTGTGTACTCCTATGAGTTTTACATTTTTCACCCATCAAAAAACTGGTTATCTTAAGTATTACATCAAATATCTTACCTAAACTGCAATTTATTGAAATGGAATTAGCAGGCATTCAAAGGCTTCAAAATATGTTTTCATGCCCATGTTTGCTTAAATGAATGTTTGCTTAAATGAATGGACAGCATGATACCACAGCCTGAAATATGTTGTGTTTCACCTATGTTTAATGTATAGACATTTCTTTTTTTTCTCATTGTATAGTTTTGTCATTAATAAATACATTTTAACTTTGGCTAGTTCTGCTACAAGTTTTCACTAAAATATGCTTTTTTCACAGATGACATGAATTAGAGACTGACCATAGTTGTGTAGGTGTCAAACTTATTAACTGCTACTCCTTGAAAAATGCACATTTTTATCCAAAATAGATTTAAAAAATTGGCAAAAGAATTGACAAAAAATGTCTTTTAGTGGGATTACACATTATTCTATGGTTGGCAGATTTTAGCTTGAGGTCCCATAACTATAAAAAAAACTAAATGTTAAAAAAAAAAGTCTAGATCAGTGTGTGAATTCATATTGAATACCGAACACTATACTGTGTTCTACTAAGAAGGATTTTATTAAGTACACAGTATACTTCGGTACACAACAATAAAAACAATATTGTAGAGGACAACAAAAATAATCAAAGATTTTTACTCACTAGAAATATCAACAGTATATTGCAGGAAGGTTTTAATGTCAAAATTTAAAATAATTAGTCAGAATAAGGCAGATCGTTCAGTTAGATACCTAATTAGTAGAGACCAATACACCCACATTAGCTCAGTTTGTGGAGTGGAGTCTTTTACCCTAATACTTTAGACTGAATAATTTGCATTTATATGCAAGAAGATACATTGATCTTCTGTTATGGTCTATAAATAGTTAAAACAAAATAAAATAAAATGCATATTGAGCTTATGTACAGAATATTAATACATTTATAGTATTTCATTAAGGTTTTACAGTTACTGTATGTTTTCATGTACCATGATCTCTGTTTCTCCCTCTCAGGTTTAACTTGACTGAACGGTATTAGTTTGTTGATGTAAATGTAGAGTTCCCTACACTCTCTGAGGTAAAGTGTTCTGCAAGGATCTGCCTTAGGCCCACTGATTTTTTCTTTATATTTGCTACCTCTGAGTGAAATATTTAATTAACATGGTATTACTGTAGCTTCCATTGCTATGCTGATTATACAGTTGTACATCATCAGCTTTACAATGTTGAGGAGTGTGTAAAATACATTAGAGAGTGGATGCTTCTTAACTTCCTTATGCTTAATTCTAGATAGTACTTTTACTAGGACCACATGCAGCTAGAAATTAACTTTTCTATTACGTAGCATTTCTGGATGGTATTTTTTTTCCTCAGTGTGTACAGCAGTCAAAGACCTTGGTATGATTATTGACTCTAGTCTGCCCTCTGAGGCTTGTAAATAACATTACCAGGATAGCCTTCAATCAACTTAGAAATATTGGTAAAATCAGAAATATGATGTGACAGGTTGCAGAATAAAAATTCATGCTTTTGTTACAACTAGATTATACTTTTGTAAAGTTTTATTGTCTTGATGTTCTGGTAGGTGAATAAATAAGCTTCAGTTAGTCAGGAATGCAGCACCAAGGGTACACATCTGTACCATGGCATCCAGCCCTAACAGGGCTGGGTGAGAGTGAGAGAGAACCAGAGGAGACATCGTAAAGTCTCCCGAATCACAAACAGCCTTTACCTCGAAAGGGCGTCTACTCTGTAATTTAACCGTCCCAGGATATAAACGGCTCTCAGCGAGAGAAGTTTGCCCTGGGACCCTGGTGGTTGAAATAAGAGACCACTGCTCCTCACCCCGTGAGGGAAGCATCCATCATTAGCATTATGCCGCCACGAGACCTTGATGGTACGGTGTGAATTTCCTCTCTGGGAGAACCTTCTGCCCGGAGCCACCACTGGAGGGGTCTCATATGGAGGAGGCTGAGTGGAATCACACTGGACGCTTTCGCTATGAGACTCAGCAGCCTCTGGAACTGCTTTACAGTGAGTGATTGGCTTTCCCTTACTCTCCTGACTGCGGTGAGGATAACTCTGATCTGGGCGGGAGACAACCTGTGCCTGCAACCTGGTTGAGTCACACACTACGCCCAGCAAGGTGGTTCTCTGCCCTGGAGAAAGCACACTCTTCCCAGCGTCCAATCTCAGCTCCAGTCCCTTCATGCAGGCGAAAACGACATCTCGATGCCGGACTGCCTGGCGCTCTGATCGAGCCAATATCAACCAGTCATCTATATAATTCAAAATGCGGAAGCCCTGGAGCCGCAGCGGGATCAGTGCTGCATTCATGCACTTTGTAAAGGTGCGGGGTGAAAGTGCCAGGCCAAACGGGAGCACCTGGTATAGGTAAGCTTCGCCCCCGAAAGCAAACCTCAGAAACCCCTTATGTGCGGGAAGGACAGCTATGGAAGTATCCATCCTTCAGATCTATCATGACAAACCAGTCCTTGGACTTGACCTGAGACATGACCTATTTAAGAGTGAGCATCCTAAACCTGAGCCTTCTGAGTGAGCGGTTCAAGGGGCGGAGATCTAGGATCGGACACAACCCACCATCCTTCTTTGGAACCACGAAGTACGGGTTATAGTAGCCTGACTCTCTGACTGAGGGGGGAACCACCTCGATGGCCCATATCCTCAGGAGAGCACGCACCTCCTGTTCCAGGACCAGAGCCTGCTTAGGTCCCACCATGGTGGGACACATCCCGTTGAACCGGGGAGTACAGGACTCAACCTGAATTGAGTAGCCCCCCTCTATAGTACACAGGACCACTGAGACACCCCTTTGTAGGCTGACAGAAAGTCCCACAAGGGAACCAACCACTCGGGGCTGGCCTCTGACCCACTCAGAGCGGCTGGAGTGGTGCCCTGCAGCCGTTGAAGCCTCCTGAGAGGCGGCAGGTAACCCCCTATCCACAATGATCTTTCGGGCGGAAATAGAGGGAGCAGTCTGTGGCAGGGCTAACAAACCAGCCTCCTGTCTCGGATTGGCTGAAGCAGGGCCCTGCAGCTGTCAGTGTCTCCTGAGAGCCTATCCACAGCAATCTTTCCAGCAGGATAGAGGAAGTAAACCCACTGGAGGGGGGCCATGCTCTGAAGCACATTTTGTGGCAGAGCCAATGACCTGGCCTCCCAATGGTGCTGATGAGTAACGGGCACCGTAGCATGAGGTGTACACTGCCCTAGCTGTGTACACCTCGGTAGCTGCCTCATGCGCCCATGGGGGCAGCAAGGAAGTACCACTGAAATGCCGCCGTGGTCTCCTGAACCTGCCAGGCAATCACCCTTCCCTACAGCTTTGCCAGAACAGGCCAGGAGGGGCCATCGTGGCATTCAGAAGGAAAGCCCTGTCCCTGTCGGGAATCTCTGCGCACAGGGTGAGCCACAGAAGCCACTCTGTGGCTAACAGGGCTGACATTGACCGACCAATGGCCGTGCTGTACCTTGGTGGCCCCGAGGGTTAGGCCGCAGCACGACGTAACTTCTAAACGTCAGTCCCAGAGCTGAATCCCTCGCCATCTCTCATAGCAGGTCAGCCTGGTATGCCTGCAACATCATGTGGCGGCAACCCACAGCCCAACCATTTTGTAGCTTCCTGGTTTTTCCGATTGGCCAGATTTTACACGTGGTTCAGAGCGTGGACACCGCGGGGTCGTTCCCAAAGCGTTGAGACACAGCTCGAAGTTCCCGAATGGGGAACTAGGTAAAGCAGCAAATCGTCTCTAGGTTACGTATGTAACCCTAGTTACCTGAGGAAACGAGATGCTGCGTCAAAACGCTTTGGGAATGCGCCCGAGTGTTCCCATTCTGAAATAATGTGTGTAATCAGTCAAAAATTAAACGCTGGCCATCACCGGTGGGGTGATGTCAGGACCAGCAGTATAAAACGCATATGAGTGAGGGCAGCGGCAGCTTCTGTAAAGAAGAAGGAAGCGCTGCAGGGACGCCAGTGGTGTGGCATCGAAAGGATGGGTGGGCCATAGCAGACGAGCAGCTGGTTGGTCCTTCTTCAAGGACCCGTCCTGTGGATGTAGGTGTGCAGTGCACGCACCGGACAGAGCTGGTTTAGTTTCACCTGGTCTGGGGCCTGGAATAGAGGAGGATAGAATGCCAGTAATCGTACGGGTCGTCGGATGACCGAGGGCCCCTTGGGGATGTAACCCATATGGGGGGACAGGAAGGCACTAGCCATACCTGGGGTAAACTCCAGGAAGGAGGGGGCCACAGAAAGGGCCTGCAGGTCCCCTACTCTCTTAAAAGAGCAGATGGCCAACAAGAGCGCAGTCTTGATTAAAAGGTGTCTCCAATATGCCTCAGCTAGAGGCTCGAAGGGGGGCTCAGCCGGATGCCAGGTCCAACCCAGGCACTATAGGTCGTACCGGGGGCCTTAGGCTCCGGGTGCCGTGGAGATAATGTGTTACAATCAGAGATTGCCCGGCCATGGGGGCGTGATAAGACTTTAGGGTGAACTGGATCCAGCTGGTAGTGCTCACACCATGAGCAGAACAGACACCACCTGGTGGCACACAACCTCCTCGTGGAGGGAATTCTGGAGTAGAGAATGGTCTCTACCAACTCAGTGTAGAGACCAGAACCTCAGAGCTGTGCCCCCTCAGGAGCCACAGCCTCCACAGCTCCAGGTGGGGATGAAATATGGCACCCGCTAGCTGGGAAAGGATATGCCTCCTCAGAGGAATCTCCCATGGAGGGTGCTCGAGGAGAGCTACCAGAGCTACCATCTGTTGTTAGAGTTAAGCCACGACCAGGGACTCCCAGCAAGGGGGCCTAGAGATAGGACCCGGAAATCTCTTCAAACATCTAAGGCACGTAGGCATCGCCACGTGACCTTGATGGTGCGGATGGGGTTGCCCCTCCGTGAGAACCAATGGGTCCTGAGCCACCATTGAAGGGGTCTCATGTACAGCAGGCCAAGTGGAATCACACTGGATGCAGCTGCCATAAGCCCTAGCAGTTTCTGGAACTGCTTGACAGTGAGAGGCTGCCCTTCTCCGACCTTCCTGATGGCCGTAAGAATGGCCACAATGCAGGCAGGGGAAAGCTTTGCACGCAAAGTAGTTGAATCCTATATGACCCCAAGATAGGTGGTTCTCTGTAATGAAGAAAGCACACTCTTCCCAGCGTTCAGCCAAAACCCCAAAGCCTTCATGTGAGCGAGAACGACATCTCGATCCCGGACCACCAACTGCTCTGATTGAGCTAGGATCAACCAATCATCGATATAGTTGAGGACTTCAGGAAAACCAGAGCCATATCCACACATTTTGTAAAGGTACGGGGTGAAAGGGTAAGAAGAAGAACCCAGTATTGGTAAGCTTCGGCCCCGAAAGCGAACCTCAGGAACTTCCTGTGAGAAGGTAGTATGGATACATGAAAGTATGCATTCTTTTAATCTACCATGACAAACCAGTCTTTGGATCTGATTTGAATCACGACCTGCTTGAGGGTCAGCATCCTGAGCCTGAGTCTCATGAGAGAGTGATTCAGCTGACTTAGATCTAAGATAGAACGGAACCCTCTGTCCTTTTTGGGAACTATAAAATATACGGACTTTTGTTCTGATGGCGGGACCACCTCGATGGCCTCCTTCCTAAGGAGAGCGTTTACTTTCTGTTCCATGAGCCGGGCAAGTTATATCGAGCTTGGCAACAGCACACATTACAACCTCCGTAAGCTCTCGGCTTCCGTATCGCAGAGTGATCACAGCCAGCTCTCTCGAGAACTGACTTCGCATGTTCCGTTCCCAAGCAAGCGACATGTAAGCTGTGCGCTCCACCCTGCCCCCGCTATATAATGGTGTGCACAGATTACATGTCACTTGCTTGGGTGCGGAACATGCAAAGTTCTCGAGCCGGCTGTGATCACTATGGACATATGTCTTTGCCCTCGCTCCGCTGCCGCTGGGCACTCTTCGAGGAGGGTGGCCTAGCTCCTTCCAGGTCTGGAAAGTGTGCTTACTTTTTTCGCTTGCTTTCATTTATTTAGTTTTTCTTTTCTTTTCTTTTTTGACAAACAATCTGACAGACAACACAAACACACTTCGCTTCATGAATAAACAGAAGCTTCTGCTGCCCTCATATGCGTTTTATATGCATTTTCCTGGTCAGGATATTACCTCGCCGGTGTCGGCCAGCGTCCAATTTTTGACTGATAACACACATTATTTCAGAGCGTGAACACTCGGGCGCATTCCCAAAGTTTTTCGAAGCAGCTTGAGTTCCTGAAAGGGAACTGGAGAGATCATGGATATAGAGTCTTTTGGTGAACTGGGATCTTTTTAATGCTGTTGTCTTTCCCACTCTCACGCATTCACTCAGGTTTGTTGATGGTGGTGTGGTGGGACTTTTCTTATCCCAGAGAGACTCATGTCTGTATTACCTTTCAGCTCTCCCTTTTAGTTATGTTGCCATAGCTAATCTTGCCAAATTCCCTACCTGCATCTTTATCATACTGTACAGTGTCTTTAAACATTTATCAAACAATGAAAATACTTCAAGATTCTTTTTTCTCTCTCCATCACCCCTCGTGTCTCTCTTTTTTTTCTCTCTCTGTTGAGATAAACATGATCCTGTGTTGCCCATGACCAATATTCCTGTCCCTTTATTGTCTTTAAATCTGTCTGACTCATTCCAACACCCTTCCTCTAGATAAAGTCCTCTTCAATTGGAGACTGCTTTGTGCATCTTAGGATTCCACATCAACAGCCCAAAGATCTATGAATTTACTGAGCAACTCAAGAACTTAGGTGATTGACTTGGAATGTAATTAATATCAACAAGTCTACTACAATGGCTCAGGGCCACAGGTTGCATGAACAGTTCTACATTTAAACACCTATCACCAGAGGTGGCAAAAGTGCACACATCCTTGACTTACAGTGGGGCAAAGTATTTAGTTAGCCAATTGTGCAAGTTCTCCCACTTCAAAAGATGAGAAAGGCCTGCAAATTTCATCATAGGTACACTTCAACTATGAGAGGCAAAATGAAAAAAAAAAAAAAGATCCCGAAAATCACATTGTCTAATTTTTACACTGCAACTCCTTCTAACCTTCTCTATACTTCTCCATCAACATTCTCAAAGCAAATACTGCATCTGTGGTGCTCTTCCTCGAAACCATACTGTTGCTCACAGACCTCTTCTCTCAGCCTGTATTCCATTACTCTTTCCCATAACTTCATGGTGTGACTGATCAACTTTATTCCTCTGTAGTTACTTCAGGTCTGCACATCTCCTTTTCAGCTCGGTCCCTCTGCCTGGCCATTTGATACAAATCCTTTTCTCCTTCCTTATTGTCCATCTTTTCATACAGCTCCTCATATGCCTTTTCCTTGGCTTTCGCCACATCCCTCTTTACCTGCTGCCGCATCTCCTTGTACTCCTGTCTACGTTTCTAATTACTCTGTCGATCCCATTTCTGTTTTACCAAACTCTTTTTCCTTATGCTTTCTTGCACTTCCTCATCCCACCACCATGTCTGTTTGTCTTTCTTTCTATTTTCAGAACACACCAAGTACCTTTCTAGCTGTCTCCCTTATCACTTCTGCAGTGGTTGCCCAATCATCCAGCACCCCTTCACCACCACGAAACCCCTGTCTGACTTCTTCCGTGAACCCTACACACTACAGTCTTCCTCCTTCAGTTTCCACCATCTTATTCTTCTTTCACGCCTTACTCTCCATTCTTCTTCTTCACCTCCAAAACCATCCTACAGTCCACCATCCGATGCTGTCTAGCCAACACCTTACAGTCTCCAATCTCCTTCAGGTTGCATCTTCTACATAGAACATGGTCCACCTGTGTGCACCTTCCTTCACTCATACGTCACCCTCTGCTCCTCCTTCTTCTTAAAATAAGTATTTACCACTGCCATTTCCATTTTTTTTGCAAATTCTACCACCATCTGCCCTTCCACATTCCTCTCCTAAAGGCCATACCTACCCATCACCTCCTCATTACCTCTGTTCCCTTCACCTACATGCCCATTAAAGTCTGCCCCAATCACCAGTTGTTCATTCTTAGGTACACCTTCTACCACTTCATCTAACTCACTCCAGAATTATTCCTTCTCCTCCATCTCACAGCCGACTTGTGAACATGGGCACTGATGACATTTATCATCACCCCTTCAACTTTCATCTTCACATTCATAACCCTATCAGAAACTCTCTTCACCTTCACTACACTCTTACTAAACTCTTCCTTCAGGATCACCCCTACACCATTTCTCTTTTAATCCACACCATGATCGAACAATTTAAACCCCCATCCAATGTTCCTGGCCTTACGCCCTTTCCACTTGGTCTCCTGAACACACGTTTACCTTTCTCATTTCCATCATATTAGCTAACTCTCTACCTTTACCAGTTATAAGCTCTTATCGGCGCGATAAAAAAAAAGACATTTCAGTTCGTTTCGGCGTTATGCAGAAAAAATGCTACAAACTGCGTCGGCATGTTTGTCGACCCCTAAAGGTTCATTGCTGTTTTGTATTTGCTGTTGTGCTGATTTCAGACTTGCCGCATCAGTAAAACAAATGTTTGGTGATTAAAAAATATTTTTCGGTGGAGGACGTTGTGAATAAACATATTTTTATATGTTTATAAGGTTTGAATAGGCCTCTTTAATATTTATTTATTTGTATTTTTAATAAAATGGTCAAACAGAAATGTGAGCTGCATTAATGGCGCGTTAATACAATTTGTGCCATTAAAATCAATTTGTGATAACACGCTAATAACACTTCAATATCTGACAGCCCTAATTAATATATTAATACAAAATTAATTGTACATTTTGTTACCTAATGAATGTATCCCGGCTGTACATCCAAAATATAAAACACAAGAAGACAAGAGATAATGATGGTTAGGTGATCAGGAATGTTTCAGTCATGTTTACATTGCTTACTTCCTTTTTATCATCCACATTAAACCCATATGTTTTCTGCTTTGCTCATTATTAGCTTTTAGAAACTAGTCTACGTCTGTGGTGTGTGAGAGCCTGGAAAAAAATACTCCAGTGGTAGATTGTAAAAGCCGTGTAATTACAAAAAATATATTGATGAGCTGAAAACAGTGTGCAATGAAGAAATATTGACAATTTACCAAATAGCTTAAAACTGAAGTAATGAGTCTGGTTTGAAAATGTAAGCAGTAGAAAGTACAGATATTTGTGTAAAAATGTAATGAGAAAAAGTAAAAAGTTATCCAAAAAAATAAAAATTGAAGTGAAGTATTGATACCAGAAAAATCTACTTAAGCACAGTAACAAAGTATTTGTATTTCATTACTTTCCCACCTTCTGCTTATCACAGAACAGCACACCTCAACAAAGATAAAACTATAATGAATGGACATTTGTTTTGTTAGAAAACCACCCGCCATACCTCCCTCCTTCACTCAACACTCTTGCCCAGCCTCTCCCTCCTACTAATCCCCTACACCTGTCCTCCATTTATCCATCCCCTTTATAAGGTCCCTATTTCCCTTCACTCACCGTCCGATCTACTAGTTACACCGTAGATCACAGACTGCCTACCACTCTTGTTCCCTGTGCTTTCATGTTTCTGGCTACGCCTCAAAGGAACCACTCAGTTAAGTTTACCATTTGCTAGTCTCATCTCAATCTCCTTTGTGTTTGCATGTTTAGACCAATAAAAAACAATCTGTTTTATTCTGTTTTCTGATGCCTGGTCAGAAGATCTGGCCATAAAAACTTACCTCAATGGATCCTCACTGCTAACCGGGAAAGCTCTGTCATAGTGATATGGAGCGCCAATAGTGGCCTTACCACCTCATATGTGCTCCTCACCAACCACTTTTCGGAGGTATTCTGTATAGCCATGGGGGCCCTGACCACATCAGACCAACTCTTCTGTCTGCGCCAAGGGTCCTCCTAACTTACGGAATATAGCCTCTACTTTCGCACCCTGGCCGCCACTAGCGGTTAGAATGAAACCGCCTTCCTCTGGACATATCGTCAGGGGCTGAATCAAGAAATCAGATGGTCATGGCGA
This sequence comes from Silurus meridionalis, assembly GCF_014805685.1. Taxonomy (NCBI): domain Eukaryota; kingdom Metazoa; phylum Chordata; class Actinopteri; order Siluriformes; family Siluridae; genus Silurus; species Silurus meridionalis. Next base: position 11,278,870 of record NC_060884.1, on the reverse strand, counting down.
TATATGACGACACGCTGGGTCTTAAGGCGCTCATCCAAAGATCCATACGCATCTCCCAGTGACTGACTGCCTGTCGACCCAGGAGGCTGAACCGTCACCTCACCCCACTGTCTAGTTTCATCTCCCAAGCGTGTTTAGAGTAGGTAGTCCTCCTCCAAGTGGGATTGTTCCATCGTGAAGAGATCAGGTTCTTGGTCCTTAAAGACATTCTCTGGCATCCCTAGCTCTTATGACACACCTGCCCCAACCACGCCCGCATCAACACTAGTTGAAAGTCCTGAGACCCACAAGGAAGGGGAGGTTCCGTCCGAGTACCAACCATTCATGGACGTATTCAGCAAGCAGGCTGCCAATCGTCTACCCCCTCATTGCCCTTGGGATTGCGCCATCGACCTGATGCCAGGTGCCAAGTTGCTCAAGGGTTGAGTCTACCCGCTGTCCTTTCCAGAGCGCGCAGCTATGAAGAACTACACACAAGAAGCCTTAAAGCAGGGCTTCATCACTCTATCCTCTTTTCTAGTGGCCTCCAGCTTCTTCTTCATGGAAAAGGATAGCGGTCACAAGAAGCCACCAGCTTGACCCCAGTCCAGTGCGTGCTCGGCTTTCAACCTCTACTATTTCCATGGACTTCAAACTTCCTAGTGGTGGATCACTGGTCCAGAAGGGCATAAGAGTGTGGGAGTTGGCACATACCCAGCTCCAAAGAGCCCTCATAACCACAAGGAGGTTTGCAGATCCTCGAAGATCGAAGGCACCTCCTTACCAACCAGAAGACAAGGTGTAGTTATAAACCCGAGATCTGCGCCTCTGACTGCCTTGCAGGAAGCTCTGCCTATGTTATATTGGGCCGTTCTATAATTGATAATGCGGTGGATCAATAAAGTGTCCTACCAGCTCTACCTCCCTCCCAGGTACCGTATCCACCCTACCTTCCATGTGTCGCTCCTAGGACACCCTGGAGCCACCATTGTTTCGCCTCCCCCAGAGGTGCTGGACCAACCCTCCGTTTACTCCGTCCGAGAGATTCTAGAATACCTTGTTGATTGGGAGGGGTACGGACCAGAGGAGCAATCATGGGTCCCCATACAAGACGTCCTGGACCAAGTACTCCTGGGGGAGTTTCACCTCAAACACCCTAACCGTCCTGCACCCCGTGGTCACGGGCGTCCCTGGCACCAGCTTAGGGCGTCAGGAGCCGCCCCTGTAGGAGGGGGTAATGACAGAAAACCACCAGCCATGCCTCCCTCCTTCACTCAACACTCTCGTTCAGCCTCTCCTTCCTACTAATCACCTACACCTGTCTAATCACCAACACCTGTCCTACATTTACCTGTCCCCTTTATAAGGTCTCTATTCCCCTTTACTCACCGTCCGATCTACTAGTTACGACTGTAACAACCGGAGTGCTTACTGCTCTTGTTCCCTGTGCTTCCTTGCTCCTGGCTATGCTCAGTTAAGTTTACTACTTGCTACAGTCTCATCTCATGGTCCCTTGTGTTTGCATGTTTAGACCAATAAAAGACAATCTGTTTTACACCTGGTTTCTGACGCTTGGTCTATCCGTGACATGTGGCTTGCTCATCAAGGATAAACTAAAAATTATATTGAACAAACTTAAAAGCACTTATATTTTAGATTTGTTTATTCAACTTTATACCTTTTTATCTCTGCCATCTCTTTTAAGACACTGCCCATTGTTAAAAGTGCTATACAAATAAAAATGAATTGAATTAATGATGAAGTTAATCCCTATGCAGCTTTGAATTTATTTATATTAATATATTTTAGATAATATTATTTATTTTTATTTTTACTGATGCATTTTATAAGGAGTCTATACATATATAGTTTTAGTTCAAAAACATTTAAGCTACAAAATATTCTTATACATTTTCAGATAAAAACATTGCTGTAATTTCTGTAGGATAGATCACTTTAATGTCTTGATGTCTGGGTTCCTATAAATGTATAAACAAGCTCCAGTTAGTGCAGAGTGCCTGCATCTAAACTACATGAATATGAAAAAGATTTTTCATAGACATGTTTTTGCATTGATTGTAAAGTAGCACTGATGATCTAAAAGGTCTCCTCCCCAGAGTGGCAAAGTTTTGCTCTATTAAGTTCATGCCTGAGTTGATCAAAGGGAGCAGTAGAAGTACTTAGAATAATAGATTTTAAAAAATGCTTGCAAATCCCTACTAATATGGAATAAACTTGTTACTTGTGGGAGGCTCTGACCCAATCTTAATCTGTAGTCAAGGTTGGAAACTTATTTGTGTAATTAGACATTTTGCTAAACACTTTATATGTTTTATAAGTGAATGTCAATACCAGACCATCATGCCCATATGTGCTTGTAGCAGTGGTGGGCCATTAGGGCCAGGAAGGCCTTCTCTGCTGGCTTAAACACTATCAGAAGCACTGACCTACATTTACAATCTAAATTCAAATATTTATTCTATAAAATTTTATTAATTTATTCCTAACAGTTTATTCTCTTCATTTTGTAGCATTTCTCTTGGCTGCACTGCTTCCAGTACGTGTATGTGGGTGTTTTTTTTGTGATTTTTTTTGTATGTGCTGCCATGTCAATCTAATCTGCCCAGGACCTTCACACTTAGTAGTGCTGGCTGTTGTACATTAGACTATAATATCAATGGGTCTGTTTCTTTAACCAATCAGATTTCAAATTTGCCTTACAGGGCCTAGCTGGCCCAGAGCTAGCTGGCCCAGAATAGCGTCAGCATTTTTCCGTCCTCTGATTGGCCAGAGGGAAACTGTTACAGCCAAGTTCGACTAGCAAAACACATGTGTAGTGCTCTGCACACATTAATACATTTGAGTTAGACTTTTTTTATGTCTACAAGAGAAATTGATTTGGTCTTGGACATTCTTAAAAAAAAATTTTCAAGAAAGCTAGACATCATGAGGAGAGGTTGGCCAACCCCGATGCTAGCTAGCTTGTCTCAGCCTGGGAAATGGTTTGTTTGCCATTTCCAGACTAGTGAAAATGAGGTGTACCACTGGCTTACAGCCTCTGAGTAGCGGTGCAAATTATGACTATGCATCTCTGGGGAGTTGGTTGTATTTTATTTACATTTTTTATGTTTTTCATGTTATTAGACAAATATTCTGATTCTGAACTGCTCCAGATGATGTAGGTGGCACAGTTGCGGTTGTAGTGTAGAAGTTTGGAGCTTGCTTTAGTAAAATGATATTCACCCCCTCCATATGTGAAATGCCTCTCTCTCTGTACTGCCACACGTTGTTATATTGCGTTTTTTCATAGTACTAATAGTTTCTATAATTGCAAAGAGATAGTGGTGGTATTAAGAGGTGGATTAAGTCAGGTAAGTCCCACTGAAGGCCCAGGAACCAAATGCATGGCCCACCACTGGCTTGTAGTACATCCGATTTCAGTTATCCCCTTCATTCTTTGCTGCTCCTTAACAGCATCCAATTCTTTTGCACTTGGCCCTCTTTGCTGTCCCCCCTCACATGATCATTCAAGTAACGGTGTAGTACTGAAATCCTGATGTCCAAGCATACCCTCATGTATGTTTATTTACCTTCTGCCTCTTGCATTCAATCATGCTGTCATAGCTAGAATTGTCTCTTCAGCCAGATGTGGCATCGATTAAAAAATACAGGGTGGTAAAGGGAAACAAGAACTTTAAGTTCTAGGTGTTGATGAACCCAGGGTGTTGACAATTGTTTGGAACCAGTGTGACCTCGTTTAGAACCCTTTGACATTAGTTATTATTAGTTAATAGAGCAGTGGAGTGGTGCGGAACAAGCGTTTGCTGTAAAACCTTTTGAAAGAAGCATGGTGATAGTGTGAGGGCAAAGCAAAGGGAATTATGGCATCATTAGCAGATGGGATGTCATGATTGTGTCCTGTCTGCTCATGCGATTACAACATAGGTGCGTAATTTCGAGAAACCAGCTCAACACAGCAGTTATGCATGAAGTGGCAAGGGCCCCTCACGATGGAAGCATGAACAGCCTCAATATTCTCTGTTGTGTGGGCCATTCGAACACCACCTGGGGACTTTTTTAAGACTGTTTTTTTCAAGCAGACAGAATGCAATCATGACATCCTAACTGGTAATGATGCCGAAATTCCCTTTGCACAGCACTCACACTATCACCATTCTTATAAAAGGCTTTTACAGCGAACGCACATTGCACACCACTCCACTGCTCCATTATAACTAATGGCAACGTGTTCTAAACAAGGTCGCACTGGTTCCAAACAATTGCTGATGTCCCAGAGTCACCAACTCCTAGTTCCAAAAGTTTTTATGATAATAATACCAATACTGAATATGTGCATAATGGATTTCCTAAATAGTTAAACTTTTAAAGGGAAAATGGATACAATTTCAAGTTCAAGGTATGCCAAGTTGGTAGACAATTACATCAAATGCCTGTGTGTAGTATTTTGTCATATACAATTATTTGTTTTGGTTTCATTTTTTGCATCCAAAAAACTAGCAATTTTAACTTGAATGTGTGGACCTTTTATGTCCTAATACCCTTTCTACTTTGGAATTGACTTGGAAGTTGACATCAGGGACTTGTGACTTTACTTGGGCTCTGTCCCTTCAACTTTCAAAGGCTTGAGACAATTTTTGGACAAACAAAAAGAAATGTGTGAGGAAATGCAGCCTTACATCATTCTCTGTTGCCAAATATCCAGGAAATTATACACCAGTGGTCGGTTGAAAACGGCACATAATGAGAAGAAAAAATATTGATCATGTCACCAAATAAATTTAAACTAAAGTAACAAGCCTGGTTAAAAAATATTGAAGGTCTAAGGTATAGATATTTGTGTAAAAATTGTAATGAGTGAAAGTAAAAAGTTGTCTGAAAAATAAATAGTGAAGAAAAATACTGATATTAGAAAAATCTACTTAAGTACATTACCAAATTATTTGTACTTCATTACTTCCCATCTCTGCAAGAGCCATGCAATAAAAGAAGTTCTAATATTAGGTAATTAGGTACCAATAGCTTGGGGTTTGTTAGACTATCTGTGGACAGACCTAGTCCTGTCAAATAAAGTGTTTTGTGTGGCTTTGACAATGAACACAGGTTGTAGTGAGTTGTTGAGTGAAATGTTCAAACAAGTGAGTGAAATACTAAACTGCTCAAATGACATTTTTCTATTGCCTGTAGGAATGTATATTGATCATCTTTGCAAACAGCATCTAACCTTGACTGGCCACCTTCTAAATGAATGGGCAGTAAAAATTCGGTGGAAGCTGATTAGATTGTTGAAAATCCAACAATCTACTCTCGTTTTTGGTACCTTTTACATATTAAAGTGAAAGTGGTCTTCCTTTTATTCAGATGCTCTCAATATAATGAAATTTCCTTGTATAAATAGCAGAGAAAAACAAAACACTGTCTCCAAAAAATAAAGATGTGAGTCCATTTTGTGCTCATTAAAATACAAAACTGCTTTTTTTCTTTGATATAAATACAGTTTAGAGACTTACATCAAACTATAATTAAATTGCTAATTACATTTCTAAAGATGTCTTACTGTGTTTTTGCTTTCTGTCTGGTGCTGTCCAATTACTGATTGCTTGTGTTGTTTTTTAATTATTAATAGATTGTTTACCTGATTTTTAATAAAACAAAATTTTGCACTTGCATCTGTCTCTGTCACCTATTTGGCAAAAGACTTCAACACCCATGGATGTAGCAGGCCTTCCTGAGCTATAGCAAGCACATATAGCTCCACAATGCTTTGTCAGGAGACAACAGCAGTTGGCAACATTTAACATTATACAGCTACATGACAAATTCTAACTAATGTTAATTCCACACCCATTGACCAGGCTCCATTTCCAGTTACCTGGCTAGAGATGATCTCTCACACGTTAAGGGCTTAATTCTGCATATTGTATTTCTCTACACGAAGGAGCATTTCCAAGGGGCAAAAGGTACTTTCTTTGATTAACCTGCCACCTGACAAAGCACTCTATATTTACATGGGTAAATACAGTCAGAAGAAGGAAAAAATAATACAGGCCTGCATTTTTTTAGACTTTAAAACATGATGTGATCACAGATCCAGTATACTGCAAAAACCAGTCATCCACTGACCTACTTATTTGTCTGGATAACTTTCCTTAAAACCAGAGAGGAAAGCTGGGTGAGACAGCTATTTTCTAAGTTGTTCTTGATCAATAGCCCATGCAAATCGGCCAAGCACAACACACCACTTAGAATTTGTCAAATGGACTGTACTTTTTACATAGCAGCTCGACACATCATTTTTTTTTAACTCAAAGCAAGAATCATCTTACTTGTTCATGTGATGAAACTGTTCATAACCATCACTCAATCATAGTGAATCCAATTCAGATAATAAATATTGAATTCAATTTTGCACACATCGTACTAGAGTGGGGAATCAAACATCTTTGGTTCTTTAACCACTACAAGTGCTAGTGCTTCACGGGATCACATAGAGAAAACAGACAAAGTTGACTTCACAAATTCAGAGCATTGCATTTAAAGTAATTGTAAAGTTTTTCATTGTTAGATGTCTTATATGATTAGAAGAGCAAAAAGTAATGATAGACCAAGTCACCTTCTTTAGTGTTCTAACAGCCCAGATGATACAAAACTTTAAACAGTCATTTTAATAAGAATGAGAATCTGCCTAGTGGTCAGTCGCTTATGTATTTAAGTACTTAATATGATCAATGACTGTGATGCCACTCTGCTAGCACCAGCTTCACTGCTAATAGCTCTCTATTACCTACTGTATGTAATACAACTTTGATCAACTCGGGTTAGATGTAGCACTGGACTTTTTAACAGGCTTCCCACCATACTGTCAGTCCAATTTTCTAAAATCATTTTATTGTAATAATATCAGAGACACCCATGTATGGACCAGGAGAGAGTGTGGATGTCTTCCAAAGGATCTCAAATTAGGCTGTAGGAAATGTTCCTATTCAAAGCATCACTATATTTCCAATTTACATTTATATTTATGCCATTTTGCAGATGCATCCAGAGCAATTTACAAAGTGCTTTAAAGTTTCTACCAATAAATGCATTTTGATACTGGGTTATTAGGTCACAGACTAAGAATACCATCAGTCTAAACTCTCTCAGGGGCACGCACAGCTGTTGATCATTAAACATGCTTTAAAAATAACCAGGACATTCAATAATGATTTGCAAAGTCTTTCTCCTAATGTTTATAATGACAAGCATCACAAAATCATATTACTGGTGCTGGAGTTACCTAGTTTAACAGATTTGCTGATCACCTAGGTTTTGCCTTTTTGACTTGATTTCTTAGATTTTTGTCTCATATTGTTTGCCTGATTTTTACTATCTGCTTGATAGTTTTCAAATAAATGTTAAGAGTCCTTTAATGTCCTTTTATTTTTGGCTGTTTGACAAATACTCTCACTCTTGAAATACCATAAATTCTCAGGGATTTCCAAGCTTCACTTTGGATGCTTTGCAGAAGCATAAACCAGTCATACTACCCAAAGCTATATTACATAAACACTAAATGCTACACTATGGCTTAATTCCCCCATCTCAGCATCAGAAATTATCCAGGTTCCTTTCCATTTGATTGTTTCTCAAATCCACCAATTAACCCACTTCAGTATTCAAAGTTATCATAATCTTAGTATTTACTGAAAAATATATTTTATATACATTATATAGACAAAAGTTTGTGGACACCTGAGCAGAAGATTTGTATGTGCTTTTTGAGCATTCCATTCTACATGTAGTCCTCATTTGCTGTTATAATAACCTCCTGAAAGATGTTCCACTAGGGTTTAAAGTGTGGTTGTGGAGATTTGTGTTAATTTAGCTAAATGTTTGTTAGTAAAGTCAAGTACAGAGGCTTGGGGTGCAGTTAGCATTCCAATCCTTCCCAAAGGTGTTAAATTGGATTGAGATAAAAGATCAATTTCAAGATTTTCCCCTTCAGACCATGTAAACCATGTCTTCATGGAGCTAACTTTGTGCACAGGGTTATTGTCATGCTGGAACAGGCTTGGGTCTCCTAATTTTAAGTGAAAGGAACATTTTATTTTACCGCATTCAAATACATCCTATACAGTTGTTTTCCCCCAACTTAAGGCTTAAACAGTCAAGTGCACCAATATTTTTTTCCATATAAAATACTGTACAAGTTAAAAAGTCAAAAAGTTTGAGACTAATGAAGCTCTTCTGACCATGTGCATGTTCACGTCCGCGATTTCATCATGGACAGCACATTAGAGGAAAGAGCAAACATGAAATTTTGCATGATACGGGCAAATCTGCAACAGAGACATTTGGCATGACATACCTTTGACATATGATGATGCTACAATGAGCCTTTCAAGGTGTTTTGAGTAGCACATGAGTTTCAAGAACAGAACAGCATCACTGAAAGACGAAAAGAGATCAGTAAGCCCTTCAACGAGCTCAACCACCAGAGATTACAAAACCATTTGGCAACTTGCATGATGATCATCGGAGAACAGTACACATGATCTTAATTCCGCCCCCACCCTACTTGCCAGATTTTGCACCTATGGACTTTGCCCTCTTCCCAAAGATGAAGACCCAGCTATAAGGTCAGCATTTTGACACTGCTACAGAAGATCCAGCGCGAATCGCAGAAGGTTCGCTTTGAAAAGAACACTTTCAGGATATATTCCAGAAGTAGCAGGAACACTGAATTGCTGTGCAAGAGGAGTATTTTGAAGCTCATAATGTGTAAACATAGATAAATAAAGTACTTTCTTGTAAACAGAGCTAGTCTCGAAACTTTCTTATACCACCTCATATATAACTGATTAATTAACTGAATAAATTCTCCAAAACTCAACCCTGCATCACAAGTGATGGCTAATATCCTGTTCTCAGGTCTTTAATTATTAGAATTACATGAAAAACTATTAGTCAGTATACCAAATGGTCAAAGAAGCTAGATGCAACACACAAATTATGGCATTACAGATCCAAGCATAGCCAAGAAATAGAGACAAAGTAGGACAGTTCAACATAGATAATGCACTACAGAATTCAGTGATTCAACACAGAATTATATTTTCCACATGGTGTTTGCTATTTATCAACAACTTATTTGTGTAAAACAGCTATGAAATGTATTAATAATAAGCTATTTTGATATATTTTCCAACCCTGGGCCTGGAATACCAATTATCCTGCACATTGCAGCATTTTTATTTAATCTAACACTGTGTGTTAGAAAAGGAAAACTCATGTACAACAGTGCTCCAGCACCAAATTTGGGAACCTGTAGAATAAAGTTAAAAACAAACAAAGAAACAAAATACTAAAATAAAAGCGCCTGTATACTGTAAAAATGCCCCAATACTTTGGTCAATATAGTCTATGTATTTTCAATATCTGATTGCTGATAGATTAGAATTTGGTTATATACAGCATGATTTTGTACTGAAATGCCAGTAATATTCCTCTGAAAGCCATATGTGTAGATGACGTGTAAGAAACACATAGAGTAGAATACAATATGCAGTGTGTGTAAAAGTCCTTTTCCTCCTCAGGCAATACAATGAGATTGTACAGTTTACAGAATTCATTTGTGTTCTTTTTTTTTCTTTTCTGGCACTGCTTGCCCTTAAGACAGGACCTTAAAAATCAACTGATAAGTTTAAGTCTCTAGATAAGGGCATCTGCCAAATGGCATAAATGTAAATTACGTGTAAATACTGCAGGAGTTTAAATCAGCCAGCAGAGGGCATCCAACCACTATTTTCGAAATCCTTTCACTTAAACAAGCAAAGAAAATTTCCATCTGTGCTATAAATAGAAGGTACTAAGAATGTTTTCGTTTATATATATATATATATATATATATATATATATATATATATATATATATATATATATATATATACCCATCATTTACAGCAACAAGCAGATGAGTATTCTCTAGTGACATCAGGTTATCACCTTTTCAGTTAATGACCAAGATGAGACAAAGTGAGGCATGTTATCATACCTTACTTTCTCCAAACTCCATTTGCCACACTCCCAATAAAGACCATTTCAGTGCATGCATATATTACACACTATTCTCCCAAAGAATACTACTTTTAGTGATGCACGTAATATCTGTTTTCAGAATAGCAAGGGGTATTGGGGTTGTGGAACCAATAGACGTATCATATGTATCAATATACATATCAATACCACAAAGAATTTGCAGACTAACATTGTTCTGAGACTCCTTCATATGAACCGAAAGATATAGCATAGATATCAACCAGTGATTTTCATCTATTTCGAGGAGGGTAAAAACTCTTGCTTACACACAGGATAACATTATTCTGCACAACAAGGTATCAAACAAACTACAAATACCCTGTCAATGTCACATCTTATTGGGTTTCCTCATCTCTCTTCTCAAACCCATCATTTCTGGTGCACTGCACAATGACTTGACATAAAAGGTATTCCTACATACTCAATGACTATTACAACCTCAATTAACTTCAACTCTAATGAACCTCAATGACACATGACTCACCATCATAGGAAGTGTACAAGTACACTTGTGCCACTAACTGAGAGCTTGCTCTTACATGTGCTCTCACTCCCAAGAAAGAGAGGAGTATTAAAATGTTGAGTATAGTCAGTAAGAGAACATGAATCAGATTGAGAACATTTCATGTATAACAAAACATATATAGCAATTCTTAAACTTATTAATGAACACTGCCAACAGCTGATTATTTTTCAGTAACTTTTTATCAGACATATTGGGATATATAAACATTTGATTCTTATCCTCAACACAGAACAGAACATCATGAGATTTTTATCAATAATAGGAAGCAGTATCAATATAATTTTTGATTCCTATTTTCAATCAACTGCACTGTATGTTCTGTCTGGTTAGGTTTACTATCAGCATGTAAGGAAAGTGATCATTCAGTTATTACAAAGTTGGACTTCTGATCAGAAAAATGTGTTCATATTCCAGTTCCAACAAGCACCAAGGCTGGTCCCTTGAGAAAGCCCCTTACATTTTAAGGTTTATATATGAGAGATACTTGTTAGTCATCCTGAATAAAATCATTTGCCAAATGCTGTAATTGTAATGTGTTACATTCACTTGGAATGATTTGTATATATGGCTTCTACTGCTTTTTTTTATATGGCTTCTGTAGTTTTTAGAAGGAAACTACCCTGGTGGGGTCACAGTCCCAACTTTGCCACTGGTACATAAAAAGGAAACAAGCCAATAAGAATATGCCACTAATTCTGAAGGAAACTGTCCTGGCAGTCGTTAAACCATGGTAACATGCATAGCCTTCTGTTTTCATTAAGCTGGCAGATGCAAAATAATTGCACTGTTTAACTCGTTCTCTATCTTTCTTACTTTCTGTAACCATATGTCACCAAAGCCAAAATTTGGTGGGATCAGAACAATGAAGCTATTAATATTTGTCTAATAAGTGTTGGCCAGCAATTTTTATACTGGTACATCAGCAGACAGCAAAAAACTGCTGAAAAAACTGCCTAGTATTGTTTACCAATGTCTATTTAATATGAATCATTGGTCCCCAAGAACAGATTTCCTCATTAAGTAGCATTTATACTGATATTAGCTATTTTAAAACCCTATAATGACAATTAAAAAAAAATTTAATGATACATTCTGTTGTAACATATAGAGGCAAACCATGCTGTGGTACAGACAGTTTAAGCTTGCGATGCCAGTATTGAGACAGGGCGCAATGCAGATTTTACGCAACACTGAACGCCTTTGTGCACACAAGCAGACGTTTTCAAGCATCAGAAGCAGAGCCACTTTGTCTGGCATGACAGATTTATCAGACCCTCTTTTGTGAGGCTATTTCCTGACCCTGCTTTGCCTCCCATGTCCAGGCTGGTAACAAATAGATGTGGCCCACCAAGTTTATTCATTTAAGATGGACAATAGCTTTATTTCAATGCATAAAAGGAGCAATGCATCTTACAAACAGCTTTGTTCCATCAGGCCACATACGCAGAGCATTCAGGTACGATTGTCCATCGAGCCAATAAAAAATATCTAACTAAGTCTACGATTTAATTAAAAAAAAATGTCCAGACCAAAACATAAATGAACAAAAGATGTCATTCAGTCTCTTGGGCCTGCATGTGAGACAATATGTAATGATATGCCATTTGATAGTTAATGAACTTCCTGCATACCCCATAGCTTCTGTCACCATAGCAACCACTACACGCTGCAAAGCAGTTGCAGCAGTAGGTGGGGGAGGAAAACAAAATGAACATTAAGAAAACCTTTGCATTTTAGTTCCTCTTTCTAAATATCCACAGATTAACACTTTGCCATTTGTATTGCCTATGACAAGTCACTAAGCCTTCACTAAGCCTCTACTAAGCTTCAGGCATGGTTTGATTTTTATTTAGCATATTTTATTTAAAAGCAGTAGCAGATAGTATTATAGAAAAAAAATATTATAACTCATTTTTCTAATAAAACCTTTTTTTTAAACATTACAATCTTTGTAAACATATATTTCTTATTACATCATTAGCATGTGTGGCACTAATCACTCCGTAAAATGCTCAGACGCATTTTTTTACAATTTCCAAAAATACAAGTGACTCTAAAGTCTTCTGTCCGAATAACAACACACAATAGTGAGGTCTGCTGTCTTCAAATAACATGAGAACAGTGGACAGATGGAGACAGTAATGGAGAATAGGCAAATGTGTAAGAATGTCTGAATCATACAGCGGTGTTTGTCAGTCTAATCCAGCCTGATGTTTGTCATTATGAGATCATCTGTATGAATTATACTGCTCAGTGAGTCATGCAATGATCATCAAAAAAATCTACTATATATGGGCTCTTGATCAAGCCATTAAGATCTGCGATCATTATATACTTCAATAACTTATAAATACAATTAAGCCAAATGTCAATTTGTTATTTCTGTACACTAGATGCAATGTCTCTGAGAAACTCTGGTATTATATAAAAGACATAAAAATGATTTTAGTTCAACTTGTCACTTTAGAAATATTATAGCAGCGGGAGCCAGAGGCCATGTCTGATGGCTGTCACCCACAGCAGTGCAAGAACTAAGATGTCTGATGACTACGATGTCTGATGACACTGGAGTGGAGTGAAAGTCTAGTCAAATGATGGCTTGTCACTCATCTCAGAATTGTAATGTGCAAGCAGTTTTTTTATTTTTTATTCCTCACTCTTGCACACTTTTGACTGCTAATTAAACAGCATGAAACAACCAAGAGCAAATATACACAACATAATTTTTTATTGATTTTCTAGCTTATTTTCATTTATTTAACAAGTGGCTTAAGTTGTAGCCAAGGCCTCAAGATAGCCTTTATCTAATATCTCTACAAGTCTATCCTATGAATGCACAGAACCTTCTTTCCCCTGAGGCCTTCAGCTTGCTAATAATTACACTGAAATTGTCTGACAAGTCGAATAGGCTTAGAACACATCCCATCATCACTGTAATTGTAATTTTAAGGGACAGTGCTTCCAGGACAATGACTGGAAACCTATGAGAACAGAAATCTTTGTTGTATCTTCTGTGATCAACAGCACAGTCCTCCCATGTCTAAGAGACTATTTGAATGTTTTTTTTTTATTATTATTTCTAGAATTCTTAATTATAGAACCACAATTTCTTACCAGCTGTAGGAACCATAAAGAGCAGAAATCTGGTTGATTAAACGCAACATCTAATCCAAAACTCAAATGGTATCACCTCAGTCGCCCTGATGGTGGCACTATGGTGTATAATTTTAGAATTTGGTCTATATCAATCAAACCATTAATGAGATTACATTTTTTTCATGTAATTTAATTCGATTTAATAATAAAAAAAATGTCTATTCAATAAAATTTTCTATTTGAAACCTTTGAAAGTGAATAGACTGCAAAAAAAATAGCAGGTTTTATCCGTGACATTTTGACGAACATTAGTTATTAACAGTTGCTTAAAAAGTCAAGTTCTGCACAGCTTTTGTGTGTAAATGGTTTATAATAATGAAAAAGAATTGAAAAACAGGGCTGCTATTCAAATTTTAGCAAGTACTTACTGTAATCATGCCCAAATATCCTTCTGCATTTTGTTTTATGAACTTCATCGATGTAAGGACAGGTGTTCAAAACAAACGTACAGCTGAATATCATAGAGTACACTCACCTGCCACTTTAATAGGAACATCTGTGCCTCTGCAATTATCCTGTCGGATACACATACAGATTAAGGCTTTATATGCAGTTAATGTGTATATTAAACATCAGAATGGGTGGCAAAATAGGATCTTTGATCACTTTGTTTGTGGGTGCCAGACAGGCTGTTTTGATTATTTCAGCTGATGTCCTCTCTCTAGAGTTTACACAGGATTGTGCAAAACAACAACAATAACAACAAAAACATTCAGTTACTGGTATAAGACAAATCTGAGAAGAAAAAAGCTGAGATAAAAGCTACAAACTGTCATTTTTAAACCTTAAAAAAAAAACATCTCATAAAGCAATACTTGCTGATTTTTGAGATGAATGGAACACTGCATGTATTATATTATTATTATAATACATGCCCAGAAACAATTTAGTTGTTATGTAAGTTCCCAATTTTGGTCAGTGTATTTATTGTTGTATATTAATAAAGTTAATTCTGTTAACAGCATTTCAGCATATGTAAGATGAACCTATAAATTCTGTGAATTAATTTTGGCTTTAATAAATGCAGAGGTGTAAAAAGTACCGTCTCTAGGTTACGTATGTAACCTTACCTCCCTGAGGGAACGAAACGCTGCGTCACAACGCTTTGGGAACGCCTCCGCATTGCTCACGCTCTGAATCACGTGTGAAATCCACGCATTTTGTAGCTTTCTGGTCGTGACGTCACCCCGCCGGTGGCCGGTTACATTTGTAACCTAGAGACATTCCCTTTCGAGAATTCGAACTGCATCACAACGCTTTGGGAACGAGTGTCCAATCACGCCACACTGACCAGTCCTTGCCTAGTTTGTATGAGCACAACCAGAATGCAGGACAGAGGAGCCGGGAGTGGCTCAAGGCCATAGAATCTCAAGAAGGTCAGTGGGGTGCACCAGCACGCAGCATTGCAAATGTCCTGGAGTGGGAGTCCAGCGGATCAGGAAGTAGAGGCTGCCACACTCTGAGTGGAGTAAGCCTTGACCCCGAAAGGAGTGGGGAGACCAGAAGACTCATATGAGGATGAGATGTCATCCACAATCCCCCTACTGAGAGTCTGCTTGTTGGCAGGAAACCCTTTCCTATAGGGGCCATAGCAGACAAACAGCTGCTCCGACTTCCTCCACGGACTCGTCTTGTGGACGTACGTGTCCAGTGCTCACACTGGACTCAGTCGGGTTTGGGGAAAGGTTTACAGGCGTAGCCTCAGCCATGTCTGTACCATGACGTCCAGCCCCAAGGGGGCTTGGTGAGAGAAAGAGAACCAGAGGGGACAGTGCGAAGTCTCCCGAGTCGCAAACAGATCCACCTAGGCTCTGTAAAATCTCTGCCATATCTGCTCCACCACCTCGGGGTTGAGCAGTTCTGTAAGTTCTGGAAAGAGTATGCCGGGAAGAAGCCTATCTCCTCCTGGTGGCACCTGGGTGGCCGGGCAGAGCATGGTTCATGTACTTGGTGTCCCTACTCGAAGGGACCTCCTTGGGAAATTCATCCCAGGAGGGATCTCCTCTCCCAGGCAGGGGGAACCCTGGTTTACCCCACCAAGAGTTATGGAGGCTATGGCTTTGGCACCTGAGGGGGCACAGTTTCTCATCCTGAAAGAGCGTCTGCTTTCCAATTCAGGTGACCCAGGATATAGACAGTCCCTGGGACCACAGAAGGATCTGCCATGCCAGCCTGTGCAGGGGGCGAGATCAGAGACCCCCCTGGTGATTGATGTACAAGACCACAAATGTGTTGTCCATACAGACCAACACATGGTGATCCCTCAGGTCTTGGAGGAAGTGTTTCAGTGTCTGAAACACAGCCAGCATCTCCAGGCAGTTTATGTGCCATGCGAGATGTAGCTCGTTCCACCGACCTTGGGCAGAGTGGCCACTTATGACTGCTCCCCACCCCATGAGGGATGCATCAATTGTTAGCATTATGCAACGACAAGGAGCTCCCAGGACGGGGCCCTAAAACCGGAATGCAGGTTCCTTCCACATATCAAAGGCTTGAAGGGCTCGCCGCAAGATCTTGATAGTACAGAGTGGATTGCCCTTTCGGGAGAACCCTCTGTCTCTGATCCACCACTGGAGGTGTCTCATGTAGAGAGGGCCAAGTGGAATCACATTGGATGCTGCTGCCATGAGAACCAGCAGCTTCTGAAACTGCTTCACAGTAACTGACTGGCCTTCTCTTACTCTCCTGACTGTAGCTTCGATCCAAGAGGGAGACAGTTTTACCCACATGACGGTTGAGTCCCACACTTTGCTCAAGGACGTGGTTCTCTTTACTGGAGAAAGCACACTTTACCTGGCGTTTAGTCTTAACCACAGCTCCTTCATGTAGGCAAGAATGACATCTCGATGCCGGACTGCCCAAATCTCTGATCGAGCTAATATCAACCAATCGTCGATATAGTTCAGAATGCGGATGCCACGAAGCCTTAGCGGGGCCAAGGCCACATTCATGCACTTTGTGAAGGTGCAGGGTAAGAGCGCTAGGCCAAACGGGCAGACCCGATATTGGTAAGCTTTGCCTCCGAAAGCAAACCTCGGGAATTCCCTGTGAGCGTAGAATAGCACCAAAGTACATTTACTCAAATACTTTGCACTAACAAATTATCTGTTTTTTACCTACATTTCTATGGGACGACATGTAAATTTTATGGTGCTAGGGCCTGATTGAACAGTTAATTACCAACAGGTTTGGAACACTATTACATGCATTGAATAATATAATTACATTAGGTTAATGAACACAGCACCTGCACCCTTAGTCCCATCAATACTAGTACAACATCTCTGTTGTATTCTCCAGAGACATTTAAGTATATTAGCACATGCTGTAAAAATGTTATATATTTTGATCATTAAGAGAGACCTTTACAATCAATAACTATGTAAAAAAAAAATAGTTTTGTTTATTTATCTTTTATCTTCTCTGGCAGTGGAAAAGATATCTACTGATATTAATTGAAGACCAACAACCATTTGAACTCTACTTCTTCCTGCTGCCTTTTTGGTGATGAAATCTTTTAGTTGAATTTAGGGAGACAATCTTATGTAATATTTGCCTTGTATTCTCAGCAAATTATTAAAACATGTTTCACCTCGTAGGACTAGGTTTAAAATGCACTTTATGAAACCGTGATATTTGAATTACATGGGTATCTAGGGGAGTTTCCCAGGCAACAGGCTGTTACACAGAGGTCACCGTATTGAATATGAATGGCGTGACTAAAGATTAAGCAATATGAGGTTCCTTTAGAGAGTATGTGCGATGCCTGTACTGCACAGATAGTGATGTTCCAGTTGATAAAACCAAAAAAGGGACACGCCAGTAAAGGCAAAGTAAGTACTTATTTTGTTGTTGTTATTTATCTCAGTTTAATATTTAATACATGGATAGAAATGTACTTTGTTTTTACACAAATCGTTGAAAAAGAAGGAGAAACCACCACCACCACCACCCCCGAACTCAATTTCTTTAGGTTGTTTTAAGCTTTAATCAAGGATAAGTTTTTAGTTTTAGTTCTGAAATAAATCGTGAAGGTACTGTTCAGTCACACATACAGCAACTTGCAGCAACAAGGCTACAGGAAAACATTCATGTTCAACAAGACCTGGCGACACATCCAGTGATTTTAACTTGGCACAGCAACTACAGTTGGGATTAAAGACAGTCTTATTTCCTGATTTGTGAAATGCTAGTAAAAGTAATTAAAAGTCACCCACTAATAAAAGTAATAAAGTCTTCTGGTGACTTCATTTTACAGTGTTTGGCAAGCAATAAAATTCCCTCATGTGTGAATGTTCTTTACGTCATTGAACATTGCAACTCAACATCCTGGACACTAAATAAATTCCCCTCTGGTCTATAAGCAAGATTTGATGACTTCTCCTGGGGTACCAGCATGCTCTCATCCTGCAATTTAATTTTTTGAGCAGTTATGAACCATTTCACAATTTCAATGAATTCTTTATGACAGAGATTTAAAGATTTTACAAATATGATCAGTCCTCCAAAAGGAAGACAATATGTTTTTAGAGCATTCTCAATTTTGAGCATGCTCTAAAAACATCAACTGGGTATCAGGTATTATAGTATTACCTTATCAGGTAATACTATAATACCTGATACCCAGTTGATACCTTAATAATCTTACAAGCATTATCCCCTCCATTTTGAATTCTTGAACTCTCCAAGGAAAAATGGAGAGAAGCTGGAGGAGGTTACGCTGGAAGGGTTGATTAATTGCTCATTTGCAGGTGTAAGGAGGTAAGCGCTCACGTGGGCCTCCATGTTTGCTGGTACATTATGCCACTGTCACCTGCCTCTCTAGTTGGCTAGTTATTTCTGTGTTGGTTCTTTTTTAATTAGATGCTTTCACCAATGCTTTCACCAATGTTAATGATGACTCTCTAAAGACTTAATTCTCCTTGCTATGATTTTAACTGTTCTCATTCTTCGGTTCTTTTTAGGTATTTTTTTTTTTTCTTTATGATTAAAAACCAGCTTTATTTTGATTTTTTTTCTGTTGTAAAATATTGCTGGATTTGGTATTTCTGTGCATGGCCTTTACAAAAAATTTAAAAATAGAAAATGAAACAACCAAGCCAGACAATCCCATGACAGCAACCACTGTTTCAAAAACTAAAAAATGCATGCAAACAAGACGCGACACAAGCAGGTCACATGAAACAAAATGGGGACTACTTCAAAATTAGATTTAGACTAATGACAATCTGCTTTACTAGAAAATTGAGACTTCACCAACAGATTTCAAATGCTACATTTAAGATCATGAGTTATTTATGGGCTTTAATACAGCAGTTTAATTCCCTAGAATAACAGGGATGTGTTTCAGAAGTGCTGACGATTTCAAAACCTCTACAGAGTCTAAGAAATTTGACAAAAGCTTTAATGAATGCCTACAATGAGAAATGTTTACGAAATGCACAGTAGTTACATATATAGTCAATAGTGTAATGGTGACTTCCATCAAAATGTTGTGCACACATTTCTTAGTGTAGCTATACCAGTTTTGTTAAAGCTTGAAATGACCTGTGTAAAGTCTTACATGGCCACAGTTAAAGCCTTTTATCTACACTCAGCCAGCTGTGACACATCATTCCAAGATGGACATTCCCCTCAGTTCTGCTTTTATCATGTGTCTATCTGATTGCTAGTCTCTCAGTGGGTTTGGGGTTCATAATATTTCCTTCTGCCTCTGGAGCAGATCAGAGTGTGTGACAGGTGTCCTTTGAGTGACAATAAATCAATTTGGGGTTGAGAGCTTGCTTTGAGGACTGGGTAGCCTCATAAAAAGATCCAATTATGTGCTGTGGCTAGCAAATGTCATCGTGTAAGCCTCTCTCAATGAGATTAAATTGGTCAAAATTAGATTAGTGTTGATTAGCTTGTTTGCTGTTTTAGACATATGAGAAGGACCAAAGCAAAGATTTTGGCTACAGCATGACTCATTTGACTGAGTACTTACATGATGCAATCCTGCTGAATTTCTGTGTTGACTAAAACAGTGTGTGCATATTAGTGAGTATATAATAGAATTAGAAACTGCAATGCAGTCTGTTACCCCAAGCCTTGAAACAAAGTGATTTTTCCTCTGTCAGGAGGTATTGAGAATGCACTCAACATTCAAATCTGTCATCAACATTTTTCTCGACAAAAACACTGTTTAGAATAGCCAGATATCAGATTATAAGTGAGTCCCATAAGTGAGAAATAGAGGACACTGGAGCACTCTTGAAATAAACTGTTGTTTAAATCTTGTGTTTGGAACAACCCCAGCAACGGCTGTGCTTGTCTAGTCCGCTCTCCAGGTTTCAATTACAATGTATGGATCATGCTGTGACACTTCACAGTGAACACGGAACATATTGAGTGAAGTTCAGTCCTGAGGACCTGTTCCCAACATGTTTCTAATTTAACATTTCCAAATGATCAAGGAAATAGTGAATGCTTATAACAATTCAGTAGAGTGGACCAGGGTTATGGAATTGAATTAATTTTTTATTTATTATATTATATATTTTTTGCTTTCAAATGAATTCCTTTGGTATTACATAGGCATTTGGTTATTAACTATTTGGCACCAAGTACTATTTTGTATTTGTGCCTATTTTTGTATACCTGATTGGCTAAACAGCCAGCAGCCAGATTACTACTGTTTTTGTTGGTTAAACTGCTAATTAACAATTTTAAAAGCCTCGTAGGGGAGTTTCACAAGTTTTTATGGTCCAAATGAATACTGGCAGGAGGGTTTGCTATATTAAATTGTGCTAGGTGTGGATGATTGTGTAAATGTGGTGTGTATTGTATGTATAATCAATTCTCAGCTCTTAATGTTTCCAGAATACGCTCTAGATCCACTGCAAATATGCACAGTGCCCTCTATTAGACTGGTGCTATGGGTATTTTATGTAGTAGTATGTGTTGGGCTGACCTCCTAATTTTGGTGTATCCCGTAATCTATCTCTGTTGTATTCCATAGGAGTTTGGGCATAAGCTCTGGTTCTACAAAAATCTTAAGATGGATAAAATTGGTAACTGTTTAATGGTTATAATGGGAGTTGTATTGGATTTTTTATAGAAACTGTAATTATCTCTGTGGGACTTTACTAGCAGTTGGTTGCCTTTTGTTAGTGGCGTATGTCTAATGGTTACCATTGGAAGACCAATAGATGACCTTGGGCATTAATAGTGCCTATTATTGTGATTTAATTATCATCATTAAAAAGATTTAATGATGTTTCACAAGTGCACAATTCAATGAAAAACATTTAGTTATTATTTTAATCATAGTAAGGTTTAATGGCTAATGATTTTTAATTGTGGAAACCCGGATCCTGAGATCTAAATATCGTCTTGTATGTGGGGAAAATCTACTCATGTGATCACATAAGCTTCTTTCAGGCTCTCTACTTTCCTCCAACTGACCAAATTGATGCTCCTAGAATAATTTGATATGTGTCTGAGCGTGCATCTAGAAGGGATTCTCGTGCTTATCGCCCAGTGGTACTAAGTCAATTCTGACCCTGAAAAAATTAAGCCCATTATAACTGTCCACTTCCTCAGCTTGGTTCCTTGACCATCAGCCCAAACCGGACAGCTGACAGACTGAATTGAGCAGCGATTAGAAGCTGCTGTCTGAGGTGCTGAACACCCCCCCCCCCCCATCCTCTTAGCTGATTTTACTGTACACTGTAAAATCCCTAGAAAGCTTTAAAACAATAACAAATAGTATAATCATAATGTCGAAATGTCAGACCTGCTATGACAAGCCTATATAGTACAACAAACACAGTTCATATTTTTTTCGTAATTAAATAACATGCAATGAATTGCCCCGAGTATTGGTTTAGAAAACATTCCAAGTAGACCCCTTCCCCCAAACAACCCGCGTCAATACCTAGCGCTAGTTATAATGTTCCCGGGAATAATGTCGCTGTCATTGCGTGTGTGTAAATGTGTGTGCGTGTGCGTGCGTGCGTGAGTGTGTGTGTGTGTGTGTGTGTGTGTGCAGGCGTGTGCGTTAACCCGGTCACAGCGTGCTGAAGTTGTTGAGATTTTTTTCTCGGTTGCCATGGATTTCTAAAAAAAAAAGCCATTGACTGCAACTGATCTCTCTCAGAACAGAGCAAAGAGCAGAGCAAAGCTGTTGCGTTACTTTATTTTCTTTAGCAGAGAGAGAGAGAGAGAGAGAGAGAGAGAGAGAGAGAGCGCGAATGAGAGAATGAGAATCTCGCACGAGAGGCATTTCCACGCCAGATTTCACTCAGCTATCGCTCGCTACACACACACTCCGACTCTCCGAAAGGTAGGCAAAATATTTATACTATTCACAGTTTTATTTGCACTAATATGTTTTTTAAGTAAATCACACAAAAAAAGCACGTGTTTTTTTTTAATCCATCCACTTAATATGTCGTCGTGACAGCGTAATGTGTTGATGGATAAGTCACTGACCCCAGTGTGTTAAGTAATGATTTACTTTAAAAATAAAACTGTCCATAGTAAATTTCCTTAGCGCATTTCAAGCATCACGTTCGCTTTGCGTTATTTTGCAGCTTTACTACTGAACAGTATGAAGTTGTACGACTAGAACGAGTTGCGTATATTATTCTCCATTCCTTTTTATACAAATAACACACACACACACACACACACACACACACACACACACACACACACACACACACACTTTTTTTAATTGTGTGATTTTTTTTGTTTGTTTTTTCTCTTATTCCCTATGGTAATGTAAACTGTAGAGCCATCTCCAGAAAAATCACAGCATCAGAATACTAAAAAGCACACTTCATTCCATGCTGTGTTTCAGAAATTGAACTAATTTGTTATTTACGTTCAAATATTTGTTACAATATATTTAGTGTGAGCTTTGCTATGGTACTTACTTTGCTGTATTGTAATTGTCTAATGCTGATGCCGAACACAACAACTATTACTTATAGATACTGTTTTTGTAACTGATTGTTTGAAATGTAGAGAGTAAAGAAGGGTTTTGAAATTGAGAGTAGAGTAGGTTATTGCTTCTCTCTAACATGCCTGTTGCTATTTCATTATTCTCACCCATTTACAAGCGTCTGAATCCTGAGTGCAATATGTACTACAGGATATCTGTAATGCATTGAAATCTCATTATCTTACAAAAACAGCAACCCTTTGCACACCATTTTCACCAACACTTCATGAGCATTCCCGTTTCCGATCTGTTGCGAAACCTGATCACTGCAGCTCGGCTTTAATGATATAAAATTAAATTATATCTCAGAGAGAAAGCGCCTGCGAGATGAGCTACACTGATTTAATGACAACAATTAAATTCGCATTAGAGACAGACAGTGGGCTGCTTTCAGAAGACTCCAGTGGACTGAGACATTGTAATTGAATTGGGTAGTGGATGATTGGTTACTGGTTCAGGAAGTCAAGAGTTGTGAAACAGACTGAACTGACACAGAGCAATGTAGCGTGCAAAAACGGGCTATATACACAGATCAGCCATAACATTAAAACTACTGATAGGTGAATATCTCATTACAGTGAAGCTAGTCATGTAGTAGGATATATTAATCATTGAGTGAACTATAAGTTCTCAAAATTCATGTGCTAAAACCCGAAATCTATAATAAATACAGCTTGTGAGCATTGGAATTGGACCATTAAACGGTGGTCTGGTATGATATTGGTCTGTTTCTTCTTTCTTTTTCTTTTTTTACATAATGCGTATGGCTAAGTGCATGTGCATTGCTTACCTGATGAGG
The DNA here is from genome assembly GCF_014805685.1 of Silurus meridionalis. Taxonomy (NCBI): domain Eukaryota; kingdom Metazoa; phylum Chordata; class Actinopteri; order Siluriformes; family Siluridae; genus Silurus; species Silurus meridionalis. The sequence continues at coordinate 11,255,326 of NC_060884.1, read as the reverse complement.
AAATGGCCCCAGGATGCACTTCCGGAAGAAACTAAGCCTAACATTGTTACAGATCAAACACAACCCTTAATAGCAGTAGTCTTTTTACCTGACACAATGCAAACAATTTTCAAGGAAAAGTTTTAGGAACATGACAAAGTTCATGGTGTCGACATGGCCTTTAAATTATCTTGATTCTAATTCAGCTGACCGTCTTTTTGAAGTATTGGACAAACAGTTTTGATCCATGGAGGCCCCAGAGTGCAACTTGCAGCACACACACAGAAATCACAGAACACCTCCAGAGGGCTTGTGATGTTCATGTCTAGAGGGATCAGAGCTGCTCTAATGTCACAAGGGGAAGTTACACGGTATATAGCAAGTTGTTTTAATGTTATTGCTGATTGGTGTTCATTACTAAACTGTTGTAAAAAACAAATCAGATGTGTACCTTTAAATCCTAATTTAATATGCAATGATTAATGGACTGTGAAGATCTCAATGATAGCTCCTTATGTTAATCAGATGATATCTCGGTTGAAATGCTCAAATACCAACCATATAAATGTAAAAATATATATTGCAAAAATTCCTCCAAATGTTTTTTTCAGCCAGTTTTCAAGCCTATTATAACAGACTCATCCATTCTAATGAACATTTATGTGCCAAGCCTGTCCTATTGAGGCCACTAGCTCCTCACACAGAAAATTAGGGCAAATTCTTCTCTGCCTCTCCAAACTAATTAAAGGAATTAACTGATTGGATGAGCTACAACTCCACAAAATGCATAGCAGGTGCCAGGCAGTGGATTCAACACACAACACAGTGGGCAAGACTGGATTTTTTTTCACAATTTATAATCATAATTCCACATCATAATTTGGATTGATTATTAAAAAAATTCCTTTATGGTACCTTTCTTCTGATTAGATTGCAGGAAAAGGCTCTACCTACATCTATGGTGGAGAACAATTCTTTTTTTTTAAATGTGAAAGTAAAAATCCACATTGTCCCTGATGATATTCATTGAACCCTTTACTATTTATATCTAGCTATCACAGCCAGAGATCAAATCCAAAGCGGTGCTTCCATCTCCATATGCAACTCCCAATTCAGCCATATGAACTCACAACAAAAACACCTGCGCCCTTGCCAAAATATGCGGTACGCCTTTTTGCACTCTTTTTCATGCCAAGTGGCAGTCTTCTGAGGCTATATGACATTTTACTTAGAAAAGAAGAAAAGGGTTGGGTTTAGGGAAAACCGCAGTAGGATGGGGAATATTTGAAAGAAAGAGTGAAGCAAATGTCAGAAAAATAGCATTACTGTGTTTACCATGTAGTTCACTAAAGGCATGATGGACAAAAAAATTGTTTTTTACTCAGCCTGTTTATATGAATTTTAAATTTGCACCTCACACATAAGGAGAAATGGGTCTCTTCAGAAATTAAAAATAACAGCAAAATCTATAACTGTTTTTATGGTTAATGAATTTGGTTTACAGTATCTTTATAAAGCAAATGACATAAAGGGTGGTGAAAATAAATAAATAATGCAGTAAAAGTAAGAATATAATATGGTACATGTATATGAAAATAATAATAGAAAATAACATGAATAGTACTGTAGATGGGCATTAAAGTATAGGTAATGAAATCACTTAAAAAACAAAAAAAACAAAATATATATATATATATATATATATATATATATATATATATATATATATTTACACATACATATATATATATATATATATATATATATATATATATATATATATATATAATGTGTGTGTGTGTGTGTGTGTGAATCCGAACACACAGCACTTTTTAAGCACATGCCTTTCTTTGTATTAATGTACAAGATGCCTCATATAGCACCAGTTGAGCTGAGGATAAAATATTCACATGCATTGATTATGTTGGCCCACTATCTTAAGACCTGCATACATATTTAATGTAAATTAGATGTACAAATTGGGGCATTATGCACGCACGCACGCACACACGCACACACACACACACACATATATATATATATATATATATATATATATATATATATATATATATATATATATATATAAAAGATAGTGGGCCAACATAATCAATGCATGTGAATGTTTCATCCTCAGCTCAACTGGTGCTCAATGAGGCATCTTCTTATACACAAATACATTTTGTTAAAATACACCTATTAGTAAGGCATGTGCTACACAATTTTAAATAACGGTTGAATGTATATGTGCTACTAAATAAACATCTTAGTGACAATAAAATGCATTGTTGACAAGTTTTCGGAATGTCTAGAGCATATAATTAAGGGAATCGTGACCAGGAACTTACTACCATGCAGCTGATTCATTATTTGCTCTTAAATCATAAATGTTGTATATCAGTTTCAGGTTGCAATATGTACTGAAAGTAATATTACAGCTCTATACTTAATAAACTGTTTCTGCACTACATACTAAGTCAGAATGGTTGTAAACATACAGGTGGGTCTTCATCTGGCCAGTGGTTCCCCTGTTTTAGCTAAGGGTAAATACAGGAAGTATAAATGAAAGATATAATTAGAAATTAGACATATAATCTTTATCTTACTTGCACAAACAATACGATTATATGTTAAGAACAATTAATTGAACTAAAAACAAGTACTGTAGTAAATAAACACCTATATATATATATATATATATATATATATATATATATATATATATATATATATGTGTGTGTGTGTGTGTGTGTGTGTGTGTGTGTGTGTGTGTGTGTGTGTGTATGCTTTATTACAGCATTTAACTTCACACTGTATACTGTACTGTAAATAAAGGATTGTCACTGTATTCATTTTGACTCTGCAAAAGGATAATGGTATTAATAAATAAGAAGCTATCATATTATGCAATAAGATAGATTCAAAGATTGGGAACTGAATGTGAATTTTTAGCTAAGTTCCCAAATTAAACAATTGATTAAATTCTATTTATTCATAAATAATAACAAAAACAGTCGTTATCATGATTAATTGTACAGTCTTGTGTTGTCACTCATGAATTTCCTTGTAATCCAAAATAAGATGACTTTGGTGAGAGGTTGCCTTACAAGCATGAGTGCACATGAATGACACCCTTTGCTGTCCAGTGAGCACTGGGGGGAGGGCAGAAACACTAGGGGCGAGCACAGCAAAGAACATATCTTATTAAACAGGACCCTTGAGCTAGTGGATGGCCACAACCAATTAATCTGCTCAGGCCATTGAAGGACAAACTGGAAAGTGAGGTCAATGTTATCACACATGCTCAGGGACCGCTTTGCTCAGTAGACTTTCGATGGATGAATGGAAGAAAGGAAAGCCGGATGCTCTGGTTGCAAGATGATTTCCACCCAGTAAAAAAAAAAATGCAATGGAAATTACCATACTTTGTCAATTTTAAATAATGGCATATCAAAGAGAACTCTCGTGTGTTGTATATGAAAGGAAAATGTTTGATGGTGTTATTCAGAAAGACATAGGAAATACTGTACTGGATTTTCATTACACAGATTAGATTAGCAGATTATTAACAATGAGATGTTGCAGAAACGTAACTGTTTTTAAATAAAGTATAAAAATAATGCTAATGTCCTAATAAACATAAACATAACATTTAAATACATGTTAATAAAATGTGTTATGATATTATAGGTTTACAGATTTTAATCAATACATTGTCCCTTATATACCAGTATTTTTTACAATGTAGCTATATCAGGTCACCATATCATGCATTATTATTTTAATGGTCCATTATAACACTCCTGTAAGATTACCCTATATGGTGTTATTTTACTAAAGATAACTCATTTAGTGTATGGTATAGGAGTGTTATAATGGACCATGAAAAAAACAATGCATTATACAGTGATATGAAATAGATATATTGTGAACGTTCTGATGTAGAGGAAAAAATACGTTTGGAGTGGTGGACATGGGTGTGTGCGAAGCACCCACCAGCTGTTGGTGATTCCATTGCTGTTCTGTTGCAGCTCGTTTGCTTGCCTTGGTGTCTGTAGTAACAACACAGAAAATTTTTTTAGTATTGAAAAAAGCAAACAAAGGGCAAACAGAAATCTACATTAACTGTGGTATATTGCAGAAGCGATAACAATCAGCATGTAAAGTAATGTTGTATTTTAATATTTAGTTAATAATTGCATTGTTGCAGTGCATTGCAGTTTAATAGAAGTGTTGTTTTTTTTACTCATACAGTAGATTTAATATAAAGCAGTTACTGTATTTAAATATGTTATCCGATTCACACTAGGTTATCTGAATTTCAATAAACATTGTCAGAAATGTATTTTGGTGTGTACCTTAAATCTACTCTGTGTGAAGAATATGTGACAAAAACTGGAGCTTAGCCCGTAGGAAGCTGAATATGTGTAAAAGGCAAGAACCATTAAAATGATGAATGTTCTCGTCTAGCAATGAAATAGCAACCTTTGTCCCATGTACTCACCAATGAAGACAGTTAGGGGTATTCGCAAAGTTGTAGGAACTCCATGATTGCGGAAAGGGCAAATGGATGGGGGAAAGAAAAGATGAAGTAGGATAGATGTGACAGCCATGGGGACCTTAGCAGTGAAAAGGCTCATTGTGTTTATGGGACGTGATATGAAACATGCAGAGGTTTCCCATTCCTTTCAGCCATAGGTCGCTCTCTGTAACAGGAAGACACCATTTTAAATCTTGTATAAACATGGAAATGGGGTAGCCTTTGAGTCTCATAGTATCCTTAATCAACATATCCTAACAACTGAGTTCTAAATTGTGTAATAAAAAACTATAGTATTGGCAACAAATCTGTTTTAATCATGTTAATCACAGTTACTAGTTGCCTGCTTTGAGAAAGTCAGAATAGTGCACGTGTCCTATTTTCCACTGCATATTGTCCGCAGACTCTAAATGACTTGGTGTAAAACTGCATATCTCTGTTTAACGAGCCTGCAAAAAAATGGATGCCAGATGCTTGCTTACAACTGCCTGTGTGGGTAAACTGTTTGCTTTCATGCTCTGTCTAATGCATTTCTCCCTTTTTTGTATACCATGAGCTATGTTCTTAATAAACGCTCCAATTTGGCTCAGACCACAAAGCCTATCTGTCACACAGACCGGCAGACCCACACAAACTCTACCTCAATAGCATTCAGTCCATTTTCTACTGCTGTAATGGACACTGCATTTCAGGTCAGGATGCTTCAGTAACATTTATGGTGGAGACCAAACTGTATGCAACTTGCGCTCATGTGCTCTGAATTGCAAAATCTTGTTTACAGCCTTGAGCCCAACACTGTTATCCCCTAATTGAGCATCAGTGTGCTCATCATGAGCTTTCACTACAAACAAAATGAACGCACAGAGCATGCTAAGTAGTTGTGCTGTAGAAACAGTTTATGCAATATCTATCACTCAGAGTTTACATTTTTCAATGCTGCATTTGGCAGCAAGACTATAAGAAGAAAAGGATCAAGTTCTCTTGCCAAATCTTGAGTGTAATTTGCTTTATCGTGCCAAAGTGCATTGTGTGAATTACAAAAAAGATATATAGATAAGCTCTTTATATAACATAATATTTTACCCTAATTCGCCTGTCCTATATATTTTGAAAGACTTTATGCCTCACTGTGAAGACTGTTTGGGAATTATATATTAGATAATGCAATGAGAACCTGGTAACCTTGTCTTTGTGACTGTCCTTGTGGAAAAAAGGAAAAGATTTGTAATGAGCAACAAAAAAAGCAGTTATAGTGCAGATTCTAATGTTCTTTAATGAACAACTGTTAAAGAAGACAATGCCAAACCATTCAAACTATTTATCAGTTGCGAGTTGTGATTAGGGACCACAATCCCCACATTCATAATTACACATTTGACCTGGTATAACACCTGCAGAGAACCAGTAACCTTTATGATTTTTCTCCATGTGACTTTTTGTGTTTGCCAAATCCTATTTGTTTGTCATATGCTTTTTGAAGGGAACTTGCTTTTTCTTTTATATTCTCACCCACATTATTCTCTCTTCCTTCATATACAGTATTACAGAAATTACAAAACTACAACGGGCTTAATGTCTTTTAGGATTTCCAAGTATACAGTGTAGAAAATGTAATATTATAATGTCTCAATGAAATTGCGATTGTATGGACCTTTTGCATTTATAGTTCAGACTCAGACTCCAGACGTATGCTCCTTATCAGAAGATTAAAACAAATAAATAGTGTGAGATTTAATTTTTTTTTTCCTTTTTTTTTTAATGGCGGTTAATGCAATCATAAAGTGTTAATAAGAGTATGCTACATAGTAATTGCTGGAACATGGTTAATATTTAAATGTACCACAATTGAGGAATGCACCTATAGTAGCTAACATAAAGTACACTTTATGAATAACTCATTTTTGTGGATGGCAAAAATATAAACATCAAACAAAAAAATAAACAATTTAATTTCTTGTGCATTATGTATGTAACTTGCTACTTTACCCAACCACTAATGTAATAGAGCTGACAAAAAATAAGTTGTATTAATGAGAACCAGACAACAGTACAAAAAAAAACAAACAAAAGATTTGTTAAAAATTCAGGCAGTCAGCCAATGACTGCAATCTACATAGGTCTACATTCTCCCGAATTATTTGGAGTGTTTAGGATCCTTAAAGTGTTTTCCTTAGATGACTTGATGGACTGTGATAGACAGCACAGTGTTCCATTCTAATGATCCCCTGGAAGCATTACCAGTAAGAGTCCTAAACAGTAGTGTTAGTGATATATAACCATATCAGTTCATATGTTTGCACGTTTGATATTTAAGTTATCAAGAACAAAGTGCTATGTGCCACATTTTTGTTTAAATCTTCTTTGTTATTCGAAGTTCGAGATCAAAATCTTCTTCTTCTTCTTTTGGGCTAATTTTAAATAAAACTCAATCTTTCAAACAATCTTTAAAATGCTAAATCCCCAACTGCCAGCTAAATATCTGCATCCCTACAATATCATCATGTTGAGATGTGTGAACTATGTGGCTGCCATATGCCAATCAATTATCATTTAATTTATGAAAACACTTGTAACCAATAACATATTTTGTGCTATTTTGTTTCAAAAATATTGCCTTCTGGAACAATAAGTCCTGCCAGAAATGTCATGCCATTTGCATTGGACTATTTTTAAAATACACTGTTCAACCAAAACATTAAGACCAGTGACAGGTGAAATGAATATTGTTATATAGTATAATTACAAGATAATTAATATATTATCTTGTTACAGTGTCATCTGTCAAGGAGTGGAATATATTATGCAGCATTAAGATATATTAGTTCAAACTGCTGATTTGGCCTCATAGTTCACCCAGATCTCAATCCATTTGAGCATTTGTTAAATATGCTAGACAAATAAGTCAGTTTCATTGATGGCCAACCTCATAATTTACAGGATGTCTACTAATGTCTTAGTTCCAGACACATCAGTGCACTTTTAGAGGTTTTGTGGAGTTCATGACTTTTAATGTTGTTGTTGTTTATTTTTGATGTTTATAATGGCTGATTAAAGCACCAATTTCCTATATTTCCTGCATTTATTCCAACTGCCTGGGAGATTTCATGGTGAATTTAGCTTGTTTTGAGTTGTGTGTTTGTTACTATTCAGGTCTAGCTCAGACTATTGGAATATGTTATTGTAAAGGTTGTAAGCTTCCTGGAACATCACTCACACTAAATTGGTTTCAGTTAAGCATCATTTATTGTACACATTGACATGCAGAGGAGTGATGCAAACAAAACAGGTTCTCAAAGCTTTTGTTCCATTCCAGTTTTTTAAAGAACACCAGCAACAGTTCACCAGATAAGTAATTATAATTGTGGATAATAAAATCAAGGGTAAGAAAATGTATTGAGTGATGAGTGATTGACTTACAGCCAGCTTTTCATGTGCATATATATATATATATATATATATATATATATATATATATATATATATATATATATATATGGATTCTCCTTAGGTCTGTAAAATATCTGAGATCTTAAATGTCAGCTTAAATGGCACATTGCCTGTGTTTCTGCCCTGTTAAAAGTGACCCTCACAGAGTGGAGCACCGCATGCTGGTAATTGGACTACAGGGCTGTCAGTCATACTAACAGAGTGGACAAATAAGGTCTGTCCACATTCGAAGATCACCAGCTGCGAATGACAGGCAGCTTACACTTGATTCATCACAGACAGTAAGTGTATTTTTTCACATCTGGCGTGTTTGAGGTGGCTGCAGCTCTTCTTTGTTTTAGTGTTGACTTGACCATAGCTAACACACTTACAGTAGGTAACTGTTAACACATGGGGCCCTTGGTGACACCTGGTCTTCTTTTACTTCAGCCCTGATATGTGTTACACACTCTTCAGCATATGTACACACAGCTATCTCTGACATAGCATGATTTTTCCTGTGGTCAAGATGTCCTTGTCCTCTTTATGTGTGTGGCTAGCCACAATGCAGAAATGGAGACAAGGTGGTAAGAAACAGGAAGGGAGAGAGAGAGAGAGAGAGACAGAGAGAGTTCATGGCAAACTCTTCTGTTCCTCTTCTTCTGTTCTGCATCTAATTTCATTATAGATGCTCAGACTAAAGAATCTGTAGTTAATATTAAATAAGAATAAAAAAACACAACCCACCCTTCCTTTCCAGAATATTTTACCCACCTGTTTTTTTCAGGCCCTCACAGTTTGAGCTTCACTGTGCCAATCCATCAATTTAACCCTGAATTCCTTAGGATAATTTTTGTGCCAGGTGCCATAAGTACTCACACGACCTCTTCTCCATTCATGCCGAGGCAGCCACTCCCAAGCATAAACAGCCCCTTTCTGCATTTATTGTCTTTCTATAAAACTACAGACATGATACAGGTCTTTATGGCTGTTCATGAAGAAAATGAGTGCAAGCACCAACACCGCATTCTCATACTTTGATTGTTAGATTATGTTCTGTACCCTCATGCTTCAAAACCACTTTTACAAAGATTACTTTAACTGTATAAGTGTTACAGAAAGTACACAAATGTACAGCAGACAAAGTCACTTTATATATAATAAATAGTGTCGTAATCTGGGCCTTCAAACTAACTCATCCACTGAAACTTAATGCAGACATAAGGCTAGCATTACTACCACGCAGAAGCCTTTTGTTGCCATAATGACTTTTTTCAACCTTACTGCTGTGTAAATAATAGAAAATGGATTGGTAGTAGTGCTGCTGCCAGACGCTGCTGGGAGCATTAGCATTAGCAGTGGAGTCACGCCAGCCCGCTTTCATGCTCTGATGTGCGGATGGCAAAGCACAGCTAGCAGTGATTGCTAACGCAAGCATTTCATCACTCATGCTTAGAGTGAGACATGTGCTACTAGTGTTTAAATGTAGCAAAAAAGAAGTGATTGCTTTTGAAACATTTTTGTTTTCCTGTTAAATACAGAAAGCACATTTTTAACTCCCCATTGTGCAAAAAGAAGGGTGAGGAACCCTTACCTGCTATCGGCAATGACTGAGCGTTGGAGTGAGTAGATATGCCAGGAATTCATAAAGGGTTGTGGCTGGGAATGAATGATTGCACTTCACTCTGCCTGTAATGAACAATATGTCGGTTCCTCCCTCTTATTGGCAAGCATGAAAGGGCAAGCTTGAGTTGGAAATGAAAGTTAAGGGTTTTTGGCATTTATCTTAATGGGACGTATGAATGGTGTACATACGTATGTGTGTGTGTGTGTGTGTGTGTGTGTGTGTGTGTGTGTGTGTGTGTGTGTGTGTGTGTGCAGATAGATAGAACAAATTTTGCATTCAGTGTAATCAAAGCTGTATCATCCCTCACAATGAGTCAAAGAGTCAATGTCCCAAATGCATTGCACCCCAGCCAAGCAGTCAATATGGAAGCTATCTAACTACAAGCTAAATAAAGGTGTGTGTATGTGTGTGTGTGTGTGTGTGTGTGTATATATATATATATATATATATATATATATATATATATATATATATATATATATATATATATATGGAGACAATTTATTGCTTAAAGTATGCCAATCACTATAGAGAGTAGCTCAGTGCCAATTCACATAGTATATACAAGGTCAGCAATAACACCGACTAAAACACAAAACCATTCTCAAATCCTCAGAGACAAAAGGAGTGTTATAGACATGGGCCATGTTACATGTGTGCTGCTGGGATATTTTGTGATTTAGCCTTTTCCTGCATGCTAGGGGGACGAATGAAGACAGACAGCACAATCAGCAACATTGTAAGCCAATGCGTTGGGGGATGCTACTTCATTAACTGCAGAGAGTAGCAACACCATCCCAACCAGCATTACACCACCATTATGTACCAGAGGCCAGAGACCACAATAACTGCTTTTTTCTGCTATATCTGCACTTTCTACCGGCTCATTTGAGACCGATGAAATATGGGGTGTGGGACATTTGCATGAGCCTTGTAGTGCCTTGTACCAAGGAGCCATTTTGCTTTTTTCCTTCTGCATCTCTGGCAGCAGTCTTTATAATAGAACCAATTTAAAGGAATCTCATATAGGTTTTGATTAACAATTGCCCCATTAGTTATAAAATAAGGAGGAACAATAATTACTAAAGGGTTGTGATTACTAAAGTGGGTAGGACATATGTTCAGCTTTCTCATAGACCTTTAATTGCACCAAAGCATTCTTACAGCCTCTTACTGGCTCTAAGGATTAAAGATGCACACTGTTGAGAGACGGCCACCGGCAGCATTTACTCAAAGATACACCATGCTGCAGTCTGCATTTATCAATCTGTCACTGCTGGTGCTGAAAATGGCACGAGTCAATACAATAAGACAACAATGGCCATTAATCAACTGTCTACCAAAATGTTTCTGTAATTCTCATCAACAGGGTTCACAATTGCATGTTTGTCAAGCATAGTCTCTGGTGTCTTGCTGAGGATATGGATTTTTCTGCACCAAACTGAGCAGTCCCCATGCGCACCAGCTTTGCTGTGGCTGATTTTGAATAGACCCAGTTCAATCAATAACTATTGGATTGAACTCTCTGAGTTCCAAATATGGCAAGAGAACTTATCTATATCTCCTAGTTAAAAGCATAATCAATCTTGATCCAAAGGGACAATGGGTTTGAGCAGCCTTAGCCATGCATAGACAAATATTAATACACCAACAGGAGGTTTTTTCATTGAAATGCTATCTCAGCGCAGAAAATATATGATCAATTGCTACTCTCAGAACAATTACTAAGATGCCAAGGAGATCAACAAGGGTGAACAAGTTGCTTTGAGAATGAGAATAATATTATGCTAAATTAGAGCCATGTCAAATCGAATCCAATCAAATTTTATTTGTCACATACACATACATACAGGGTACGACATGCAGTGAAATGCCATGTGTCCTTATACTGATTGGGATCATTTTTATAGTAGTTACTTTTGCTTTAAAAATTAAGGAACAATCACTTTCTCAGTTTTAAATGATATACAATAGTTGAATCCACTTTCATTCTGGTTCGACTGAATTGTTTTAGTCTGTCTGTTTGAATGCACCAAGAAAAAAAAAAGGAAAAAAGGAACTGCATGGGGTTACCTGCATGGGGAACACAAAGAAAGCACAGAGAGGAACATCGGTTGATTAGAAAAAGTGAAATTTCATTGAAGATTCATGACACCATGACACCATGTTTTAATGGAGTTCGCACCCTTTGATTCCACACCAGTGGTTAGATGTAATCTTATTAGCGCTTAATTGTGGTTCTGAGGTTCCTGCCCATCAGGAGCTCTGATCTTTACTAACAGAAAAAGCAAGGCTCATCTAACTCATCAAGCCTTTTCTTAGTGTTTGCTTTCATTTCTCATTTCATTCTCTATCAGCATATTATTTCTTCTCATCACATATCCACCCCATAGGCAGTATTTCCAGATATATAGTCAAGTGAATTTGCTCAAATAAATTCTATCCAAATTCTATTCTTTTTCCAAAATATCTCATCTGTACTGTCAGGGAACATATTCAAAACTAAAAGGCTTTAAAGAAAAATAAATAAATGCACAAGCCCAACATCATTTGGATCAATTTCCCTTCCCCCAGCAACCTTATTTCAAATGTTGTGTTCTCAGCAGAAGAAAGCATCCCTTAACACCCCTTATTACTTATGGAGGGAAAAAAAATGGTTGTGACAGTTTTCACAAAAATACAAATCTATACCCTAAATATACACTCAGTGCATGAAATAAATTGCAAGGTGGACGAGAATGACTGTAAACATATATGTTTTTAATTTAGAAAGCAGATTTGCTGATATGAGCATTTGACACCATAGGGGAGATCGCTAGCTTAGTGTCAGAGTAGGGGGTGGGGATCTGGAAGTGCATAACTGAGCAACTGCCTGGTTGAATCTCCATAGCCTAGGCTAGCAGAAGGGGATTTCTTAAGTACTTATAACAAAACTGTCGAAAGGATTTTGCATTAAATCCATTAAATCTTACTTTTTCTGGTAAGAATACTGAAAGCTTTCAGGGAACAACACAGTGAAATACTATACGTGATAGAGTCATTTTAAGGCATATATTTGTATGTTTAATCATTTAGTATTGTATGCGCCCAGAAAAGTGTAAAATGGCTCAGATGGCTTTTATTAATATTTGAATGACTTATATTTCACTATTGAATGTTGATGATTTGATGGAAAAATACATCTTTTGAGCAGTGCCAGTTTCAAAAGGAAGTGGTTTAAAGGTATGACCATATTCATTACAATAGAACTAAAATAATTGTATTTGTTTAAAACACTCTCGATCTACACTAGAGTTTTAAAGCATTTAAAATATTTGCTGCAAAGACTGAACAGGCTAAAAAAAACCTTACATCCCTATAAATTTCATGCATAAAAACGTTAGAAGACTTGGCCTGCATCATTTTCATCAGCCTTGTATTTACTTCATGTCTCTCTGAATGAATGCGATTGTGAGTGAACATGCAATCCCCTTTAAAAAAAAATGCAATTTGAAGGTTGCACAAAGTGACATTAATATTTAACTAAACTATTGAGCTTGATAGCAGGCACAACAGCCACAGTGTTACACTTTGGCTGTTGTGCATCACCCGACTAAAAATACATAGTTTTGGAATATCTCAGTGGTTTCAGTTCACACTACCAAGTGAACAATTGTGTTTTTGCTGGGCAGAGACTCTGTCTTAGTGTAGAAGGAAGGCCAAAATGTGTTGCTTTTTTAAATGTATGCAGATTAATATGGACATAGCTTGAATAGCACATAATCACTTGTGTCAGGATCAAACCTGTGACCCTGAATCTGGTCTTGCTGTTTACAGTATGTTCATTTGTTTAGGGGGAAACAGAGTTGCCCTGTCTTATATTTCATACAATAAGCCCTAATGAGTCATAAAAGACATACCAACAACATTGCAATGTTATGAAACTTACAGCAAACTAAAGACCTTTCTGCACTCTGTAGACATGTCTCACAGCAGATTATTTTAAGTTCACTGAAAAGAGAAGCTTGTAGAGGACCTTTTTATACAACTAGTCTTAGTCTCCATTTGTCTCAATGGTTTCCTTCTCTTTAGATACGTTTGCTCATACTATGTCCTCTGTACTAAATTAGCAAATGTTGGATGCAACCGTATTCATCACACATAAATATTAATAGGAATATTTTAGAAATTTGGAAATGGATATAAGGGTGGGGCTGGGAATAAAAGGAAGATCACTTCATTCTGTTGGTAATTATATGGTTTTAAAAATGTTTCAAAGAGTGTGATACATGTGGTACTCCTTTGGCAGATGCTGAGAATAACCATCATTGCATATAAAGGCATTTCTATCCTTAGCACATTCCCTACTTGCTTTCAGTGGTTTGAAGTACAGTATTTCAACTTTGAAATATGGCAGCATTTTGTACATTCATTAGTGTTGTGAAATAGCAACTTGTCCTTCAGTTGTCTTTAACTTTGATCTCCTTTATTCATATATGAATTATGTATAAAATAATTATTTTGCTAACCTAGTTGTGGCTGTAAGATGTTGCTGACTTGCTTTACATGCTGTAAATTTCTTCAGAAGGAGCTTTACATATATTGTTAATATATCTTAAACGTTATCATAACTTTAAAGTTCCTTATATATACACACATATACATATGATTAACGTCACTGACACTCTTTTCCTCTTGCAGAGACAGAACACGAGCATTCTTGTGAACAGTGTGGTGAAAGAACTTGAGCAATTCCTTTTAAAATAGTTATGTTTGCACAATGTACAATTCATTGCAAATGATTTTATGAATTCTCTGTGCTGTAGTGGTCCACATATGGTGGAAATTCATTGATACTGTTGCTGGAGATGGCTTTAATAAACTTCAGTGCTCTTTATTGGGCTGATTTTAGCCATGGCAGGCTGGAGAAATGTATTGCTAATGCATTTTTTGCTAACACTCAAGGTAGCACTCATGTTGTTAGCTTTAGCTTGAGTTCCGATTAAATTTTTAGTAAAATTCCTAAAAAATGGGTTTGTGGCTACAATTTCCAACAACTGTTAATGAGCTAATGAGCATTTTATACAGCTATGATTTCAAGACTGTCAGACTAACAGCAGGGGAGATAAGTTTACAAAAAATATTTTATTTTTAAGTTGCTTTGAAGCATCCCCCAACCTTTTTTTCATTATTTTACCCCTAACCCCTGCATTATATACACCCTTATTCAGCTAAATCAATTTTGGATTAGTGGGAATCAATAAATCTTAGAGTTCCACAGCCAGTGAGAGTCTTTATTAGCTAAAAGACCTGACATTTGCAGTGTGATAAACTTCCAGGCAGTGTGTTTGTGCATGAGTCTTGTGATTCTTCCCTCATAATTTCAAGATAAAGCACTTGTTTCCTAGACACCTCCTGAATGCAGCCAAGCAATGCAACTAGCCAATGAACTGAAAGCGCAAAAGTAAAACTCCTGAAATGCATAGCTTTTTCACTTCCAGTGAAACAGCCACACAAAAATGTATTAACTGTCAGACTTCCCATTTTCTGTTCCAAAGTTTAATATGAGCTAAACGGGGGGATTTGAAAACCACTCTCTTAATAGAGCCTTTCACGGAGGCACAGGACGACAAACAAGTGCTTTCATTCAGCGCCATCCAAAATGCAAATGCCCCTGGCCCTTAACACTTTTTTTATTGAGGTTCCCATGTCACAATATGGCATAGAGTGCATCAGTGCCTGCTTTTGCATGTGCGCCATCAGAGCAGTGAAACACATTAAAGTTTTCCAGACCGAAAACAAGATGTGGGGTTTTCCTGTATAAGAACTGACATTTTAGGCATATTTGTTAATCAATCTAGACTTTTATTAACCTTATATTGCCATTATTGTGAACCTATGCTGTGTAGAATTGTGCAAATGCTTCCCGATTATTGTGATATTAATATCGCTCTAAATAACTTGTAACTGTTTTTCGAAATCTTACAATAAATCAATTATTATCAATAATCAATAATTTGCCTATTCAACAAAAGGCACTAAATGCAATGATTGTTTAGTTGTTGTCACACTGTGTCTTTGGAAACATTCAGAAAAAGAAGCTATGAACCGTACAGGATGCAACAGAGGACACTTTTTCTTTGAACCAGTTAAAGTCAGGCATGTCAACAGTTTTTCTAAGGTCACCAAGTTTCCGCCACAGTCCAAACAGAGGTACTTAAACAGAGGCTTTTGTTTTGACTCAAGCCGATTCCTGAAGACGGAACTGAAACGCAGGTAGTCAAAGAGTCTCCTGCTCTCTGCAGTGAGTAGATGCGCTGCCTTGCACACTAATGAGAGCTTTCCTTTTACAATGTAGAAAGCAAAAGCAATTACTTCCTTATCTGGGCTTCGCAAGACCACTTTGCTCTTCCAAGTTGAGGGTAAAAATACATAAACTGATTACTTCAACTTCAGTTGGCCTAAATTTCAGTCTGGCCCTTCGAGCTCTACATAGCAGTGAGCTTTACCTTCAAAGAGAGCAATTTCCCAAATTGAATTTTACACACTTATTGATAGATCAAAGTTCCTACATGATTGCCAAGTCCTGTTTATACTGTAGAAGCCTGCAAGTGCATGATCATCATATTTCTTAAAAACTGTTCTAATGTTATTTTATGTTTCCTAAAAACATAAAGGCAGAAAAACATAAATCAGATGTTGGACGGTGTACAACACAATTCATATAGTTTCTGTCTATATACTATATTCTCCTACATGATATTGTTTATTTATGAAATAGCAAAAAATTCCATTGTGTCAACTAGCCTTGTATGGTATGTATTGGTGGGTTTGTGAAATCTTAGAATTTACTACAAGAGTCTCAACAGCTAAATATTAATATGTAAAACAATTTGAATGATATTCTAGAAAAAGAAAATAAGTCAGTTAAGTAGAAAAGTCTTTAGTTCTATGTGGAAAAGTGCTCAAAGCCGATTCTTTTAACATATATGAATTTTCATGAGCATTATCTAGGGACATAACCTATTTTCGTTCAAATTCTCTGCCTATTTTTGCTTGTTTCCCCACAGTGCCATATTACTCATGAAAGAAAGCTTTTTGACATATTTTCTGTTGATGTCGTATTTACAAAGCTCAACTCAAAGGCAGTGAATGTGAGGTGTGGCTTCCAGAACACTCTGGGCAAAAGTTATTCACTGCAGATTTTGGTGACCTCTGAGATAGACAGTGATTCAGCAAGCTATTACAGTATCCTGTTGTCTCTCTCTCTCTCTTTCTCTCTGTATTTTTCTCTTTCTCTGTCTCCCCCTCTCTCTTTTTGACACATACTGTACATACTGCCTTTTCATCCTGACTGGATGACACTTTCTTTACTTCCTTTGTATGAAAATGGGTTTCTATCAAGTGGAATATTACTTTATTGTTGTGCAACTTATAAGTGATTGTCCACTACACTCTTTAGCTTGTTTATTTCTTCACATCTTTGAAGTTTTTGTCAGGAGTACACAATGCAAGCATGCTGTTCAAACTAGCCTGATTGCTCAGCTGTACACAGTCAATAGATGAGAGCAGAGTCAAACAAAAGGACTGTCAAAATAAGACTCATCTGTTTCTTGGCATACCAATAACAATGTTCAATCAATGTGGATGAATCATGTAATGTAAAAGTGTAATGCTAAAATATTATTAATAACAACTTGTTAAAAGAGAACTATTCATATTTTCAGTTGATATATTAAAAAAAAAAAAACAATTCCTTTACCAAACCCTTCTCTTAAAGGAAATTCAGTTTCCTCAAACATGAAGCCATTGTTACTGATTAGTACTGAAAGGCATGTTGATGCAAATGCAGCAACACTCTATGAGTGAAATTCATCGAGAGGTTTGACAGTCATGCTCAGATCATAGAGCGCAGGATGAATAGAAATGTACAATAAAGGAAAAAGGAACGCTGCTCTCTTTCATCTGAGTCATTACAAGTCTTCAGAGAGTGTTGCAAACATCTGTTAAGTATGCACGCTACTAGTAGCCCTGCTGGCCTCTTTGTTAATTCAATTCACATTTACTTTGGCTGACATCATAGTTCAAAAGGGTAGTAGCAAAATTATGCTGCTGCCCTGAGTAATAATTATCATGTTAGCATATGATTCTATATTCAGAGGTCTGGTTCAATGTGAATATTAAGCAGAGTGACTGCTATTAGATGTGAAGTGTTTAAACAGATTCTGATCAGGAAATGTATTAGCAATTAAACAGAAACAAGATAATTGTAAATGCTAAGTGGCTGAATGCAGAGAGAACTATTATGAGTTGCAGGTATAAGTAGGTTATAAATAATTTTCTTGAAAGCTCATATTATTTAGATGTTTAAATTGTAAAGACTCTGTCAATGTTTGCAAATTTCGTAATAAATCTCAGTTTATAAGCAAAAAAAAAAATCCGATCCACACTTGTCAATCGCCAAAAAGCAAAACATTCAATTAAGAATTGACAACAAAAGCCAAGGAAATAATAAAAAAAGGAATGAAAGAGCTGTCAGTCATTCATATCAAGCATAAAAACCCTTTGTCAGATGAATGGCAGCATATGGAATGCATCTTTCAAGAGCAAATCTGACTAACAGAAATGTATGCCAAATGTAAAACAGATGTGATAGACAAACTCGAGTGTGTAAAACATTACTTTTTTTTTTTTTACAAATTTAATGACTTGTTTAATGTTACACACTGTATAAGAGAAATTTTGTTGAAAGTGTGAATGATGGAAATGCCCTTATTTTTCAGTGTGAGAGAAGCTTATGGTAAAGCCACTACTTTGGAACCCCTTTTTATTAAGCGATGTAATGTCCTAGCTCCCCTGTGACAAAAAGAATATAGTTTGTTTAAGATGGAAATAATCTGTGATTAATATTTAGTATTTAATATTCAACTTCACCAATTCTGGTTCCCTATTTTAATGTAAACATATGTGTAATATTGATCATTTGTACAAAAGGTTTTCCTTATTCATAATTTCTTTTATTAAAATATGACACTGAACTGGATTTGATTTAAAATACATCATAAGGATTTGCACATTCACTGTTATTAAAGCAATAAGGGGACATACCAAATTAAAATCTGAAATGTATGTAAATATTTCAGACATCCTTCTTTTTACTCATTTAAAAAAAACAACAAAAAAAGTTTTTTAAAAGAAGAAAATATATAATCTAAATAATAGTATCTAGTGACACTTGAATCACACATGGATGGATGCACAACATTTGTGTGTGTCCATGATATCCAGCCTATCCACATTCTCAAAACAGATATTTGGAGATATTAATTATTTATACCCACAATTCTAAACAAAATAGCAGCAAATTTTTCACATTATTATGAGGAGCAAAGCAGCATGTAGATTATAAAAATGCACAACAGAAAAAAATGCAAGACATAAATATATGCCTACATGATCAGATCACCAGCTTCCAGTATGGCTGTAATGTAGTGTTTCTCAGTGTGCCTCCCCCTGCACAATTTGTGTTTTTCCTTGTTCCCAATTCACCTGATACAACCAAAAGCGAATGAACAACCCTGAAACAGATTGAACTGGGTGTGTTAAAGGAGGCAAAGCATGAAAATGTGCAGGGCAGTGGTTCTCAGAAGACTGTAAGGAAATTGCTCACATTATTGGCCTAGTGGGTTCAAAGCTCCCAGATGTGCACCGCAGGTGTTGCTATACAATAGATCACAAGGCCGTAAGGGTCACTGCAATGTAAAACGAGACCACTTATAGTTATAAACAGTGTGTAAGAATGCATAGGGTATCCCGGAACTGACTAAACTACAGACTGTAAAGATGATTTAAACCAGAAGTCCCTTGGAATACAGCAAACTATAAATTTCAGAACTTGCCTTCACTGAAAAAAAACAAAAAAAACAAAAACAAAACAAAAAAAACCCAAAAAAAAAAAAAAAAAAAATATATATATATATATATATATATATATATATATATATATATATATATATATATATTTTTTTTTTTTTCAACAGAAAGCAACAATGACTGCTAGTAAAGTAATTAGCCAACTCAATCAAACGTGCAAAGCTAGCAGAGACATTTACATAATAATAGAATTTCAGAGCACACCTTGTACAAATTTGCCTACATGCCCCAGGATCTCCTAATCATTTTTAATGTGTCTGAGAATAACAACATGAAGTGTGCAACCTATTTAACTTTTAATTTTCTTACTTTTTCATTTTTGGGTCAAATTGTACACCCAGCTGTTTCAACCCTTTTTCATTTGTGTGTTATGTGTGTGTGATCCCTTATAAAAGGCTATTTACTTAACTTCAGGAGCACTGTGATAAGAGCTGGGACTGCTTTTTTTCACTTTGGGCTCTTTATGTAAGAAATGAATCATCAGTCATTTAATATTCCTGCATTTTCAAAACCATCGAGACAATGCTGATTTATTCATGAGCAATCACTCTCATCCAGGAACAAACACACCAACACATACACAAACACATATAGTCATCTTCAATTCAATAGACATTTTACAGTATTCTGTAGCCTTGTTTGATTGCAGTCAGCATGGCAAATAAAATTCACTTAATTCCCCCCAACCCACCCTCAATAAATTCCATAGGATTTCGCTTTCATTAAGTGGAACCCACAAGCAAAGTTAATCCTTGGTGCAATTTTCCGCTGTTGGATTAGTCTTGTATATTAACATCACATTCCGTCGCTCAACCCTGACCTCAGTCCTCCAGCTCATCTCTCCTTAAAAGGCATCAGCTCAATGTTGAGACCTTATCTTGGCAAGCTAACCAGAAGTTAGCTGGAGCTTATCTCATTAAAGCGGCAGGAGGAGAAGAGGCTAGGATATGGATGCTTCCAAGAAACATTAATCTCACTTGTTGGAAATCTGATTTCGCAGCACAGGAGGCGTTTGTTTGGCGGCACGCTTTCCGCCTGCAGCCCTCTGCAATGAACTTCCTCTCCTGGCAGGTGGGAAGATGATGGTGATGATCCACACAGAGCACTATGCCTGCAGCACTGCTGTATTAAATTATTATCGAACCACTGAACTACTTTCATTTTGATTAGGGACACATTTCTTTTTTTTTTTTTTATTCCAGTTCTTTGTAGTATAAGCTCTAAAACCACTCTGAGCACATTTGTTTAAAGGGTTTAGAGGTAGTATGTTGCTATGCATTCTAAATGACTTGGATGGTTGTTTTAGTGAATTTGTCTCCTTGACTCCATGTTTGTCCAACGTTCTCAATTGTCTTGTGTAAACGCTCAAAATGCCCCTGAGCACCAGACCTTTGACTTTGTTAAAGCTGAGTACTCTGGGGGGGTTTGAGCAGCTCATCAATTTCTAGGGTAACATGATTAAAATGGGTTGAACAAGACTCATTTAAAACCTGTCAACATCAACAGTCCATAAGTGTGGTGAAGGGAGCAAGAACCCCTAGTTAGCCTGTCTCTTACTGTTTATTTATTTATTTTGTATTTTTCTTGACAGCATGTTTATCCTTAAAGTTAGATTGCAGTAAGTTTGAATGAACCTAACATTTGGTGCTAGGAGTGTTATTATGATATGTGATGTGTGTTTGCCCGAGACCTCTGGTGAGGCTGCCAATCAGGAAAGCTGATCACATAATGGTTCTAGCCATCATCACAGGGAGTGCCATCTGTGATCAAGTCTGCCAATGGAAAGTCTGGAAAAGATTGAGGAGACAGAATAAATCATTGAATAGGATTTTAGTAGTGCAAACTATCTCACACACACAGCAACTGTAAATGTCTCATGCAATTGTCACCTTGAGATTTACCATGCTTAACATTTCACTCACCCACATACACTGTAGTTTGGGGGGGTTTGGCAAGGGAAAAGGTCGGCTCCAGGCATGCAAATGCTATCTGTGTCCATGCTTGACTACACTGTAAAATAAATACCTGATGTGATTCAGTTGTGGTGTATGTTGCTCTCACCTATAAATTAAGGTCTGGAATCAATTTAGAGGCTGTTAATGTGTCAAGGCTAATAGGGAACTGCATATAAACACTGATGGGTACTTCATCTAGAGAGGCATATGGCAGTAGAGTTCATAAAGAGCACCCATCAGATATCCAGACATAATTTTAGGCATGTGTGAGTTCAAAAGGAGCTGCTGAAAAATAAACGTTATGGCTTTGAAACTGAATAAAAACACCCGCCAAATTAAACTTTTTCTAAACAAAAGAAAATCAACCAAAACAAAAAAAGTAAAGCATCAAATCTTTTTTTATGGTGACTAGATGCAGGTAATTTTTATATCTATATTGACCATACATGTTTTTAATGATTAATACTTTAACTTATTTTTGGATAGAAATTTTGCTAGAGATTTTAAAGTCGAGCACCAGACCTAATAGCTCTATAAAGGAACAAAACTTTAGTAGATGGCTAGGACTAAGATTCTGAAAAAGCTTTGCGGATTTCAGTTAGCTTCTTAGTTCAGCAGTCAGGGCACTGATCAGGGAGTCAGACATTTAAAAGGCTGTTTTAAATTTTAAATCATTCCTATTTATTGGAACTTTTGCTTTCTGAAAAATGCCATGAGTCATTTCAAAAACAAGTGTGGATTATTGTTTATTTTATTCCTATGTTTAAAACATTTTTAAAAACCTCTTAGGTACGAATTTAAATATAAGTTGCTTATTATCACTGTTATAGCTGTTAACTTATTATGTACTTTTTGTGCTCTATACAATATATATAATGTTTATTGATTTTTTTTTTTTATCTACTTTTTTTTAACCTGCTAACCTATTATCCCAGTGGTGGACCGTGCATTTGGTACCTGGGCTTTCAGTGGGGACTTACTCGACTTAATCCACCTCTTAATACCACCACTATCACGTCACAATTATAGAAACCATCAATACGCCATGAAATATAGAAACCATCAAAACGCAATAGGACAATGCGTGGCATTACAGAGAGAGAGGCATTTCGCATATGGAGGGTGAATACTATTTTACTAAAGCAAGCACCAAACCTCTACACTACAACCGCAACTGTGCCACCTACACCATCTGGAGCAGTTCAGAATCAATATTTGTCTAATAACATGGCAAAAACATAAAACATTTAAACAAAATACAACCTACTCACCAGAGATGCATACTCATAATTTGCACCACTCCTCAGAAGCTGTATGCCAGTGGTACCACTCATAGGCACTGCTATGGAAGTGGCAAACAAACCATTTCCCGGGCTTAGACAAGCTAGCTAGATTCGAGGTTGGCCGACGTCTCCTAGATGTCTAGCTTTTCTTGAAAATTTATTTTTAAGAATGTCCTAGACCAAATCAATTTCTCTTCCTCTGTCAGCCATTGTGGGCATTAAAAAACTCTAATTTAGATGTATTAATGTGTGCAGCGTGCTACAGGTGTGTTTTGCTAGTCGAACTTGGTTGTAACCGTTTCCCTCTGACAACCAATCTTGAAATCTGATTGGTTAAAGAAACAGACCCATTGCTAATATAATCTAAGGCACATCGGCCAGCACTACTGATTCTAAAGGCCCTGGGCAGATTAGATTGACATGGCAGCACACAGAGGCTAAAATCTGTTTGGACAGAATCTAACATCCACATACTCATACTGGAAGCAGTGCAGCCAAGAGAAACTCTATGAAGAGTTTGAAGAGAATAGATTGCTGGGAATAAATTAATACAGTTTCATGAAAAAAATATTAGAATTTAGGTTGTAAATGTAGGTCAGTGTTTTTGATAGTGTTTAGGCCAGCAGAAAAGGCCTTGCTGGCCCTGACAGCCCACCACTGCAGTAACCTATGAGTAAATTTGAAATTTCTTGATGCTTGCTATTGATAAATACTAATAAGAAATTGGGTTATCAGTGTGCCCAATATGGGGTGAGTTAATATTCTTACCAATGCCTGCATTTACCAGTGCCATTAACATTATATACTGAGTCACGACATAGGGAGTGAGGGAGCTGATTGAGATGTGGCATATGTCTTAGTTAGATTATCTTAGATACCTTTATAAAAATTGGCTTTTGGTCTTCAATGATAATGTGGTGTGGATGCAGCAAAAAGCATTTTTTGTTGGTCTAATACTGATGAGCTTCTCATGCCACTAATCCTTTAATGTTCAATACCCTACTTTTTATACCTCAGACTATACAGATGCTCTAGGGGTTCCTTTGTAAAGCCAAAACATAGAACACCAAAGACAGAATGGTGGAGTTGATCAGGACCCAGGTGAGCACATGGTGCAGGTTGTCAGTTTTGCCTGAAGGTTACACTGAGGTTATTTCCTGTAGCGGAGAACACCTGTGCTCCCTGTGTGCCGCATTTGGCTTGGCGATTGATGCGATTTGTGGGGTTTTTTTGCAGCTAGTGCAGTTTTTTTCATGCAAGTGGTCTGATTGGCTGCTTCTGCATTGCCCTGACTCTCTGCAAACTGCTGTTTTGAGTAGCCAGTAGATAAGGTTTGTCAAATTATTGTAATTATACGTTATCAATGTAAGCCATTATTTAAAAGAACTCTGAAAACTCTGAATAAAAAAAATATTACTATTAATGAGGGATTAAAGCTAAAAACAATGGATGCACAAAATGTTTGTCAGAGTTGTTTTGGTTTGTGAATGCCAGATCAGATGACCCTGGAAGAACCCTGTAATGCATGGTGGCTTACTGTGAACCATGGAGAAGGGGGGCACAAAGGCGCAGAGATGGTGAAAGAGAAGGGGAGGGGGGGGAGTTGTCCTCTCGGCAGTACCAAGAACAATGTCAGGTTTGTTCAGCCTAGCTGAACTCCAGAGAGCTGGCAGCTTTGTCCATCCTTTCCGCAGCTTTATTCTTCCCCTTCGTCCACTGTCCTTCACTGCTTACCTCTGTAAGTGCTTGTGCAAAGTTCATAAGGCTTCCCTCTGTTTATGCAACTCATAATAGCAGTCCCATCCTGCTGGCACTTGATGGGAGTGCCAAGGGACCTGGATTGACATAGCAATGAGTGTTCTCAGAGTCTGGTTTTGGCAATCCATTCTCTCGATTAAATACACCATGGCATTTGTCTTAAACCCCATTCTTAGTTATTTAAAGCACATTGACGTTTTGAAGCGGTGGATGATTCAAGATGAAACTTGTTTGTGTTATTGCTTAAATGAAGATGAATCACAGTGATGATTAATCACATGATTTCATCAATATAAACAACTCAGCTGAGTTATTTTAACTGATGGCAGCACCTTTATTGCCTTTCATTTGCCAGAACATCTGTTGCTCAAGTTCACACAGGACAGGTCTTTCCGGTTGATCGCAATAAGGTGTAAGTGATGTATTGCCTTTATTTGAATCTGAACTTGAGGCATTCATTTGAATATTAAACAACACATTGGTGTAACGATATATAGAAAGGATAGTTATGTCTCTTATATAATTAGTTAAGATAATTAGCTTTAGTCAGAGGGGATGAAATTAATAAAACCTTTAAAAGGCAAGCTTACAAATACATTAATTATGTTTGATTTCTAATTTTCTGGTGCCTGTAAATTAAATGCTATTACAACGAATTGATAGCACCTGTTAGGATCATATTTCCTACAGCAAACCCAATAAAAGCATGGACAATGCTGTACATGGCTGACATGTCAGCTTGATATAGGCTTATGTAGAATCTCCTCTGCATTTTTTTATATATTTTTTATTTCAAGAATTTATTTTCTGTGCTTTGAAGCCTTTTCTGTCTCTTAACGACCCGTAGCAGTAAAATTCAAGCATGACCCCTCTACCTTCCCCCCCGTTTCCAATTTTCCTCTTCCGGCTTTCCTGTTAAACTGTAAGTCGTACACCCCATTCCACATCATATATCATCCTGAATCTCCCCCTCACCCCTCTTCTTTCCAACATAATGGGCAAGGACTGGGTCTTTTTCTCAGTTTGCTGGTTAGGGATTGTTACTAGACCACCTATAGCTATAGTCAAATAAAAATCACATGCTCCTTGGGTTTCTGGTCATGTTCTGGATTATGTTCCCAGTGCAATTGATGCCAATTAGTTGAACATGAGAAGCCATTTGCAGCTGTTTGTAGGTGTCTTAGAGACCTGGAGCAGAGTGTGCTGAATCCATGCTTGCCTCTATGTGTGTATGTGTGTGTTTTTAAAGCATGTGTTCAATGATGCTATGATAGAAGAAATGCAGTTTAATGATAGAAAGTCAGTTATTATGAGTTATACAGTAATGTTATTTAAACAAGATTAAATATTGAATGCAGATAATGCATACGAATATGCATTATCAGATCTTAGCTTTGATTGCTTTCTTGAAGGTCACTTTTTTATTGGAAAAATCTATTTTTTAAAGTAGTCATCCCTTTTTTAACATTCCTTTACTGGTGCCCCCTCTCTCTCTTTCTCTCTCTCTCTCTCTCTCTCTCTCTCTCTCTCTCTCTCTCTCTCTCTCTTTCTCCCCTACCCGCTCAGTGCAGTGAATAGCTCTCAGATCAGGCTTTGTGCAGCATGATTGTCACTCACTTAATGAGCTCTTTTGCCAAGGGAGAGGCTCTGGCAGCATACGGTTTTCCTGTGCCTCCCATCTCGTGAACGCCTACAGAGTACTTTCTCAGCTCCTCGTATCACAAATTCTTGTCTGCATTCTGTTTTCAGTCTGTTGTAATGTGTATCAGAGGAAGGGGTTAGCCAGAGGCAGAAGAAAAGAAAAGAATGGACCGAGGACTTGTGAGTAGTGAGATTCCTGTTTTGTGTGCTTTGGCTGAGCTTGTTACAAGTGCGCCAGGTTTGGGATTACAGTAGCAGAGCAAGTGTTTTGGGTCTCGGCACATGTGTTATGGGTGGAGTCTTAGGAAGAAAGGTGAGATTTAAGATTTGAGGATTTTTTAAATTCTGATTTTTAGTGTCTAGGAAGAAATGAAAAATGTTTAGGTTTGGCTTTTTACTCATTTATTGTACTGTATTTCATACCATGTACATCTGTTGTTCTGTTTTTTGAAAAGTGCATCAGTTTAAATTGTATGTTTTATTTCCAAAAAAAAAAAAACATTTCTATCCTGCTGTTTTTATGGTGACAGCTGTTAGAAAGTTTCCTGTGAAGCTGGAAGTTCTCATACAGTTAATCGTAAAAGAAGAGTTAAAAGAGATACACGTTTATGTAAGCACTGGAATGATGAACAAGCACAGAACATTTTTACTATGACCGCCAAATCTTTAAACAGACTGTCATGGAGAGTTTGTCCAGATCATACCAGGAAGTTCTTACTTGTAGCATTTGGCATCACACATCCAGAACTTGAAACAAAGTGGTCATGTGTTAAATTGTGGAAGCAGAGTAATACGTAAAATCAAATGAGAGCTATTTACTCACTGCACCACCTCAAAATAACAATTCTCCACAGCACTGGGAAATCAAAATCTCCCTTTGGTGCAGAACACAAATTGGCTTCAGGTTCAGATGCCGCAGATCTGGAAGGTAATTTTCATCCATCTTTTCCAACTGTGACCAGTTGCTTTCTGGGAGATTGCCAACATCCGTCAGATGTTGTGAGTGGATGTGGTGAGAGCCTTGGCTATTTCTGTTTCTACGAAATAATCCAGCAGTCTCTCCTGTGAAATTGGTCCCAGCCACACACCCACTTCATGCCACTCAAAACGAATCACAGGCTAACATCATTATTGTCCTGAGAATGAATACTCCATGATTCACAGACTTCAAAGAGACAGAAATAGGAGATAAAAATCAGAGAAGGTAAATTCAAGCTCTCATTTACCTGCAGTTTTAATCATGATTTTTTTCTTTATGTGTTGTACTGTATGTACAAATTTCAATTTCTCTCTCACCTCTTTTTCTTTCCTTCTTTTTCCCCACTTCCCACTTGACAGCACATCTGTGATCACAGAGCCCTTACAATATGTTCTCTTTTATTCTTTACTGCCTCGCATGTAATCTCAGCTGTACAGAAAATATATTATTTTTCCTTTAGCAGTTTGTAGTTAAACTGTTCTTCCTCAAGTTTACTTGAAGAGAACCTCCCTATAGTTTACAGTACCACATGTGGCACTTAAATAGGCTTCCTGAGTCAAACAAAGGTGAATTGCAGTAAACTGTGCTAAATGGAAACAAAGAAGATTTAAGTTTTAAGCCAAATTCTTGAAAAAGGTGGATAAGATTAAGTGATTTTTTTTTTTAATGTTTGTGGATAATGAGATTAATCTGTTACTGATTGATCTCAGGTAAAAGTAAGGGATCTGTGAGCCACAAAAGCATCTTTGTTTGTCATCCAGGGCCCTAAATACTCTTTTATGGATTTTATTGTTCAGGTCAGCCACAGTTCTTTTTTCATGGCCATGCTAAAATCTTGATTCTGTGTTGTTTGTTGAACAACTTTTCAGAATTCTGACATTAGATGAATGATCCTGCTGAATGATCAAACCACAACCCAAATGTAACTCTTCCTATAGGCAGCAAGGTTATGTGAGTGCTATAACAATACTGTATGTGTTTTCCTTTTATTAGAGGTGTTATGCAAGAGGAAAAGCAGGTTTCCAGTTTGTACATAGAAAGTTAGGTAAGAAAAGATTTGTATTTGTATTTATACTGTAGGTATTTGCTTGGTTTCAGGAACTTATGATAGCAATAGCAAAATAAAGAGTGAAAATCCCTTGAATATAGTCAAGATAGATAGATAGATACATACATACATACATACACACACACACTACAGTTACACAAAAACAAAAATAGTACAATAGTGCAAAATAATGCAAGTGGCAACATTTACAGTAAATGTAAAACAGTTTTGTGTCAAAATCTTGATTATGTGTTCATTGAATTCTGATGTTTTAGATGAATTCTCCTGCTGAATGCTCAAACCACAACCCAGATGTAACTCTTCCCATATGTAGCCAGATTATCACATTAAGAACTCTTGGTATCTTCATGGATTCCAGAATAATCTATCATGTGTAATAGTAATCAGTGTTCCTTTTGTATAGGAGTTATCCAAAAAGCAACTTCTGCAAATATGCAACCATGATCCTTGAAGTAATTTTTGCCTTTCTAATCAACCCTGTCACTTTGAATGAGGAAAACAAATAGACCTTTACATGGTTCCAGGCCGATTATATGCTCAGTGGATATGAGCATTTCATTTGTATATTTTCTAATCTTTCCAGCATTGATGCATGACTTATGGATTTTTTTGCCTTTGTCATTTCATGTTTCTCAGTGATACAAGTATTAATAAATGACTAGTTAAGATTCAAGTGAAACAGTAATCTTAAAGAAAAAAAACAGTCAGTTGACAGTTAGATATAAGCATGTTTAGCATCCTTAGCAGTTACCAGAAGAGCGTCAGGCCACAAAATCTGTTCCATTGTCCCACTTTGTTGTTTATTGTTTTGAAAATGCCTATTGTTTTGAAAATGCCTATAGGTTTTGTTTTAGTCATTGCTAAGTTATAGCAGTTGATAGATTTGCTGACTGACTTGTTGGCCCATTTGAAGGATTAAAAATTATTTTGATAATCTTTATAAGGAAAAATCTTTTGGCAAAAAAATTAGTAGGATTAGTAGTGAAAACTAAAAAACATAGAAATCAATCAATAGGTTGCCTGTAAAACTGTTTCAACTGTCAAAATGTTTTGATGAATAAGGATACTTTTGATTTTCCACAATATTGTACGTGTTTGATTTAAAATACTACAAGATTTAAAATACATTACAGATATTAACTTCCCAGTAACAGAAATGTTTGTTGTGGCAGGTTTCCAGGAGAACAGTTTTTTTATTATTACAAATAAAATGGTAATACATGAAAGATTTTGTTAATTTACAGATTCTTATTGATTACATAGATGAAAAGACCCACCGTGCACACTGTGAGATGAGGTCAAATGTCAATTTAGTTGCATCTTTTGCCAGACATACTGTATAATGATATGTTTATAAACTAATAAAATTGTTTAGACAATTCGCCACATGAAAAGCAGTATGCTTTTAATGCAACAGGGTGGTATATGGCCAAGGCAATTCATTCAGACTTGGTTTATGCTTGACACATGTCACATGCTGGGGGATTTTTCAGATTCACTCCATTGTGCTGAATAGTACTTATAGTATAAGCTGCGATTTTCTGCAGAAATTCCAGTGCCTTGGGCAGTTTGCATGAGTCACCAATACTTCAAAAAATAAAGAAAATGAATGACTTTTCACAGTATGTGTTTCCCTTGTTTTAGTGGCATTATGCAAGAGAAAAGGCAGGTTTTCAGTTTAAATATATAAAAAATATTGATATATAAATATAGATACAATCTGATTGCCGTATTTTATTTATACTGTAGATTGTGTTGGTGACTTGTTTGGTATCAGGAACATTTTGTTGTGTAGCAAGACTATGTTTGCAAATTAAAGTACATAAAATGTGCATAGTTCATTTTACACCAGAAAGCATGACTAGCAGGATATATATATATATATATATATATATATATATATATATATATATATATATATATATATATATATGTATATATACACACAGTACAGACCAAAAGTTTGGACACACCTTCTCATTCAAAGAGTTTTCTTTATTTTCATGACTATGAAAATTGTAGAGTCACACTGAAGGCATCAAGGGCTATTTGACCAAGAAGGAGAGTGATGGGGTGCTGCGCCAGATGACCTGGCCTCCACAGTCACCGGACCTGAACCCAATCGAGATGGTTTAGGGGTGAGCTGGACCGCAGAGTGAAGGCAAAAGGGCCAACAAGTGCCAACTCCTTCAAGACTGTTGGAAGACCATTTCAGGTGACTACCTCTTGAAGCTCATCAAGAGAATGCCAAGAGTGTGCAAAGCAGTAATCAAAGCAAAAGGTGGTTACTTCGAAGAACCTAGAATGTGAAATTTTTCAGTTGTTTTACACTTTTTTGTTATGTATATAATTCCATATATAATTCCACGTGTTAATTCATAGTTTTGATGCCTTCAGTGTGAATCTACAATTTTCATAGTCAGTGTGGATGCATTTTTTTTCTGAATAAGGGCGTCTGGTAAATTTAAATGTAAATTACTGTCATAAGCTGTGTCTTATATTAAAAACTCCGACCTGTAATTTTATATATTTATCAAGTATTTACTAATAATGAATATTCAGACTGGTATGCAAAACAGACCTTTTAGAGAGAGAGGCTTCTAGTTAACTATATATATATATATATATATATATATATATATATATATATATATAGTTATATAGTATACCACTTAATCAGAGTGGTATTTTTTATATGTATAATAATGATTTGTAAAATAAATAAAAGATCAAAAATAGGGAATTAGGGGTATCTCTTACAATCTATTTTAAATCAACTAACTCCATTTGGGGTTTTGGGAACCCCTATGTTAATGACAGGTGGAGCTGACTATTGAGCCAAGTTATCTACCAGATGGCAGGTAAATAAGCTTCCTAAATAAATAAATTGGTCATTGCAGATCATTGATAATTCATAATCCTCTCTGCTCAGCTCACTAACTCAGCGACTGAGCTAATTTAAACCATATTCATTAACGTGTGTACTAAGGATGGAAATGGGGAACTATGGGTAAATTACTCATGGAAAAAACTACAGAAGAAAACTACAGAAAGCACTGTACAATAATAAAAAATACAATCAATGAAATAATCTCATGTAATGAAACCAAGCTTGCAATATCAGACAATACAACAATAGCACAGTGTGTATACACACACACACACTCAGACATCTTGTATGTCTGACTGCAGCTATTGCATCAATTTAGAATTGTGTAAATAAATATACAGCAAACATTTTGCTATTGTTTTATTTACACAATTATAAATTGATGCAATAGCTGCAGTCAGACATACAAGATGTCTGAGTTCTATAATAACTGTAATAGTATTCCAAATAATATTCTCAGTTATTACTGAATATTTACAGTACAGACCAAAAGTTTGGACACACCTGCTCATTTAAAGAGTTTTCTTTATTTTCATGACTATGAAAATTGTAGATTCACACTGAAGGCATCAAAACTATGAATTAACACGTGGAATTATATACATAACAAAAAGTGAACTGAAAATATGTAATATTGTAGGTTCTTCAAAGTAGGCATCAAGAGAATGCCAAGAGTGTGCAAAGCAGTAATCTAAGCAAAAGGTGGCTACTTTGAAGAACCTACAATATGACATATTTTCAGTTCACTTTTTTGTTATGTATATAATTCCACATGTGTTAATTCATAGTTTTGATGCCTTCAGTGTGACTCTACAATTTTCATAGTCATGAAAATAAAGAAAACTCTTTGAATGAGAATGTGTGTCCAAACCTTTGGTCTGTACTGTATGTCTGGTAAAAAATATTATGTTGATAATGTTTTTTATTTATATGGAAGTACTTACAAAAACATGTTTCCTTACTTTAGGAATCCATTTGAAACAGCAGAACTACTATTCTTACTGTTTGCTTTTGCCTGAAGTGCATCTTTGTGTAGTGAAGGCTTGACCTAGACCCTTGGAAAGCCTAATCAATAAAATCAAGGAAAGCATGTAGCAGTTTACTGATTTTAGGAATGTACTGGATTTGATGGGGCTTTTAAATTGTGTTTTTGCTAGAGTCAGGGGGCCTGTCCATCTCTGTCGCCCACAGCACGTTTCACTGTGGTCATGGGGTTATTCGTCATCCTGTCACAGGGGAGCTTAGGTCAGGAACTCCACTGTTCATTTATTGTGGTTGAGGCTGTATCCATCAACTTCATCATCTTTTTACTCTCTTGGTCATGTCTTAACACCCACTCTATCTTTCTGTGCATCTCTATGAAGCCTGCAAAAATCCATACTTTTACTCTATTTCTTTTTTTACTCTCCTTTTTAATGAACATCTTCTACTGCAGCTCCAATTAATTAATTAATTTTATTGGTTAACAATGGAACTGAATTGAACCACTGAATTAAATATTGTAGCTGTTTAGGGTTTTATAGCCAAGCAACTGTTATCAACATTTGCTTGGCTATAAAACCCTAAACAGCTACAATATTTAATTCAGTGGTTCAATTCAGTTCCATTGTTAACCAATAAAATTAATTAATTAATTTACCATTAGTGTTCAGTGTTAACAAATATAAGATCCTCAAAATGCTTTTCCAAATTCGATGAAGTTAATGCATTCTAAATTAGCAAAGAAAGCACATCATTTTCTAAGAATCTTTGCATATTTAAGCATACTACAACACTGTAGTGATGTAAGGCCAAGATTGCACACCTTTAGTGGTGACACTACAGTCTTATGGCGTATGGCTTGGATAACTGTAACATTAACTAGATTGTGTAGCATGAGAAGGTCACAGCAGATGACATATTGGCACAATTCTTTATTTATATGGATTGAATTTAAGTCAAATAAGTTGATATATAGAGTGTAGTCTTTGGCCTAGTATGAAAGAAGGGATAAAGCAAAAAAAAAGAAAAAAAACCTTAATGAATTGCCTTGCATTCAGAGCAACACTCCAACTCTAATTGGTTATTGTTTCATCATTCCCAAATATGTTTTTTTTTTTCATCTTTTATTTTCACCCGCTATTGAAAATTAGCTCATTGGACAATGAAAATTAATAAACAAGTGATTAAACACAACTAAAATAAAATGCTATAATCAGCTGCAAGGAAACAATTATTTGGTGATGTTAGTCACAGTCATGCCTGAACTATGTGGAAGGAGCCCAAATCAGATCGTCCACTGTTAAATGTGTTCGAATGCACTTTAATTCAGCTAGTATGAGTTAATCCAATTACCGGCCAGCATGAAAAACTCCCACACAATAAGTAATTTAACACAGAACTAGCAAAGAGTAGCAGATGGATTTTCCTAAAGTAACAAAAACCAGTGCTGGATGACATACTATACAAATTACGATTGTTCCGAAGCTATTTATTTACTCATGAGAACAGCTCATTTTTACATATATATTAACAATAAAATTCTTAAAGTGTCCCAGGTGCATACATCTAGGCAAAAAAAGGGTGCAAACACAAGGGTGTGTTAAGTGTGGGTGGCATGGCATGGTTTTTTAACTAAATGATCTTTACAAGGTGCCCCACTCTGTCACTTTAATTTCCCACCTTCCCAGTCCCTTGATTTATGCTTATCCGCAGTGCTAAAGGAATCCTTGCTGTGAGCTAGGGAAGTGGAGGAAAGGGAAAGAGATACTATCCATCTGAAGAAAGCATGCTCCAGATTTTCCTTGCCCCAGATTCCATCCTCCTCTCCTCCTTTTCTGGCACCTGTCATATACTGATGTGCTTCGGCAGTGCCAGTACTAGTAAGGGTCAGAGGTCACACTGGGCTTCCCACGCTGGCAGCTTTTAGCCTCCTGCCAACTTCAGCAAGCTAGGGTGTGAGGCTCCGGCACAGAGCGAGGGGATCAGGAAACAGCCTGAGGTCCTTTAACAGGTCTTAGTTCTATGTACATGAGCAACTGCCTGGCAGATTGGATGTTTCTGAATCAGTTATACTCTAGCATGCTCTGCATATGCTAATAAAGACATTTAATGACAAAGAGGGTGCTAATATCAAAAGATATAAATGTACTCATCTATGAATTGTGTGTTTGCGTAGATGCTTTGCGAATAGTCACTTGCCTATATAGCATATGGATGAAGTAGTGCTAAACTACTAATGTCTTTCATGTCCGGTCCCATGGTTTACAAGCTGTCCCCAACCAGATGGCCATACTGCGTTCTGCTAGACACTCAGCAATAATGAACAGCAGCCAAATTCAATTTGATGGAGGGCCCTCCAGTTCAATTAGAGTAAAGATATAGTGTATCCATTTGAGAGGTCTTTGGTTGTTCAAAGTACAGTATGCTTATATTAATATTAAGAAGACATTTTTAGAAATGCCTAAAGCACATTGTTTTAGATAAAAAAAATATATGGTTAGTTATATGGCTCAGTGGTGCAAAAACCAATTTTCTTAGCTTCTAATGACTTTCCTAGGAAATCACAAAGGTCATAGAGGAGGTCAGAGCAACCAGCATCGACTTGAAAAAAGTAGAGAGACAGGGTTAATCCTACACAGACTTGTAGTGCAGTATTCATGCCCATCTGGAAAACAAACCCCCTGAAGAGAAACAAAGGAAATCGACTCCTTCTTGCTCATATGTCAATTGTTCAATAAAGTCTCCATGCACTGGTGTTTGATCTATGTTTTCCTGTTGGGTTTGTTAAATTGAACGGCAGATTAAATAGTGCAGAGAAAATGAGAGAGGCTGGATCTTGAACACTTCCTGCTTACCTTTTTACTGGTTTAAAGAAACCATTTGCACACATTGTATGAATGTACACTATATGGACAAAAGTATTAAGACACCTCACTGTCTTAGCCATATGTGGCTCTTTCCCAATCTGTTATCACAAAGCTGAAGACACACAATTGAATAGGATGTCTTTGGATGCAGTAGCATGAAATTTTCCCTTCATTTGAACTATTAGCCCCAGACCTGTTCCAGCATGACAATGCCCCTTCGCACATTCCCAGAAGGGTGGAGGGAATTATACAAGCAAATTGGGACTAAATATGGAATGCAAGACTCAAAAAAACAAATACCATACTTATGACCAGGTGTCATAGGTGCAAACTTTTGGCAATATATTGTGTCATATTGCTGAGCATTATTAAAGCACAACGTTTTGTGGGGTCACTTATCTGAGCTTGTGTGGGATTCTAAGACTACTTTTCTCTTCAACTTTCACAAATACTCATTATGTTATAATTAGTAGTTCATTTTGCTGTTGGATATTTGACTAATTAGAGCCAAAGGAAGCAATCTAATGAGCTGGGTCACAGCCTGAATGAGAATGGCTCAGCAGCAGATAAACAATTGACTTGACTGCAAAGTCAGAGCTTAAACACAAACATGAATGCTAAATGATAAAGTTAATTAGAGGCAGTGACTTAAGGATCAGCCAGGAATTGGCATTACAAATGTTTTTTTTTTTTTGATGTAGCTATGTAAATTAATATAACAAATTAATGTAATCCGGTGGTAATTGGTACTATAATATCGCATTTGTAATTATTATTTTTATTTAATGAAAATTCATTGATGTGTAAAAAAGATTTATAGTCATGACATATTGTCATATGACTCATTTCCAGTTAATACACTAAGATTAAGGGTAGGCTGGTCATACAATAATTTGTGATATAAATGTTCCCTGAAAGTGATTTGTGAATATTATCTGGAATGCACATGCACCATCAGTTACACTGTAGAAATGCTTGCATACAAGATGGTATAACTCTGAGATTTCAGCATGGATATAAGAATAGTGAAGAGTTTCCTGTTTATTAATTGTTACTGATGTTTACTTCATCATATAAAATTAGACATACAGATGTGGATAAAGCATATGACTGAAATATGATTGGATGAATTGCCAGATTGGAAAGTGATTTTCTCCTTTTCCATTTTTGGGGTGAGCTTTACAGTAAATCTACTTTCCACCAAAGAGAATTACAATTCAAAAAAGCCAAACCATACTATCTAACTACTCTATATAGAGGAATGTATAATAATGTCATATCCTTAAAAATAAAAATATCATTGTTAAGATTTTTTTTTCAGTACACTGCACATAAAGTAACATGATATTGAATTAATGTTGAGCAAACTGTATATAATACTAAAATTATGTTAAAAACATATGCAATGCATTTTTGATGCAATAAAACTGCTAACAAAAGAATTTGGTCATTTGACATTCTATGGTAAACATAAAAATAAAAAAGCCAATATTTGGTATGACAAACCTTTGAATTTTTGACTTAAATAAACATTTTGCATCTTTATAGATCTCTTAATGCAGCTTTAGATTCCAAATGTTTCCATCATCCATTTGTACATATCCATGTGGCACTGTGCATTATGGCCGAGCATCTTTGGGCTCATGTGTCCAAAGGACATTGTTCCAGAGGTCTTACTATTCTTGTCAGTCTTTTGATAACTGTACTCTCATGTATGTTTACATTTAACATAACTGAGGACTGTTCAGTCTAAAATGTAACACCTGCTTTTTTTTTTTTTTTTTACAATTTCTCTGAGCACTGCATGATCTGACCTTGGGGTTTTGCTGGGACATCCACTTCTAGGATGATTGGCAAGATGTTTTTCACTTTTGAATAATCTTCCTCACTGTATAATAAAAGGCCTTAAATTGTTTGGAAATGACCTTATAACCTCTTCCCAGACAACAGTTGTCACTCTTGCTGTCACACTTGCTGACAATCAATTTGCTCAATCAAGGGCATTTGTTTAGCAACATTTAGCTTCTTCTCAGCCTTGTAAATTCCATGGAAACAGTAAAGGTATATCAGTTATTAGCACAAAAAATTTCCATTCATCTTAAATTTTTATAAAGACATAGTGTAATATGTCATGATTTGTTTTTATTTCATGAAATTCAGTTTGTATTTCATCATTTTAAGACCTAACCCTAAATCCATAATAATTGAAAGAGGGTGTATTTTTCTTTTCACAAGTGTATATACTTTATGGTGAAATCCTTTTTTTTTTTTTTTGTATGTTATGTGTTAACAAAATTTATACGGAATTTTTTTATACAAATGCCCTGTGTAAGTTAAACAGAGAGAGAGAGAGAGAGAGAGAGAGAGAGAGAGAGAGAGAGAGAGAGAGAGAGAGAGAGAGAGAGAGAGAGAGACTCTCAGCACTAAACTGAACCTTTGCTAAATATGTACACATTTCCAGAAACTTCAATATCATGAACTGATAAAAGAATTAAAAAGATAAAATAGTAGTCTAAAGATTTCATCAGTGCAATTCCATGATATAAGGTTTCATTGCCAAAATAAATTAATAAATCAATTACCAAGCTTTTTACTTACAATAGAACAATATCTTTAAAAAAAAGCATGACATGCTGTAATGTAAATTCTGTAAGACAATGTAAGCATATTGTATTTAGTTAATAGAATGGGTATGTTTTGAGAGAAAACATTGTGTACACTGGAATAAAACACACCGCACAGAGCTTTCTGGACTTAAACCCGAAACTAAAACTATAACAGAAGTGTTTAATATAATAAATAGGTCGTTCATAATGGAATCGTGCCTATGCTGGTTTGTTCTGTCTGTTTAAGAGATGCAATACAATAAAACAGCATCCAACTAAGTTGTATTTTGCCTCGAGCAAAGAAAGATGTGGAGGCGGGGCTGTTCATTTTCATGTTTGAAGCATTACCGTATCTTGTTTGCTATAGTTGGAGCCTTTAGAACCTGACCCCTCCAACTGAGTCTTCATTATATTGTAGCCCCTGGTGTCTCGTCGGATGTAAAGTGCACTATCATTCTAAAAAAAACATTGCTGGTTATGCTATTATTACCAAATAACTAAAGAAAAGTGGTCTCACAAACAGAACTATACAACCCTACCTTGTTGTACCTAAATGAATATTCACAGCACTTGCTCTCTGAAAGAGAGGGATATCCATTGTCTAGTATTGCTTACACTCTTAAAACCAGTTCATCCGATTCTGTGTCCGTTATTGTGCCATGAATTTATAATTCAGCATAATTTCTGCAACATCTGTTGTGTATCATCATACCCACAGGAGGCCACCCATTTATTTACATTCATTCTTTTTGTATGTTGCATTATGAAGCTTAGGATGGAGGAAAATGCATCTGCCACTCATTCCAACAAATAATAAACAGGGACACAATGTCTGGTTCCTGGGAGTGTGCCGCAGAAACCTTTAATATGGAGATTCTGCTCATTTTGTATAAAGAGACACGTGGGTTGGAAGCATCGTTGCAGGTGTGCTCTTTCAATGATGATGTGTGTGTGGGGGGGTGTTTAAGCATGCATGTTAGTATGAGCATACATGTTTTTGCACACTTTTTTGTGAGCATATGGTGTTATCGAGTGGGTGTGAACCTTTGGGGGAAAGACTAACAGAACCTTCTAACAAATTTAGTGTGCCCGTGTGTATTTGCAAGTGTGTTCACACCTTGACATTTGGAAATGTCTAACAATGGCTAATTGTGAGCAGTGTCTGATCTGTGGGTGATAAGTGTATTGTTTTGCGCAGGTCACAAATCTCCTGTATCTACTGGAGTGAGATGTACTGAGATCTGCCCCACACCAGTTTTTGTTTCTTTCTCTGCTCAACTCTGAGTGTGTAGCCAGTGATGCGGTTACCGTGGAGACTGGGTGTCGCCCTGCTGCTGGGGGCATTTCTCAATACCAGCCATTTCAGCAACACTCTGGAAATTCCATTGGAAAGTAAGTTATGATTAATGTCATATAATAATTTTCCAACACTGATTCTAAATTGTTATATTCCTATTTTTTCTCATTTGGAGGTGATCAATTATGGATGTATTCTTTAATATGCTGCAAAATGTGAACAAGTGAACATTTTTTCCAAATGCTTGAGCACACTAATGAGAGAAATATATTCCAATTTTTCTCCTAGTACCAGTCTAATTTATTGGACAGATTTTAAACAGGTGTCATTTATCATCCTTTTTTTTTATCTTCCTGTTGCCTTAGCAATAGGTGTATATACTATGCCTTGCAAAATTATTCAGACCACTTACTAATTGTCTCATATTACTGCACTACAAATGTTGCATTGATATTTTGTTCAGTATTTTAACACAGGAACTCAAAATCAATTATTGTAAGATGAAAAAAATTTTTGTTTGTTTTCGGAGTGTGGTGAAACATTGCTTGCATTAGTATTTAACTTCTGTGATGTGAAAGTTGCCTTTTTGCATCTGTTAAAGAAATCCCATCAACAAGAGAACAAT
Source organism: Silurus meridionalis (assembly GCF_014805685.1). Lineage (NCBI taxonomy): Eukaryota > Metazoa > Chordata > Actinopteri > Siluriformes > Siluridae > Silurus > Silurus meridionalis. Next base: position 11,215,891 of record NC_060884.1, on the reverse strand, counting down.
TACTTTACCACTGGCATCTACATGTCCGACTGTGGCCTGGTCATAGTACAAATTTCAATCCTATCAAGAACCTGTGGCTCAGTCAAAGAAATTGCAGTTCACAACCTGGAGCAAATCTACCAAGAAAAATCTGCCAAAATCACTTTGTCAAGTGTAACCCTGGTACCCAAAAGACTTAAAGCTGCAGCAAAAAGTGACTTGACCAACTACTAATGTGTAAAGGTTGAATAGGAAGCAAGATTTTTTTTATTTATTTTCTAACCAAAAAAAAACAATGCCACCTTTAAATTAATGATTTTGAGTCCCAGATCCAGTATGAAATTCCACTGCACATAATTAAATAATAGACTGTGTGTGTGTGTGTGTGTGTGTGTGTGTGTGTGTAGGGTCCAATTAATAGTTTGTAGTGGACAATACAATTAAATGTATTTTCTCTCCTAACAAACAACTATAATCAATGTGTGTCTGTGTTTTTCTGTTGTCATTCTCTCTCACTTTTAAAGGTTGAAATATAGTCACCATATAACACTGTAGAAATTGTCATTAGACTATTTATGTGTATTTCATTAAATTCTAAATTTTGATTGACTTATTTTGTTTTTGGTATTTCCCTGGATCTAAAGCCAGTACAATATTTTAGGGGCTTATCTTAGACCTGATTAGAATGCACTTAATGTGTATTCAATTTGCGTCTGAACACCTGTACAACCGCACATTGAATTTCACATTTCATCTTGCGACAGTCTGCGGTCACAGTCACAGTTAACACAGTCTGCTGCCATCAGCAGGTGAAAGGACATATTGCAGCGTTTTGGCCACTTATTATATATTCATAGACAGAAGCCAATTACCATAGGGCTAATTACCATATGTCAATGGGTCTGATTTGGCTCTGGGGGTGTACTTTGGGCATCACATCCCTAGAGCATGAGTATCAAATCTAGTAACCAATTCTATCAATTTCATGCATTTTTGTAAGTGCTTTTTGCTTTAAACACATCTATTCTGCAGTTCCTAATACATTTAATCATAAATGTGATTTAAGACAATAAGAAAGACACTTAAAAAAAACCTTTTTTTAAAGCATTAAAATGTAACCCTCTAGTTATTTATTATATTATACAAAAAGGCCAACAACTGACATGTTTTGAATCCTTTTGTAGAAGTAGGTCAGACAACAAATTTAGTCTCTGCTTTTTTTTTGCAGGTATGTGCAAACAGAATGTGTTTGCACTATTGGCCTTGAGCTTGGCACCTATTTTATCTGGACAGAACTTAGCAGACATTTGGCTATATAATTGATTTTTGCTTTTTGAATATCCCATTCCACATTTAGTCCCAATTTGCTATTCTAAAATACCCACCCTTCTGGGAAGATGTTCCACTAGATTTTAGGAGTGTTCTGGGAAGATGTTCCACTAGATGTTGAGGAGTGTGCTTGTTAAGTTTTGTGCTTATTCAGCCTAATTAGTAAAGTCAGGTGCTGATGCAGCGAGAGCAGGCCTGGGGTCCAGACAGTGCCCTAATTCAGCCCTAAGATATTTAATAGGGTTGAGGTCAGAGCTCTATAACAGGCCAATTAACAGCTTCCACTCCCCCCTTGTAAACTATATCTTTATAGAGCATGCTTTGTACACTGATTTGGGTCTCTCAATTCAATTGAAGGAAAAATGTAATTCGACAAAACATGTGCTCAACTTTCTGGTAACGGTTTGGGGAACATCCACATACAGCTAAAAATATCAGGTGTACATATACTTTTGTCCATAAAGTGTATGGTCCTGAGCAATTGATACATCCATCGTGTTTTGTGTTATTTAGCTAATGTTGCTTATGTGTTACATTCTTTGAGAATATGTAGAATTGTACATTATGTACATGCCTGCCATGCCTCACACTGCCTGCAGGGACATTTTGTTTGCTGAAATATATGTGAATTAAAATAAAAAACACAATAACATTGTATTTTTGGTGAGTGGTTTGCTGGGAGATGCTCTGATTGTAAAGTCTAATAGCAGCAGGAAGAAAATACCTTTTTGACATGATTAGATGATTAGATTGTCAAAAGGAGTCACACAATAAGTTGGTTAATTAGTCCTTAAAAATGTTTGCATGAACAGCTTCATAAGAATGGACAAATTATGTACATCTTACAGTAGCTGTATTGATTTGCCAGATTTTTAAGTACACTATTTAGAATGTAATTATGTTCAGTAATGTGCCTTATTTGGCCTGCAGCAAAGAAAGATTTTTCCTGGACTCTACATGTTCCTGGAGGTCTTCTGCAGGAATGTTACTGCAAGGAATTTATTGTATCTTATACAGAAAAATTAAAGATTTGAACTTATCCCAACATGGCCTTTGGCTATTGTAAACCAGTCGAGAAAAATCTGATAAATGGAGTGTCTGGAGATGACATTTTGCACATTCACTATGTCCTAAGTCAGATGCAATCATCGTAATAATACAATATATGGTCTGTTTGTTTACACCACACACCACATTTACAAGACATGACTTGTACATCGCTTAAGTATATTGTGTGAGTGAGTGCGGAGTGTTTACCTACTGTAATAAACCAGCAATTCAGTGTCCTTTAAAGAAGTCATCAACTTAATGTTTGCTTGGCCTCAGGCTGTGGTTTATTCATGAAATATAATTAGAGTTCAGCTGATTATTTTTTGTCTACACCATATTATTATGTTTACTGTTTCGTGCCTCTTGTTTTAGACCTACACATCATTGTTAATCAAGGCCTTAAGGTCACACTGTCACAGTAGGTCCTTACATGAACACATGCATCATTGGCCATGATTAATGTGAGCACACTAGTGAGTCGCCCCATATGCCTGAGCCTCTCGTGGATTTACTGTGTAGTGTAACTGCCTCTCCTGTGCACTCTTTACACAGTTGAGCAGCCGCCAACGATAACAGAGCAGTCACCAGCCACTCTTATCGCTTTGTCCTTTGATGAGAGCTTCGCAATCAAGTGTAAAGCCAAAGGCAACCCTGATCCAGAGTAAGCACACAAACATGCACACACATGCACCCATACACTCACACACATTGTCATTAGCATTGCCAAAAGAGGTGTATCCTAAAATTGGATTGGTTTTTGCAACACAGGGTAATTATAGTTTACGCTGTGTTGCAAAAGCAGACTGTTAGATTGTTACCGGTTGTCAGTGCCCTGAATGTTTGCTTATTTTCTTAGCTATAATTTTCAGATTTCTGCAAGATGTCTTTATTTGTGCACATTATATTATTTGTTGTATCTTAAATATTAACCGTGCCATTATACACACAAAATGGAACATACAGCATAATAAGTTCATTAATTTTATTATTTTATAATCTAATATGTTTATATTTATTTATTGATTGATTAATTTACACATTTACATCTTTTCTACAATCTGTAGAACACAATTTCTACAGTTCCATGCTATGTTAATGAGTAAACTAAGGGAGTGTCTTTCAACACAACAGTGTCTTTCCCAGATCAAGAACGTTTTATTTAAAGATGCCATTATTATTATTATTATTATTATTATTATTATTATTATTATTATTATTATTATTATTATTATTATTAATTTATTAATTTATTATTTTTTATTTTTTTATTAATATTATTTTTAGGAGCAACATTGCAAAAACAATACACACACACACACACACACACACACACACACACACACACACACACACACAAACCAAATTAATTAATCTTTTTAAAAAGATTAAAATGATTGGTTTTTTTTGTAAACCTGCCTTGTGCATGCCTTTTGTGGACTATATGGATCAACCTCTCTATAAATTTAAACATAATCCATTTCTCAAATTTGATGCCAGTTTTTATAGTAATATAAAACATTTATAACAAACCACTGATTATAGACAAATTGTTCGTGTCTGTTTAGAACACAATAAGTATATATACAGTCACTAGCCACTTTAGGCACTTTAGGTGCACATGAACACCTGCGCATTCAAGCAATTGTCCTATTTAAAACAAAATATCTATGTACTATATCTGTTAAAAATGGAGAAGTAAAAAAAAAGGGAAAAATTACATACTGTGCAAATTATCTTATTTGCTAGTTTGTTTATGACTCTGTACACAACATGAAAAACTACCAGTCACACTCTGGGGGTGGGGGTTACTTGGCATATGAGTATTTATGACACTCCTCCCTGTGGTGTAGTTTCCAATGCTTAAAGCGTCTAGTCAGGCAGACACTTGTTCAGAGGGCATGTAGGAAATGAGATCACCAGATTCTTGAGTTAGATATGTTTGATCTAGAGGCCCTGGTGCGTATTATTATCTGATCAACAGTAATATTTTTTATCACAATTGCATTAACAGAAACATGAGCAAAGCCCATGCTGGTTATTTCCCTTTTAAAATAACAACAGAAGGCAAGTTAGAAATACTTTTTGTTATTAACTCAACATTCAGAAAAGATATATTTTTAATAACAGAAATTCTATATGTTCAGCCATGCAAACATAAAAAACAAACGAAAACATAGTGATTTACTTTACTTATACACTGTCTAGTAAAATCCACACAAAATTATAAATATAAAAGTTGTATCATAAAGTTTTCTCTCCATCAAAGCTTAATTGTCTTTTATTAAAAAAAATAAAAGTCTGGTAAACATCCAGTGTTAAGCAATGAATAGTTGAATGTAAAATGTTATATAAGTAAAATGTAAAAATATACTGTATAAATTAAATACCTATAAAAAAATATTTGGAGCTTTGGAAGGACTGTTTTTCGCCATCGGCTTTGGTTAGTGTGGTTTTGACTTAGATATTTATGGAGTAAGATAAAAAATATAATTAGACATACAAGTTTATACTGTTCAGAATTCAATTCAGTTGAGCTGTCAGTCATGTATTAGGCCATGGTAGATGTTGTTAATGATCACAATAAAGACATGATAAATTGGATTGGAATTATGAAAACATTACATAGTAATTACATAAATACATAGTCAGTATTAACAGTACATCACAGATTTAAGTAGCATTGCCACTGCACATGTACAGGGTTTCCGGTTTGATCCTGAGCTTAGGTTACTCCGCCCTATTTCACATCCTTCCAGTGTTCATGTGGGTTTGGTTTTTTGATTTCCACCTAATTACATATATTCAGGTGCATTACAATGCTAAATTTTGAAACAGTAAACATTAAGATTCTCCACAACACTGACCAGAGTATATGTTACTGAAAATAAAATTATATATATATCCAAAATATATAAACTTCCAAAATTTTTAAAATTCAATTTTAATAGTGTGTTAGTATAACACTGTAAAAACTGAATGGCTTCACTTCCCTTTTCTTGATGCTTTACATTATTACATGCTGTAAATAATTTCAGTATTCAGTTTGTTTATCCAAGATTCTTTCCCATCTAGATTCAAATGGACAAAGAATGGGCAAGATTTTGATCCTTATCAGGACCCCATGTTGATCACTTATGAAGACTCTGGAACGTTTATTATCCCGAACAATGGGAACCTCACCGAATACCAAGGCGTCTATCGCTGTTACGCCTTCAACAAGTTCGGAACTGCAATGTCAGAGGAAATTGAGTTCATCATTCCCAGTGAGTAAAATATGAGCCTACGATTATGGTTCTTTCGACTAGATTTAGAGGCTGGAGTCTGCTGAAATGGCCACTCTTGCTCTCAGCGGGGGTGTCTGCTGTATTTGCCTGCTACAAGCCCCCTGAACTTTGCCCTCTCCTATTGCTGTGTAAGTGTCTGTATGTGAACTTTGGGGATGGAGTGAAAAATAGACCTACTGCTCTCTTTATCATACTGCTAGATACCTTCCTCACAGTGCTCTAAAACCCACCATATAAATCTCTGGACGATGGAAATAGGCCAAAGGGGGCAGCAGTGACAAAGCATGAGCACTTCTTAGTCACTCATTGAAGTTTGACATGAGGCGGTGATGTAGTAATGGTGTGTTATTACTGTGCTTTGGGACCAAGGTTATAGGGTGCTATAAATCTTCTCTGTTTTATGTTGGCACGTTGTTAGATCTATAGAGAGCCAGGCCTCTTACTGCCCTCCTGCTGCCACGTTATATCACTGCACCTGCGCATTCAGCATTTGCCTTGTTTTTGCTGTGCTTACCAGATGTTCCAAAGTTCCCAAAGGAGAAAATTGATCCAATCGAGGTAGAAGAGGGACAGCCATTTATTCTGGAATGCAATCCACCTAAAGGAATTCCTCCACTGGAAATCTACTGGATGACGATCAGTGAGTAACCAGGCATGACATGCATGTAAATATTGCATGATGGGTAACCTCATGCTTTTAGAAAAAGTCGGTTTTATTATTGTCTTACTTTTAGGGAACATTATTTTTTCATAAAATGATTTGAGTCATTATTATTATAATAATAATTTAATAAACAAATAATTAATTTCAAACATTTATAAAATGTTTTTTGAGTGCCCTACTTCTGCATCACAGCATGCCACTTATGTAGAGTGAGTAAAAAGCACTCACACAAATGCATTCTTGTAATAATTATCCACTTAATGTTGCTTTCACTGATTTAATGTAAAATTACCATTAAAAAAGACGGTGTAAATATTTATCTGTACTTGCTATGCATTCGTAGGCACAAGACCACACCGAATTATTTATCTTTATTTATCCTTCTCTCATTTACTTATGTAGGCATGAAGCAAATTGAGCAGGACGAAAGAGTGACTGTGGGGCTGAATGGCAACCTCTACTTCTCCAATGCTATTCAGACAGACAGCCGGAGAGACTATTGCTGCTATGCATCCTTCCCAAGAATTCGTACCATCGTCCAGAAAACTGCTATGTCCGTTATTGTCAGAAACTGTATGTATAACCCTTAAACAACCAGTTCACTGATGTACTGTATTCTCCATTTACTCAGGTCATTACTTTTGTAATAGAAACAGTATGAAAACTATTAAACATATGGTTTAAGGTTTTGACGAAGGTGTGTAAAAGCAGGTGTGCACATAAGAGATGGAGGAAATGATACAGTAGGCTTATTATCAAGCACCTGCTTTGCAAAACACCTAAAATTGATTAAGCTAATATGTGATTTGAGTTACGAAGGGAAACCTCGAGTTTACATTTCACATCTGATCCACACTGCTTGCTTTCCTTAAGTGCAGTCAGTAATAAAAGGGTGTTTTTAAATTTTTTTCAAGAAAACTAATGCATTAAAATATAGCCTGCACACTGTAGATTATGCTTTAAAAGGTTCCATATTGGCTATAATATTGCACCCCTGGAGAAACGATTGTAAAGGCCTGTTTTTTTTCCACTGTGTGGCTTAAATCAAAACTTTCTGATCAGCATCCCAGAGCCTTAATCACTGATCCAAAACTGACCATGAAATTTTCATTAGTAATGTTCTGTTTATGTTCATATTCTTCAGCAGGCCCCCCAGTTTAAGATTTACTATGTAAACTGTGTCCAATTGGGTTTGCTTTGTGCACCCTGGTTTCCCCTTATCTTCCAAAAAACATGCCAGCAGTTGACTGGCTATGCTAAATTGCCCCAGGTATGAATGTGTTTGCAGTGTGCCCTGCAATAGACTGACATACCATCCAGTATGCATTCCTGCCCCATAGCCTTGTGTTCCCAGGATGGGCTCCATATCTAACTCATCTCAGGCCAGGAAAGCCACCACAGAAGATGGATAAATAGTTCTTGTAGCTATATAGCTTTTCATGTTATCCTTACTGCGGCTACTGAATAATTCATAGTAGTTGCTGAAAATGCTTTAATATAAGAAAAGGCAGTGTTCAGCTGAGAGTCAAAAACGTTTTTATCTTGTTCCACCTTTAAACATCAAATGTGTCATTTTGACCTGAGCAGAACATAAGACTTCACAGTGTATGTGTCAGCGAGAGTATGGCGTTTGATCAGTGACATAGCACCAATCCAGCCATAGCAAGCACTGGGTTTCGTATGAGGTCTAGGTCACAGTGATGGATCAAACAGGTTTGAATAATGGTAATTTTTGTTTCAGACATCTGGCACATGTCATCCTTTCGGTGAAAGAGAGCCGTTTAGTCGTCTATGTTCATAAAGCTCATGCTTGTTTTTTTTTTTTTGTTTTTTTTTTGCCTACATTAAAGTCATGGTCAGGGATTTAAGAGCAGCTGAAGGCATGACTCAGTCTCTTCTAAAAGAAAGACATTTAAAGCATGCACAGCAAACACTGGACCGGGACATTGAGGAAATTATTTAAAAGACAATGTGCAATTTGCTTATACAAAACAGAAACTTTTGCTGGGAAGACATGCAACCATTTACATTTATGGTTGCCAGATAGAATTTACACCCCTCAGTAATAATCATTTCTATTTATTATTTCTCTTTATCAGTATCATTATTGATGTTTTAATGCATACAGTATCAGAATGGTTTGTATTCCTTTCCCTAAAGACACTAAACACTAAATTATGAATAATAAAAATACAAAAACTATTTATATATATATATCAATCAGGCTTACCATACAATATACCATTATGAATGGTGAAGTAAATAACACTGATTATCTCTTTATACTGGCATCTGTTAGTGGGTGGGATATATTAGGCAGCAAGTCAACATTTTGTATTCAAAGCAAGAAAAATGGCCAAGCATAAGGATTTGAGCGAGTTTGACCAAACTGTGATGGCTAGATGACTGGGTCAGAGCATCTCTTAAAACTGCAGCTCTTGTGGGCTGTTCCTGGTCTGCAGTGATCAGTATCTTTCAAATGTGGACCAAGGAAGGAACAAAGGTGAACCGGCGACAGGGTCTGATCCAATTGATGAGCTACTGTATGGACACCCATATGCAGGCATCCCCAAACAATTGCCACTAAGTTGGAAGCACACAATTATATATGATGTCTTCACTGGAACCAAGAGTCACAATATTGCACAAGCATGACATACCTCTGTGTAAAAACTAAGGCCCAGAAAACAATGAAGAAATGAAGATTGTTTGCCATGGGAAGTATGGAAGAACTCAGGCGACATAAACAGAGACCTGAAGTCAAAACCAGTAAACAACTTAGGGCTGAACTGGAACTCTGACTGCACCCTAGGCCTCCTTGCCCAACACAGTGCCTGATCACACTAATGCTTGTGTGGCTGAATGAGCAATAATTCCCACAGCAATGCTCTGAATTCTAGCGAAAAGACTTCCCAGAAGAGTGGAGAACTATAAAAGCAAAGTGGGACTAAATGTGGAATATTATAAAAAACAAATAAAACATATATAGAGATATATGTCACTTAGTGGAACCGATTCTCCTCAAAAAAGTGCCTTTACTGTATTTGGATCCAATATCACCTATAATGGCAACAAGCTTTTCAATTCCTTCTGTTAAAAATCAACCATTGAATTTGATGCCAGCATCAACCTGCTTGATCACCGGAATGGTGTTACCTAGATGTTGAGCTGAATTTGGTTTCTGCACTAATTTGACATTACAATAAAAAGAAACATAATCCCTGTGGGGTAAATACTTTCTGGAGGTGCTGTACATGTAAATGCAATTTTTAAAGCATTTAATCTTATTATTATATTCTGATCATTATTAAACACAAAATATTTTTATGATAAAATAGTAATGCAAATCCCTGGTTGTCACTTTAATCAACACTGCCAGATGTCAATATTTCATTTTATGGTTTGCTGCATTTATTATTTGGATTTATTATTTGTACCTCCCATGTATTTTTTCCATCTTTTTTTCCATTTCTCCATTTCAGCAAAGTCAATGAGTCAATCTGGTAGTGGAAGGGAAAAAGGTGAGGGTTTTTCACAGCCTGCTTCTCAAGTCTAGCAAAAATATTTAACAGCATAAAGCAGAGATATCAAATTTCAAAAGTTGAAACCTAGAAATCATACTTTAAAATTATTAACCATTATATTTTCTGTGGCATCTGTTGGATGTTACCAGAAGTTATATATAGTAGCAGTAGTAGTAGAATTTTTGTATTATTATTATTGTTATTGTTATTATTATTATTATTATGATGATTATTATTATTTAATATGTCTTCAGAGGCATGCATATAGAATGAATTATTAGACCAATAAATGATACCATCATACACATGTGCAAAGAAAATGGCTTTTTTATGTGATTGTATGTATCATATGGCCTCACATATGGATCATATGGTTCCTCATCATAGCCAACGCGATTCTGAAGAGGAAGCCCAGTCTTCTGTCGCCCTCTGGTGGTCAAACATACACTCATATTGTGAAAGGCGAGGAACTGCTATTAGAATGCATTGCTGAAGGCTTGTAAGTAACATCCTCTCATTCAACTAAATACAGCATACTCAATAAATATGAGATTTCTTGCATTGTATGCCATTTACAGACATTAGTGTAATGATAACCAAGCCGAGAGCACTTTGACTATCAGTAAAACATGTTAGACCATTAATATTACATTAAATAATATTCTCATTTAATGTGTTTACGTTCGAGTACCAGTCCAATCCAATCCCATAAAATAACTTTCGTATCTATAAATATAACTTAATTAATAACTCAATTTGTAATTTGTTTTGTTTATGTACATTTTTTTGGCACCTTTGCTTCATCCAGCCCAACTCCAAAGGTCGAGTGGTTCAAGATAGGAGCGAATCTTCCTGACCGAGCCGTAGTGAAGAATTTTGGGAAGCACCTCAGCATAGAGGAAGTGATAGATGATGATATGGGCAAATACATGTGCAAAGCCCATAATGTTTATGGACAAGTTTTGCATTACTTCCATGTAGCAGTGGAGGGTGAGATATTTTTTTTCTTTTTCTTTTAAGAAATATGGAATAAAAGTTTTTTTCTGTTAACTAAATAATAATTAGTTTCATATAATAATAATAAACTAATAATACACTTGATTTTACAATAATGGCATTAAAAGTAGGTTTTCAAGGCATGTTGCATAAGAAAACACAATCATATAAATGCAGTTCATAAAAAATAAGTACACATAATAACAATAACATTCAAATAATCTTCAGTCAAGTAAAAGCTAACCTAAAAAGTATGTTTAAAGGCGAGAATATGTGTCTGAGTCTGATGAACAGTTGAATTCCATAGTTTAGGAGCAATTAAAGAGACCTTTAACATGATCTCTTACATAAAGCACACGATCACAGTGCATTCTTAGTATTTTAGTATCCATTGGCAAGTGGTAACAAGGAATCACACTGCAATCTACGTTTAAAAAAAATTATTGGATATACTCAAACAAATCACTTGCTTTTATAGCTTTAAAAAAATGGTTCAGCATGGTAACATTCCAACAATTAAATGCTGATATACTCTATCTGTCTCACAAATACTGCCTCTATGATAGTGTTTTATGGCAGATAATTCCTCATCTCAAAAAACAAAACAAAATAAACGTTTTGCAAGTCTGATATGAAATTAATCTCATTACATTTCTTTCTTCATTCTATTACTTATAAGATGTCCCTCTGTGTAATGACACATCAACTGTCTAATTTACATTTTGTGACTGAATTCTTATCTGTTGAGCACAAAATTGCTCAGCCTGTTCTTTTAAGATAGCAGTAAATGGTGTACATCCAGAAAAAAAAATATATTTGGTGTCTGGAGATGGAGTTAACAGATTCACATAACAGTTTTGAATTTAAAAGAACTCCACTCTGCCTACGTCAGTGCACAATGTGTGTCATGTGTGGCCACAAAATAGCGTAAAGTGAAAAGATAAAAAATTTGCTTGAATAGCTTGCAATCCAATTGCAGCTGCAAATGAAAGTTTTTTATTAAATTATGTTTGCCTGTATGCATATTTTTCTTTTTCTAACAGAGGCTCCTAAATGGGAGATTGAACCAAAAGGCCAGCTGAATGTGATTGGAGCTGATGTTGTCATCAAATGTGCCGCAAATGGCAACCCACCACCCTCTGTGTCATGGTTGGTGAATGGACACTCTCTGAGTGGTATGACTCAATTTTTCCTTTGTTTGTTCAAATATGTCAAAAGTGGTACATGTAAAGCTCCCTGCTTTAGGAAATGCCTGTTGAAAGCTTTTGTGAAATTGTCGGCTATAACACAAGCTTCCAAATTAGTAAAATATATAGTATAATGCAAATTTTAGATATATACCAATTCCAATGTTCTAAAAAAAATGTATGCTTTCTGAAGTAGTCATCAAACTTCAACAAAAGAAAATGTCTAATTTAACATTCATCCTGTAGCAAGGTTTATAACAGCCTGAGGTAATATCATTCCCTTAGTTCTTCAGAAGTGAACACTGTTAAATTCTTAGTAACAACCTACATTGACTCTGTTTTATTAACTAAAGAGAATGTAAAGATTTAACTGGTTTACCTGCTAAATTATAACAGAGTAGATGGGTAGCTCAGCGGTTAAGCCATTGTACTTTGGATCTGAAGGTTACAAGGTCAAATCCCATTACCACCACTGCTGGGCCTTTGAGCAAAGCTCTTAACCTGCTCAGTTGTAAGTCGCTCTGGATATGGGCGTCTGCCAAATGGCATTAATGTAAATGTAGATGTTCCACATGAATGTAGCTACTGAAGAACTGGACGTTGAAGAACACATTGGAAATTTGGGGAAGTGTGAATTGGATTTACTGTAACCAGCTTGATGTTGATTATTTACAATATAAAAACAAACGTTTGTTTCTAAGATGTACATAATATACCTTATTTGCTACAATGCATTTAATTTCCAAGCAAAATTAAGAGTTAAACTATTAACAAATGTAAAGGGAATTGTAAATGTATATAAAACATTTCTGAGATAGTAAAAGCAATAAATAAATAACAGGATTGCTGTAAGTGACTAATTTAGCATCTGTTTCAGAGGTCCCAGCAACAAAAAGAGAAGTGTATGATGACATCATTATGATCCACAATGCCAGCCCCAATGACAGCGCAGTTTATCAGTGTGAAGCCTCCAACAGACACGGAACACTACTGGCCAATGCTAACATCATGATAATGAGTGAGTAGCGCCTCAGTAATATTGCTGAGGATCAAACCCTTTACGTTGCTCTGTTTGTTTTTAAAATGAATATCGATTTTAAAATTCCGTGCACAACACACAATGGAGATATGAGACTATATAAAATGTTAAATAAATAAAATAAAATACAAATATCTCACAGTATATTCGAGATGGAATGATCAACTACTCAGATTTTTCTCTTCAAAATATTAAAAATATATTGTAATGCTATGGCAACCATTTTGTTGTCCTGATCATGATGATTAAATATATATTGCAATAATTAAAAATGTGCATTGCCACCACAGGTTTAAAATTGTTTTTATGTTGGCACATATGACATATGACGTTAGAAAAAGAGGCATAGAGCAGTGCAATTGAAACACGCACACAAAAAAATACATAGTGACAGTGCAGTGGCCTTATTAATTAAATATTCTTAAATTTTTTTTTTCAATTTATATGCATAAAAACACACAATAGGAAAACACCAATGCTGGACAAATAAACATCTGCTTCTTTGTTGGAGTGGATCAGTGCATAAGTAGATCTCTAAGGCCAACAATGTTGTATTGTGTGTGAGGAGACGTGTGTGACACACAGATGCACACTACTGCACACACACACACACACACACACACACACACACACAGAGAGACACACATGCAAGGCTCATATCCTTAAGGGTGGGCAACAGAGAGACTCATTTTCCTTTGCTTCCTCCTGTGAATATGAGCTCCTTTTATATGCTAACAGGTCCCCCTTCCCACTCCCATTCACAAGTGATAAGCAAAGCATCTTTCATCTGGAGAAATAATAATAAAAAAAGAAAGAAATCTCATTTTTTTGAAAAGGAAAGCAAGAAATATATTTGCAATGGGCAAAACATCTATTGTGCATGAGAGATACAGCAGATCACCCCTTTGAAAGAGCAGCATAGGATTTCTGGGTCAATGGGTCAGACATTGGTGTTTGATTGATAATACTGAGCAACAGAAAGTAAATATAAGTGCAAGAAAACAGAAGCCCGATGTTTTTCTTTTTTTCTGTGTGTGTGAGACATCAAATATAGGATAAAACCATGTCACAAAACCACCAAATAACTTCTAACAAGTCCACCTATTAAACAGATTATATATATGTATATATATATATATATATATATATATATATATATATATATATATATATATATATATATATATATATATATATATATATATATATATATATATATATATATATACGTATATATGTATATATATATATATATATATACGTATATATATATATATATATATATATATATATATATATATATATATATATATATAAACTTGGTGTCATTAGTATGGTTTACCTACTAATAAACATACATTTGCAAAAAGAATTGATTAAAGTATAAAAAACTTCTGATTTTGATTAAAATAGTTAACCGCTATTAATCACATGATTGGCATGAGTTAACTTTTCAAGTTTTTTATACTTTAATCAACATGGACATGGACATATATGGATTCTTTATGTAAATGTATGTTTATTAGTAGGTAAACCATATTAAGGACACCAAACATAACCTTGGACAGTTATAATTGCCGGATGTGTGCTTTAGGCGGATTTTTTGGCTTGATATGATACTCACCGCTTCAGTAAAATAAATTTTCTGTGATTAAAATTTTTTTTCGGTGAAGTTTATATTTTTTTATATATGAGTAAAGAAAGGACGTTGTAAATAAATGTGTGTTCCATTCAATTTGTTGATCATTTCTCCTATTTTTTATTTATTTATTTATATTTGTAATAAAAATGTTCAAACATTAATCACACGTTCATAAAGTTAATGTCATCAAAAAGAATTTGCATTAAGTATGTACAGTAAAGTCTACAGCAGTGCATAGATGTGCAGACACTGTTAATAAGTACAAGTAAATAGTTATAGGGCTATGGCAGTGAAAAATGTGCCGACACTGTTGTAGAGGTACAACAAGTAGAAGGTTATAAGGCTATTGCATGTGTGTGTGTGTTTGTGCGTGTGTGTGTGTGTGTGTGTGTGTGTGTGTGTGTGTGTGTGTGTATATATACACACTATACACAGACAGACAAAATAATGGAAACCAATTGCTAATGGTGTTAATGGTTAATAGCTGATGCTTTTTAATCGTGCTTAAATTACAATACAAACTTTTAGTGTTTTTATGATGGGTTCTATTGTTATTTTTCCAATTAATGATAAAAAACAAACTGCGGAATATTCCGTTTGATAGCATTTTAATCCTTTTTTTGATATACATAAATTATAATACAATACAATACAATACAATACAAAACAATAGATAGATCATGCTTTAAACAAAATTTACTGACCTACCTGGAAGGTAGTAGCATAGTGTTTAAGATTGGAAGGTCATGAGTTTATGAGTTGGACTGTTGATTGGAAGGTTATGAGTACTTCCAAACTGCCACTGCTGGGCCCTTGAATAAGGCCCTTGACCCTCATCTTCTCTGTTGTAAGTTGCTCTGGAGGGCATAAATGTAAGTGTTTGTTATTTGCAAGAGCAGAATAAGGCTTTCATACATATAAAGGTATGTGAGAGATGAAGGTCATATCACAGGGATACTAATATTATTGTAAATTTACATTCACAAGGATGTAATTTTACACCATTTGTTAGCTTGTCACTTTTACATTTTTATGTCTATTAGCAAAATTAATTAATCATGATGAATTAATAATTTTAAAAATGTTATTATTTCAATAATACAAAAAAATAACAAGTTGGATAAGTACCCACTTTTGGCCCAAGTACAATGTAAGGATTAAAAAAGCAAATGTTTGTTCTTTCACTTGCAGACCTGCGCCCACTGATCCTGACAGAAGACAATCGTGAGTATTCAGCAGTGGAGGGGAAGCAAGTGATCATGCACTGCTGGGTGTTTAGCTCACCACCATCAGTTATTGTCTGGTGAGCAAATTTCATGATCTACCAACACATTCTAACAGTTAAAAAGACAAGCTACAGAAAGCTTTATAAGCCAGGTTAATTTGTGCCTCATAAATGGTAACAGCAGTGGTGTAAACAAGCTTATCTTTTGTACTGTGCATGTATGTACAGTATGTTGGCAGTTGGGAATACAGCAATGTTTTAGAAAATGTATAAAAATGGAGTATGCATTTACAGGTAATTATTTTACAATTTCTGGTATGCATATTAATGAGTTTTTAGGCACTAATTATGTTTGTGGTGGCAATCTGTCAAGAATAGTATCTGTATGGTTGTGTGTGTGTGTGTGTGTGTGTGTGTGTGTGTGTGTGTGTGTGTGTGTGTGTGTGTGTAGTTAGTCAGCAGTCACATGTAGGAGTAGATTGGAGGCACAATCTAATACAGTTGTTTTGTGTTAACGTGACTGCACCTTATGATATTATCTAATTAAATGGAGCATGATCCGAATAATTCAGTAATTGTTAATAAACCTGTAATTAAATGTAATAAATTATATACCTTCTGCTCTGTAAGAAGTTGAAGTTGCTTTTTGGAGTTCTTAGTTGCTTTTGACAATAAGGATACAAGTGACTAATTAGAAATGGAAGAATAATACAATAAAAAAAAAAGAATCTAATGACTTAAACTAATACAGTGAGGAAAATAAGTATTTGAACACCCTGCTATTTTGCAAGTTTTCCCACTTAGAAATCATGGAGGGGTCTGAAATTGTCATCGTAGGTGCATGTCCACTGTGAGAGACAAAATCTAAAAAAAAAAATCCAGAAATCACAATATATGATTTTTAAACTATTTATTTGTATGATACAGCTGCAAATAAGTATTTGAACACCTGTCTATCAGCTAGAATTCTGACCCTCAAAGACCTGTTAGTCTGCCTTTAAAATGTCCACCTCCACTGCATTTATTATCCTAAATTAGATGCACCTGTTTGAGGTCGTTAGCTGCATAAAGACACCTGTCCACCCTTATACAATCAGTAAGAATCCAACTACTAACATGGCCTAAGAAACAACGAGCTGTCCAAAGACACTAGAGACAAAATTGTACACCTCCACAAGGCTGGAAAGGGCTACGGGGAAATTGCCAAGCAGCTTGGTGAAAAAAGGTCCACTGTTGGAGCAATCATTAGAAAATGGAAAAAGCTAAACATGTCTGTCAATCTCCCTCGGACTGGGGCTCCATGCAAGATTTTACCTTGTGGGGTCTCAATGATCCTAAGGAAGGTAAGAAATCAGCCCAAAACTACACGGGAGGAGCTGGTCAATGACCTGAAAAGAGCTGGGACCACCGTTTCCAAAGGTTACTGTTGGTAATACACTAAGACGTCATGGTTTGAAACCATGCATGGCACGAAATGTTCCCCTGCTTAAACCACATCTTAAGTTTGCCAATGACCATTTGGATGATCCAGGGGAGTCATGGGAGAAAGTCATGTGGTCAGATGAGACCAAAATAGAACTTTTGGGTCATAATTCCACTAAACGTGTTTGGAGGAAGAAGAATGATGAGTACAATCCCAAGAACACCATCCCTACTGTGAAGCATGGGGGTGGTAGTATCATGCTTTGGGGGTGTTTTTCTGCACATAGGACAGGGCGACTGCACTATTTTGGGGAACAACCTCCTTCCCTCAGTTAGAGCATTGAAGATGGTTCGAGGCTGGGTCTTCCAACATAACAATGACCCGAAGCACACAGCCAGGATAACCAAGCAGTGGCTCTATAAGAAGCATATCAAGGTTCTGGCGTGGCCTAGCCAGTCTCCAGACCTAAACCCAATAAAGAATCTTTGGAGGGAGGTCAAACTCCGTGTTTCTCAGCGACAGGCCAGAAACCTGACTGATCTAGAGAAGATCTGTGTGGAGGAGTGGGCCAAAATCCCTCCTGCAGTGTGTGCAAACCTGGTGGAAAAACTACAGGAAACATTTGACCTCTGTAATTGCAAACAAAGGCTAATGTACCAAATATTAACATTGACTTTCTCAGGTGTTCAAATACTTATTTGCAGCTGTATCATACAAATAAATAGTTAAAAAATCATACATTGTGATTTCTGGATTAAATTTTTTTTAGATTATGTCTCTCACAGTGAATATGCACCTACGATGACAATTTCAGACCCCTCCATGATTTCTAAGTGGGAGAACTTGCAAAATAGCAGGGTGTTGAAATACTTATTTTCCTCACTGTATATCATTTTTATCATTTACACAGAAATTCATCTTATTCATTTGTTTATGTGTTTTTCAGGAGTAAGGATGACAGTGCTAATGCCATAGAGGGAGAGAGGTTTACCATACATGCAAATGGTTCCCTAGAGATCCACAATGTGACAGGGGAGGATGACGGCGAGTACACATGTGTCACTGAAAACTCTGAGGGCAAATTGGCCATAACTGCAATATTGGAGGTTAAAGGTGAGAGTGAAGTTATGTTATATATATATATATATATATATATATATATATATATATATATATATTTTTTTTTTATTATTATTTCTTTTTATTTTTTTATTTTTTATTATTATTTTTTTTTTATTTTACTTGCAAACGGATAATTAGTTATATCAAGTCTCTTTTATTATGGAGAGGGCTATTATCTAGCACAGGAAATTAAACTTAGATTGGAACTTTTTGATTATAGAGTATAGAGTATAGAGTAAGAAAGGAATAGTTAATTTTATTGCTAAATGCAGGGTGCCAATGAGCTCCTTTGTAAAGTTGGAAAGAGAAAAAAGTCTATAAGGCATTGTTCAGTAGACAGGGTTTTTCTCCCCCACCATGTTAGTGTTGTATAAAATTACTTTTTACTGTAGATACATTTCTGAGCCGTGTAGTTCTGGTCGGTTGCACCATAGCATGTCAGACAGTCTTGTTCAAAAAACCCCAGGTGATTTTTATTTTTTTTTCTCATTATTATTCTGGTAGGAAAAAAGTAAATTGAAGTGTTGCCTGACTGGCAGGAAATCATATAGTCTAATAATATTGTGTTATAATGTAGTCTGTCTGCAACTGACAAAAGAATCAATGCCATAATGGCTGTCTTAAAGGGTTTGATTTAAATTAATTCAACTACATCTACTAATTAAATTGAATGACATTATATGGACAAGCAAAGAGAAAGTAATCATACAGTGGTCAAAGTTTAGTCAATAAATAAACTGAATTTAAATTATCCAAAACTGCAAAACAAAATAAAAAATGCTTTTTTTTTTTACTTTTTCAGTTCCCACTATGATAGTGAATGCTCCTCAGGATCAGCGTGTTCTGATAGGCACCACAGTTCAGTTCTCATGTCAGGCTGAAGTAGACCCATCCTTCAATGAGGATTTTGAGATGATATGGGAAAAAGACGGCGTCCCTCTCAACAACAGTGAAAGCACTGGGTAAAAAGCTTGAGAGCTGCACTTCTTGATCAGTGTGGTGATTGATTGCCCTGGCAGTCGTCCTGTTGAATGCTTTGGTCTTCTTTTTTTTTTTGACAGCTATTTTGTTGATGGAAAGATGCTGCAAATTGCTAATGTAAGCTTCGGTGATCAGGGTGTGTACGTGTGTGTAGCCAGAAGTCCAGTGGATCAGGACAGGGCCATGGCATTGCTTACAGTACTGGGTAAGTGAGAAGAGTCAAAAGAGAGCCGCTCTGCATGTGCATCTACCAGTAACAGGCTTAGGATACATGCAATGTGTTTTGTGTGTGTGTGTGTGTGTGTGTGTGTGTGTGTGTGTGTGTGTGTGTGTGTGTGTGTGCGTGCGCGTGCCAATATAGTTTCATAATCAATTAACAATTTAGTTCAATGCTAACTAAAAAACAGACCATCAAAATTAGTCAAATCAGTCAAATCAAAGTTATTTAACTTTTCTGTCAGATGTACCAGATGCCCCACAAGGTGTTGTGCTTGCCGAGCACAAAAACAGAACAGTAAAACTTAAATGGATCCCGGGAGATGACCATAACAGCACTACTACAGGTAAAAGTAGCCTGCAATTAACCTGCAATTGTGTATCACTATGCAGACACAGTACACACAACATGGATCTATATTCGGTTCAACCACACGTGTTGACTACTTTAGAATTTACATTTTTAGGACACCAAACTTATTTTAATGATGGAAAATGAAGTTCATGTACATATTTTTAATCAGTTTAAGACGGTTACAAAAGCTATATTCTGAGCTCTGGATTTCCCTCAACCCTAACAGGAGATCAGTAGAAAAAAAAAAAAACATATGCACTGCATTAACATCAAGTTTAAATATTTTATTTTAAAACTTACTAAAACTACAATAGATTTCTATTCTACATAGAAATAAACACTATATGGACAAAAGTATTGTGACACCTGACTTTTCTAGTTCAAGTCACAACGATTTTTTTTACCTGTTCCAACACTTCAGTGTCCCAGTGCACAAAGCCAGCTCCATGAAGATATGGTTTACATTAGATATTAAGTGGCCGCCATAGAGCTCTGACCTCAACCCTATTGAAAATATATTTCAGCCTTTTTGTGGCTGAATTAGAACACAGATCTCCACAACAACACTTAAAAATGTTTCCAGGAAACTGGAGATTATTATAACAGCAAATGTGAACTAAATGTGACAAACAAATCGCAAGGTCAGGTGTCAACAACCTTTCCCTTATAGTATATAAACAGTTTTTTTTTTTTTTTATTGAAAACAAATTACATTACATTACATTACATTTATTGAAAAGAAATTTCCCCACTGTGTGATGAATAAACGTTTATCTTATCTTATCTTATCTTATCTTATCTTATCTTATCTTATCTTATCTTATCTTATTTAATTTTAAAACTCAAATAAGGCAGTCTATGCAGGATATTTTAATGCCCCTAAAGCAATGTGCTACAGAGCTTCATCATTCTTGTGCATATTTCTACAGCATTCTGCAGAACTTCTATTTTTACTTTCCAATCCAGAGTTTATTATTGAATATGAAGAGAGCCAGTGGGAGCCAGGCCGGTGGAAGGAGCTGATTCGAGTGCCTGGAAATCACCACTCAGCTCTGCTGAAGCTCCACGGCCACATAGACTACAGCTTCCGCGTCTCAGCAGTGAACGAGGTGGGGAAAGGACGACCCAGTAGAGCCAGTGACAGATACAAAACCCTTGCCTCAGGTTTGCATTATCTCCCTTTTTTTTCTCCCGTTATCAATAATGAATTATTTTTAAAAATACAAAGCCCATTGCATTCCTCTCACATACAGTTTAAACACATTGCTCTCAAATTCATGGAACTTTTAAATATTCAGATCACTGAGATAATTGATTTCCCCTATTTGTTAAACCTCTGCTCCTTTTGGACACATTTCATGGGCCATCGTTCTTTTTCTGTTCCCCTATCTCACTGTATTTTTCTCTCTCTCTCTCTTTCTTTCTTCCGCACCACAAATTTCGCTGCCAATAAAATCCATATTTCTGCTCTTTCAAAAGCACCTGACAAGAACCCTGAAAACATCAAGATAGAAGCTCATTTGCCACACGAAATGAATATCAACTGGAAGGTAGGAGGCCAGGTGTTCTGTTATGAAATTCTTTTAAGAGTTACTACATTTCAAAGTGCTAAAGCACTGTCCTATTTCCTGGGAATAGAAAGCTATAACAAGCAAATGTTATCAGTGGCTCCTATTATCCATTTCATCCAGTTTCCCCCAATGAAAAAAAGGGTTTACATAGATTTCTTTTTTTACTTTTTTATCATTTTTACAGTAGCAAACAAAGGCCTTTGTGATATAAATCCATCTGTATAGAATTCTCATCCAAGTAAGCAGGGAAGTAAGTCTTTCATTAAAAAGTATAAGGAGTTGGCAGGATTGTGTAGTATATTCTACTTAAAAAAAAAAAAAGGTGATTATCTCCCATTCAATGGGTTATTACTTGGCTTTCTGGCTATAGCAAAGCTGGAATTATGTGCTTCTCTTATTATTAATGGCATGCTTTTATAGATAATTCTGTCTCATTCAGTCTTCTGCTGCCAACCCATTGTTAGAAGTGTCAAAGATTCTCGTCACATTTTAACAAAGAGCCAACAGTGAAGTTATTTGATGTCTATAATACAAGAAACCTAGACTACAAAAAAAACCTTGAAACCTAGACTACAGTCTATAAAGGTGAACTTGCTACAGAGAGTTATTACTGTTATAGCCAAATGTTATCTAGATAATATCAATAATATCACTGCTTTGATGTGCCCTTTCGACCCTTTCTTCCTATATAAATGAGTGAGCTTACTGACCTTCATGACAATTATGTGTGCCTGGTCTATGTAGGTTTTTTCTTACATAAACGCACAGCATGGGTTTTCCTAGATGCTCTCTTAAATAAACATGTCTTCAAAGGTTTCTAACCTATTGATTCTTGCTGTTTGTGTACATTTTCTGCTAGATGAGGCTTTCACAAGAGCAAGTAGAAAAATGATTAGACTGAACAATCCATCATCTCTCAGTGTATTGGCTAGACAGTTTTTTGCACCTATCTAACTAATGCTATAATACTATGATAATCAAAACTTTAAATTTCTCAGAATTTTTTTTAAATGATTTATATTTTCATTTTTATATTCTTTGTATTGTTGCATAAATATATTGAATTCAAACAGTCCAAATGACCACTATGACATTATAGAATAATGGCAATATACTGAATTACAGTTTGACCAATCCTAATCAATTTAAGTGAATTTATAATCATTAGATTTTGTCATCTGTTTCAAATGCAATTTCCGAAATAGCATATATAATAATATAAGATATAAGAATCATAAGCTAATATTCAATATATTAATCTTATTGATAGGTTATGGGGTGTTTAATATTATGTATTATTATCAAAATATGTGTCAAAACAAATAGACAATAAAGAGACAAAAAAATTAATTACCAACATAATTACTTGAATATCAATTAATAAAAAATATGTTTAGATTGTATTTCTTTAATCTAAGTTGTATGACAAACTGTATTTTTTTTTCTATAATAGGTTTATTCAAATGTGCATTACTTTTAGTATTACTTATACACACCGATCAGGCATAACATTATGACCACCTGCCTAATATTGTGTTGGTTCCGCTTTTACCAAAACTGCCCTGATCTGTTAGGTTTAGACATTAGCATTAACTTCTTCAGCAGTTTGAGCTACAGGAGCTCGTCTGTTGGTTCGGACCACATGGGCCAGCCTCCGCTCTCAACATACATCAACGAGCCACATACATCAACGAGCCTTGGTTGACCATGACCCTGTCGCTGGTTCACCACTGTTCTTTCTCAAACCACTTTTGGTAGATACTGACCACTGCAGCCTGGGAACACCCTGCTGCAGTTTTGGAGATGCTCTGACCCAGTCATCTATCCATCACAATTTGGCTCTTGTCAAACTCAAAGGCCGAATTGGGCAAGCTCAAATCCTTGCCCCTTTTTCCTGATTCTAACACATCAACTTTAAGGACAAAATGTTAATTTGCTGCCTATATCACACCCACTAGCAGGTGCTATGATGAACAGATAATCATTGTTATTTACTTCACCAGTCATACTGTTATAATGTCATTTCATAATGTTATGCCTCTCTCTCTCTCTCTCTCTCTCTCTCTCTCTCTCTCTATATATATATATATATATATATATATATATATATATATATATATATATACACAGTACAGAGTGATTAGCCAGTGATTAGCACTAACTTTAGTTCCTTTTTTTATTCCCTTGGATTGTTGTGTATATTTTCAAGTTTGATAATAAAAAAAAAAAAAATGCACTCAAAGTGCGAGGCGGAGACTAAACGAACTTATGGTCCACCTATTTAACACGTTCCTGAGGGAGCGATGTTCCACACGTAAACAGGATTGCATTATAGATATATAAATTGTGGACCTGTCTATGTTTTAGATTCTGCTTTGAGAACCATGAACCAAAAAAATCTGAATCATACTTTTATAGATTTATTTGCCAGGTTTATCACTTTCTATGGAATTTAATTTGTCATTTGCTCACACTGACAGACATAAAAAGATTGCTTTATCTTGCAAAAGATTAAACTCGCTTCGCATAATAGAAAAAATAATAATCCGCAGCTTTCTCTATCATTTTCTAGCCCTTGTCCCCTATGGAACACAACGGGCCTGGTTTGGAGTACAAAGTGAGCTACCGGCGACAGGATGTGGAAGAGGAGTGGCAAGAGCACATGGTGAAGAGGCACTCATTCGTGGTGAAGAACACGCCAACATTTGTTCCTTACGAAGTCAAGATCCAAGCCAAGAACCATGTTGGCTGGGCTCCTGAACCTGAAACCATAGTTGCCTATTCAGGAGAAGACTGTAATTACAAAGCACTTATTATTATACACATCGGCAAAAACTCAAACAAGCTGTTAGCATTTAGCCTGCAAAAACATTTTGTATGCTTTACATAATAGGAAAGGTTTATAAACGAGTGTCGAACTCTATCTTTCTTGTTCTAATAGAAAGCACTTTGTCAACAGTATCCTCACCCTGACCAAAGTATGTTTCAGGAATATCAACAAGTAGAGTAATCTGCTGATAAAATACAGTCTCCGGTTTACATAATCGCCTGCTCTGCCTTATTTTCGATATTAAATACTACACAGGGTATGATTTCCCCATGTCAAGGTTTTGTAGTCTTTAGAGGACTGACAAATGAAATGCTCTCATGGCTTTGAGCTATCTGTGTTTTCAGCTCAGATTATTCATCTTGTTTTCAGATTTTTTTTTTATGTTTACCTCCTAATGATAGCTCGCAAGTTTATTTTTTTCTTCTCTATCTGGCATTCTATCACCCTGCCCCTTAGTGTGTGTTTGCTAAATTTGTTTTGTTGTTGCATTGCAACTCAAAAGGCTGTGTTAAAGTAGTGAAATAGACTCCTTAGGCTTTAAATAGTAAATAGCATTTTACTGTATAGAGAAAGCTATTTTCAATCTTTAGAAAATGGAGTGTAGTTATGCCTGTTGGGAAAAAAAATATGATTCATGACTCCATACAAATATCTATTAATGGCACTGCCACCTATCCCATTTTGAAAATTATGCCATGCTTTTATGACCGTCTATATGGTATATCTGTAGCTGGAGCATTTTCAGTCATTATCATGACACTGAATGGGCTAATGTAGGGTTGAAATACTTATATAGGGCTTTTATTGTTATTGTGTGTGTGTGTGTGTGTGTGTGTGTGTGTGTCTCTACAGTCCCATCAGCAGCACCAGAGAATGTAGCGGTGGAGGCGATGAACAACACAGTGGTGAAGGTCAGCTGGAACCGCCTTCACAAGGACAAATTGCATGGACATCTGGGAGGCTACACGGTAATCGCTCACCCATGGCCTTTCTGATTTCTAGTCCTCACTTAAAGGCCCACTATACTTTGTGTGACCCTGGGTTGCATCTTCTATCATGACAACTGGCCCTTTCAAAACCTTATCTAGTGTACATTCACAGCTACAGCTCACACCTAAAACTCAAATAAATAGTTTGTCTTTTTTATCTTGTATTCATCATTAGTTTATCCTTCATACTGTTCTATCCTTTAAGGGCAGTGTGAGGAGATAGTTCTTGTCAGACAGTTGAATGGCAATAAATATAGATTAATATAAAATAAAAAACATAAATGTTGCATTTTAATTCTATTATATACAATAACTAACCTCTTTAGTAGAAACAGCATGAAACCTGGTCATATAGTTTGAGCACTGCAGCTTTTTGCACACTACTGTCTCTCGAATGGTGCAGAAACCCATTGATCATTTTTTTAAGCAGGACACCTTTTTAGTGAGAGATGCCAGAGACTGGTTTAAGGTGACATGAAGTCTAAAGCAACTCAAACAATTGCTTTATACAATCGTGGTGAGCAGAAAACGACATTAGAATGCAAAACATGTTTAAGGTGGTTTGATTAGAACAGCAGAAGTGCACATCAGGTTCCATTCCTGTCAACCAAAACTGAAATTTGCAGTGGGTGTAAAACTGTCACTTTATTTTATTGCGAACAGCTGCAAACTAACCCTTGTTTCAGAGAATTGGAGAGGTCATGTTTTATTAGAGTCTGTGCTTTTCACTTAATGGCACATCTTCCTGTTATGATGACATACAGGAGCACCTAATCAAGCAGCATTGTGGCAGCCTTACATTGTGGCTGACATTTGTATATACATATTGTATACACTTTTGTCAACATATAAACTTACAAAAATAAAAACACATGGCAATGCAACTTATTGATGGACCACATAGGAGATAAATTAAGTTTAAGCCAGATCGTCTAAAACCTTTTGCACAAATAACCATAAACATTCTCTGACCCCAAGCTTAGATCATCCTTCTGTTTTTTTAATTATTATTTTTTATATTATAGAACTACTGTAACATCTTAACATTTTATTATATCAATAATATTAATTTATGCCTGACTAAAACAAGAAGTTTTGCTTGCATCAGACATACCGATCTCGTGGGAGGTGTTGTGTTGTTATAGAAGAATTCATGCCAGTGTGGTGTGACACAGCCTGACATAAGGCAGAGGAGCCTGGTTTATAATTAATGCATGATTTTGTGTGCTCATGCAGAAGCTGCAGCAGCGCTAGCAGCGTTGTTCACACACTTGCTGCTTACCTGATGTACAGTCTGATTCAATATTTTAAATGCAAAATGTACTAAATGGCATGACAGAGCCAAAACACCCTCTAGACAATAGGTTTTCGAGTTTCCATCTGTAAAATGTTTAACTATTCTATGCACCACATTCTTAAACGCTGAGTTTTTCTTAAAATTGTCAGCTGTTGTCATGATTCTTGTCATGTGCTGCATCTAAAATAAAATAAAAAAGGCTTCCTGAGGTTTCACATGTTTATAGGCTACAAAATAGGTTTTTAAAATCCAAACACCAATAAAACTGAAAGCACGGTTAGTGCTAGGAATCAGTAAGAGTTAGAATAGTGCATATGGATTGTCTAATTAACAGAGTAAGAGAGATAAAGTGATATTTAGGAGCAGCATCACCAACTGTTTTGGCAGTGAAGTTAATAACACTGTGTGTAGTGCAAAAACGAAAAGAGCCAAGCTTTGTTAACATTGCAGTTTTGTGTTTCAGGTTCAGTGGTGGCGTTTGCGCAGTCTCTTGAACTCAAAGAAAATGCATGGTGATAAACATACCCTCATGTTTCCTGGTGACAGAAAACATGCCCTAATCCTTGGGCTCCAACCTTTCTCCGAATACAGTCTCATAGTCACGGCCTACAATGGACGAGGCAATGGACCAGGAAGCCACCCGGTCACTTTTAAGACTCCAGAGGGAGGTAGGAAAAATTCAATTGCTTGACACTAAAAAGAAATGACACTAAAAATGTCATTTCTTTTTTTTTATGTATTTACTTAAAACTAAAGGTGGAAATGGACATGGCAATTAACTATTTATATGATAAACCATGTATATCCAAATATCTCCTATAGCTGGCATATTTATAAGAAATGTTATCACTAAATAATAGTGCAAGAGGAACGATTCAATTCTATTTTTAGTAATTTTTTTTGTCCTTGTTATAAAGACTGTGTTAGCCGTCAATCACTTATCAGATCCATTGTAGTAGTAGTTTAAAAAGATCTAGATTTAATGGTGTGTGACACCTTTCTTTATTAGAAAATATTCCTAAATGGAATGATGTATTATTCTTTAAATAATCTCTTTTTTTTTCTCCTTCCAATAGTTCCGGGTCAAGCTGCACTTTTCAGGGCTACAGATGTTCAGAAGCATGCTCTGACACTTAGCTGGTCTCCTCCGGTAGAGGCTAATGGAATTCTAACCAGCTGTGTCCTGCAATACCAGCTAAGTATGTCAATATAAATGCAACCTGTCTTGGATATCCAGCCAAGCTCTACATCGTTCTTATAAAACTTTACCACTAGGAGGCACTGTTGGGTCACCCACCCATCGGACCTGGTTTGGGTTATTTTATGAACCTGTGACTTAACATATGTATGTATATATACACACAGGTACATATAATGCAAATCTGAATTTTTATGCATATTTTCCTGAATTGCTTTCATTTATTATTAAGCATAGATTTTTTGGAGGGTTCAAGCAAATGTTTTTTTCTCATCTCAAGACCTGCACATCATTTTGGACCCATAGTACTCAATAAATCTCTAGGCTCCAAGAAGGCAATAAAACACACACAGCCTGGAAGGGTGTGTTGGTTCATGTATTTGACAGTGCAGCTGATCACGGTGGCTAAGTGCCATGCTCCATATTAAAAGGAGGGACATTTTAATCAGAAGAGTGTGCAAGAGCTTCAGTGCCCTTTGAAGTCTCTGCGCAGGAAGCCGTGTGTGAAATGTTTGGGATAATGCATCCAGCTGTCCATGTGGCACACGGCAGACTGGAATTTAAAATGCTAGCACACACATCCCATGGCTAATTCTGGCTTTTACACAGTCAGTATTTCACGCACATTGTTTCATAAAAATATTTGAGATAGTCTCTTAAACAGTCAGAGAATAGAAGTGGATGTCTCATTGTGCAACAAATTAACCAGTCTCACTGAAAGAAATTGTCTGATGCCTTTCATGACATGCTCTGACAGTCTGATGATGCATTTAATGAGTAAATGCTGCACAAGTCTACTCTGGTGTAGCTTTCATGAGGGTGGGACACATCCATGAAATCCTGGCTTTTAATCGTGAGATCTTGAGACCTAAATTTATCAGTGGTGTTCTGAAAAGGATTTAAAAATCGGTTCTTTGTAAGAGAATTTTGAATCTTTTAGCCGTATTTATCATTTCTTTTACTAGAGCTGTGTGTAAATGTTACTGAAAGCCAAAGTCTACTTAAGATTTCTGTCAAAAATCCGATTTTTTTTCTTTCCTCGACTGCGTATGTAAGTTAATCACTGTAAATAATTAGACATGTGCACAGCACAGCTAATTTGCATTCAGTGATGCCTACAAAACTCCATAAAAGGCAAAGCTCACACAGCTGACAAAAATAAATGGCAAAAAAAGCAGACGTTCTCAGAAGTTATTTTGATTCACGTCTATACCAGTAAAGATGTATATTATTTAATGTTTATATCACAAAAATCTACATATGTGATCTCACTGAGATGAAAACACAATGATTTGACATCACAGCAGAAGAGAAGAATCTATATTTCCTGTATCTAAGTGATCATTAATATCCATCACGTTACACTGCTATTTATAGATGTATTTTTATATTAAAAGTGAAGTGTCTGTCACACCCCTCAAATCCTTCTTAATGCCATCTTAGAAGAGAAGAAGGGCATGTGTCTGCAGGAAGTAACTGGAACTCAGCACATTATGGAGAATAGAACACATTGCAGCTCTAGATAGACAAGATCTGTCGCTTATCTGCAAAGCGTTGCACATCAATAAAAAAATATTATATGAGAAACAGACCCAACTTATTGTCAACACTGCCTGAGCCTGTCCTCCTTGTATTCAGTAATATTCTTAATTTCAAGTCTTATTTGCCTTAATTTATAGATGTATGTAGCTGTACGATCTGGTGTGTGAGGCAGCAGAGAAATTATAGCAGAAGTCTGGGTTCACATTTATTTACCCTAAACTTTCTGAAACTCAATAAAAATTAAAAAATAAAAACAATTGAAAAGGGTCCATCACATGCTCATGGCTTCGCCTTCGTTCAAGTTCATGTTCACGTTCAAGTATGTGTGTGTGTGTGTGTGTGTGTGTGTGTGTGTGTATGTGTGTCTGTACGTGTTGCACACTGTCAGTTTGAGCACTCACTGTCTCTCTAGTTACAGCTGTCACTGAAAGCACAAAAAGACACAAATAAGTAGGCTGGTGGTAATAAGACAGGTGAGAATCATCACCCGTTACCTGCCAATTTAACCCGCCTCCGTCTGCGATTCACCAGCTTCACTCCCGAATGACGGCAGGAGTTTATTTGTATGGGTTTCAGTAGTGGGTCAGACAATCAGCGAATAACCTCTATTAAGAGCTTAAAGCAAAGACATAGGTCCGGTTGCTAAAATATGCTTTCTTCAAAAGGCAGAATTGTTAACATCTTCCAAAGAAGGGAAAGTGATTATATTCTTTAATAATTCGGTTATGCTGTTAATTCTGTTATGGGATTTCAGCCTAAACATACAGCTGCAAGCATTTAATGTTTAACCGAAAAACAATAATAGACTTCAGTGTTAGTTTGGTATATTATTGTTCCAGACTCACAGATAAATAAACCCTTATAACAGGATATTTTTAGCCAATGTATTTCACACACACACACACACACACACACGCACACACAAACACACACACACACACACACACACACACAAGCACTAATATGTATGTTTGTCTTTGTCAAGGATGACCACATGCTCATTGATTTGAGGAAGGAGAAAGGATTTAAAAAAGTAAAAAAAAATGTCACCTTCAGAAAGGGAAATAATGTTATCAAATATTATTTAGCTGATTGCATAGTGTAATAACGATCATATCACACATTATTTGAATTAATTATTTTCTTTATCATTTTTCAAATATTCCACACATTACTAGGAGATAGGAGCTCTGGTTTCCTCCCACAACACACTATATTCCTCTCAAGTATTCATCATACCCTTCAAGAGCTTAATCAATCAGCCCAGGATCTCAGAGGTCACTACATGGGTCTACAGGGAATGGGGATGGTATTGGAATGAGATGCATTATTTGAGCCTGTCTAGCAGTCAGAGGTCCTTGTCTTGTGACATGAACGGCTGAGTTATTTGTTGTTTGTGGTAATCAATTGCAGTGAATGCAGTGAGATCATTTTTCAACCGCCCATGCCACAGAGTTTTTAGATTTTACCATTTTAGAATGAGGGTAAAAAAATTTAAATTGTGGTTCAGTGGTTAAAGCTTCAGATCAGGAAGTTATGTGTTAAATGTACCTAGCAGTGTATAGGTGTAAAAGTCTTTTCAGATGGGATTATAATAATTATAATAATAATAATAATAATAATAATAATAAAAAGTAATAATAATAATAATAATAATAATAATAATAATAATTAGTTCAGTGGCCTTAAAGGACTAGGAGTAAAAACACAACACAGTTTATTGTATCTTGCATTAAATCTGAATTTTATTCCATTTCTGTATAGTTAACAACACAGCGGAAGTGGGACCTCTCCAGACTGTGAACATCACCAACCCTGATACAAATAAATGGCACCTTAGGGACCTGGAGCCTGTTAGTCGCTACAGGTTCTACCTGTATTACTGCACACAAACTGGCTGTGGTCCTGCAACCAGTGAGGAGTACATCACCATTCCAGAAGCACGTGAGTACCAGGGCGTAGCCATTATGAGAATTAAACTCTTGCATGGATCCCGGCTCACACCGGAGTGATTTTGGTTCTCTGATATGGATGGCCAAGTCACTCGTTTCTGGTCATCCATCCATGCCAGAGGATGTTCATTTTTACCCTCTCGTTCCATCATGCTTTTCATATGCTCAGCTATGCGTTTCTTTATTGCTAAACAATATCATAGCAGTGTGGGAGCAGGGACATTCATCACTGTCAAGGAAGACCAAGTGCTTATTGATTTGGGGGAAGGGTGAACGCTTTAGAAAAGGAAAATAAATAATGTGTCACATCTAGCATTAGGAAGGGAAATAATATGTAGTTATCATTTCATATAAGGTAATGATCTACACTGATCAAGTAAATGTACCAGAACATGTGCGGTGTAGAATACACCATTTTTACATTCTTAACAATGAATTGTGATCAATAAAGAACTATTTATAATTTGTACTTGGCTAAGAATTCGCACAGTTGCAGCAAGGATATCATGAAAGCCTTAATCTTTTAGCTTTGCGTTAATATATGGCATAGTCTTTAAAAAAGGCAGGGAATTTGAATCGCCTATTTCATGTACAGTTTGATATCTTATTTCCTTTATCAACAACAGGCCATTAGACATACTGTGGGGCTCAGTCTTGTCAGGAGGAGAGAAACGGAGCAGGGATATAAGTCTTACATGCAGTAATGTAAACTCAGTGTTCAGCAGTATTACAGAGAACAATTTGAACATCCCAATTTGTAAGAGCTCAGCATTTCTTCATGCCTGCTGCTAGGGTGCATTTTCTTTACAAGGCCCTGGTAATTTGCATTGCTTTCAAAAGAAAGTAGATGCGTTTTACTTTCATTGTATGCTGTCTTTAAAAAGCTGTCTCATTTCTGCTTTTCTGTTGCTTTTATCATTTTCTTTGTTTGTTTGTTTTACTTGCCAGCTTTAACAGATGTGCCCACTTTCACCATCAGTATGAAGTCTTCTTTGTTTCATAGATGTAGCTGTAGTCATAGTACTAATAACATTAGTGGTACTTTAGTTTACGAAAATAGAAATGTTACATAAAGTGGCATGCATTTGATACCTGGGCCTTTAGTGAGGACGTACCCGACTTATTCCACCTCTTAATACCACCACTATCACGTTGCGATTATAGAAAACATCAATACTATACAAAAACGCAAAATAACAACACGTGGCATTACAGAGAGAGAGGCATTTCACATATTTAGTGTGAATACCATTTTACTAAAGCAAGAAACCCAGTTAAGACAACTCCAAACCTCTACACTACCACTGCACCTGTGCCACCTACATCATCTGGAGCAGTTCAGAATAAATATTTGTCTAATAACATGACAAAAACATACAAATTGTAAAAAAAAAAATACAACCTACTCACCAGGGATGCATACTCATAATTTGCACCGCTCCTCAGAGGCTGTAAGCCAGTGGTACCGCTAGTATTCACTGGTCTGGACGTGGAGAACAAACCCTTTCCCAGGCTGAGACAACTAGCTAGCTTCAGAGTTGGCCGACCTCTGCTCACGATGTCTAGCGTTTCTGGAAAATTTATTTTTAAGTATTTCTGAGACCAAATAAATTTTTTCTTCTCCGTAGGCATAACAAAGTCTAACTCATATGTATTAATATGTGCAGAGCGCTACACACGTGTTTGGCTGTAACAGTTTCCCTCTGACCATTCAATAAGAAAACGGAAAAATGCTGACGCTACTCTGTGCTAGCTGGCCCTGTGAGGAGAATATGAAATCTGATTTGTTAAAGAAACAGAGCTATTTCATAAGGAGACAATGGTAAAAAGGGCCAGCATAACAGATTTTGCAGGCCCTGGGCAGATTAGATTGACATGGCAGCACATAGAAGCTTAAATCTGATTGGACAAAAAATCTAACATCCGCATACACATACTAGAAGCAGTACAGCCAAGAGAAACGCTACGAAATTAAGAGAATAAACTGTTGGAAATAAATTAATACAATTTCATGTAACAAATATTAGAATTTAGGTTGTAAATGTAGGTCATTGCTTCTGATTCAGAGAGGGCTTTGCCACTGGTTAAATAAAATGAAAGCATTGCTGGTTAGTAACACAAAGCAGGTTTATTAAAAGTTTTTTGTGTGTTTGCTTACCATGCCTGTCTCAAAAATGAAATATAAACATGGACATCACAATTGTTTAAAAAAAGGAGCAACCAACCTTATCAGATTCAACCAATCTTTTTATAGATGAGATAAAAAACACAATATCACAAAATTAACTAACACTAAATTAAATTTTATATTGCACTTAGTCCTTAGTTTCATCCAATGACTCTTTGGTTCAAAAGAGTCCATTAGTGCAGCATGCATAGATTAATTAGAATAAAGCCTAGTAGAAACTACTACAAATATTTAGTGGACTACCTCAAGATCTTATTTTTCTTTTCAGGACAGCCCAGAACTTGTATGACTCCAAGAGAACCTTCTGTCTTCCCTGTGGCTAAAGCCACACTTTCTTCTATAGGTATTAAACATGAGCCCATGTTTAAAAATAGACATGCGCTGCCCAAAAAGTATGGCCTATACATGAAAAATTAGGTTATAAAAAAAGAGAAAATTGAAAAGAAAAGGAGATTTTCTGTCATTTTGATGTGTGAGTGAAAATATATATATATTTTAATATTTTGTGGGCAGTAGACAGTATTTTTCTCCATGTCTACTCTTTAATGGTAAACCCTTTTGAGACAACAGATTGTTACATTACTGTTGTCCGTAACTGATCAAATGTGAAGCACAGATAGGGTATGCTTTGTTAAGCTGGTGGAAAAGCTTTAGTGGCACAATCCCAAGTAAATAGCCAGCATCTGAACGAGTAAGAACTTCTCATGTGTGACAGTTGGGGATAGCAGCCAGAGAGGTGAAAGACAGAGCTACATAGAGAGTCAGCTGCCACTACTTAAG
This sequence comes from Silurus meridionalis, assembly GCF_014805685.1. Lineage (NCBI taxonomy): Eukaryota > Metazoa > Chordata > Actinopteri > Siluriformes > Siluridae > Silurus > Silurus meridionalis. Next base: position 11,181,528 of record NC_060884.1, on the reverse strand, counting down.
TGGATAAATGGAAGCAGTTGAAATCTGTGGATCAGAACGTTTTCTTTACTCCCGTGGCTTTGGTGTTTTTTGGCCCGGCGTGAGGGCTTCTCCTATACTGCTGTGCTAGCAGATGCTTCCTGTTCTATTTAATCCTACTTTCCAGCAGCAAATGACAAAGACCCAGCCTGCAGCACTCGATATTTATAGCCCCCCACTCCATTTTTTTAACTTGTGACATGAAAGCATCAGAGTGAACTGCGATTTACGCGAATCGCTGCTGTGACAGGAAGAAAAGAAACACGTCTGAAATTAGCGGGTGACATTTTCGAATAGTGCGATAGGAGAGAATGTGTGCCAGAAGCTATGTAACGCAGAAACACTTGGCCTAAGGGGAAGAGTGTGATGGATGTGATTATCACGTCTGGTCATGAGGGAAGACGTTTCCATGAGTGAGATGTAGATTAAACAAAGCTGACAGCTCAAGACACTTTGCCTAATTGGGATACACAAAAGTGGTGAAAACAATTAGCTGGGATACAGGTGTACAGACCATGTGTATTTTGTGTCATAGTAACCATGAAAATATCTTTTGGGGCTTACCTATGAGGTTTGGTTCATATTTTCTGTTTGATATAACTTCATTACTATTTAATATTTATGGTTGGTGTAGATTCCTGAAACTTAGCTCAAGCTTATTGTTCATTAAAATAAAGCCACATCTCTGAGCTAAATAAGCAATTATTCATTTAGTAAAAGGAGGCTGAAACTTTCAGCATATTCAGTGCATAAAAGAGAAACTAAAAAAAAACATGTCTTAGGAACATGGGTTATAATTTTGCTTTAGTTCTATAAAAGCCATTTTTCTTTTAGTGGTGTTACTTTAAAAGTGCATCCTGTCTGCTCTTCTTATTTTGCTGTCTTAATGCACTCAGCAATCTTCCTTTGCATAAATAGCACAAATGCTGCTTTTACATTAATAAGAAACATTTTATTCATGTCATTCATGTCATCTTTAAGAGGGCCACGTACAGAAAACAATTCTGCTCCCCCTCCTCAAGCAAACTAGCAAAACTTTGTCTTCTTAAACTCAGATCTCTTTCTTGACATACACTAACCACTTCTTTGTCTTGCCATGTTATTTTTTTTTTCTTTTCCTCTTGTTCCTGTCAGCACCCTCTGTCTTGAACATTAGCACCTCAGTTAGCGACAACTTTGCAAATATCAGCTGGATTCTGGGGAAGGAGCAAACGGATTCAGAGTTATATGTTGCATATATGAAAAACCGTAAGCTCATCTTAACATTCTTCATAGCTAACAAGGCTGATCCTATTAATTTATAAGCTTATACAAGTCATACTGAGTGAAACAAGTTCAATATTTTAATGAATTATTCATATTTGTTTGATTTTGAATTTCTTAGTGCTAACATACACTTTGTTAATCCTAAATGATTGTTTCTGGTTTAGTGGCACCTTATTAACACCTCTATTTAATTAATACTAACTTCATGTTTCTGGCTTACTAACCCCTGTCCTAACCCTTCCATGGTTATTCACCTTCTATAGGTGAAGGTAACTGGAAGATATCTGAGGCCGTTAACTCCTCTAAGACTTTCCTGGTCATTAAGGAGCTGGAGCCGGGGACAGAATATACAGTACGCATTATGGCTAAAAGCTGGCATGATAGTTCTAGCATTTTTGAAGATGTTATCAGGACCAGGGCCAAAGGTGAGGGGAGGGGTTCTCTGCCGAAAAGCTTCCCATTGCCATGTCATTGTCCTTGAATGAAACTTCTCATCTTTAGTTTACTACACATTAATCTCTAAATCTTATCAGATTAGTGAAAAGCTGTTTTTTCATTGAAACTTCACATCTTAAGTTTACTACACATTAATCTCTAAATCTTATCAGATTAGCAAAAGCAGAAAAAATGTTGGCTGTTAATTATTAATGAGCTGTTCAATTTGTATTATCCTAGTGTGCACATTGATAAGCCTGGCTTTGTCAATGTAAACAGTCAATAAACAAGAAGGTCCAGCTAAATTTTGTGAACAAATGGTTGTGTTCCTCAGGTTTGGCCAGCATTCACAGTGGAATTTCAAATCAGGGCTGGTTTATTGGACTGATGTGTGCTGTGGCCTTGCTCACGCTCATCGTGCTCATCGCCTGCTTTGTAAACAGGAACAAAGGAGGGAAGTACTCGGGTAAGGACCTGCATCAAATGCACCTCCATCAACCTCTTTGTGTTTATTTACCACCGAGGGCCAATTACCCATGGGCATAGCAGGTTGGGAGAGAGACAGATAGCTGGACAGATGATGGATAGATAGCTAAGAAAGAACCTTTAAACAGAGCTACTACACAAAAAAAAGATGTTTGAAAGAGAGAACCTCAGAGAGAAAGCAAGAGAGAAAGTAAAATATAGAGAGTAACCATTGGAACAAGATTGTGTAAAATCCTACTAAAACAAATCACTGCAGTTGTATTATTTATTAAAATGAAAAGCCTTTTTACGATTCCAAAATAGCCAGCTGAATCTTGAATTTAAAGAGAAACAGAAATGGAGAAAGAGAGAGAGAGAGAGAGAGAGAGATATGTGGGATAATTTGAGACAAAACAAAAATAAGATATTTAAACATGCAGAATATGTATACTAAAATTAATACGAATATTAAGATTAAAGCTTTAATGTCGATTACCATGAGGTATGCAAAAGTCTCACATAGGGAAAAATTAACAATTCGGTTGATTTAGCAATTTACATCTATACAATACAAAATTTTTAATTAGCCAAAAATTGGTTTAAAATTGGAAAAAAAACAATCCTTACTAGTAAAGAACTCCTCTGCATTGTCCACACTCCAAATCACGTGTATAACCAGTCCGATGGAAAGTGTTGTGTCACTGGCAGGGTGATGTCATGACCAGAAAGCTTATAAGCACATGGAGTGAAACCAGCGGCAGCTTCCGAAAAGAGAAACAAGTGTTGCATGGATGCATGCAATGTGGCATAGAGACGCAGTGTTTCATTCCCTCAGGGAGCCATGGTTACATACGTTACCTGGAGAAATTTCCCTTCAGGAACTCGAGCTGCGTCAGAAACGCTTTGGGAACGAGAGTCCAATCAAGCCAGACTGACCAATCCCTGACTAGTGTGGACAGGCACAGCTAGGGCAAAGGACAGAGGGGCCAGGAGTGGCACTGAGGTCGAGGCTATAGAACCTGATAGTTCAGCGGGGTGAACTAGCCCACAGTGTTGCAAATGTCCTAAAGGGAAATTCCAGAGGACAAGGCCTTAGAAGCCACCACACTTCTAGTGGAGTGTGCTCTGACCCCGAAGGGAGAGGGGAGACCAGAGGACTCATAAGAGAAAGAAATAGTATCTACAATCCATCTGCTGAGCGTCTGCTTATTCTTTCTCCACAGTTCTGATCTGTGGATGTATATACAGTCGGTTAAGCTTCTCCTGGTCTGGGACCTGAAAGGGAGGAGGAGAGAATGCCTGGAGCCTGATAAGTTGTGGGATGACTGAGGGTACTTTAGGAACATACCCTGATCTAAGGTAGAGGAAGGCACCGGCCAGAGGGTGTCAGAGAAAGGGCCTGAAGAGCCCCTACTTTTTAGAGAGAGATGGCCAAGAGAAACACAGCCTTCCTCTAGAAAGTGTTTACTTTGTGTTCCATGACAGAGCATGCTCAGGCCCCACCAGGTTGGGGGACACTCGTTGAACAGGGCGGACGAGACTTACCTAAAACCAGAGCAACGCCCTGGAGCAGCGTTAAAATGCTCTCTCTTTGCACCTCGCAATGCCAGGAGGGCTGGGTTGTGGTGGTGGGGGCTGTGCCTGGCGAACAGCCCCAAGGGGGCACGACATGGAAGGAAAGCACTGGAATGCTGCCATTAACAGCATCGCTGAACAGCGGGGCGTCCAGGAGGACAGCCCTAGCCAAATATGCCTTTCTATGGAGACGAGGGTTAGGGTTAGGGTTAGGGTTAGCTGGAAACTGCTAACCCTAAACCATAAACTGGAGGATTTAGCGGAGACCACTTAGCGGTCTCCTTAGTAACCTTGCGATCGGGCGCTGGACCAAACAGGTGAGAGTGGCAAAAGGGAAGAGTTTGTCTCCAACCCCTCTGCGAGGTCCACTTGCGAGCCCCAGGTCCTAGCACGCCGCTTTGCTTCGGCTAAAGCTGGGCTGGAACCACGAGGTGCAAGAGCACCCTCCTCAAAGAGTGCTCTCCAATATCGGAGCGTTCGCATTGTCATGTGAGCGCAATCTGTGCAATCGGCTCCCTCAAGAACTGACTTAGCATGCAGTTTATGCATTTCCCCCGTAATATAGCAGGGGCAAGGAGGAACGCAAAGACAGAAGCAATGCTTCGTTTTCCTGGTCGCTTTCATAGCTGAAAAGAAGGAATCTAAACAGCTCCTACCATTACCAGACAAACACACACAGAGCACTTCCTGAACAACAGAAGCTGCTGCTGGTTTTACTCCATGTTCTTTGAAGCTTCCTGGTCATGACGTCACCCGACCGTTGACACTTTCCATTGGACTGATTATATACATGATTCAGAGCGCAAAGGCGTTCCCAAAGCGGTTCTGACACAGCTCGAGTTCAGGGGAACTCTAATGATGCATGTCTAAATCATATTGTTACAAATGTTTCCTTTAGGAAAACCAGCCTCAGCAAGCTCAGCCACATTCCACATTACATTCCAAACTGGACAATTATACTAGGTATTAGACAGACCTTTTTGTTACCAATTTTAGGATTTACATCATAGCGACAGTAAATGACTACCCAGAATGGATCTATCCCCATGAAAGCATTTCCACTTTAATTTATTGGTTCATTTACCTTAATAGTTGTGTTAATGAAATTTAAAAAACTAAATTTATCCTCCTGTCTGTAGTAAAAGAGAAAGAAGATCTTCATCCAGACTTGGAGTCTCAGGGCATAAATGACGACACGTTCTGTGAATACAGGTAGGCCAAAGTCCAAAATCGTTTCAGAGAAACACTAATAATTTTTCTTGTGCATGTTATCCATATTTTACAGTGTGCATGTGTGTGTGAGTGAACAAGCCCTGTCCACTGTGCGCTAACAAAATATGTGGAGAAAACAAACAAACAAAAATGTCAATGCTTTTATTTCCGAGTGCTTGGTATGTGGCACAAGTGTCCTGATAGAAATTAGTCATAATGGCATCACTGTTAAATTGAAACATGTTTGTTTTTTTGGAACAAATTGAAATGGAGTATGCCTGGTCCTCAGCAGGAGATAATGTGGGGGACAATCTGGTATAATTGAAAGGCACTTATCTCCAGGGCAGCGATATCTGTGTTCATTTCATTAATCTTTCAGTGATCCATTTCATAACAGTCTCTCTAAGGGCTCAGTGTGTGTAGCCACAACATCCAAAAATCTAGTACCAAAAATACAATACCACTTTTCCTTATTTCATTTATTGGAATTGATTTAGAGGTACTCTTCTTTTTTCTAGGGAATAGTAGAAAGAGTAATAGTAGTAGTAGCAGTAGTAGTAGTGTTGTAAAAAAATAAAATAAAATTGTAGAATCTACTAGTAAGAACATTAGATGGAAAAGTATTAGTATTTGTATCATTAACATTTTTTTATATAGCCGCAAATACTTAATTTAGTGTATTATATTAGTAAATCATCATATCACTATAGCACTTCTTTACTACTATGCTACCACAAACTGAAACCTTTATACAGAGACAAATATCCTCCTCCATAAATCAAACTAAACAAGGCTACCAACAGTCTTCAGTAAGTGTTGTGTAACCTCTCACACACCTGCAGGTTTTTATTTTGGAAATAAATAGCATTTTTAAAATTAGTTGTATATCAAATCAATCATTCACAGTCTTTCTTTTCCTTCCCCAGCTTTTCTTTATGTATTATATTAGAAAATTATGCATTCCATTTCACTTAGATCTTCATTTTCCCTAAGTTGAAAAAAGAATGGATGAGTAATACATAAAGCAAACTGATGATGAGCTATGAATCATGATTCTGGCTGCTCCAGCTTAAAAAAAAAAGCAGGAAAATCCCATTTAAGGTATTCTTGCTTTTATAATTGAAAATTCAAGCCGAACATAATAATGTGATCAACATTGCAAACTATTGCCATTGGGCATTGTCTGATTGCACTATTCCAAATGTTCCCTAGCTAATTGCATTCCTTCTTGTTAACCTTATTGTAAGTCTCTCACATCTATCAGTATATCTGGACTTCAATCCTTACTCTTATAGCTTCATAATTGGGGGGTAACTATACACAGAATTTAAACTGAATATTTGTATTTATTTATTTTTGAGACAGCATTGCTTGCTTGAAAATGTGTTTTTGGATTCTGTCTGCAATTGATTTAAAATTCAACATTATAATAGAACAACAATTAAATCTTAATAACGACACAGTGCTTGTGATCCAGATTATTAGCAGCATATAATTAAATAAAAGCTGTGCATTAGAATGTAACTAAATTAAGCATGGCTAATTAAACACTGGCTCTCTGGCCAGGCTTCCAATAATGTGCAGGGCAAGATCTCAGCAAAATTTCCACCCCAACTACTGCTGTAAATCTGTGTGCCTAAAATGTAGCACAAACAAATCCAGGCATTCAAAAATAAAGATTTTCTTTCCCTCTTTGTTTCTACATTCATGTGCCTTAACCAATACAATTTGCAGACAAACTATCTGTATTTGTCTTTAAAAAAATAATAAACATTGGTTTTCCAATCCTGTTTTCTTCACCACAATAAAATAATTTATAGTTTTCCTTGGATTTATGAATGGTATTAGCACATACAGTAGTATGTTATTGTATTATGTTACAAAAATGTGCTTAAAAGACACTTACATTTTAGTTTTTCTGTCTCTTTGTAGCTTCAACTGAGCTGAAAAGTTTTGTATTTTTTCTTTCAGATTCGGCTTGGTTTATTACACATTATTTATTATAAGAGATGGATATGGTTTATGATGGATATCCTACTTTATTGTGCAGTCTGTTGAATGTATTGTTCATGATGCAGGCATATAGAACAGAGAAATGTACAGTATATAAAATGATGCTATACATTACATTATTTTACCATACAACAAGTTTACTAGTAGTTAAACTGTATTTCAGTAAACTTGTTTAATAATTAAAAATTAGGCATTCTAAAGGATTTAACTTGACCCAGAATAGCAGTCCTATTCGCTCATATTTCTGTTTGTGTGTTTTTTTAATCCAGTGATAATGATGAGAAGCCCCTGAAAGGCAGCCAACACACACTGTCAGGAGACTTGAAGAGAGGGGACAGTGGGGACAGCATAGTGGACTATGGCGATGAGGATGTTCAGTTTAACGAGGATGGATCCTTTATTGGAGAATATGCTGGGCAGAAGGAAAGGGCATCCATGGAAATCAAAGGAACCTCTCAGAGCAAAGCATGAAAGGACTAATCCTATTTCATTTTGCTTACAAATATTTGGCACAGGGACATAAAGGGAAAACAAATGACATAATTCCCTTGATTATGTCATGTAGTTAAAAAACAATAATCAATGTGTTTATTATCAATCATGCGCTCATGCTTATGTTCTTTTATAAGGATTAGTTTCACACAAATTGTAACAAACCATTCAGTCGTTTTCAGCTGTATATAGATGTCAGGTCTTCTCTTTATATTTTTTAAATGATGTCAAAGCTGCCAGGAGTATGTTTGTTTTTGTTTTGTTTTTACTTTTCATTTTTTTTCTTTTTCTTTTTTTTTGTCTTGGTATTCCTAATGTAAAATAAGAAGAAAAACAGAGACGTTCCAGTCTTAATTTGTTATGCACTGTGAAGTCTCTGGAGTCTTTTCCATTGCCTTCTTGTAGTCGAGCAAATTGTCTGAGTATGGAATTATTTTATTTTTCCTTTTTTTTTTTTTCATCTAAGCAAATATTATTGAAGTTTTTTATTCCGATCTGCATTCATTCAGTGTAATTAAATATGTGTACAAAAAGCTGTCCCTTAAATTATTTCCCCAATTTTACGAGTATGCAGAATGGAAAAAAAAGGACAAAATGAGAATTATAAAAGCAACTACGCATTCCTTTTTACTAAATCTGTAAGCATATCCTGTATCCAACCATAAGCCATATACAGTGCATTGTTATGTTGTGTTTGCTTCTATTAACTCGTTGTAGTTTGCAATATGCAGTACCATCATGATATGTGAAATATATATATATTATAAAAAAGACTTGTGCTATCACCATTATAATGTTTTTATCTTGCATTTACAATAGAATCATCATATCACAAGGGATTTACATAGGCAAAAATGCACACGTGCACTCTTTTAGTAAATACTGTTGCAACTGTGGCTCACTTACACCACCTCTTACTCATGGATAAAATATGAATTTCAGAGGAGGATTTTTGACCCAGCTGGGTCTCAAGATTTGATGGTTACAGTTTGGAATTCTATAAACGTAACACACTAATGGTGTTGAGCTGTTTATTTCTATCGTGAACTTTCCAGTTCTAAAAATAATTTATTTTTAACTAGGCAATTGGATACAGACATAGCTGCTTCGACCTATCATAACAGATTGTTGAATGGCTTTTGAAATGCAAAGTTACATTTAAATGGCATCAGGCAGCTACTCTTTACGAACATTTTTATGTTTGCATGTCTATGGATGTTGACGATGTTTCGCACAGATTTGACATTAAATTTTATTACTTGTCTTTTTTTCATATTTGGTGACTCGTAGCCATCGCCTTTGTTTTTTCTTTCTCATATCACTATTGTTCCAAAACTAGCAAAGTCAGATCATTGTGGTCTCCTGTGTTAAATAAATTTGCCTAATTGTGATGTTTCATTTATCCGGCTATTATGTAATGAATGCACTGAATGCTTGATAGCAGAAATGGATGTCAGCGCAAATAAGGGATAGCTCAATGGTTAAGATGTTAGCATTCTGATCAGAAGGTTGTAAATTCAAATCCCAGCACCAGCTTAAGCAAGACCATTAACCCTCACCAGCTCAGGTGTATGAATGAGATAAGTCACCTTAATAAGTTGCCAAATGCTGTAAATGTAAATTCATGGTAAGAAAGTTTTTTAAACAGGCAAACAAATCAAAATAAGCAATCAAAAAGCCGAAATGTGAAACGAATGGTCAGGCAATTAGAAAATTTATACCAGCGCATAAACAAGAATGTAAAATGAGAAGCAACAGAAACAGGATCCAGAAAGCATGAAAGAAGAGACAAAACAGCTAGGTAATTGCAGTGCAATTAGACAAGTTACTTCATGAAACTACACTAAAATTAGGGGCGCATGACATGAATGAAACATATATACATGCACTACAGCCTACTTTGAGTGCCGCGAATGGAGTGAGGGGGGATATATGACACTGGTACAAAATCATTAAAAATTTTGACTTAAATGACTCACGAAACATTATTACTAATTAGGAAAAAAATATATTTAATTAACCCCCTTGTTTCGAGTGCATTTAGTCATGGAACTCTCACTAAGTGTTTTTTATTTCATTCACTTACCATGGTACAAATATTAAATTGCATATTAAAAATATTTCTCTGTGAATTGTAACCATAAAAAAAAAAAAAAACAAAGGAAAAAAAGATCCTTTTCAAAAGGACAGATCATTGCAGACTTGCACAAGTCAGCGAACAGAGTTAGTCATTAGAAAAGGCTCAGGGCTTTTATTTTCTCTGGGGCAGCCATATATTAAAAAATTCAATGTTAAAATAAAATGTCATAAAGTGTCCACATATGTTTTATTTTATCACATTTATTGCATGAGTTATTCCTCTTAAAAAAACCCAGACTGTGTAATAATCTGAAAGCTAAAGCCAAAATACAATGATATAAGTAATGAATTAAATCAATTAAATTACGTTTTTTTCTGCAGAGATTTTTACCAAATTATTCCGATTAAATACCTGATGTACTGTTCATATTTGAATCATAAAACTGGATACTCAGTTGACAATCTTTATTTAAATGCATGTTACACATAATCCATTCACATATTAAATTTCATAACATTAAACACATTGAATTTTTTTAATCCTTTGAAGGTGAGAGCAAGCAGCATTTCTAACCTAAACTTATTCATTTATCAGATCTGGAGGGATCATAGCTATAAGGTATTCGATTAACTGGGATATTTGTTTGCTGTCGTCCCCTCACTCTCACATGTTCACCCAGGTTACCTTTTGGCTATCCTTTTTAGTCAGTGGAGGACAAGGTACACAAACCATCTACTTGAGTAAAAGTAAAGATACACTCGGTAAAATGATACTCGAGTAAAAGTGCGCCCTTTAAACTTCCACTTGAGTAAAAGTACAAAAGTCTTTGCCTTTAAATGTACTTAAGTATCCAAAGTACTATGATTTATTATGGCTGTAATGTTCCTATTATACTTTTTTTCCACAAAGCTTTTGTTTAATCAACTCAGTTTATGTGAAAATATGCTAATGTTACTGTTAGCACACCAATGATATTATTAACATTGATTGATATTTATTAAATGACCCCAAACCCTTCTTTTTAACCACTTAAAAAAAAATGCACAAATAAAGCCACGGGTGTTGTGGCCAGCCATTTATTACTCAAAATGTCCTGCTTGCTGTTGAACTGACGATGAACATGTCAATGTTATGTATGTAACCTTGGTTACGTGAAGGAAAGAGACACTGCATCAACAACACTTTTGAAATGCTTCCTTGTATTCAGGCTCTGAACCATGTGTGTAATTGGTCCAACGGAAAAATGTGACCGGCAGGGTAACGTCATGACCAGGAAGCTATAAAAAACACATGCCGTGGAGCAGTGGTGGGCCATGCATTTGATACCTGAGCCTTCAGTGAGGACCACCACTATCACGTCGCAATTATAGAAAACCATCAATACTATACAAAAAATGCAACATAACAACGCGTGGCATTACAGAGAGATAGAGGCATTTCGCATATTGAGGGTGAATACCATTTTTACTAAAGCAAGCTCCAAACCTCTACACTACAACCGCAACTGTGCCACCTACATCATCTGGAGCAGTTTAGAATCAATATAGATATATATGTAGAGTGTAGAGTGACACTTATAGGGGTGTGAGTGTTGCAACGCTCTTCTTCTGAACCTCCCGATGTCAGGAGGTCCTGGGTTGTTCTTGGGGCTTAGCCCACTGAACAGCCTCATGAGAGTGACGTGGGAGGAACCGTTGAAATTCTGCTGACTGCTTCCTCTTTAGGAGCAATGAGTAGCACGGCCCTATCCCTGTCTGACATCCAACAGGGTGAACCATAGGTGCTTCTCAGTCTAGCTCCTGCAGCAGATTACCCTGATAGCGCCGACGTTGTCCGCCATTGCACGGAAGTCTTAAAACTGAAGAGGCAAGCCGAAAAGGGCACTGACGCGGGGGCTGGCAGAAAGTGCTCATCAAGCTTACTAGACTTTCTGCTCATTAGCCAGCCAATCTACTGTAGCTTGGTTAAAGTGCAGGTCACAACCTCCAGTAGCTCCTCGTAAGCCAGTTCACAGAGAATAGCCCCTCCAAACCAATTAACCCCCCACCCCCTCATAGGAAGAGAGGCGGAGCTGAATGCTCTCATCGCAAGGGGAAGAAACCGCCGAAAGGCATGCTTCCGAAGCTTGCGAATAAGAGCTGGACCAGGCAGGTGAGGAAGGAGAAAGGGACAAGCCCTTGTCCAGACCCTCTGCCAGGTCCATCTGTAAACCCCAAGAACTAGTGCACCGCTCCGCCTCAGCGAGAGCGGGGCCAGAACCACGAGGAGTAAGAGCACCCCCTAGAGGAGTGCTTGCAGAGAAAACCCCTACTATCTCACCATATGTAGACCCCCCAGGGCCCGACGTTGATTCTCTCCAGAGTTTGCTCGTTTTCTTGGTCTCTTGGTCAATTTTGATGAAGTGCTGCTTGTATCAGATTTTAATATTCACCTAGACAATGCAAATGATGCCTTACTAAACTCTTTTGTGGTTAAACAAAAAATCCCTACCGGTAGAGCAGATTAGCCGTGTCTCACCACGTTATCGACTTGGTAGGATTATTGTTCCGACCACTAAGGAAAGATTCATAAGTATCATGCCTGATCTGTCTCAACTCCTCACTGAACCCCTAAATGCAAATCATCTTGATGAAATAGCTAACAACATAGACAATATCCTTACTAGCACATTAGACACTGTTGCTTCATCCGATTAAAAAAATTAAGAGAAAAAACAACTGCACCATGCTGCAATAGTCATATTTATGCCCTCAAGAGAGCAATCTGTAATCTGGAAAGTAAATGGAGAAAAACTAAATTAGCAGGTTTTAGAATTGCGCGTAAAGACATTGTACTCAGCTACAGACAGGCACTAAATGCTGCTAGGGCTGCGCACCTGAGGAAAGTCATAGAAAACAACCAAACAATCCCAAGGTTCCTTTTTATTAAAGCTGCTAAATTAACTACAAATCAGATATTTGAAAAGAATATTCCATTACAGTTTAGTAGTGAAGACTTTATGAATTTCTTCACTGAAAAAATTGTAAGAATTACAAGAAACACAATTGTGGAGGTCTAACCTCTGACAGCATCTCATGATCCAGTCTCACCTAAATCTCCACAATTACAATTACATTGCTTTGCATGTATAGGACAGGAAGAGCCGTATGATGTTATTACTTAAGCCAAATCAACATGTCTGTTAGATCCCATTCCAAGTAAACTACTGAAAGAAGTGTTACATACAGCTGGTGAGCCTCTTCTGTATATTATTATTGCCTCGCTATCTTTAGGTTGGCAGTTATTAAGACCCTCATTAAAAAACCTGATTTGGATCTAAACAAACTTAAATTGCAGATCAAATTACAGACCTATTTTAAACCTTCCATTAATGTCAAAGATTTTAGAAAATATTGTCTGCCAAGTTATGTTCCTTCTTACAAGAAAATAGTTAAAAACACAAATATGACCTGTTTTAGCTTCAGACCAAGGCTACAGTTTTCTGTTGGTTTTGCTAGATCTTAGTGCTGCATTTGACAATATAGATCATGACTTTCTCCTGGATCACTTACAGAATTACATTGGCATTTAGGGACAGGCATTGAGCTAGTTTAAATCTTACCTGTCTGATCGTTACCATTTTGTAGATTTAAATGGAAAACTATTCAGGTTAATCCAAGTTAAATATGGGGTTCCACAAGGTTCAGTTCTAGGACTCCTGCTTTTCACAATGAACATGCTTCCCTTGAAAAATTTTATTAAGAGGTATGGGATTAGCTTCCACTGTTATGCCAATGATACCCAACTATATATCTCATTAAAACCAGATGAAGCATCATTACAAAAACAGCCTTTTTCCACATTAGAAATATTGCTAAGCTAAGAAACATGTTGTCTATATCTGATTCAGAGAAGCTCATACATGCATTCATGATCTCCATACTTGAGTCTAGTTCCTCTCAAGATTTCTTCCTTATACATCTAGGGAGTTTTTAATCACCCAAAGTTTTTGAACACCCTGCTATTTTGCAAGTTCTCCCACTTAGAAATCATGGAGGGGTCTGAAATTGTCATTGTAGGTGCATGTACACTGTGAGAGACATAATCTAAATAAAAAAAAAATCCAGAAATCACAATATATGATTTTTAAACTATTTATTTGTATGATACAGCTGCAAATTAGTATTTGAACACCTGTCTATCAGCTAGAATTCTGACCCTCAAAGACCTGGTAATCTGCCTTTAAAATGTCCACCTCCACTACATTTATTATCCTAAATTAGATGCACCTGTTTGAGGTCATTAGCTGCATAAAGACACCTGTCCACCCCATATAATCAGTAAGAATCCAACTACTAACATGGCCAAGACCAAAGAGCTGTCCAAAGACACTAGAGACAAAATTGTACACCTCCACAAGGCTGGAAAGGGCTACGGGGAAATTGCCAAGCAGCTTGGTGAAAAAAGGTCCACTGTTGGAGCAATCATTAGAAAATGGAAGAAGCTAAGCATGACTGTCAATTTTCCTCGGACTGGGGATCCATGCAAGATCTCACCTCGTGGGGTCTCAATGATCCTAAGGAAGGTGAGAAATCAGCCCAGAACTACAGGGGAGGACCTGGTCAATGACCTGAAAAGAGCTGGGACCACCGTTTCCATGGGTACTGTTGGTAATACACTAAGACGTCATGGTTTAAAATCATGCATGGCACAGAAGGTTCCTCTGCTTAAACCAGCACATGTCCAGGCACTTCTTAAGTTTGCCAATGACCATTTGGATGATTTGGAGGACTAATGGGAGAAAGTCATGTGGTCAGATGAGACCAAAATAGAACTTTTGGGTCATAATTCCACTAAACGTGTTTGGAGGAAGAAGAATGATGAGTACTATCCCAAGAACACCATCCCTACTGTGAAGCATGGGGGTGGTAGCATCATGCTTTGGGGGTGTTTTTCTGCACATGGGACAGGGCGACTGCACTGTATTAAGGAGAGGATGCCCGGGGCCATGTATTGCGAGATTTTGGGGAACAACCTCCTTCCCTCATTAGAGCATTGAAGATGGGTCGAGGCTGGGTCTTCCAACATAACAATGACCCGAAGCACACAGCCAGGATAACCAAGGAGTGGCTCTGTAAGAAGCATATCAAGGTTCTGGCATGGCCCAGCCAGTCGCCAGACCTAAACCCAATAGAGAATCTTTAGAGGGAGCTCAAACTCCGTGTTTCTCAGCAACAGGCCAGAAACCTGAATGATCTAGAGAAGATCTGTGTGAAGGAGTGGGCCAAAATCCCTCCTGAAGTGTGTGCAAACCTGGTGAAAAACTACAGGAAACGTTTGACCTCTGTAATTGCAAACAAAGGCTACTGTACTAAATATTAACATTGACTTTCTCAGGTGTTCAATACTTATTTGCAGCTGTATCATCAATATAAATAGTTAAAAAATCATACATTGTGATTGTGATTGTGATCTTATGTTTCTCACAGTGGACATGCACCTACGATATCAATTTCAGACCCCTTTATGATTTCTAAGTGGGAGAACTTGCAAAATAGCAGGGTGTTCAAATACTTATTTTCCTCACTGTATATATATATATATATATATATATATATATATATATATATATATATATATATATATATATATAAATAAAGGTATAGTGTGTACTCACACACACACACACACACATGCACACTCATCTGTATGTATATGTAGTTGTGTGTGCTTATTCAGTCATCAGGTACAACCCACATGCTTTAAAGCACAGTATCCTTTTTTGCAGAGGGAAATATTTTTTGTTTAGTGAAAAAAAAAATGGTCAAAACAATTAAAAAATGTTCTGTTCAGGAACACAAGCATGTCAAAGTATGTTATCCTTTAGCATACTAACAGCAGGTGTTAATTATTGTAAGAAAAAATACAGTGTTGCATTAATACCCTTAATTACTGAAAACTGCAAACTAAAATTCTACTATTATCCAGGTTGCTACAGTATATGCTTTAAATATTTTTTTATTTGCATATGGCAGCACAAAAGCTTTATTTTTCTTTATGGATGCAGAGCATGTGTAATTCTTTCTGAGACAATATGATATGCAAAGACAGCTCAACCATGGCAAGTTGTATGAGCATGCTGACATGCCATAACACAAAACACTCAAGCTGCAGTTCCTGTCTGTATCACCCAGAACTAGATTAATAATGCAAGGCTTCTTTGTCCATTGGTCAGGCATAACCATAAACAAATTATTTTAAATCAACAAACAGAGTAGCTACTATCATGTAGGGACTCCAGCAGTTATAAAGTAAGAGGTGTACTAAAGCACTTTCACAATAAGTGTCACAAGATTTGCTTTATATACCACACATAAAGATTTAAAATAGTAGCTAATTATAACAGAGATTATAAGAGGTTTTCATAGCGTTGATACAAATAATTGTATATACATTATTTTCCATTCGCTTCCATATAGAGACAGACAGAGAGAGAGAGAGAGAGAGAGAGAGAGAGAGAGAGATGGAAAAGAGATGCTTGTTAGGCATGTGGACAAAATTTCTGCCTCCTTCACAGTACTTTGGGATATCTGAGAGAATGATCTCAGCATATCGCAGCTCTGCAGCAAATGAATTGGTCCCCAAGTCTCAGGAGCTGTCAGCTATTCACTTTGTATGAAGGCTTCATTCATCACTACTTTTTTTTCTCCCATTTTCCATCTGAACAGGAGAGCAAGTGTGAAAGAGAAACTTTTTTGTTGACAGTTAAGAATTTGGGTGAACATTGTGTGAACCAGGGACTATTCCACAAAAGCAAATACAGTATATTACAAACACTAAGCAAGGTATATTTCATGAAGGAAATTAGCTTAGGTTTAAAAAAATCAACATTATGTTGAACATTTTAGTCTTATAAACATGTATTATATTGAATAAATCAAACAACCATGTTCACCACGATAACATGACAAACACCACGCTTTTTTGTATATTTCACAATTAATAAAAGACGCTGCACTTTCATCTGTGAGAAAACACTAGGCCAGACCATAGATGGATTTGGAATTTCCATCCAAATCATGTGAGATCACGCAAATCCAACAGTCCTATTGGCAGCTCTACCGAATCAAGATAATTATATGCTAGCTTTAGGCAGGGTTTCAAAAGGGGAAAGGCTACAGCCTGTGCACCAGTCAAGCCAAGTCAGCTAAACACAGTCAGTACGGTATCATACCAGCAGGGATCATACCAGAGGTCAACAAACTGGCCTTCCCAGGAAAGTTAAGATAGAGGCTGAGTGGGTAGCCTCAGTGAACCAGCAAACGGCTGATGCTCCATCTTCATCTCAAGTCAAGTCAAGAAGCTTTAATTGTTATTTCAACCATATATAGCTGACGCATTACACAGTGAAATGAAACAACATTCCTCCTGAACCCTGGTGCTACATACAACAGCAATCACAGAAAACACAGGGCTAAGGACTAGTGTCCTCGCCACATAAAGTGCATGTCTACATGGAGGATCCACCAATGATCAGTGGAGAATGGTCGCTCTGTGCTCTCCTGAAGTCAACAACCATCTCTTTCGTTTTGTCAACATTCAGAGACAGGCTGTTTACGTCACACCAGGCTGTTAACTGTTGCACCTCCTCTCTGTATGCTCATCGTTCTAGCAGATGAGACCCAACCATGGTCGTGTCATCTGCAAACTTGATGATGTGATTCAAGCTGTGCATTGCTACACAGTCTTAAGTCAGCAGAGTGAACAGCAGTGGACTGAGTACACAGCCCTGAGGTGCCCCAGTGCTCAATGTGGTGGTGCTGGAGAAGCTGTTTCCAATCCGGACTGACTGAGGTCTCCCAGTCAGGATGTCTAGGATCCAGTTACGAAGGGAGGTGTTCAGGCCCAGTAGGCTCAACTTCTCAATCAGGTGCTGAGGGATGAGTGTGTTGATTGCTGAGATGAAGTCTATGAACAGCATTCGTACATACGAGTCCATGTTGTTAAGGTGGGTGAGGGCCAGATGAAGGGTCGTGGAGATGGCATTGTCCATGGAGCAGTTTGGAACTGCATGGGGTCCAGTGAAGGTGGTAGCTGGGTCTTGATGTGCCTCATGACGTGCCTCTCGAAGCACTTCATCATGATGGGTGTGAGTGTGATGGGACGATAGTCATTGAGGCAGGAGACAGTAGACTTTTTCGCACAGGAACGATGGTCATCGTCTATGGTCGTAGGAACAATGGTGCTGCTCAGGGAAATGTTGAAGATGTCAGTGAAGACATCCGCTAGCTGTTGTGCACATTCCCTGAGCACTCTGCCAGGTCGCAAGCAGGTGATGTTGTCTTGTTGTTCATGACCGCCTGGATTACCTGCTACATGTGCCACAGTCTCCGTTGTCCTGGAGGTGGCCGTGGATTCTTTTGGCGTGTGCGCGCTTCACCGCTCTGATGGCACGGGACAGTTTGGCCCTCGCTTTCTTTATGGTCGTCTTGTCCTCTGCTTTGAAGGCGGATTCTCTTGATTTTAGCAGCGCACGCACCTTGGCGGTCATCCACGGTTTCTGGTTGGAGCGTGTAGTGATGGTCTTGGAGATGGTCACATCATCAATGCACTTGCCGATGTGACTGGTCACTGCTGACGTGTACTCCTTCAAGTTGATGAAATCACTATTGGTTGCAGCTTCCCTGAACATGTCCCAGTCAGTGCATTCAAAGAAGTTCTGGAGAGCAGAAATGGATCCTGTTGGCCAGGTTCTCACCTGCTTTCGATCTGGTCTTGAACACCTGCTGAGTGGTCCGTATGCTGTGATCAGCTTAACAGAGATGTGGTCTGAGTACCCGAAGTGGGGGCGGGGCTTTTATACGGTAGAACAATCATTGGAAGAAAAACCTAAAATGAGTGACGGAAAACAATTGAAGCAAGGCTCCTAGTAGGATATTTAACTGCTTTAAAAAAAAATCCACATGAGATCAGTCTGGTAGGATCGTAGGAATTAATGGATTTTTTTTCCCTAAAAGGATTTTTGTTAATCAAGCAAGAGTGGAAGCTGTCAAGACATGTCAAGGAGCTCCAAAGAAGTTCTACTGACTACACCCATTTTTGTGGAAAGTCCATAATTGGCCTGTACTAAATATTCCCTCTAAGTACCATGGGTAAACAATAAAATATACTAAAACAAATCAAAATAATTGAAATACTGTATACAATATTTTGTATCAAGTAATAAAAAATAATTAAAATGAATAATAATAAAAAAATAAAAAAAACATTAATTTGCCTTAGTCCAGTACGCATCATGTAGACTTGTTACAGTCGACGACGAGCTAGTGGCGGCTCTCCTCTGTTTTGAATTATTTTTTTACTTCGAAAAAATGTCACTTTGAGGGCATGTTTGTTCATATCCACGTATGTTCGTAAAGTGGGGAGCGTCTGTGTTCAGCAAAGCCAAAGCCAGTGGCCTGCTTTTCTATATGACTGAGCAATGCCCTAGGTATTCAACATATTTACTTTTAGCCAGAGAGTGAATCAAGCAAGGCAGAAGCATATCTCAGAAGTGATGGACAAGGAGAAAACATGTCATCTACTTCACCTGCCTTGGCCAGCTTTTTATTGAAAGAAACAAGGAGGTATGAGACTATGTATAGATTATCTAGCGCTCAATCAAATCTCTGTCAAGTATCCACTGCCCTTAGTCTCAGCAGCCCAAGGAGACTTGGTAAGTAAAGAGAAGCTTAAAAAAGAAAAGCTGAAGGCAATAAATTGTACATAAGGTTCACCGAAACCTACATTTGATGATAAATACTATATATATATATATAGTAGTACCCCGCTTATCGACCGGCTCAGACATCGACCTTTTCGATTAGCAAACAGTTTTTCAACTGAAATTTGCGCCCGCTGAACGACCAAATGCCTGCTTATCGACCTTTTTTTTACCCCGACCCACGTCGAGCATTTTTTAAATACTTTTGTAATGTTTTTAATTTATACTTTTAACTGTATTATTGTCAGAAATCCACCTGCCACGCCCCCTTCGGCGGCTGTCAAAACCTCCGCTTTCCCAGAAGCCCCCGGCTTTAACAATGCACACCTGGGGCTTATTATTCACTCATCCCCAGCTTCTATATAAACCCCTCATTCATCCACACTCCTTGTTGGTTATTGTTGGTATGTGAAGGTGTTTGGTGCATGTTTGTCTGTGTTTTCCCTGTCACACGTATTCCTATGCGTTTCTTCCTTTCCAGACTCCACGCGCTCTCCACAGCTGCACTTTCTTTCCAAAGCGCACCCCGGATTACCTTTTTCTTTCCTTGCGTTTGCCCGTGGACCTCACCCCTCCAGGGCGTAACACGGATATCTCTCTCTCGTTTGTCCGGATTTTATAGACTGCCGTTTGTGTGTGTGTTTTTGTGTTAAACTCTCCGTGTTTTCGTTAAACCAAAGCAAACTCATTACGCTGCATAACAATTATATACAGTATTATTCATGTACCTGTATTATTTAGTATTAATACTGCTAAAAACAGGGCAAAAATTGTTAATAAATGGGTATCGGTGAAGGTCGGGAACGGATTAATTGGTGTTCCATTATTTCTTATGGGATAATTATATTGGCTCTTCGACCTTTTCGCATTTCGACCGGTTTTGAGAAACGGATTACTGTCGATAAGCGAGGTACCACTGTGTATGTGTGTGTGTATATATATATATATATATATATATATATATATATATATATATATATATATATATATATATATATATATATATATATATGGACACGCTTAAACGGGTATTTTGATTTGCGACGTGGAGTAAGCCCATAGGAAAATGGTGATATGGCTATTCAATTGTTAAATAAACATGTGCATTTTACATCAGATGAAGCTCATCACTCAGATATCATTAACCAGGAATCGAATATTATTGACCAGGGCAAAGTGACAGACTAAATGCTTTGCCACTTTACATTGCTCATTATGAAAATAAATAAAAAAACCTTTTACCTTGTCCCCAACGTCAAAGTGAACACCCTGAAAAAAACACACAAACTCACTTTTGGACTCTGATCAAGAAATTTTAAAAGCCAACAGCCTGAGAACACAAGTGTCATGTTCTTCAAAGAAAACAAATGTTGCACCTAGACTATGAGAGAAGCTTTCGGGCACACTGGTGTGGAAGTGGCAAACAAACACTTTCCCAGGCTAAGACAAGTTACCTAGCTTTGGGGTCGGCCGACCTCTCCTCACGATATCTAGCATTTCTTAAAAATGTATTTTTAATTATGTCCAAGACCAAATCAATTTCTCTTCCTCCTTCAGTCATTGTGGGCATAAAAAATTCTAACCCAGATGTGTTAATGTGTGCAGCACGCTACAGACATGTTTTGCTAGTCGAACTTGGCTGTAACAGTTTGGTTAAAAGCCACATGTCTCATGAGTTTATACAGTAATCCCTGTTTATCACTGTGGTTATGTTCCAATAGAGGGGCTTGGACAAAACATCTGAGGGGGGGCAGTGTCCATAGGGCCCTACAATGATTTTCTCGTTAACCCTGTTTCAGGGCACAGTGGTCTACAGCAAGTGCCTCCCTCAACTTCCGCCCAGGAACTAGCGGATTTCGGGGGCTCGCTGCCTCACAAGGGGCCTCTAGAACAGCTTCAGGGCATCGCTCTAGCTCCTCTAGGCACACCAGAGGTAAGTCTCAAGGGACTGATCCTCTTAGCAGACCATTTGGCAGCCTGAAACTCCTGGCAGCCATTTCTCGAAGGGTCCCTAGTACTGTAGAAAGAGGCTACAAGATTCAGTTCGGGTCTCTGCCACCTCAGTTCAACAGGGTGTTTTCCACTCTGGTGGGCACCAAACAGGTTCTAGTCATAGAATAAGAAGTAAACACTTAAAAGAAGGAGGCCATCATGTTGGTCCCTTCCCCTGACAGAGAGTCCAGGTTCAACAGCTAGTGCTTCATAGTTTTCAAGATGCATAGGGGGCTGCGTTCCATTTTAGATCTGCATCAACTCACTCATGAAGCTCAGGTTTAAGATGATTATGCTGAAACAAGTCATGTCTCAGATCAGGTCCAAGGACTGGTTCATCACGATAGATTTGAGGGACGCGCACTTCCAAATATATATCCTTTCTTTACACAGAAAGTTCCTGAGGTTTGCTTTTGGGGGGTGAAGCTTACGAATACTGGGTCCTTCCTTTTGGCCTTGCACTCTCACTCCGCACTTTCACAAAGTATGCATCCCCATACTAAATTATTTAGAGGATTGGTTGATATTAGCTCAATCTGAGCACTTGGCGATTTGGCATCGAGGTGTTGTTCTAGCCCACATAAAGAAGTTGGGGTTAAGACTAAATGGCAAGAAAAGTGTGCTTTCTCCAGTACAGAGAACCACCTAATTAGACGTAGTGTGGGATTCAAGGCACATTTGTCTCCTGCTCGGATTAATCCTCATGGCCGTCAATAGAGTGAGAGAAGGCCAGTCACTTACTGTAAAGCGATTTTAAAGACTGCTGTATCTGTGGCAGCTGCATTTAATGTCCTGCACATAAGACCCTCCAGTAGTGTCTCAGGACCTGAGGGTTTTTAAGGTCACATGGTAAGCCTTACGGGCCTTAGACATGTAGAAGGAAACTTGGAAGTTTGTATACAACCAAATGGCACCTGTTCTCAATGTGGTGTGAGAACCATCTGTTAGATCCAGTTAATTGTGCAGTTGCCAGTGCTGAAATTTCTTCAGGAACAGTTCCCCAAAGGGTTGTCTCCTTTTACCCTACATATTTACGTGTTTGCTATTGCGGCATATTACGCTCCGCTTGCTGAGCAGTCGCTGGTGAAAAACTCATTAGTGACATGTTTCCTTTGTGATACCTGGAGGCTAAGGCCTTAGGTGCAGCCTAGAGTGCCTTTGTGGGATCTGGCCATAGTTCTGGAGGTCCTGTCCAAGCCCCCCTCCATCCTGAGGTACCCGATTTCTTGCAATGAAGACATCTCGTCTCTAAAGAGAGTTGGGAACCTCAGGCCCTTTCCATGGCCCCCTCTTGCCTAGAGTTTACCCTGGCATGGCCAGTGCTTTTCTCTACCCCAGGCTGGGGTTTATTCGAGGGAACTAAAATCTGTGTCTCGATGCCACATTCCCTGCATCCCTGCAAGCACATGTGTCTCTATAGCTTCCTGGTCATGACATCACCCCTCCGGGTTAGAGGGTGGTCAAGCAGAGGCATTCCAAAAACATTGTTGGCACAGCGTCTTATTTCCCCGGGGAACCAGGGTTACATACGTAACCTACAGATGTTCATATGTGTTAGATTTTTATCATGCCCAAACGAAACTTAATTCTTGGAGAGGTTTTCCATACGATCTGCGATGCCCGTAGGCCTTTCTGATCAGGGAAGAATCACACCGCACACAGCAAATGCTATGCAGCAGAACGTATATATACACATACAGAGAAAAGAAACCTGACCTAGTTGTTTCCTGTTTAGACAAGAGGATATACTAGCCGGAGATGTGTGAGTCCAGATAAGACTCCCTGTTTACCTTACAGACTAACATCTTAAAATTCTCTATAGACACTGAGCAGACAAAGGAATGTGTGTGAAACAGTGTGAAAAATTATCTTAACACTAACAATATGGTTTGTTGTTCAAAGCAAATACTGGTAGTTGCAAATGCCTGTAACAGCCTTATTTTACACCTTAAACTGTCAGTTACTGAAGCACAGAATTCATGCCTAACACCTGGAAAGGTTTTTAGGAGTAGCTATTAACCTCACAAGCGGAATTTTCCTGAAGCAAATGGGATGTTAGAAGAGCCATTCACAAAACTGGTCTGTTCCTATATATTTTTTCAATACAGAGAATTACAGAATTCTCAGTCACACAGTAACTTGTTCTAGTGCAGGGTGTCCTCTCTGCCAAAGACATTTGCCACAGTTAAATTTGGTATAAACTCACTCACAGGTAGATCAAGTCACATAAAGTACTAAAACACATGAATAAGAGTTGCCATGTCAATCTAGACAAGCTCACCCTTCTACAGTTCTTACAGTGCATCCAAAAATTATTTACAGTGCTTCACTTTTTTCACATTTATTTATGTTTTAGCCTTATTCCAAATAGATTAAATTCATTATTGTCCTCAAAGGACAATAAGGTGTTTTTACTGATGATCCTTGAGTTGTTTCTACAACTCAATCCACCTGTAAATCAAGTTCACTTGATTGGACATGATTGGGAAAGGCACACACCTGCCTATATAAGGTTTCACAGTTTGAGCTGCATCAAAATACTTTGGAGTGTTTACGGTCTGAAAGGGTTTTTTTAGTGACTGAAACTGGGAAACTAGCCAGGATTGAGGGAAAGATGAATGCAGCAATGTACTGTACAGAGACATCCTTGATGAAAACCTGCTCCAGAGTGCTCTGGACCTCAGACTGGGGCGACTGTTCAACTTCCAACAGAACAACAAACCTGAGCACACAGCCAAGATAATAAAGGATTGGCTTGGGACAACTGTATGAATGTCCTTGAGTGGCCAAGGCAGAGCCCAGATTTGAACCCGATTGAACATCTCTGGGGCAGAGCCCAGATTTGAACCCGATTGAACATCTCTGTAGAGAGATAAAAATGGCTGCACACCAACGCTTTCCATACAACCCGGTGAACCTGGTGGAGGTTCTGCAAAGAAGAATGGGAGAACCTGCCCAAAAAGAAGTTTTTTACAAGCTTGTAGCATTATACTCAAAACTGCATAAGGCTGTAAATAGAGCTAAAGGTGCTTCAGCAAAGTACTGAGCAAAGGGTGTGAATACAAAACGTCTTTCACATTGTTATTATGAGGTACACTTTGTAAAATTTTTTAGGAAAATAATTGCTTGAATCCATTTTGGACTAACATAACAAAATGTGGATAAAGTGAAGCGCTGTGAATACTTTCCAGATGCAATGTATCTAAAACCAGCAATTCATGGTCCTCTCCCAGAAAAACCTAGACATTAAAGTACTGTACAGCAAGTCTATAGACTTAAAGCCATTCAAGATTTCCTGCACTGGGAACAAAATCTTCAGTGGTTGATCACAATGACAAACCAGAGGCTATTAAAGCAAGATATCAAAAGTGTATTCTTGAATTGAGCTCTTCATGGAAGATGGTGGTGATCGTGGCTTCTTTCATATACACATTGCATATCCAACTTCTAACACCTTGGTCTAAAATGCTCACATGCAACATTCAGTATAATGTCCATAGTCACTAGATTATTGCACATAACTCAATCACCACCACACCCTACTTAATCATTAATTCACACAAATTTGTTCAGTTTGCCTTTTCATCTGAAATAGATAACACCTTTTTTGTTTGATGTTTGCTAACTCTGGTTTAAAACCTTGTTTATGCCTTTAACTCTTAATCTTGTCTTGTTCCTCCATATCTAGTGTGTACCTTACCAGATCTTGTGCCTGTTTAGCACTTATAAGATTTGGATTTAAATGATGTTGCCAGTTACTTTTGTAGGGTGCCCATGCCCACCCAATGGCCCAACGACTGAATCTAATGGTGTGGGTGAAGGTATGCTGGAATTCAAGCTACTTGCATATTGTAATAATTACATTTTAGGAATGTATACATTTTACCTTCACATGTTTGGCATCATTTTAAAGGTCTCAGTGTGATTTTAATATAATCTCAGTCCCATATCAGTAGAACAGATCTCAGGTTTGGGGAAATGATGTCCTACTGACATAAGGGTTGCCCCGAGAAGATCCTTCCCAGGTGTTGGTTTTAATCTAGGTGACATTTGGGTTTTAGGTCACCTCCTGTCCCAAGAAAGGGTTTGCAAAACTTTTATCACTTTGGATTTGGATTGGTGGAACACTAAGGAAAGCATTCTATAGTCAGAACTTCCCACACAGTCTCTGTGTGTCTCTATTGCCAAGTATAGTGATCCATTAACCATTCTTTAGTAAACTGCATTGCTAAAATATTTGGTTTTTATTGCTGATCATGTTATGTAACTTTCTTCTATTATTTGTATTAGATGTGACATTTGTTTATTGGTTATTGCCTGGCAAATAAATGTAAAATTCTTGATTAACTCTGAAACTTCCTGAAATCATTTATATCTAGTTGATTATGTAGCCTAGTGTTACTGCAAAATTTATGACAAGGATAGTACAAACTGAAGGCTCATGAACAGATGGAGCATAGAGCACAACGTCTTTATGTATGAGCAAGCATTGAGCGGCCCACTTAAATAATATTAGTTTACTGTTATATCCTCTGACTAAGGCACAGTCTGGTGAGTTTGTGTACATAAGCTTGTGTAGTGGCTATTACTGACTTAACAAGTTAGGACCAAGTAACTAAATCAATAGTTCTTACTAATATATTTAAGATTTTCTGCCCAATGGTGGTCTGTTTTGCTAATGCTGGGGCTCATTAATCAATATTGTAGTATAGTTATGTGTAAATGCATAAGTAAGTAAAAATTACTTGAGCATTAAACAGACCCACTTACCATGTAGTAAACTTGCATAGGGATACGTTTTGTGATAGACATGCCAAAGCATTTTTATTAGTTGCTCTGAATCAGGGAATCTCCTAAAAGTTCTAAATTTCATATATGAAAGAGCAGTAATCTTTTATGTTGAATATGAAGTAAAGGACTGAATATTTCTTGGATGTTTGTTTTTAATATTATCTAAGTTATTGTGTAAATGGTCTTACAAACAACTGATGGATGAATCTCTTTGCATATGGATTGATAAATGAGGCCCATCGTCATTTGTTTGCCAGGTAAATTGTGTTTGCTATTATCTGCAATGTGACAATGAACCATAACCATTCATCTCACTGATGGTTACTAAGTGCTGTTATGTTTTATTCTTCACCTTGTCAACAATCTGCCAGCCTGGTTCTGGATCATTAGCTTGGGCCTGTTATTTCCAATCAGATCAGTCAGTGCCTAAAGTGAGTAAGAACAACTCACCACATACTTTTCTGGAGGGAACACAGTATTTGTAATTTAAGTAGTTAATTTAATGCATATGTAATGCTTTTAAGATTGTGAATGTCATTGCAAATTAACCTTATGTCTTGTCTTGTGTTGTTCATCAGACATGACTGTGGTTTTGACATAGAGATTCCACTTCAAAAGGTCAGGTGAGTCTGCAAAGTGGGTCACAGATTGGAACATGTGGGCAGGCAGAGGTAGCACAAGTCTCCAGAGATGACTGACAGATGGAGTGTGTGTGAGCATTGGTGTGAGGTTCATTTTAAATTAACATCCAAGATCCGGAAAAGCACACTGGGATGAATAAAATAATGCTCACAGTGCAACAGTACATCCATTCAGCTGGCCAATTATTAAATATTCATCTGTAAAATCCAATTTATTTAACCTATATGCAAATGTGGAGATGCATTTGTAGAAACCTGGTAAAGCCCTTAACATGGACAAATTTATATTTTCTGCAAACCTAAAGGTTTTCCTGAACTGAGATGTTTCTCTTTGGCATACATTTCAATCACAAATTCTGGTTAAAAGAAAAATGAGTGAAAGGAAAAACACTGTTTTTAAAGTACCCATTTCAATTAAATTAGTGATTAGTGATAATAAGTGTTTAAATGTTTTCAAGGAAACTAAGCAATAAACTAAAGCTCTGTTAAACTAAAGCTGAAATTGTTGATTCATCTATAAAGGTATTGCTGCCATTAGACCCCACACTCTACAACTTGCCAACCATGACTCCATCTGGGTATCCTGTCCAGGAAAACCAAAGAAATTGAGTGGGGACAAGACTCACCCTTGAAGGACGTTGAAATCCACCATAAACTGCCAATTATTATGACACTACATAATAATACAGTTTCTAGGTTAGGTATAACCCCAGTTCCCTGAGGAAACGAGATGCTAAAATAATGTGTTTAATCAGTCAAAATTGGACGTGGGCCATTGGGGTGACGTCATGACTAGGAAGTATAAAACGCACATGGAGTGAAAGTCGGCACCAGATTCTGTAAAAGAGAAGGAAGCGCTGCAGGGACGCCAGCAGTGTGGCCTAGATAACCAGCGTCTTGTTCCCTCAGGAAACTAGGGTTACATACATAGCCTAGAGACGTTCTCTTTCAGGAACTTGAGCTGTGTCGGAACACTTTGGGAACGAGTGTCCAATAATGCCAGACTGACCAGTCCCTGACTAGTGTGTCTGAGCTAGGTCGAAGGACAGAGGGGCCAGAAGTTGCACTGAGGTCCATGTTGTAAAACCAGATAAGGTCAGCGGGGTAAACCAGCCTGCAGTGTTGCAGATGTCTTAGAAGAGTATTTCAGAGGACCAAGCCATAGAGGCTTCCACACTACGGGTTGAGAGAGCTATGATCCCGAATGGAATAGGGAGACCAGAGAACTCATAAGAGGATGTGATGGCATCAATGATCCATCTTCCATCATCTGTCTATTAGCCTCTTCTCGGAGGGCCATAGCAGATGAGCAGTTGGTCGGACTTCCTTCAGGGACCCGTCCTGTGATGTAGGTGTCTAGTGCACGTATTGGGCACAGCCAGTTCAGTTTCTCATGGTCTGGGGCCTGAAACGGAGGAGGGTAGAATGCCCGTAACCTTACGGGTCGTGGGACAACCAAGGGCAACTTGGGGATGTAACCTGTTCTTGGGTAGAAAAAGGCACTGGCTATACCTGGAGAGACTCCAGAAGGAGGGGGCCACAGAAAGGGCCTGCAGAGTTACAACTTTATTGAGAGAGCAAACCGCCAACAAGAATGTGGTCTTGATTGAGGGGTGCTTCCAAGATGCCTTGGCCAGAGGCTGGAAGGGGGGCTCCGACAGAGCCTCCAACACAACAGCCAAGTCCTATCCAGGCACTCTAGGTCGCACCGGGGGCCTCAACCTCTGGGTGCCACAAAGAAAAAGCGTCATGAGAGGGTCCCTGCCCAGAGACTGGGGGCATGATATGCCAAAATGGCAGAAGCGTAGACTTTAAGGGTGGATGGAGACAACCCTTTGACGAACTGTTTCAGCACTGAACCAACAGGGCAGTGGACTGGATCAAGTTAGTGGTGCTCACACCATGAGCAGAACAGGCACCACCTGGCGGCATATGACCTACCTTCATGTGGAGGGAGCTAAGGAATGGAGAATGGTCTTTATCCCCTCGGTGGAGAGGCCAGAACATCGGAGCCACAGCCACCTTGGAGCCACCAGAGGAGATGGACTTTGTCCCGGCAAACTCTCTCCAGGGCTCCCAGAAGCAGCGTAATGGAGAGGGAGGGGTACAGATGTAGCCATGGCCACACCTGAGCCATGGTGTCCAGTCCCAGTGGGGCTGGAGGAGTAAGGGAGAAACAGAGGGGACAGTGCGACGTCTCTTGAGACACGAACAGATCCACCTGGGCTTTGCTGAATCTCTCCCAAATCTGTTCCACCACTTGAGGGTGGAGCAGCCATTCCCTGGGTCTTAACCCCTGCCTTGACAGGGTGTCTGCTGCTTCGTTCAACCGACCCGGGATGTAAGCTGCTCTCATTTAAAGACGCTCCCCCTAGG
Source organism: Silurus meridionalis (assembly GCF_014805685.1). Taxonomy (NCBI): domain Eukaryota; kingdom Metazoa; phylum Chordata; class Actinopteri; order Siluriformes; family Siluridae; genus Silurus; species Silurus meridionalis. The sequence continues at coordinate 11,152,430 of NC_060884.1, read as the reverse complement.
TCCACAGGAGGATCTGGTGCACCAGCCAGTACAGGGGGTGGGAGCGCAGACCTCCTTGATGGTTGATGTTAGAAACCACTGAGGTATTGTCCATATAGATCAGCATGAGGTGATCTCTGAGGTCCAGGAGAAAATGATTTAATGCTAGAAGTACAGCCAGCATCTCTAGACAATTGATGTGCCAAGGTAGATGGGGCCCTTCTCATAGACCTTGGGTGGAGCAACCACCCATAACCGTTTACCACCCAGTGAGGGTGCCTTAGCATCGTTAGCATTAACCGACGACCAGGAACTCCCAACATCAGGCCCTGACACAGGAGCCGGACTCTTGTTCTGATGGAGGGACCACCTCGATGGCCTCCTTCCTCCTTTACTTCTTGTTCCATGACCAGAGCCTGCTTGAATTGAACTGAATAGCTTTGCTCTACAGTGGGCAGGACCCACTGAGACACATCTGGCAGAGCTTTTCAGGCTGCCAGGAATTCTCTTAGGGGTATCAGTCTCTCGAGACTGACCTCTGGTTTGCAAGTCTGAAGTGACTTTAGGAGCCTCTAAGGAGGCTGGACCATTATGAGACCGGGTGAGAACTGATTAGGATGCTCGCTGGAGCTGGCTATGCCCTGACGCACATTCAGTGGCAGGGTTAACAGACCAGGTTCCTGAGGGGGCCGGGGCAGGGTGGGCATGGGGCCTTGGCGCAGAGATCCCTGACAGGGAGAGTGCAAGACACAATGCCTGGTTCTTGTGCTTGTGCCTGATTCTTTGCCCCGAGCTCTTGAACTGGCCGCCTGGGGCACCTACCACATTCAGTTTATGCAGCAGGGTAGCCTGATACGCCTGCAGGACTGCCATGGTGTGAAGGCATGCAGTGGCTTGACCTGCCAAGTCATAAGCTTTACTCACCAGCACCAATGTATTACACAGGGGCTTTGTGGGTAATGTCAGGGTGTTGAGGAAGGAGGTGATCCCGGGAGAGAGATAGCTAGCAGGCATCTCTTCAATTCCAGGATTTTTATATATTTTTTCTGACAAACAATTGACAGACAATTCAACACATACACACAGACAGCTTCGTGAACAAACAGAAGCTGGCACAAGCTTCACTCCATGTGCGTTTTATCCATCCTGGTCGTGGCATCACCTCCCCGGTGACGGCCCGCATCCAATTTTGACTGATTACACACATTATTTCAGAGCGTGGACAACACGGTCGCGTTGCCAAAGCGTTCTGACCCAGCTTGAGTTCTTGAAAGGGAACCAAAATTATGTCTCCATCATAGTGGCAACAGTTTGCAGAAATATGTATATCATGGTCACATATTTACCTTTGTGAACAATGTATTCTAGTACTTTACAATTCACAGTACTATTCACAGTGTTCTGAGGAGGTGCTAGTTTAGTGGTTAGGTCATTTGGTTTTGGATGTCAAGTTCACCAGTTTAAATCCCAGCCATGGCAAGCTGACACTCCTTGGACCCTGAGCAAGGCCCTTAACTTCATAGCTGCTCAGTTGTACAATATTAATTAGATAGTTCTTGGTTGCTCTAGATAAGGGTGTCTGCTAAATGCTGTAATTCTCAATAGTACACTCACAAATATCATTGTTGTTTTAATGTAAAATCTTTGCAAGGCCTACTGTTAATTAACATAGTTTTATGCAATTTGTGGATCCATAAGCTTAAATAATTTATGGTTGCTTTTTAAAACAATGTATTACATGCAACTACATATTACATAACACATCATTTGTTTACTGTTCACACCATAAATCCATAATGCACAGTATGGCAATTGTTTTACAAAAAGAAAGTCTTGCAGATATAAAATAGGTCCAAATCTTTGTTTATTGTACATTTTACTGTTGCTTTTTCTGCAGAACAATTCAACCTTGTTTTGCCATTAACCAGTTACAGTATGTGTTTCATGGTTCTGTGGTCTGTGATGCATCCTGCATAACTCCCTCTATCCACTGTTCTGGTCGATGAAATCTAACCTAAATCTAATCTAACTAGGAATAATGTCTCAACATAGACAAATGCAATGATAATAATTCAAGTCGAGTCAAGTTTATTTCTTTATTTTTTTCACAACAGACATTGTCTCAAAGCAGATTTTAAGTGAGTTAAAGTGAATGGTGTGCATTTATCCCTAGTGAGCAGTAATGGTGACTGTGGCAAGCAAAAACTCCCTTAGGTGTTATAAGGAAGAAACCTTGAGAGGAACCAGACTCAAAAGGGAAACCCATCCTCATTTGGGTAACAACAAGAGTGTGATTATAAATCTTTAAACAATATAGAACACTGGAGAGTGAGAACTAACATGAGCACTGGAATGTAAGATTATGAGCCAAGTTCTATCTACAGTCTTTTACAGTCATTTGTGGTTATAAAACTAAGAGCTACTGAGCAACTCATAAAATAGCTCAACATTTGTGATCATCATAGATCCAACACCAGCTTCTCCATGCCAGAGCCTTTTAACACTCAAGGAGGTCTAGTGTCCAAACTCCACATGAAGTGGGATCCAATTGGCACTGGTACATCTCTAGATGGTTCAGGATGTTTGTGGGTCGGCATCTACCGAGCACAATGCGAGGACCAGCGTCTCTCCTGATTTTGCGATTGAGTAGTAATTTCTTCACTAACTGCAAGCTTATTCACTCAGAACAGGCTTGCACACATCTCATACAGCCGACAAGCATTATTAGACATCGGCCACAACTACAGAGAGGGGCTTTCAACGAACTTTAAACTCCCTTGGGAAATCACTTGAACACCGAGGATTGCTAATCCCGCTCGGCCGACAGCGAGACCGCATCGCTGGCTCTGAGACCATAAACAACGGAGGGGGAAGCGAGGCGCCATCAGGGCTAGGCTAAGGCTAAACCTGCATCAACCATCTATTCCAAGCATCTTCCTTGATAACGTCAAACAAAATGGATGAACTGCTGTTCCAGATAACATCACACAAGCGGATAAAAAAATTTAATGTCATGATTTTTACAGAAACATGGCTCAACGACAACATTCCCAGCAGCGCCACTGAGCTCAGGGGTCGCAGTGTTTTCTGGGTGGACAGGACGGCAGAGGACTCTGGTAAGCGCAGAGGTGGAGGTCTATGCGTTTTTGTTAACAAATCATGAGCCATAGACTCTACTGTTACTGAAAGTCATTGCTCTGTTAATTTAGAGTATTTGATGATTAAGTGCAGACCCTTTTATTTACCGAGAGAATTCTCAGCCATTGTTGTGACTGCGGTGTACATTCTGCTGGATGCTAATGCTAAACTAGCTATGGAGGAACTTCATGCAACTATCAGCAAACAACAGTCTGCACATCCCAAAGTAGCTATCATTGTTGCTAGAGATTTCAACCACTCCAACCTGATATCTGTTCTACCAAAATTCCATTAAATGTCTCCTGCTCTACCAGAGGGGACAAAACACTGGACCAGGTATACACAAACATACCCCACTTGGGTCAGTCTGATCACCTCTCTTTGTTCATGCTTCCCAAATACACACCACTGATTAAACGGGTGAAACCAGCTGTGAGGACAGTAAAGGTATGGCCAGAGGGAGCCATTTCTTCTCTACAGCAACAGTTTCAGGATACTGACTGGAACATGTTTGCCTCACAGGCCACACTGAACTCTCACACAGACATGGACATTTACACATCATCTGTTTTGGACCATATCAACACGTGCATTGACAATGTCACTACCTTCAAACTCTGAAGTCCATCTCCTTTTGAAAGGAAGAGATGCTGATTTTAAATCTGGCCGCATAGAGGACTACAAGAGAGCCAGGGCCAACCTGAAAAGAGGCATCTGGAGAGCCAAGCTTACATTCAAACTCCACATAGAAGAGCACTTCCACAACTCTGACCCCAGACTTACGTGGAAAGGCATCCAGACCATCACAGACTACAAACCTACAGCTTAATTTCAACCAGCCAGCAGTGCCTTCCAACCGGACAAACTCAATCACTTTTTTTGCTTGTTTTGATCAAGGCATTGGACCTTTCACCTCACCCATGGACTCTTCCACTGCTTACAGCCATTTCACTCTCAACAACAGACGTTTATTTAGCGTTTAGCAGAGTGGATGCACGCAAGGCAGCTGGCCCGGATGGCATACCGGGACATGTTCTCAGAGCATGCGCTGGACAACTGGCACAGGTCTTCACTGACATTTTCAACCTGTCACTGGCCCAAGCCATAGTTCCTACATGCCTGAAGACCACAACCATCATACCTGTGCCTAAGCACTCAGCTGCCAAATGCCTGAATGACTTTCTTTCAGTTGCCCTATCGCTATGAAGTGCTTTGAGAAACTGGTCCTGAATCACCTCACTGCGGGCCTACCACCTACACTGGACCCACACCAGTATGCCTATTGCCTGCCCAGGTCAACAGAGGATGCAGTTTCCACGGCTTTTCATTCAGCCTTCACCCACCTGGATAAAAGCAACACCTACATCAGAATGTTGTTTATTAGCTCTGCATTCAATACAGTCCTCCACTCTGTGCTGCTCACTAAGCTTAGTGACCTGAGTATCTGCACTCCACTTGCAAATGGATTCTTGCAAATGGATTCTCACCAACAGACCTCAATCTGTTAGGTTGGGCAACCAGGTATCCTTAACCCTCATTCTGAACATTGGCATCTTGAAGGGCTCTGTTCTGAGCCCACTACTCTACTCCCTGTTCACCCTCGACTGTGCTCCTCTGCATAACTCCATCTTCATCAAGTATGCAGATGACATCACTTTTGTCGGCCAGATCGGCAACAACGACAAATCGGCCTACAAGGGAAGAGATCTAAAGCCTGACAGCATGGTGTGCCACCATCAACCTGACCCTCAACGCCTCGAAGACTAAAGAGATCATCATGGACTTGGGGAATCCAACAGCAGGAGATATTTGGGTATATCTGTGTATATAATGTGTGTGTGTGTGTGTATGTATGTACGTATATATATATATATATATATATATATATATATATATATATATATATATATATATATATATTTATGCACATTTCCTTTTCAATGCCATAGCCTCAGAACCATTAATCTGTACTTTCCAACAAAGTCCACACATCTCTGCACTGCTACAGCCTTTATATTTATTTACTGTACATATGCTTACATATATATCACATGCTGTAAATATGCCACATATTTATTTGCACTATTTGCACAATTGCTACTTTTTGCACTTCTGGTAGATGCCAAACTGCATTTCGTGGCTGTGTACCTGTACAATGCAATGACAATAAAGTCTATCTATCTATCTATCTATCTATCTATCTATCTATCTATCTATCTATCTATCTATCTATCTATCTATCTGTCTGTCTGTCTGTCTGTCTGTCTGTCTGTCTGTCTGTCTGTCTGTCTGTCTGTGAGCCAAATATTCACTGATATTCAGGTTGTTTTATTTATGTTAAAGAAGATGACATGGCAGAGAGCGCCCCCTGTCTGTGTACTCTATTTTACAAAAGCACAGCATTTTGTAAATCCGTAAAGACAGTAATTTAAGTTTGTTTTGCCATTAAGAGGGAAAAACCCACAAAACCCCACCCAGAGGGTTAATTGTGTGAATAATGGGGTATATTTGATTTAAAACTTGGGGCATAAATAAAACAAATGTTTACTGATTCAAAAAATATATCTAAGTAAAGAAAGGACGTTGTGAATAAATGTTTTACTGAAGTTTTAATTTCTCCTCTTTTATATTTAGTTATATATTTATGTATTTATATTTATATATAAAAAAATTGTTAAAACAGAAATGCGTGCTGAATTAGCACGTTAATAAAATTTAGTGCCGTTTAAAAGAAATTGCGTTTGAATTTTGACAGCCTAATATATATTAATACAAAACAAATTAAAAATGTTGTTACCTAATAAATGTGTCCAGGCTGAACATCCACATATAGAACACAAGCATAGAAAAGATGATGATGATGATGATGATGATGATCAGGTGATCAGGAATGTCTCTGTTCTCAGTCATGTTTACATTACTGACTCCCTCTGTCTCATCCACGTTAGCTTTACTTCTTGTTGCTTTCTGCCCTGCTCATTCTTAGCTTCGTAAACTAGTCTACGTCTGTGGTGAGTGAGAGCCAGGACATTATACACCAGTGAATTGAAAAAGATGCACAATGACAGGAAATCGGTTGGTGAGCTGAAATCATTTCACCAAATCAATGGATTAAAACTAAAGTAACGAGCTGGTTTTAAAAATGTAAAAAGTAGAAAGTACAGATATTTGTGTAAAAATGTAATGAGTAAAAGTAAAAACTTGTATAACTTAAATAAATAGTGAAGTAAAGTACCGATACCAAAAAAATCTACAGTACAGTAATGAAGTATTTGTACTTTGTTACTTCCTACCTCTGGTTATGTGTAGGCTTTGCTAAAAACACAAGTTTTTAATCTGCTCTTAAACTGGAAGCATGTGTTTGAGCCCCGAACACTGTCAGGAAGACTATTCCAAAATCTACAGCTTCACATGTTATACTTTAATCTTAGAATGATACAGGTGATTATTTAATGTATCCTATGGTACCTACACAGGTACCAATGCTATTTAAGAATTGTTTTAATAAGGCTTCATCAATGAATATTAAGCTTCGTTTAAGTGGTCCAATGCCAGCCTACAACACACTTGATGCTACTACTGTGCTCCTGCTTTACACAAGCGATCATTAATCTGCTTTGATAAAGGATTAAAGTAAAAAAAAATAAACACATACACTGATATTTTATTCTACCTCTCTATTTAAGGCAACCTTATATGTAGGCACCATCTCATTCTGCAACATTTCTATATATCTCCAATCATTTACAATATATTTTTAATCTGCTGTCCTTTATTTTTCTCCTTGTGGCCAAGCAGAATAAAAAAAAAATAAAAAGCTTTAAGACTGTGGAATTTTCCTATAACTGCAGATCCCATTGTGTTTCATTCCACAGTGCTGTTGAATAAAACTGAATTGAAACAGAAAGCAGCTGCTTTGATGCCTCAGTGGGCTCAGTAAAGCAGTGGTTCAATCTACAAAGGAATCAGTAAGAAAATGGTTCAAAACACCAAAGGCAGAAACATCACACTGTTCCAAAGACACAGATATATACTAACCCCAAAATCTGTACCAAGAGAGTATTTCTGGCTGACATTTTATTTGAACATGACTCTATACCTCCCTCTGAAGACCCCTAAATACGCAGCATTGATTATTTGTGCATTTCATACGTCATGATTACATAATTGATTACATATACGACATTATTTCTGTGATTATTGTAGAAACGTTATAAAAAATGATTTGTTATAACAAAAATTGTTTTTTAACCTACATTCAGGGAAATTTAGGTTCAACATCCAAAATGTCTATAAGCATTTCAGCTTTAATTTTAAGTTAGAACAGATGATAAAAGATGCATTTATTTCTTGAAATGATATTCAAATATTCAATATAAAAATAAATATGTTCCAAAATGCTTACACTCAACTTACAGCTGGTTGGTCTTTTTTTTAGATCTGAGTTTTAGGATAAATTAAAGCTAGACCTTATGTCTCAGGGCAAATGCAATTTGGGACATTAACCTTTGTAGCATTTAGCAGACGGCCATGTCCAGAGTGACATACAAGCGGGACTAATGCATTACTGATTAGTTATATTGATAACGTATTTATTTCCAAAATCGCAGCTCAAAATCCCAAGTTGTACAACAACAATTTTGACCCCCAATTGCTGTATAAACATAGGAATAAGGAATCATTGGCATGCAATAATAACTCTCCCCAAAGCACGTGTGTCCCTCTGGATCATATAAAGAATCTCTGCCCTAACCCATGTTGCAGTAGCTACAAATAACATTGTCAACATGCACCCATATGAAGCTTTGACAGATAACTTGGCAACAAAGCTATCCGCTTATTTCATTACTTCCCTCTCACAAATAATCCTGATAATATATGATCTTTATATTTCAGCTTCCATATTTTCATTTATTTCCTCACTGGCTGCTGATTTACAAAAAAGTGTATGAAATTGAATACACTGAGAAGTCAAGCTTCAACACCAAATGCATACATCATTGACTCTAGAGAGGAAAGGCAAAGCCAAATGAAATACTATTACTTAGATAAATAGATCTAATTGAGCAAAACAGGTCTGGGCTTTATTGAACAATAAATCAAAAGACTCACCCATCGTGGGCACAGTAGGGAGTTTTAGACATTACTAATATGTTCTGCCTCAGATGTACTGGTGCATGTCCAACACAGGCACTAAGGATTCACTGACTTATTCCGATCCTCAATAATTTTTCATTACTTATTCATCTGCATTCTATTATTATTATATATATATATATATATATATATATATATATATATATATATATATATATATATATACAGTGCCCTCCACAATTATTGGCACCCCTGTTTAAGATGTGGTTGTGGACTTCTAAAAATTCTCCTTTTTTTTAAAACAACATAGAACCCAAATGCAAAAAAAGAGAAAAATCCAACCTTTCATTTAAGTACATAACTTTGGTGGTAAAAAAAATCATACATTTAGAAAAAAAAAACTTGAAATCATGTGTCCCACAATTATTGGCACCCCTAACAATTCCTCTGAAAATTTAATTTTTTTTTTTTATATATATTTTCTGTAGTTGCTAAGGTTGGTCAGGGTATCTAGGGACTTTTAATTAGTAATTCATGATTTCCTGTTTCCTGGGGTATAAATATGACGTGACACAGAGGCCTAATTCTCTTACCCATTTGTCAACATGGCAAAGACAAGAGAACACACCATTCAAGTAAGGCAGATGTGTGTCGACCTTCATAAGTCAGGCAATGGCTACAAGAAAATAGCCACCGCCTTAACTTGCCGGTATCTACAGTCAGAGGAATCATTAAGAAGTTTAAAACAACTGGAACAGTGACAAACAAGGCTGGAAGAGGTCCCAAGTTTATCTTGCCACAACGCACAGTGAGGAGGATGGTAAGAGAAGTAAAAAATTTCCCAAGCTCACCGTCACAGAATTGCATCAAAGAGTGGCATCTTGGGGTCACAGAGTCTCCAAAACAACCATCAGACGCTCTCTACATGCCAACAAGCTGTTTGGGAGGCATGCAAGGAAAAAGCCTTTTCTCACTAACACTCACAAACGTAAACGCCTGGAGTTTGCTAAGCGGTACTGGGACTTCAACTGGGATCGTGTGCTTTGGTCAGATGAGACTAAGATTGAGCTTTTGGCAACAAACACTCTAAGTGGGTCTGGCGAAACAAAAGATGAGTATGCCGAAAAGCACCTCATGCCCACCGTGAAGTATGGTGGAGGATCTGTGATGCTGTGGGCCTGTTTCTCTTCCAAAGGCCCTGGGAACCTTGTTAGGGTGCATGGCATTATGAACGCTTTGAAGTACCAGGATATTTTAAATAAAAACCTGATGGCCTCTGCCAGAAAGCTGAAGATGGGTCGTCATTGGGTCTTTCAGCAGGATAATGATCCAAAACATGTGGCAAAATCTACACAAAAGTGGTTCAGCAGTCACAAACTCAAGGTCCTCCCATGGCCATCTCAGTCCCCAGACCTCAACCCAATCGAAAACCTGTGGGGCGAGCTAAAGAGAAGAGTGCATAAGAGAGGACCCAGGACACTGGATGATCTAGAAAGATGAAATGAAATGTTATAGGAGGAGATTAAGTGCTGTCTTGTTGGCAAAAGGAGGTTGTACAAAGTATTAACATCAGGGTGCCAATAATTGTGGCACACATGATTTCAAGTTTTTTTTTTTCTAAATGTGTGATTTTTTTACCACCAAAGTAATGTACTTAAATAAAAGGTTGGATTTTTCTCTTTTTTTGCATTTGGGTTCTATGTTGTTTTAAAAAAAAAAGGAGACTTTTTAGAAGTCCACGACCACATCTTAAACAGGGGTGCCAATAATTGTGGAGGGCACTGTATATATATATATATATATATATATATATATATATATATATATATATATATATATATATATATATATATATATATATTATATAAAGAGAGAGAGAGAGAGATATTATATATGCAATATATAATCATCTGGAAAGCAAAATCCCATGGCTTGTTACAACTGATCCATTTTTTAGTAAGGTAAGAGATTGTCAGCTATCAAGACTTATGCAGACAAGCAAATTCCCATGGCTTGTTACAACTGATCCACTTTAGTAAGGTGAGAGATTGTCAGCTATCAAGACTTATGCAGTAGATGTACTTATTCCATGTTGCAATATGCTGTCTGGTTTTCAAACTCCCAGAGGAATTCTTATGGAAATGTCAGAGTTGCCTTCTGTGTCAATATGATGACTAAGATACAGCCTAAAGACGAAAACATTATTAGACACATTATGTTACATTTAACCTGCGTAAAAAGTCATAATGCAATAAATGACACCTGTAATACCCACCTCACTTTCAACATATAAAATATTTACTTTAATTTCTTAAAATTGTTCAAATTTAGGAGATTTTCTAAATGGTTTTTCATACTCTCCAAGTAATCCCTGATTCAAAAAATTAAAACATGAATATTACTTCCTGGGAGCTGCATGGGAGGAAAAGATTTTATACTGGCATTATTAAAGCTCCTAAAATACTAAGTAAACTGAGCCAATAAGATCACAGATCAAGTAAGCTTTTAAAGGTCTCTGTATTGTGCTAGGATTGCTAAAACTGAAAGGGTGCTAATAGCACTTGGTATCATTGCAATTGCAATATGATAATTGCAATATGATAGTCTTTAGTCTTTATTAACTACTAGAAATACAGTAGAATCGTGATACTCAAAACCTTGACACTTTTCACTTTTCATTTGGAACCGAAGTAAGAGTCTCTAGTAGCTCGAAAGTACGGAGTAACATTTCAAAACAGAGTTTGTACTAATAAATTACATTAAAAATGTTTGAAAAACTATTTTATTATTGTATTATTAATTTTTTGTAATAATTATAACATTTATTTCATAATATAATATAATATAATATAATATAATATAATATAATATAATATAATATATGTAATATAATATAATGTTTATTACATACATTTCCCCTTGAAAAAGGAACTGTCAAAAGGAGAGTCAAAAACTTGCGATTTTTTGGCACTTGTGAGGGGTTATAGAACGTAACCCCAACGAGTATCGAGGTTGCACTATATTAAGATTTCTTGGGTCAAAGAGGTTCACAAAAGAGGCACATTGATGGTCCATTTTTCCTTTTAAGTCAGTTCTTTTTAAGCTGACCCTTTCAACTGGATTCCTTGTGTGTCATAATAACGGTTTCTGTTGATCCCTTTCAGGTTTGTGGGGTCCTTGAATCTTCTGCTAAATGGATTCAAAGGTAACGGTCAAAAGTTAACTGCTACTGATTTTTTCTCAGGGTGTGGGCACATTATTTCTATGTCGAAAGTGACAGTTCTCATTTTTCAAAGTCAGCTCTTTGGGAGAAATGTGGTCCTTGTCTTGTTTTAGTATCAAAGTGGCACAATAAATAAATCTTGTCTTCATTGTAACTAGGAGATTCACCTCTCTGTCTTTCTTTTTCTCTTTTCTCTCTTCCTCTCAAAACAGTGTGTTTAATGCAATATTAACATGGAACAGAAGGAAAACTGTTTCAAATTCACCAAGAATTATTAATTATAGATATTTCTATTCCTATGTGACTGGTAAAGGGAAAGAATTAGCTGATATGATGGAGAGGAAAAAGGTAGATATGTTGTCTGTTCAGGAGACCATGTGGAAAGGAAGTAAGGCCAGGAACATTGGATGTGAGTTTAAACAGTTCTATCATGGTGTGGATGGAACGAGAAATAGTGTAGGGGTGAATCTGAAGGAAGAGTACAGTAAGAGTGTAGTGGAGGTGAAGAGAGTTTCTGATAGGGTGATAAACGTGAGGCTGGAAGTGGAAGGGGTGATGATAAATGTCAGCAGTGCTTTTGCTTCACAAGTTGGTTGTGAGATGGAGGAGAAAGAAAAATTCTGGAGTGAGTTCGATGAAGTGGTGGAAGGTGAACTTAGGAATAAATGATTGGTGATCAGGGCAGACTTTAATGGGCATGTAGGTGAAGGAAACAGATGTGATGAGAAGGTAATGGCCTTAAGGAGAGGAATGTGGAAGGACAGATGTTGGTAGATTTTGCTAAAAGGATGGAAATGGCAGTGGTGAACACTTATTTTAAGAGGAAGGAGGATCATAGGGTGACGTATAAGAGTGGATAAAGTTGCACACAGGTGGACTATGTTCTATATAGGAGATGCAACCTGAAGGAGATTTGAGACTGTAAGGTGTTGGCAGGGGACAGTGTAGCTATCAGACAGCATTAGATAGTGGTCTTTATGAAGGTTTTGGAGGTGAAGAAGAAGAGGAGAGTGAGGACTGAAATAAGAATAAGATGGTGTAAACTAAAGGACAAAGACTGTAGTATGAGATTCAGGGAACAGGTCAGACAGGGGCTTGGGGGTGGTGAAGAGGTGCGGGATGATTGGACAACTACTGCAGAAGTGAGACAGCTAGAAAGGTTCTTGGTATGACATCTGGTAATTGAAAGGAAGATGAAGATATGTGGTGATGGAATGAGGAAGTGCAGGAAAGCTTAAAGGGAAAGAGGTTGGCAAAACAGAATTGGGATCGATAGAGTGATGAGAAAAGTAGTCAGGAGTGCAAGGAGATGCGGCAGCAAGTAAAGAGGGATGTGGCGAAAGCAAAGGAAAAGGCATATGAGGAGCTGTATGAGAAGTTGGACACTAAGGAAGGAGAAAAGGATTTATACAGATTGGCCAGGCAGAGGGACTGATCTGGAAGGATGTGCTGCAAGTTAAAGCATAAAGGAAACCAATAAAGGATGGAGATGGAAATGTGTTGACTAGTGAGGAGAGTGTGTTGAGTTGATGAAGGGATTATTTTGAGCAGCTGATGAACGAGGTAAATGAGAAAGAGCGAAGGTTGGATGGTGTGGAGATGGTGAAGCAGGAAGTGTATAGGATTAGTAAGAAGAAAGTGAGAGCAGCGATTAAAAGGATGAAGAGTGGAAAGTCGGTTGGACCAGATAACATACCGGAGATGTTTAGGAGAGATGGCAGTGGAGTTTTTATCCAGGTTGTTTAACAAGATTTTGGAAGGTGAGAGGATTACTGATGAATGGAGAAGGAGTGTGCTGGTACTAATCTTTAAGAATAAGGGAGATTTGCAGTGGAAGCCAGGATAAGAGAAGAGGTGACCATCTGTGAGCAATAGTATGATTTTATGCCGAGGAAGAGCACCACAGACGAATTATTTGCTTTAAGAATGTTGATGGAGAAGTATAAAGCAGGTTAGCAGGAGTTGCATTGTGTGTTTTTGCATTTAGAGAAAGCGTACAACAGGGTGCGGAGATAAGAGTTGTGGTATTGTATGAGGAAGTCAGGTGTGTCAGAGAAGGATGTGAGGGTGGTGCAGGACATGTATGAGGACAGTGTGACAGCAGTGAAGTGTACAGTAGGAACCACAGACTGGTTCAAGGTGGAAGTTGGACTGCATCAAGGATCGGCTCTGAGCCCTTTTCTGTTTGCAGTGGTGATGGACAGGTTAACGGACGAGGTCAGACAGGAGTCTCCCTGGACTATGATGTTTGCGGATTATATTGTGATTTGTGGTGAGAGTTGGGAGCAGGTTGAGAAGAGCTTGGAGAGGTGGAGGTATGTGCTGGAGAGAAGGGGAATGAAAGTCAGTAGGAGTAAGACAGAGTACATGTGGGAATAAGAGGGAGGGCAGTGGAGTAGTGCGTTTATAGGGAGAAGAGGTGAAGAAGGTGGAGGAGTTCAGGTACCTGGGGTCAACAGTACAAAGTAATGGAGAGTGTGTTAGAGAAGTGAAGAAATGAGTACAGGCAGGGTGGGGTGGTTAGAGAAGAGTGGCAGGAGTGATTTGTGATATAAGGGTATCTGCAAGAGTGAAAGTTTATAGGATTGTGGTGAGACCTACAATGCTCTATGGTGTAGAGACAGTGGCATTGAGTAAAAGACAGGAGGTGGAGCTGAAAGTAGCGGAGCTGAAGATGTTAAGGTTTTTGTTGGGAGTGACAGGATTAGAAATTAATTTATTAGAGAAACAGTGCATGTAGGACGTTTTGGAGACAAGGTGAGGGAGGCAAGATTGAGATGTTTTGGACATGTGCATGGGAGGGACATGGGTTCTTTCGGTAGGAGAATGCTGAGTATGGAGCCACTAGGAAGGAGGAAAAGAGGAAGTTCAAGAAGGAGGTTTATGCATGTGGTGAGGGAAGACATGCAGGTAATTGGTTTAAAAGAGGCAGATGTAGAGGACAGGGCGGTATGGAGACGGATGGTTCACTGTGGCAACCCCTAATTGAAGAACCCAAAAGAAGAAGTTATTTTTATTCCTGATCCAATTAAAATTTTTTAGCTAATTAAATCACATTAAAGGAAAAAAGTGGTTATTAAATGCCATGCTAATTTTGATTGCATAGGTTGCCTACATGCCTTAGAGCAGGGGTGTCAAACTCAAATTCACAGTGAGCCAAAATTAAGGGTGTTTCAAAATTATGCAGATGGTATATAATTTTTTTTCACCCAATCTTAAGACAGTCTAACACCTATGGAAAATTTTAGACTAGCATGTTAGACAGAACCCTTTACCAGTGATAAAGAGAATATCTATATCTAAGAATGTTTCATACCTCTTTTGTACTTCCAGAAACTAATGATACTACTTAAGCAAAACCAAATATCACTGAAAAAATAAATTGGACTATGTGGTTGCATTATTGTACTTGCAGAAACACTATTGATTAAAACACTTAAATTGTGTAAAATTGTGGACACATATATTTTCCATATACACACACCGAGATGGAGTGGTCTCCATCTCAGTTTTAGATGGAGAGGATTTAGGCCCTCCTAAAAGGTTCTTTCTAAGGGAAGCTCCTTTCCACAATGTGGGGGCACTCTCCTCAGTAGACTAGTAAATGCCACCATTGTCTCCATGCCAGGGTGTACAAGGGTGAGCAACTGGCAAACCTAACCATTAAGCCATAAACAATAAAAACATACTATAAATACTATTCCATATGATTCACAATATACTACAAATACAGCTTGGACTGCAACAGGAATCTGTTTGGAAGAAATTCAATTCCATCATATGCCACCAGAACAAGGAGTAGGCTACTCAACTAGAAGCTGATGGAATCATACTGTGGCATGGACTGATGATGTGTTGAATCTCAGAGTATTTTGTTTTTTGCATTTTTGTAGTCACAGTTGAAATCATAAGTCAAACTGACCAGCAGAGAGGGTCACTGCAGGAAAATACATAATTATTAATCAAACAGACAAAGATTATAAAACTAGGAAATCAAATGAGGAGCAAAGCACACATGGAACTTGGAAATTACATGAAAATATGGAATCATGAAAATAAGGCTAAGACTTAACAGACACGAAAGAACAATTAGACACAATGAGCAAAATGTTATTACTGTATGCTGTGCTGCTATTGTTAACTGTGGTGTTGTTTCAGTTTATCTATTCATAAATTACTAATTAGTTATTGAATCTGTTTAAGATGTGAACTTTGGGTAGGTTTTATGCTGTAATTCGTGTCCACTAGTGAGCCATGCAAAACTCATGTTACCGCTTATATTTTAACCCTACCTACTCTGAAATTGCTTTAGGTCAGCCTGGATTTCTATTCTTATATTTTAAACTCACAATTCAATTTAAAATCTTTATTTATTTTTATTTTTTAAACTTATTAGAGATCATTATTTTTACACAAGGTGTTAATTACCAAAGGGTAGAGCATAAAAAAGCAGCAATAATATTGGGATGTATGATTTACAGTGTATTTCTACAATATTCCTTGAAATGTGCTTTTTTAATTTTCATGGTTTTGTAATTCATTAAACTGAATTAATATGTTATAGAACTGATAAGAAAATATTATACTAAGGCATTTTAAATGTGTACCTCATTTTAAAGATACTTTTATATTATATTCTATTTATTACATTTAAATCATAGTTCATACCATAACCATACTACTGAATATTACCGCTTTTTCATACTTTAAATATATTTTATGTTAGAAAAATGTTAATCAATAATAACTTAATATGTTCATACTTAGCTAATTATTAACTAACCTATTTATCTCCAGACCTCCAGTAGACTGGCATCCAATATAAGGTGAAATCTCCAACTCTACACTCATCTCCAGTGCAAGCCTGATTAGAATAAATGGTGATGAAACATGAAATAATTAATTTACCTCCCAAGATGTGCCTCATTTACAAGCCCTGACGGTATTCTCTACAATGCAGAGAACTACAGAAAACCTCTACTAGCCTCCATTCATGTCTTATCCCAACCAGTAGTGGTAGGTGAGCACTGAATCTGCCAGTCTGCCTGTCCCAAATTCTAACTTTATCTGGGCTTTTACTTCCCTTCGTTCTCTTTCCACATTCTGTCACTCACTGAGACCTGGATCATGGAAAAAGAATCCTGCTACACAGACTGTTTTGTTTTCTGTCTGCTTTCCTCTCACTCTCCAGAAGAAATTGGCAGGGGCAGTTACACATACCTGTTTTCGTTTCAGATATTGTGCTTAACAAGTCTTGCATCATCTCATCTTAACAGCTCATACTTTGAATCCATAGGTGTTAGAGTTATCTCTGCTATTAATCTTCAATATAAATCAAATCATCTGGAATTGCAATTTGATTAAAATATTTGATAATTAAATTTGGAATGTATTTGGGCTATTATACTTATGGTTACACACTATTCGCTTTAACTCAGTTTGCAGAACTGGATCATGTTTAGATATGGCTTCTTTTTTGACCTATAGAGTTTTAGCCGGCAATGGCGAATGGCACAGTGTTTACCGACAATGTTTTCTGGAAGTATCCCTGAGCCCATGTTGTGATTTCCATTACAGTAGCATTCCTGTGCGTGATACAGTGCCGTCTAAGGCACTGTAGCAGGGGTGATTTGTGGTAGAAAGGTGTCTCTGAGAGTGAAAGGGAAAGTTTATAGGACTGTGGTGAGACCTGCGATGTTGTATGGTTTAGAGACAGTAGCATTGGGTAAAAGACAGGAGGTGGAGCTGGAGTTACTGGAGCTGAAGATGTTTAGGTTTTTGTTGGGAGTGACGAGGATGGACAAGATTAGAAACGAGTTTGTCAGAGGGACAGTGCATGTAGGACGTTTTGGAGACAAGGTGAGGGAGGCGAGATTGAGATAGTTTAAACATGTTCAGTCAAGTCAAGTCAAGAGGCTTTTATTGTCATTTCTACTATACACAGTGGTACACAGTAAAAACGAGACAACGTTCCTCTGGAACCCTGGTGCTACACTAAACACCAACATAAAGCTACAACACAACACAAGCTACATAAAGTGCATCGAGTGCAACTTGGTGCAAACAGTGCAGACAAAAAACAGTACAGACAGACAACACAAGACAAGACACAAAACCAAGATAGTGCTGACCAGTAAACCTACTGTATAATTGTAGAAACTATACCCGGGAGTAAATATAAGAAACACAATGTAGTGCAAAAATAGCAGCAGCAGTCAAGAGGTGCAAAATACAGCATGTAAACAGTGTAGTAGTCGAAGGTGCAAAAGATGGCATGTAAACAGTAATACAGTGAAAGGTGCAAAAAACAGCAGTTAAAGAGTGAGTACAGTCAAGTATAAATAATAATAATAATAATAATAATAATAATAATAATAATAATAATAATAATAATAAATAGATGATGGTGGAATGGATTGAGATGAGTGATGAGCGTGTTAAGTGTTAAGTCCAGGTTGTACAGTTTGATAAAACACATTTGTGTGTGTGTGTGTGTGTGTGTGTGTGTGTGTGTGTGTGTGTGTGTGTAAGAGAGAGTTCCTTTTCAGTTCTGTGTATTAAGTAGCCTGATGGCTTGCGGGAAAAAGCTGTTGCACAGTCTGGCTGTGACGGCCCAAATGCTTCGGAACCGTTTTCCTGATGGCAGGAGGGTGAAAAGTGCGTGTGACGGGTGTGTGTGGTCATCCGCAATGCTGTTTGCTTTGCGGATGCAGTGTGTGGTGTAAATGTGCAAAATAGAGGGGAGAGAGACTCCAATGATCTTCTCAGCTGTCCTCACTATCCTTTGTAGGGTATTGCGGTCCGAGACGGTGCAGTTCCCAAACCAGGCAGTGATGCAGCTGCTCAAGATGCTCTCAATGGTCCCTCTGTAGAACATGGTCAGGATGGGGGGAGGGAGATGGGCTTTCCTCAGCCTTCTCAGGAAGTAGATAAATCCACTGATCAATAATCAGTGGAGATTGGTCGCTCTGTGCTTTCTTGAAGTCCACAACCATCTCTTTCGTTTTGTCGATGTTCAGAGACAGGTTGTTTGCTCCACACCAGGCAGTTAACCATTGCACCTCCTCTCTCTATGCTAACTCGTCGTTCTTGCTGATTAGACCCACCACTGTCGTGTCATCAGCAAACTTGATGATATGATTTGAGCTGTGCATTGCTACACAGTCGTGAGTCAGCAGAGTGTAACAGCAGTGGACTGAGCACACAGCCCTGGGGGGCCCCAGTGCTCAGTGTGGTGATGCTGGAGATGCTGTTCCAGATCTCTGAGGTCTCGGTCAGGAAGTCCAGGATCCAGTTACAAAGGGAGGTGTTCAGGCCCAGTAGGCTCAACTTCTTAATCAGGTGCTGAGGAATGATTGTGTTGAATGCTGAGCTGAAGTCAATGAACAGCATTCATACATATGAGTCCTTGTTATCCAGGTGGGTGAGGGCCAAATAGAGGGTTGTAGAGATAGCATCATCCGTGGAACTGTTTGGACAAAACGCAAACTGCATGGGGTCCAATGGGGTCTTAATGTGCCTCATGACAAGCCTCTCGAAGCACTTTATCACAATGGGAGTGAGCGAAACGGGACAATAGTCATTGAGGCAGGATATGGTAGACTTTTTCGGCACAGGAACAATGGTCATTGTCTTGAAACACGTGGGAACAACATTACTGCTCAGGGAGATGTTGAAGATGTCAGTGAAGACATCTTCTGCATAGTTTTTCTGCAGATCCCCTGAGCACTCTGCCAGGAATGTTGTCAGGTCCAGCAGACTTCCATGGGTTAACTCTGCATAGAGTTTTCCTCACTTAAGCTTTGGTTAGACAGAGCACCTGGTCAGTGGGAGGAGGGGTGGTCTTCCTCGCCTTTAAGTTGTTCTGTACCTCAAACTGGGCGTAGAAGTCGTTCAGCGCATCTGGGAGGGAGGCATCACGGTCACAAGCAGGTGATGTTGTCTTGTAGTTTGTGATCGCCTGGATGCCCTGCCACATGCGCCGGGTGTCTCCGCTGTCCTGGAAGTGGTTGTGGATTTTCTTTGCGCGTGTACGCTTCGCCTCTCTGATGGCACGGGACAGTTTGGCCCTTGCTGTTCTTAAGGTCGCATTGTTCCCAGTTCTGAAAGCAGAGTCTCTTTGTTTCAGCAGCACATGTAGCTGTTAACTGTTGATGTGTATTCCACTAAGTTGATGGAATGGCCATTAGTTCCATCAACTTGGAGGAGTACACATCAACAGTGACCAGCTACATCAGCAAGTGCGTTGACGATGTGACCATCTCCAAGACAATCACTACACGCTCCAACCAGAAGCCGTGGATGATTGCAAGGAGGGACATGATTGCAGAGGAGGGACATGAGGTATATCGGTAGAAGAATGCTAAGGATGGAGCCCCCAGGAAGGAAGAAAAGAGGAAGACCAAGGAGGAGGTTTATGAATGTGGTGAGGGAAGATATGCAGGTAGTTGGGTTAAAAGAGGCAGATGTAGAGGTCAAGGGGGTATGTAGACGGATGATCCGCTGTGGCAACCCTAATGGGAGAAGCCGAAAGAAGAAGAAGAAGAAGAAGAAGAAGAACAGGATTACTTGATCAGCAAATAAAATACTAGCCGGAATATAGATTATTATTCTCTTTAAGTATATTCGCAAATGCTAGCAGGTGAAATTACAGTAGTATGCTTCTCCTTAAGTACAACCCTCCATATATACATTAGAAAGCTTCTAGTCAACTTGAATGATTTTGAATAAATTATTACCTTGGCAGATCTGAGGAGAGTGTACAGTATGAATGTTGAGATTTCTACTAAAAAGAGACTTTCGCTCTGTGGTCCTTTGTCTGGGATGAAAACACAGAGATACAGCAGACATCTCCCTTTTATTTCCATCTGATCTCAGTTCTATGTAGGAGAAAGTAAAAAATAATACGAATAAATCTTTTCAATGTTTGTATTATTTATTCAACTGATTATGTTTTCAAAGAATATAATTTTTTTATGCTTTTTAATAATATGCATGTGTACACTTCTGTTGAGTAGGTAACATAGGCACATTTCTAGGCAAGTTGACAGGTGAGTTGGAGATAATTTGGCCATTTTGAATAAGACAATTTTCTTTTTAAGAACTATACAATAGTAATCACAATCATATCTAGTAAGTTCAAATCTTCCGCAGTGCTTAGCAGCCTAATGGTATAATGAGAATTTTTAATGTACTGTAAAGGAGTATTCAGTGGTTTCATTAGAATGAAAGTATTGTGAGAGAAAACAACAAATCAGAAAATGTCAAAATAAAAACATTTAAATGTTTCTCCTCATTCATGATAATGGAATATCAATTCTATTCTTTCCTGCATCTAAAATAATAAGATTTATTTATACACTTTATAATTATATATGTACATTGTTCCTTAAAGCTCACAAAATGTTCGTACATGGCCCTCTGGAGATTTTTTTTTTTTTTTTTTTTGCTGTATGCTCAGCAAATTAGGGTTCATCTGTTTCCCACCAAAGTTGGGGAGCTAATTACTTTTTCCTGGTTTGCAATTAGATATTCACTTAAAGCGAAGACACAGAAAGTGACCTGTCCAACCAAATTAATTAAATCGGTTTCGTGAAAATGAAATGAAAAAAAATATTCTTCGAAAGCAGTTTGAGTTACATCTCATTGGTAAGGTAATGATGTATGGCTCGGGTCAAGTGGATACGGACTGCAATGTTGACAGTCATTTACTGCTTCTGCTGAAGTAGACTGGGCCACCATCTGCAATTTTACGCTTGATTTAGAATCCTTTTATCCTCTCTTTATTGCTGTGCACATCACTATCAAATGCGCATCAAACCCAGCTTGATCACAGCTTCTGCAGCAGTGGAAAGGCTGATTTAATTGCCAAGGTGCTTAGCATTCAGAAGCCGCCAAGCCAGATTGTATCGAAATTTGGTAATAGGTTTTTGGTTTACTAAAAGATAACCACACGACCCATTACCACATTTTGTTGCTTTAAAAGATCAGTGTATTTTTTATAAGGATGACTGTAAAAGTCATATAAAAAAGCAGAAGCATTGCAAGTTTGATTGTTTTGTTATAGCAGCTAATAAGCACTAATCAGCAATGTTCACTCAAACTTCAGTAGTTTACTTATAATTCACTTTACATTTACATTGCCTAGCAAGAGACCTGTAACACCTGGAAATATCTATCTATCTATCTATCTATCTATCTATATATCTATATATCTATATATCTATCTATCTATCTATCTATCTATCTATCTATCTATCTATCTATATCTATCTATCTATCTATCTATCTATCTATCTATATATATATATATATATATATATATATATATATATATATATATATATATATATATATATATATAATCCTCAGATATGATTAACAAGATTAAAAGAAAATGCACATGAATTCCTGTTTATGTAAGCTCCCTTGTAAACGTGAAGACAGGATGTGTGTGCTGCACATGGTGAGTGCAAATTAAAGATCATTAGCTTCATTGCATTTAATTATATTAATGGAATAGATATTATTGCCTTTTCAATATTTTTAATCAGTTTTTGTTTGACAGTAGAAACTAAAGTTATACTCCAAATGTCTGCATTTGGGCAGCTATTTAATGGCAGTTCTGACAGTGTTCATATTCTAAATGTATGTATCTTTATATATCATATTTTTAATGCAGTATATGAAGTTCTGTCTGCACTTTGCTTTTCTAATTATAGACAAGCACAAGGGCAATTTAAAACAAGGTGTTTGCTGTGAAATATGCATTTTAAATAAAAAATCCAAATCTATTGTGAAGGCAACCCTTTTTTAAAATAACAATATTATCAGGAAAGATTAGAGTGGTCAAAGCAATGCTGAGAGAGAGAGAAAAAAGAGAGAGAGAGAGAGAGAGAGAGAGAGAGACTAACTGACGGAAAGCCCATAAAACAGCCAAGAGACAGACAACGAGAAAGATATATGTAGGGAGGAAAAGACAAAAGCAAATGTGAGAGAATCAAATACACTCAAAGACTGGAAGACAGATAGCAAGACAGAAGAGAAGTGAAAACAATATAATAATAATTTTATATATATATATATATATATATATATATATATATATATATATATATATATATATATATATATAATAATAATAATAAATGTTATATATATATATATATATATATATATATATATATATATATATATACATTTTATTATTATTATTATTATTATTATTATTATTATTATTATTATTTTATTTATCAGGTCTGCACCCTTAGACCAAGCAATGCCAATATAATAAAATATTTCAGTGTCTTAAATTATTTGCAGCATCACAAGTAGTGATAGTTTCTCATTTAAAAAACAGACACTGTAAAAGGAATGTAAAAGGATTGTAAAAGAAATTTCAACTGAGAGAAAAATTAATTTCAGGACTAAATTGATGCAGGTAAATGTGACATGGCTCTAGTCTTTCTAAACACACTAATTATTTTCCTGAATGAATAGGCCACACTCTATACCATTTTTACATTTGGAATCTGAAAAGAGTAGACGGCCTTGCCCTGAAATGTTCTAATTGGTACAGACAGTGGCAATCTTCTTGTGTAGAGCTGGCTGAGAAAGAAAGGAGAAGCACACATTGATATGGCATGTTCAGTTGCCCTGGCAATAAAATATGACATTTGGAGAAAATTGAATCCTGCAGTTGCCTGTAAAGATGCTGAAAGGCATAGGAAGAGATCAAGGGGAAGTCTCCCAATGATGTCAATCTTCTTACAATTGTTCTGTGATCTTTTGTACATCAGAAACACAATGCACCATATTTCTGCTTTTACTGAGTCATTAATGTGCTATATAATACTTTATCAAGACAGTTGCATCACAAATTGAGGCTGAAAATATCCAGAATCTGCAATCTACACCAGTGTGGCATTGCAGCAAGGTCAAATGACACAGTCTGTCTGTTCAAATGCACCTCTATCAAGTTGTACACATACGTTTCTACAGCAGTTTTCTCTATTTCAAGGATTGCCAGGGTACAGATGTTACCTAAGCCAGACCTATTTTACCATTAATGACAGTAGTCTTTTAGAAATGTCATTTTTCAAAGACAAATGCTTCTTTCCAGTTAAATGGTTTGAATGACAGTGGTCTATTATTCATTTAATTCATCCACTCATATTTAGACATTCTTCACTGAAGTTACTTTACAAGACATGGATGGTTTTGAAAGATATGAAACACTGATTGAGCAGACCAAAGTTTGTGTGCAGTCTCTTGCAGCAGTTTGACAGATATCTCGAGGAATAGTGTGCTATCCTTCACAGATATTGTTAACTTGAACAGGGAGTTTTTTATGAACAAAGATATGTACACTTACTGTACAAATATAGATAGATATATAGATAGATATAAATATATAGATAGATATAGGAGTGGTAGCTCAGTGGTTAAGGCTCTGGGTTACTGGTCGGGGATTCAAGCCCCGGTATCACCAAGCTGCCACTCTTGGGCTCTTGAGCAAGGCCCTTAACCCTCTGTGTGTTCCAGGGGCACCATATCAAGACTGACCCTGCGCTCTGACCCCAGCTGACCTTAGTCCGGTTCTTCAACCTGGACCACAGTGCCACTCCTGTCCCCTCTGTCCTTTGACCTAACTGTGCTTGTACACACTAGTCAGGAACTGGTCAGTCTAGCATGATTGAACATTTTGATGCAGCTCGAGTTCCTAAAAGGGAACGTCTCTAGGTTATGTATGTAACCCTAGTTTCCTGAAGGAATGAGACGCTGCCTCTCTAAGCCACACTGCTGGCATCCCGTAGCACTTCCTTTTCCTTTGCAGTAGCTAGCGCTAGCCTCACTTTATGTGCGTTTTATACTTCCCGGTCGTGACGTCACTCTGCCGATGATGGCCAGCGTCCAAATTTTAACTGATTACACACATTATTTCAGAGCTTGAACACTCGGGCAGGTCCCCAAAACGTCTTGTTCCCTCTGGGAACTTGGGTTACATACGTAACCTAGAGACGTTTTCAATTACCAGATAAAACAAATCTTTGAAAATTTTTCAGAACACAAACCCCAACACACACACACACACACACACACACACACACACACACACACACACACACACACTATTAATAGAATGCTAATGTTTTCTGACCCTCTGTAGCTGACCAAGAATACCATTAAAACTTTTTGCACCTGGTGTAAATTATGGGACTCTTGCATTATTAAAAGCATTAATTAAGTTTGTTTAGTCCTTGTGCCTACGCATGCTAATGTAAGATAAAACACTCACAGTAATGTCCACAGAGCAAATAAAAAAAATATTTTGCTTCCTCTTTCCTATCATCCTTATCACAAACAATTCTGTTGGAATTCTGTGTGTACTCTTGTCTAATCTCCATGTGAGAAGAAATAGATTTCAACAAAATGCAGCTTTTTAAATATAAAAACAAAAACACAATACTACTGATTAAAGAGGTTAACTGTAAGGTTAGGTTTAGTTCAGGGTATGTGTATGTCTGTGGCATTACAATGTATGCTAAATACACCATTCTATTTTCCCACATGCAGATCAATTTTAATGACATATGAGTCAGTGTTAGCCAGATCGTGACACACAATATATTTTTTTTTTTTATCATTATATTTTACATCGTAAGATTACATGTATAAACCATTGATAAACTATTAGTTTAACTATAGTTTCCTGCATTACAGTACATTTTAATTAAACCTTTTAGAACCAAAAAGATATAAAACTATTTGAAATAGTGTTTTGACAAGGTAGTATTACCAAACACTAAATCTTAAGTTGCAAATACTCATTGTTTAGGCCACCTTTCACCTATTAGTTTGCACAAGATTAAAATGTCTCAGACTGATTTAGACTAGAATAAAATTATTGTCTTCTGATTCCTTTTTGACCACAAGCCCTGCACACATACCCACAGTATTATAAAATTATTTCAGTTTTTCCATTTATAAAAATGAATCTTTTTGTGAGTTTTAATTGAAGTCAAGACTGCTTTGCCAGCTGTCTACATTATCCCATGTATTAGATTGTGCCCTCTCTTATACTAACATTTTATTATATTATTTTTTAAGAATATTATGATAACTCCATCCTCTATCATACAGCATGGGTACTTTATACCCAAAATATTGCTCATTTGCTAGCATCTACATCATAATAGTGGGTCCTCATGACCACTTTTTCAAAGGATACAAAATACAGTTTCTCTTTCAGTCCCCACAATTTTTGGGGGCTTAGGGTGTGTAGAAAGAGAGATATTCTACAATAACATTAGTATTACTTCAATTCAATTCAATCAATTTGTATTTGTATAGTGCATTTAACAATGAACATTGTCTCAAAGCAGCTTTACACAGATAATGTGATGATACAAAGAACATCTTATTCATTTTTAAGTGCAAATTGGTCCCTGATATTTTCTAGATGTAGTTAGGACTCTTGCTGCTGCATTCTTAACTAAAGCTTATTTTTGCACTTACTCAAACATCCAGACAGTAAAGCATTACAGTAGTCTAATCTAGATGAAACAAAAGCATGAACAATTTTTCTGCATCCTGTAATGACATCATTTTAAATTTTAGCATCATTTCAAAGGTGAAAGAAGGCGATCCTGGTAATATTAGTCACGTGAGCCTTAAAGGAAAGACTAGGGTCAATAATTACACCAAGGTCTTTGACTGCTGTACACACTGGGACAGAAACACCATCCAGAGATGCTACGTAATCGGAAAGTTTACTTCTAGCTGCATGTCTTCCTGGTAAAGGTAATTCCGTCTTATTTGAGTTAAGCAAAAGGAAGTTATCAAGCATCCACTGTCTAATGTCCTTTATACACTTCTCAACATTTTTAAGCTGATCTCTCTCATCTGGCTTTGCTGAAATATGCAGCTGTGTATCATCAGCATAGCAATGGAAGCAAATACCATGTTTATGTACAATTTCACCCAGAGGCAGCATATATAAAGAGAAAAGCAGTGAACCTAAGACAGATCCCTGCAGAACACCAAACTTTACCTCAGAGAGTGTGGAGAACTCTCACATCAACAAACTAAAAGTGATCAGTCAAATAAGACCTAAGCCAGGAGAGAGCTGTTCCCTTTATTCCAACAACATTTTCAAGTCTAGCAAGCAGGATAGTATAATTAATGGTGTAAAAAGCTGCACTAAGGTCGAGCAAAACAAGTAAGGGGACAAAACCCTGATCAGAATTAGCCTTCGGCACAGATTTTGGGATTCACAGCTGAAAATGCCCTACCTAAATTTAAATGTTAACAGTTCCCGATAAAAATACATAATTAAAATATCTTTAAAAAGAAGACACTTTGAGCTTTCTTATGTCCATTGATGTCCAAAGTTAATGTTGTTAAAAAGATAATAAGTTATAAAAAGTTATAGATGATGAAGTACTGTGACAATTTCTTTCCTGAATTGAATTTTTTTTCCTTCATATATATAAATACATGAAATCAGTAATGTAGCAATCCAGAAAAGTAATGGGTTAAAAACCACATCTAATGAGTTTATATTTTAAATTGAATGAAGATATCATGAAAAATGAGATTCCTACAAACATTTCAGAGACTATGTCTGGTTTGCCCCACCCAGCCCAAATTTTAGGACTCACAGCTGAAATGCCCTACCTAAATTTAAATGTTAACAGTTCCTGACAAAAATGTGCTAAATACACAATTTAGATATCTTTGGAAAGAAGACACTTTGAGCTTTACTGTATAAGTTAATGTTTAATGGATATACATTTCCTACAGTGAACATTATTTTAATTTTATATTTAAATACATAAAATCAGTCCTGGAGCAATCCAGAAAAGTACTGGAAAAGTAGTGGCTACATTTTCCATCAATCATTTTGTTTCCATAAAGCTACTGCCTGGAAATAAACAATTTGAAATGATAGGTGGTGCAGAAAAGTCACTTGAATGAAGCCAGAGATTCTGCCTTTTTTACTGTTTTTATTTATTTATTTTATTTCATTTTTTTAGTGTGCAGTCATTTGTTTTGTAACACTATATTTTACCAGATATAGTTGTTTTTTACTTGCAAGATGTTGTTTTTTATGCAAAAGTTATTAAGAAATATATTCCGACAATACACTACCTATTTTCAGTGTAAACAAAATAATTCCTTTCTTTCTTTCGGCTTCTCCAAGAATAACCATCTAAATTACAACACTATTGTTTGTTTAAAGCAGAAATGCTTTACTGCATGTTGTTCAGTGGAGCCATATCTTTCCTAATAAACTGGGATTAGCAGCAGTGGATGTGTTTGTGACTCATTATTACAATAATTGTGTAAGTAGTGCATTTTTTTATGCATGTTGTTGTTGTGTACTGCTTACACACATTCAGCAAATACATTCGTTATATCTTTTCCATTGAAAAACAGTGATCTGAAATCGCTGCTTAAGGCTTAGACCTTTAGAATGGTGTATAGTAAGTCATCGTTACTCTTGTCCCTTTTTATTTAATCTATTGCTAAACATTAACACCTGAGAACAATGGGATATCGTTGTGCGGGTGCGACACTGATGACTACGGAGTTTTAACTCTCACTGTCTCTGTGCTATGATGAGGCCTAAATCCTGACTGATTTATTTCAAACATTTTATTCTTAATTAGATGTGAGCATAACTGCTATGCTACAACCTTTTTTAAAATCTGGGAGATAAAGGGTAGGTTTGATATCGGCCTATAGTTGGACAGCGGACAAGGGTCAAGGTCAGGTTTTTTTAATTAGGGGATTGATAACTGCCAGTTTGATGGATCGAGGTGCATAACCAGTGCTAATGGAAGAGTTTATCATTTTTAAAACAGGATAAATTACCTCTGGAATTATCTGTTTGAGGAAACTTGTAGGCAAGGGATCGAGAATCCAGGTTGATGATTTTGATAAAAAAATAAATGAAATTACATCATTCTCTTAAATAGGGGTAAAACTTTGTAATTGATTGTCTGTTATAAGTACACTGCTGTCTACAGGGTTATTTATAAAATACTTTGGATTTATATTAATTGTCTGGATTTTTTGCCTGTTTTCAACTTTATTATTAAAAAAGTTAATAAAATAATTACTACCTATTGATGGTGTACATGTTAGTTGATATTGCTACCATGCTGAATAAAAATCTAGGATTATGCTTGTTATTTTCTATGAGGGTGAAGAAATATGCTGATCTAGCAGCAACAAGAGATTTTCTATAACTAAGGAGGCTCCCCTTCTATGCTATTTGAAATACTGTCAATTTGGTTTGACGCCATTTATGTTCTAATTTCCAAGTTGTCTGTTTTAAGGTGCACGTAAGATCATTATACCACCCTGCTATTTTTTTCTTTCAGATAATTTTGGTTTTAAGTATAATTTAAGTGTAACAGAACATTGATTCTAGGCATTCAGTGGCCCAGTCGAGCTCTACGGGGTCAATCGGAGATCTAAATCATATATAAAGTTCTGGAGGATTATTGATAAAACTAGCTGCTGCATGAACGTACGCTTAACACGGTAATGTGGTGAAGTACTAATGCAATGACTAAGGCAGATTTTGAAAGAGGTGAGGTAATGATCTGAAATAGCTTCAGTCTCTCTCTCTCTCTCTCTCTCTCTCTCTCTCTCTATATATATATATATATATATATATATATATATATTTTTTTTTTTTTTTTTTTTTTTAATTATTATTTATTTATTTATTTTTTAATCCAAATTTTAATAATAAATCAAGAGAACTGCTGATCTTAAGGAGTCTTCCTTTCAAATGAAAATTTTTGAATTATTAAATGAATATTAAAGTCACCAACAATTAATGCTTTGTCTAAAGAAGCAGCTAAATTTATAATGGAATCTGCAAATTCTGCAAGAACTGACAAGTCCTGTTTCGGGGACTAAATACTTTATGTTGGTGTAAAGAACATCAAATGTTTTAAATTTGTGATTAGTTTTTTGTGTGACGCTTTATTATTATAAATAGCTGTGACTCCGCCTTCTCTGCCATTTAGACGAGACTGGTGTATGTAACTATACCTAAGAGGACTCGTTTATAGTCAGCACTTTTGATGTGAGAGATGTAGTATTCAACAATATTAACCTCACACTTATTGCATCAGCTCATCTGCTCTAAAAATACACTTAGGTATATTTCTTATGTGGCTTGTTAGATAAATTTTAAAGCAGACCAGTTTGGTGTTAACACTAATATGTGCAGCCATTATATTAATTGTTATTCAAACAATAGCATTTATGTAAGCATTGTTTTGTAATAATGTTAGTTGTTAGTGCTTTTAGCACAAGCTCAAGGCTTAAAGTTTTTTTAAAAGATGTCTTAACTATGTGGTCGAATAAAAAACACTTATCACGGCAATGTCAGGGAACCACCGGCCATGCCCCCTCTTGGCACACTCGCAGCGCCTCGCCTTCATACTAATCACCTTTACCTGTCTCCAATCTACACCCTTCATTTATGAGGCCCCATTCACACTCATTTACCGTCCAATCTACGGTTTATTCTGAGATCATCCCTGGACATACCTGTGTTTCGGAATATACCCGTTCTCCAGTATATGCTGCTTCCTAGCTTCTGTTTGTTTCCCAAGGCTAATAAACGTCCTATTTGTATTCTGGTTTCCGACTCTGATCAAAGCATGACAGGTAATCCCTGTGTTGTGCACTTTAGGGTTTTATTTTGTGTAAATGTATTTCTCAGTGAAAGAAGAAATATAACCCAAGATATAGAAGTGTAGCGTCTGGCACAGATCATTTAGATTTCATGTCCCAGGCATTCCTTTTAACCTAGGACATCTTCACCTCAATTAAAAGTTGAAACTTTTATTGGGGTGATATATCCGTAAAGTGTCACACTCCCCCTTCCAAAGACACGAAACAGGACCAGACCCTGAACTCTTGTTGAGTTCACAAAGACCCTCTAATCCTAAAACACACACCCAAACACAACTGGCTCCAGAAGGTCTGAATCCTACCATAAGACGAGATAACCCCATGCAGGTTCTCTGTTTGACCGCATAGAGACCCTCGACCATAAACACCCACACATACACACACACACACACACACACACACACACACACACACACACACACACACACACACACACACACACAGAGATACAATAAAGCATTCCTTTTTCTAATTAAACAAAATGAATAAGATGCTCCACATCCCACGACATTAACCTATACTTGTATGTATCTCCTTTATTCTTTATAGTTGTACGCTAAAAATCCTATTAATGTAACTCTATTAATGTATCTCTTCTATTAAGGCTTAATTGACTTAGAATGATCTGTTCTTTACTTTCCTGACAAGGGTGCATTTCATTTGATCAGAATACGACATTGTACTAACATACGTTATACGCTAATTCCTTCAAGATCTTCCGGCAAGCTTCACTTCCAAGAAAAACCACTGCTCTGATCTTCAGGAGAACCTGGAAGAACATCTAACCCCACCCTAACTGGCTCTTCAAAGATTTCTTTGTCGCATCCGGACTCTTGTGCAACAATGCAAGTAACCGTTTCCTTTACCAACGAATTTAGATGCGTATTTTAAGTCTTATTGATTCTTAAGGTGAATTTAAATTCCTGTGACGATCTCCTAGTTTGTGTGTTTAATTTTGAAGCTTAAGCATTTCCATCCCTCCTCTTTCCTTTCTCTCTTTCTTCTTTTTCCTTTCTTTTCCTCCTTTCCTAATTTTACCTTTCATTTATTTTATTTTAATTTTTAGTTTCTTTATTTCTTTTGTTTGTTTGTGTAGCTAGTTTTATGTGTGTTTGTCTCATTTATTAAACGCCATATTTTTCACAAGTGATTGTCTCTGAGTACGTTCCATAAATGCAATGTTCCTGCAACATCCGGTCTGAACTACATGCTCTTTTAATTTAATTTACGGTATAAAGTAAAAGGGGGTTACGTCTTTCTTGGCCCGGGAGATACCTCTTTTATAGAATTAATATAAAATTATACTGTCTGTTTGCCGGACGAACAGACAAATAAGTGTAATGTTAATTCCATTACCGTCAATTCAACTTAACTTAAATATTTATCTTCTTCTTCTTCTTCTTTCGGCTGCTCCCATTAGGGGTTGCCACAGCGGATCATCCGTCTCCATACCACCCTGTCCTCTACATCTGCCTCTTTTACACCAACTACCTGCATGTCTTCCCTCACCACATCCATAAACATCCTTCTTGGCCTTCCTCTTTTCCTCCTACCTGGTGGCTCCATCCTCAGCATTCTTCTACCAATATAATTCATGTCCCTCCTCTGCACATGTCCAAACCATCTCAATCTCGCCTCCCTCACCTTGTCACCAAAACATCCTACATGTGCTGTCCCTCTAATAAACTCATTTCTAATCTTATCCATCCTCATCACTCCCAATGAAAACCTCAACATCTTCAGCTCTGCTACCTCCAGCTCCACCTCCTGTCTTTTACTCAATGCCACTGTCTCTAATCCATACAACATCGCAGGTCTCACCACAGTCCTATAAACTTTCCCTTTCATTTTGCAGATACCCTACTATCACAAATCACTCCTGTCACTCTTCTCCACCCACTCCACCCTGCCTGCACTCTTTTCTTCACTTCTAACACACTCTCCATTACTTTGCACTGTTGACCCCAGGTACCTGAATTCCTCCACCTTCTGAAGCTCTTCTCCTGCAACCGCACCACTCCACTGCCCTCCCTCTCATTCACACACATGTATTCTGTCTTACTCCTACTGAGTTTCATTCCCCTTCTCTCCAGCGCATATCTCCACCTCTCCAGGCTCTTCTCAACCTGCTCCCTACTCACAACAAATCACAATATCATCCGCAAACATCATAGTCCAGGGAGACTCCTGTCTGACCTCGTCCGTCAACCTGTCCATCACCACTGCAAACAGGAAAGGGCTCAGGGCCGATCCTTGATGCAGTCCAACCTTCACCCTAAACCAGTCTGTCGGACCTACTGCACACTTCACTGCTGTCACACTGTCCTCATACATGTCCTGCACCACCCTCACATACTTCTCTGACACACCTGACTTCCTCATACAATACCACAACTCCTCTCTTGGCACCCTGTCGTAGGCTTTCTAAATCCACAAATACACAATGCAATTCCTTCTGTCCTTCTCTATACTTCTCCATCAACATTCTCAAAGCAAATAAGGCATCTGTGGTGCTCTTCCTCGGCATGAAACCATACTGTTGCTCACAGATGGTCACCTCTTCTCTCAACCTGGCTTCCACTACTCTTTCCCATAACTTCATGGTGTGACTGATCAACTTAATTCCACTGTAGTTACTGCAGGTCTGCACATCTCCTTTATGCTTAAAGATCGGTACCAGCACACTCCTTCTCCATTCCTCAGGCATCTTCTCACCTTCCAAAATCCTGTTAAACAATCTGGTCAAAAACTCCACTGCTATCTCTTCTAAACATCTCCACGCTTCTACCGGTATGTCATCTGGTCCAACCGACTTTCCACTCTTCATCCTTTTAATCGCTGCTCTCACTTCCTCCTTACTAATCCTATCTACATCCTGCTTCACCAACTCCACATCATCCAACCTTCTCTCTCTGATTTTCCTCATTCATCAGCTGCTCAAAATACTCCCTCCACCTTCTCAACACACTCTCCTCACTAGTCAACACATTTCCTCTCCATCCTTTACTGCTCTAACTTGCAGTACATCCTTTCCAGCTCGGTCCCTCTGCCTGGCCAATCTGTATAAATCCTTTTCTCCTTCCTTAGTGTCCAACCTCTCATACAGCTCCTCATATGCCTTTTCCTTGGCTTTCGCCACATCCTCTTAACCTGCTGCCGCATCTCCTTGTACTCCTGCCTACTTTTCTCATCACTCTGTCTATCCCACTTCTGTTTTGCCAACCTCTTTCTCCTTATGCTCTCCTGCACTTCCTCATTCCACCACCACGTCTCCTTGTCTTCCTTTCTATTTCCAGATGTCACACCAAGTACTTTTCTAGCTGCCTCCTCATCACTCCTGCAGTAGTTGCCCAATCATCCAACACCTCCTTAACACCACTGAGCCTCTCTCTGACCTCTTCCCTGAACCTCACACTACACTCTTCCTCCTTCAGTTTCCACCATCTTATTCTTCTTTCAGTCCTCACTCTCCTCCTCTTCTTCGCCTCCAAAACCATCCTACAGACCACCATCCGATGCTGTCTAGCTACACTGTCCCCTGCCAACACCTTACAGTCTCCAATCTCCTTCAGGTTGCATCTCCTGCATAGCACATAGTCCACCTGTGTGCACCTTCCTCCACTCTTATCGTCACCCTATGATCCTCCTTCTTCTTAAAATAAGTGTTCACCACTGCCATTTCCATCCTTTTAGCAAAATCTACCACCATCTGCCCTTCCACATTCCTCTCCTTAAAACCATACCTACCCATCACCTCCTCATCACCTCTGTTCCCTTCACCTACATGCCCATTAAAATCTGCCCCAATCACCAACCGTTCTTTCCTAGGTACACCATCTACCACTTCATCTAATTCACTCCAGAATCTTTCCTTCTCCTCCATCTCACAGCCAACTTGTGGAGCATAGGCACTGATGACATTTATCATCATCCTTCAACTTCCACCTTCACGATCATCACCCTATCAGAAACTCCCTTCACCTCCACTACACTCTTACTGTACTCTTCCTTCAGAATCACCCCTACACCATTTCTCTTTCCATCCACACCATGATAAAACAGTTTAAATCCACCTCCAATGTTCCTGGCCTTACTCCCTTTCCACTTGGTCTCCTGAACACACAGCATATCTACCTTTCTCCTCTCCATCATATCAGCTATCTCTCCCTTTCCCGTCATAGTACCGACATTTAAAGTACCAACCCGAACCTCCACTCTCCTACACTGCTCCTTTCCCTGCCGTCTCTGTAGACGTCTTCCTCCTCTCCTTCTCCTCCTTCGGCCAACAGTAGCCCAATTTCCACCGGTACCCTGTCGGCTAACGATACCTGTGGCGGTCGTTGTTAACACGGGCCTCGACCGATCCGGTATGGAATTCTCATTTGTGATCCGCATATTTGATTTGGCACATGTTTTACGCTGGATGCCCTTCCTAACGCAACCCTCCCCATTTACCCGGGCTTGGGACCGGCACTAAGAATGCACTGGCTTGTGCCTCCCTAATGGCTGGGTTTAACTTAAATATTTATAATTACTATAAATATTTACCTTTCTTTGTGAGCTAAATTTGCTACAGAAGAGATAAACACTTTTGTTAGCTCTTACTAGGACAATTCCCCATCAGAAAAAATATCACTAGTTTATGTATGTAACCCTAGTTCCCAGAGGGAACAAGATGCTGCGTCGCAACTCTATGGGAACGCTTCTGCATTGTCCATGCTCTGAATAACATGTGTAATCTGTCCAATGAAAGGTGCAGCGTCAATGGCAGGGTGATGTCATGTCCAGGAAGTTATGTAAAATATTATGGAGTGAAGCCGACAGCAGTTTCCGTAACAGAGAAGGAAGCGGTGCAGGGATGCAGTGTGGCATAAAGACGCAGCGTCTTGTTACCTCAGGGAACTAAGGTTACTTACGTAACCTGGATTCACACGTTGCCAAACGACCTCTTCATAAGGGGGACTCTGAAGTTGAAGAGTGGTCTCTACTACCTCCACAGGGTATCTGCTGCTTTGTTCAACCGGCCCAGGATGTAAGCTGCACTCAAGGCAATTAATGTGGCGATTGATGTGCCATAGTACATGGGGCCCTTCCCAAAGACCTTGGGCAGAGCAGCCACTCATGACCGCTCCCCACCCCCTGAGGCAAACATCCATCGTAACCATGAGGCGACGTAGGCATCGCAGTGTGACCTTAATTGTATGGAGGGTATGTACTGGATGCTGCTGCCATGAGCCCGAGCAGTCTCTGGAACTGCATGACAGTAAGTGGCTGTCATTCTCTGACCTTCTTGATGGCTGTAAGGATGGACAGAATGCAGGCAGTTGAAAGCTGTGCAGGCATAGTGGTCGAATCTCATAACACGCAGATAAGTGTAATAGAGAAAGCACACTCTTCCTGGCATTCAGCCTAAACCCCACCGCTTTCATGTTAACAAGTACGATATCTCAATGCTGGACAGCTAACTGCTCTGATTGAGCTATTATCAAATCAATCATCAATATAATTGAGGATGTGGATGCCCAAAAGTCTCAGGGGAACCAGAGACCTGCTGGGAGACACAATTGGGAACTATGAAGTACCGGCTGTAGAATCCCGGCTCTCTGCCCTCTATCAGGAGGGACCACCTCGATGGCCTTCTTTCTCAGGAGAGTGTCTTCTACTTTCAAGACCAGTGCCTGCTCCCAGGCTCCCCTGCTATTGTTTTTTAAACACCAGTTCTACAACTGCTATTCACTTAAATTATTAAATATTCATGTAATATTTTTGCAAATGTTAGACAATGACACTTCCACAAGCCACCCAATTTAACTGTATGATGTGTTGATCTAGCCAAGAAAAATGTACTCTGCAATAAAAGACCAATACATTACAATGAGGTAATACACTTTAGTTTATTTCACCTAAAGTAAAGTTTATAAACTTTCATATGGTACAATTTTCATTGTCCTATCATACTTTGTCAGAAAGTTACAATGCACCAGCACCTTTATCACTTGTTTATCTAATCAAAATATGTAAGAATTCGCAATTTAAAAAAAAAAAATTGTAAATTGTAAACACTTATATGTAGTTGCTGACAAGAATATACAGAGTGTTTAGGGAAAAATAGGGTTGACCAGACAGAGTAAAGTTCAGGGAACACAGGTATCTTTAAATTTGCAAAAATCACGAAACCTGACACTTAAACTGGGCTGAGTCATGACTGGGTCAGAGCCTATGACCCTTGCCCTGAGGTCGTCGAGCTTGTTCTCCAGTGACTGGACGTTGGCTAACAGGATACTAGGTAAGGGAGCGCGGTGTGCGCGTGCCCTCAGCCTGTTCCTGACGCCGGCTCGTTTCCTTCGTGGACGCCGGTACGGGTCGCGTCCTTTGTTCTCCCTCAGGATCTCGCTCGGCCAGCATGGGTCCGGGTTTAAAAGCGGCGAAAGGTGAGTGCATTGTACACCAATAGATATAAGAGTGTCTCTGTCATATCTAATGGTGTCCATCTTGTGTAGATGGAAATAAAACTAGTTAAATAAAAGTATAAAATAAACAAAAAAAGAAAAACCATAGCCGGAGCAGTCGTCACGACCTCACCGGCGCCATCTTGGACGTTTCATCTCTTCACCTCCACTACACTCTTACTGTACTCTTCCTTCAGAATCACCACTACACCATTTCTCTTTCCATCGACACCATAATCAAACAGTTTAAACCCACCTCCAGTGTTCCTGGCCTTACTTCCTTTCCACTTGGTCTCCTGAACACACAACATATCTACCTTTCTCCTCTCCATCATATCAGCTACCTTTCTCCCTTTACCCGTCATAGTACCAACATTTAAAGTACCAACCCCAACCTCCACTATCCTACATTGCTCCTTTCCCTGCCGTCTCTGTAGACGTTTTTTTCCTCTCCTTCTTCTTCTTCGGCCAACAGTAGCCCAATTTCCACCGGTACCCTGTCGGCTAACGATACCTGTGGCGGTCGTTGTTAACCCGGGCCTCGACCGATCCGGTATGAAATTCTCATTTGTGATCCGCATATTTGACTTGGCACGTTTTACGCTGGATGCCCTTCCTAACACAACCCTTCCCATTTACCCGGGCTTGGGACCGGCACTAAGAGTGCACTGGCTTGTGCCTCCATAATGGCTGGGTTCTTCAAACATAAAGATATAAAACTGTAATTTTTTGTGAAGAATCAACAACAAGTGGGACACAATCATGAAGTGGAACGAAAATTATTGGATATTTCAAACTTTTTTAAGAAATAAAAAACTTAAAAATTGGGCGTGCAAAATTATTCAGCCCCCTTAAGTTAATACTTTGTAGCGCCACCCTTTGCTGCGATTACAGCTGTAAGTCTCTATCAGTTTTGCACATCAAGAGACTGAAATTTTTGCCCATTCCTCCTTGCAAAACAGCTCGAGCTCAGTGAGGTTGGATGGAGAGCATTTGTGAACAGCAGTTTTCAGTTCTTTCCACAGATTCTCGATTGGATTCAGGACTGGACTTTGACTTGGCCATTCTAACACCTGGATATGTTTATTTGTGAACCATTCCATTGTAGATTTTGCCTTATGTTTTGGATCATTGTCTTGTTGGAAGACAAATCTCCGTCCCAGTCTCAGGTCTTTCGCAGACTCCATCAGGTTTTCTTCCAGAATGGTCCTGTATTTGGCTCCATCCATCTTCCCATCAATTTTAACCATCTTCCCTGTCCCTGCTGAAGAAAAGCAGGCCCAAACCATGATGCTGCCACCACCATGTTTGACAGTGGGGATGGTCTGTTTAGGGTGATGAGCTGTGTTGCTTTTATGCCAAACATAACGTTTTGCATTGTTGCCAAAAAGTTAGATTTTGGTTTCATCTGACCAGAGCACCTTCTTCCACATGTTTGGTGTGTCTCCCAGGTGGCTTGTGGCAAACTTTAAACGACACTTTTTATGGATATCTTTAGGAAATGGCTTTCTTCTTGCCACTCTTCCATAAAGGCCAGATTTGTGCAGTATACGACTGATTGTTGTCCTATGGACAGAGTCTCCCACCTCAGCTGTAGATCTCTGCAGTTCATCCAGAGTGATCATGGGCCTCTTGGCTGCATCTCTGATCAGTCTTCTCCTTGTATGAGCTGAAAGTTTAGAGGGACAGCCAGGTCTTGGTAGATTTGCAGTGGTCTGATACTCCTTCCATTTCAATATTATCGCCTGCACAGTGCTCCTTGGGATGTTTAAAGCTTGGGAAATCTTTTTGTATCCAAATCCGGCTTTAAACTTCTCCACAACAGTATCTCAGACCTGCCTGGTGTGTTCCTTGTTCTTCATGATGATCTCTGCGCTTTAAACGGACCTCTGAGACTATCAGGTGCATTGATACGGGGACTTGATTACACACAGGTGGATTCTATTAATCATCATTAGTCATTTAGGTCAACATTGGATCATTCAGAGATCCTCACTGAACTTCTGGAAAAAGTTTGCTGCACTGAAAGTAAAGGGGCTGAGTAATTTTGCACGCCCAATTTTTTTATTTTTTTTTTATTTGTTAAAAAAGTTTGAAATATTCAATAAATTTTGTTCCACTTCATGATTGTGTCCCACTTGTTGTTGATTCTTCACAAAAAATTACAGTTTTATATCTTTATGTTTAAAGCCTGAAATGTGGCAAAAGGTCGCAAAGTTCAAGGGGGCCGAATACTTTCGCAAGGCACTGTACATTTGTTGCAATGTTACATTTGCATCTCAAAAGTGCAGTATGATGTCAGTGGTAAAAAAAAAAAAAGGCCTACTACCTCTATTTTAAATCCAAAATAGTATTAGGACAAGAGTTAGCGCCTCATTATTGTTTCATTACATGTGCAACTTGTCTGTGTCATTGGCTAACTTCTTACACTTGCATTTAAATTATTTCCTATTAAACTGTGGGGCCATGAGTGATGAG
Organism: Silurus meridionalis; assembly: GCF_014805685.1. Classification (NCBI taxonomy): domain Eukaryota; kingdom Metazoa; phylum Chordata; class Actinopteri; order Siluriformes; family Siluridae; genus Silurus; species Silurus meridionalis. The sequence continues at coordinate 11,113,343 of NC_060884.1, read as the reverse complement.
AATAGGAAGAGATTTAACTAGGATATCCCAGGTATGGAGAAAAGATACCATGGGAAATGGGGTCCATCCATGCCCGCCGATTACTGCTGGATGAGACAAGCCAAAAAGTTCAATTTAGACAACGGAAAAAGATGGAACCTTGTCATTTAATCTGACATTAGAGCTTGTATTCTGTAATTATCTGTTATTCACATTGTGTATATTTTTTAGGTTGTATCTTTATAGTCTGGAAAGCTACACTGCAATGGGACCAACCGACCCACAATTCCATCAGTTTTTCATGAAAAAAGCATGGAACATTACATAATAAAACAAAACAAACAAAACAATAAATGAATTGAAAGTTATGTTATTCGTATCAGTAAAAAGATACATTTATAATGATTGGTGTGTCACCATTCTAATTGCTATATCACATTTTGCACAAAAAAAAAATAAAAAATCATGGCGCACAAGCACCTTCTAATTATGAATTATTTTAATGAAAATTTTAAACTGAAGTTGTATCTAATTTACATATGTATTTAACTATGTAAATCATGTTAAAACTGTATATCCTGCACTTGCTGATATTGCACTCTGGTTAGACCCAAACTGCATTTCGTTGCCTTGTACTTGTACATGTGTAATGACAATTAAGTTTAATCTAATCTAATCTTGGAATCTGGAGCCAATTAACTCTCGGAACTTAATTTTTCTTTATTAGTGACCCAATTCTGGTAAAATTTAGCCACTTCTATTTCCGGGGATCTTTCCTTGTTGACCAGTGTTATTTTATAAAAGTGTGAAGCAAATGTAGATCACAATTATATCTCAAATGCAGTTTCTGTCGGTGAATTTGAGAATGGGGATGAAATTGGCCATCAAACCATCCAGCACCAGCTCAACTGCAGCATATTATACATCGAAGTATTGTCTAAATATGGTGAACTGGAATCCTTATTCGATATCCTAAGAATGAGCCACCATGAATAAGTTGTAACATGATGAGGATGAATCCAGACCAAACTATCTTAAATAAATGCAGGACGTGCAGTGTTCTAAGGTGAGAACACAGTACACATGAACGAAGAACAAGTTTTGTGACACACAGTAAAAATCTGCCAACTGGGTTCATTCTTATAGCATGAAATTGTTCTATATCTAACTGAATTTTAGAACTTCAAAAATTACTAAATTTCAGTAGTAAGAAAGTTATCTGAAATTGTCAACAGTAATGACTTGTACAATCTCCATCTTCATTTAAAGGGCTTATAAGAACTTAATTAACAAAGATTTATTATTTACAAAAATATTTCAAAGACTAATAAGATATTGCATTTGTTATGTTTGGTGAGATTAAGTAAACAATTGTAAAGCAATTATGTATATTTTGATAAAATTGTGTTGTTCTACAAGACAAATAATGTAGTGAGTTTACCAGACCCATTGACACTGGGTACTGTAGGTAACAAAAACCCACCACACATAGATTAAATGGTAAATGGAATTTGTGATGTGAAACCACAGGACCCCCACAACATAGATCTTTTGATTTTACTGAATAGTTTAAAGTTCAGCCTATGTATGTTCATTTGTCTCCTATTGTTCCTGGACAAGATATTCCCACATTTTTTTTATATTATTTTTCCAGATTAATTGTAAAAGCTAGCTACTGTCATACTAATTTTCGGCATTATAATAATAATTTACATTTACGTTAAGCAACAGTTGTAGTTACCATGTGCTTGCTGAAACTAAGAGAACTTTAGACCTAAAGTATCAGACACTATTTGGACACCAAATACTAGAAGATGATACTTGTCTGGGGCTGCAAAACAGAAGGGCTCTGCTTGGGAGCAATGTTTTATCATAGAGAGAAAGTTCCCATAAATGTCTCCATCATTGTCTGGATGGGGTAGTGTGGTGGGAGAGGGAGCATATGTGTCCCAGTGTGAGATCAAAACACATCAATCAGCTAGAGCTGAGATTGGTTCATCAGGTCCTAAAATCCTTTATTGGTACAATATTAGTTCAAAGCCTTCACAACTTTCTAATCAAAGCGAGTTGTCTCAGACATGTTCCAAAGGGAACTCTAGTGTGGTTCAATCGCAGTGAGAAACTGATATGACCCTGAATTGACTGAAAGCAGGTTCTGAACAAAACATATCCTGCGCAAATGCATTTTGTCCATACAAGCTATTTAAGGATAGTCAGAAATTCTAAATATATTTTTTTAAATTGTAAGTCTATTAGGCAGATAAAAGAAGATGGAGGAAGACATTGCAAAAAGAATGGGCCAAAATAATTCATACATTGCTTTTTGGTCTTGTTGCAGAATAAACAAGAAGTTAAATAAAATTAAAACATAAAAATAAAAAATCAGTAGAACACATTCACAATGGTATTTAACATCTAACATATGTATGTAACATATGTTTCTTTAGTCTTTGTAATGTATAAGTTCAGAAAACAGTGGTGTCTCCTGTAATTTTACATTTTTTGTTCACGTCCTCATTGGTCCTCATTGCACATAAGAGAACAGTTTCTGCTGATTTCCTCATAGGTTTTGGCTCATTACCTTCACCTTGGCAGCTCACTTCTGTGGATCTGCTGGCATGCTTCAAAAACTGTTTACTAATTGACTGCCTCCCTTTTCTGAAAAGCCATCTATCCATCCTGCTGCCACATAATTATCCACTCTCGAGCTGCCAGATTGTGCAGGAGATTGTATAATGACAGAGGTGGAGGTACAGATAATAGGGCAGGTGCTTCTGAAGCAATGTTTGCTTCAGATGAAACTCTCCCTTTGATGTTTTCTGTTTCCACCCTACCATTGAGTTAGGGGTGATAATTGTTATGCCTCTGCATTGCAATCAAAGCAATGCTTCCCTGTAGAGTATACCGATTTTCACGGTTAAAAGTGGTTTATAAATAAAATTGAGTTGAATTGAATGAAACTGATTCTGAATCAAACAATGAATTAGCTGCTGCATTTCCAACAATACATTGATATAGGCAATGATTGCATATTGAACAAAAAATCATAGTTACTGCATTTCATGGTGTTCCTTTCTGCTTTTTTGAGCTTTTGACCTAGGGTTATATGTATTTCACCACTTCAAAAAATGCTGAAGAATGAGCTTCAGCTTGATGATTACAAAGCAGTGTCAATACAATAAAAATCTTTGCACATACAGTACACACTTGAAATCATTAAGAGAAAACAACAACACTGTCATTTTCTTGCTGACCTAAAACAATCTAAAGTTGATGAATGAAAAACCACCCATTATTGAGTTGTGTCTGAAAAAGACATGCTAAAGGCTCATTGGTTGTGATGGAGAAGCCCATTCCTTGGATCTGCAAGGGCAATAAACCTTGCAGATAAATGACAAATCGATGAAAATTGAAATGTCCTTTGGGTAATTTTAATCCTATTATACAAATCAAAAAGCACATTAGCAAGTGGGGGGATTGTTAATAAATCAAGATTCTGATAGTGGTCTTAGAACTTTGTATTGGTGTATTGCACTTACTGAAAACTAGACATGTAGGCTAGATTTGGGCCAAGTGGTGATTTATGTCTGTCTTTTATTTTTAATCAAGGGGGACTATTTGTTCACATTTAATATTAAACATTTAAGATTAATTGTCAAATATTACACCAAACCCAATTCTCTTAACAAATAAGTCCTTATTAATTGAAAGAGTACCACAAAGGTAGTTTCTATAGCAGGTTTTACAAAACTACATCCATGAACTTTTTGTCCTACTAGGCACAGCCGTTAGACTTCAAAAGGTTCACCGTGAATGTCCTGATGGTTTAAATAGACCAGTGCTGTTTGGCAGTGATAAAGCACCTAATCTCTGGGGTCAGGAAACAAGCACTGTCTGAAGCAAGCATGAAATATGAATCCTGAAGATACAAAAAAAAATTTCTGTAAAAACACAATATTTGTAAAAAGATAATTTATCCATTGCCTTAGGTAAAAATAATAAAATTGTCATGAAAAGTATGTAGAACAATCACTGCCTGCTGGTTTTCTGAGCATTGGTGTTAATTAACATCAACAGAATAAATTGCAGTTTATAAATTAAATAATAATGTAACCCCCGAATTAAGGAAAGACACTGGGAGCACATATTTTCTACTTTTAAAAGCATAGATTTATATTTCTTTTTTTAAACATGCTACAAAAGCATACTACCTCTTTACATGTTACCAGATTCATACATCAGTGCACAACCTCAATTTATATACCTCCTCATAAAAGCAATGGATTTAAATATCACATTTTGCAGAACTGGAATTAGGTCAAAAAAGCAGGTTATTCGCTGTCAAGAAAGGGTCTTGCACTTGAAAGCGAAAGTGCAGTTGGCAGGAACATGGTCTAAAAGGAGCATTTGGCCATGGGCTCCGTGAGAAGGTGGGAAGCCATCTTGGACCCAGCAGCAGCTTATCACCCTCCTGCTGTGAGAAGCTGATTTGCCTCTTGCCATTTATCAAGGCCACTGCAATCATATTCAGAATATTCATAGCATGTCTCAGCTCTGGAAGAGTGCCGCTGTTTAATACAGAAGCCTTGTCTAGCCCTTCAAAATGGTATTTTGTACCACAGAGTGTTGTATTCATTAAAAAAAAAAAATAAGTCACTGTAAGAGGTTCATTTTAAATTTCGAGGAAGTGACCATTCCTGATACTTCTGAGTATTTCACATACAAAGTTAAGAATATTTAGAAGTTTGAAGACTCCTTGATGCATTCAGTAGTCCATCAGTTGCCCTAAGTGTCATCTATATATTATCACAAAACCTGACGTTCTGTGGGATGAACAGTGTCCACTTGATGGAAGACCCATAAATCATGTGACGTTACACATTCACTGCAAATCCATCACTCCACTGTGAGAGACATAAATCATCTACTGTTATGGTTGTAGCCTTGATGATAGCTGTAGAAGCATATAGATTCCCAGTGGACTGACTATCCAGTGGGCTGGCAAACTTCCTGAATGAGGAAACTATGACAAGTTGAAACTTTAAACTTGCCTTTTATCATAATAGCAGCATTCATAAGATATTCTCCACTAATCGACTCTCAGCTTCTGTATAATTGTTTTACTGAAGACTCACAGTCAACACTGTCTCCAATTAACAATTCAGGAGGCCACTAGTTTTCAGGGATTTTTTATTTTTTTTATCATTTATAGTGTGAACCTTTCATCTCTAGGAAAATGATGGTGGGCAGGTAAAATTGCAAGCAGTGAAAATTTAAACATAGCCTTTTGTTCAGTTTAGATTTAACCATTAACCTTGCATTATGAAGTTTTAATTATGGACCTGTCTCATTACTGTTTGGCACAGAAAAAAAAGAGGTGGTTCAGAATGAAGTGCAGAGTAACACTTGGCAGTCTGTTGGCAGCTTTTATTGAGTGCTTCCAAGCAAAGCTCTGTTGCCAGGCAAGTGGAGCAAACACTGGTTGAAGAAAAACAAACCTGCTCTCCAGAACAATATTGTTTGCTTTCCCAGAGGTAGCATTTCTCAGTTTCCCTTTATCTGTGATCTTTAACTGACTTAGAGGAAGAAGCAGGTCACTTTCCATTATTCTATATGGATTCAGATGTCTCCAGAGGGACGGTCAGTTACTTGCTATTGAACAATTCAATAACAGGACTATGCTTTTCTCCTATGTCTGGCTTTTTTTCTGAAACAGAGCTCAAATAAACACAGGTGTCAGAAAGGAGAAGCTGGTAAATCTCATATAGCTAGTGATGCGAAGGTGTGCATTAAGTTTGTAAAATTGCAGCACTTTTGGGTCACTTTGACATGTTGCCACATGGTTTAAAAGCAGGGCTGAAAGATTCCATTTTATTCACATTCGTTTATTCAACCTGACAGAGTAGAGAGCAAAGATGATGATGTTATCAACACAAACAAATGCGTTGATGGCTTCTTGGTGCCATTCAATCTCAGGAAAAGCAGGGTAGGGTGAAAGAGTTATGTCTCTTACTGACTCAAGTAGATGATTAATCCTGAGTGAGCAGCTCAACTGTCATCTCTGAGGGAGAGCTAAAAATCACGAAAAGGTACTTTTTCCACCTCACTGCTCAGCTGTGCTTTGTTTTTGTAGTTAACATCACTGAGACAAAAATACACACTTCATACTACTGGGCGATGTAGCCTGTTTTTATGAGAACTGTTCAATTTAACATACAAAATCAACAGTTCAAACTAAATACTAACAATGCTAAAACCAGATAGCAGCTAATACATGCTCATTAGTAAGATGTAATGTCTGCCGTATTCCTGTGCAGTTTCCATTATTGATTTTAGGCTGATGTTTTTCTAATGTTTTAATCATAATTAGTTTCCTCTACCTTTCACTGAGAACTGCTGACCTCAAACATAAAGAATGTCTCTAGGTAACCCTAGTTCCCTGAGGGAACAACTCGAAACGCTTTGGGAACACGCCCAATTGTTCACGATCTGAAATAGTGTGTGTAATCAGTAAAAAATTAGACGCTGGCCATCACCGGTTGGGTGACGTCACGACCAAGAGTATAAAACGCATATGAGTGAGGGCAGCAGCAGCTTCTGTAAGGGAGAAAAAAGTGCTGCAGGGATGCCAGAGGTATGGCATATACTGCACAGGGGGAGTGAACGCAGACCTCCTTGATGGTTGATGTAGGAGACCACCGCATTATTGTCCGTACAGACCAACACATGGTGACCTTAGAGGTCTGAGAGGAAATGTTTCAGTGCTCGAAGCACAGCCAGCATCTATAGGCAGTTGATGTGCCAGCGTAGATGGGGCCCTTCACACAGACCACTCATGGTCGCTCCCCACCCCGTGAGGGATGCATCCTTTGTTAGTGTTAAGCGACGACCGGGGACTCCCAGCACAGCCTAGAGATAGGAACTGGCATCGCCGCATGACCCTTGATGGTGCGAATGGAGTTGCCCTTCCATGAGAACCCACAGGTCCTGAGCCACCACTGAAGGGGTCTCATGTACAGCAGGCCAAGTGGAATCACACTTGATGCAGCTGCTATAAGCCCCAGCAGTTTCTAGAACTGCTTGACAGTGAGAGGCTGCCCTTCTCTGACCTTTCACAATGCAGGCAGGAGAAAGTTGCGTGCGCAAAATATCCCATATGACACCGAGATAGGTGGTTCTCTGTAATAGAGAAAGCACACTCTTTCCCTTTTTGGAAACTATGAAGTACCAGCTGTAGAACTCCAACTCTCGTTCTGATGGAGGGACCACCTTGATGGCCTCCTTCCCCAGGAGACTGTTTACTTCCTGTTTCATGACAAGAGCCTGCTGGCTTCTCACCAGAATGGGAAAAACCCTGTGAAAATGGGGTGGAGGAGACCTGAACTGAATCGAGTAGCCTCGCTCTACAGTGTGCCTCATTCCTGTGCCCCTTTATAAGTTCCAGTTTCCACCTCTCCAGCTGTCGGATCTACAAAGTCAAGCGATCTCCCGGATTCCCGACTGCCAGCATTCCCTGCTGGTTTGTGCTAAATTTTCCTAATCTCCCGGATTCCAGACCACCAGTATTCCCCGGCAGTTCCTGCTACCTGTTCTTATCGGATGGATTACCGGACTGCACTCGCTGTGCGGATTCATACCCGCTTTACGGACTGCACTTGCTGTGCGGATTTATACGTGCTTTAGGGATCATACCTGCTTTCCAGATTATACCCGCATTACAGTTCGTAACGCTCCCTGTCTTGTGTTTGTCATTTCCTTTGCATGGTCACTGTCCAGACAAATGCAAACCCAACTGCCTAGTCTAGGAACTTGCCCAGGACTTTGCCCAGATAGGTACATTATACAATTTCAGTACTGTTTATTTAACAATATATTTCTTGTGTATGTGTCATGCGCCCTCTGCCCAGACTTTTATATTTTGGCAATACAGCAAGAGTGAACATCATATTTACACATATAGCATTCACTACAGGCAAAAACCCACCCTGTTGTTGAAAGATTAATTGCATAAAGATGATTATTTAGTCTACATTTATCCAAACATTATAGGATCATAACAACGCTTATGTGGACTATAAATGTCCACTGCCTGGATGCATGAAACATATGCAGAACCAGATCTGCAAACACATTATTGCAAGAATTAATGCTTAAAGACAAAAACACCACTGTGCAAGATGCCACTTTGTGTTAACAAGAGATGCATGAGGGGAATTGCACACACTAAAGACTACTAAAGACTGTGGAAAAAGAGGTACAAACTTTCTGGAGCACAGTACACACACTTACAAAAAGAAAGTGCAAGAGGAAAAGCATTTAATAGACAAAGGCACTCTGTGGTTGTAGCATTTATAAATATTTTACATGAATTATTTTTATATTTTTTATCTGAATTTCAAAGTGAGGTTATGTTAGCGTGTTTAGTAGTGATGCTAATTTGGAATGAATTGTACTTTCAGATTCAATTAGACTGGCTATTTAGCTAGACTAGTTGTTAGTTGTGCACACTCTGCTGCTTGAATTAGGATATTTTTAAGATTTGTTTCACTGGAATACAGATAGAAAACGACTAGTTATGATATTCATCTACATATGCACAATTCATTTAAATAGCGTACTAATTTTCTTTTCAATATTACTAATTATTGACATACTGATGTATAATTCCCTTTTTTATTCTGGTAAGTTTTTTATTATATTTTGTTTATTTAACTTAAATAATCTCATATTTACTTAATTCTTAACAGCAGGGAATGAGTTATAACCAGAAAGACTTAAAGTAGTAGTTTGTCAAAGTGTATGTTTTTTAATGTTCTTGCATGAAGGTAACAAGAGTAGCTCTATCATGTTTATTCTGAATCACAAGACAAACATGAGTCAGGGAGTCATGAACCATGATGCGGGTTTAGTCCGTAACGCGAGTAATGTCCGGAATCCCTGACATTATTCGCCCCTTCCAGGGGTTGCACCTGATGCCCCAAACCCACCTATGCCAGGTGGGCCAGGGCACTTATCCGTTCAGGGTCGAAGGAGGAGCACTGGAGCGAAGAGACATGCCCGGAGGAGCACTGGAGCGGAGTGGCGTGGAGGAACACTGGAGCAAAGCCCTCTCAGAATCGAGGGGGCTGTAGTGGAGATCCCCCGTTACCATCCAGAACATCACCGTGAAAAACCTGATGAAATTGGCGTACGAGCCGAAATCGCCCCATACAAGCTCCACAATCTACTGGCCCATGAAAGAGCCTCTCCGGACAGGAGAGAAACCCAGAAAGCGATCTTGGCTCATTCGGAGGAGAATTGGGATGGCTGTACCTTTTAAGTATTAGCTGATGTTCCATTGGAATCCGCCCCACTCAGCCGCTTTGCCGGAGAAGTGAGCCGGGAATCCTATCGGGCTCTCCACCCTGCCTGCATCTTTTCTTCACTTCTCTAACACACTCTTCATTACTTGGTTCCCAAACTCATCCACCTTCACCACCTCTTCTGCCTGCAACTACACCACTCCACTTCCCTCCCTTTTATTCACACATATGTACTCTGTCTTATTCCTACTGACTTTCATTCCCCTTCTTTCCAGCGCACACCTCCAGCTCTCCAGGCTCATCTCAACCTGTTTGCTACTCTCACCACAAATCATAATATCCTCTGCAAACATCATAGTCCATGGAGACTCCTGTCTGACCTCGTCTGCCAACCTGTCCATCACCACTGCAAACAGAAAACACTGTCCTCCTACCTGTCCTGCACCACCCTTAACATACTTTGCTGACACACCTAACCCTAACCCTAACCCTAACCCTAACCCTAGATCCACAATTACACAATGCAACTTCTTCTGACCTTCTGTATACTTTTCCATTAACATTCTCAAAGCAAACATCTGTGGTGCTCTTCCTCAGCATGAAACTATACTGTTACTGTTGATACACACAGCCTGTGTGTTGTTTGCTTGGGAGAGAAGAATGCTTAGTCAGCTCTTGTGGGAGTCGACTGCTCACATTGTAGTCACATGGCTCCTCTTTGAGGAGAGTGCTCTCCCTCGCAGCTCGGGCCCAACTTTTGTCGAAGCAAAGTGGCGTCGGATGTCGTGAGGTTTGCAAGCATATCTGACAGATGGCTTGGAGACGGCCATGTCCCTTTCTCCCGACTCACCTGCCGGGTCTAGCACTCCCTTCGGCAGTTTCTTCCCCCGGCGCAAGCAGCGATAAGCTACACATTTCTTCCTCCTTGGAGGGAGAGATTATGGAAGCTAGCAAACCCACGGACTCCTCCCAGCCTGTGCTATACTAGAAGCTCCTGGAGGTAGTGATGCGGCCCGTGTCTAAGCTTGAGCTAGCTTGGCTGGACGAAAAGAGGAAGCAGTGCACACCCAGCAAGCTGGTTGAGCACTTCCTGCACCCTGTGTCACAGCCTTTAAGCTGAGTCTGCCTTTTTTCCCAGATCGGCACACTGTGGTAGCCAGTATGCGGCCCGCCTCATCACTCAACACGCTAAGGCTTCGGGGCATCCACATCCTGAACTATATCAATGATTGTTTCATATTAGCTCGATCAGAGCTTTTGGCAGTCTGTTATCGAGATTTTGTACTCGCCCGTATGAAGGAGCTGGGGTTAAAACTCGTTAAGTCAAGTCAAGTCAAGTTTATTTCTATAGCGCTTTTCACAACAGACATTGTCTCAAAGCAGCTTTACAGAATTTTAAGAGTTAAGGTGAATGGTGTGCATTAATCCCTGATGTCGCACGGAAAAACTCAGATGTTATGAGGAAGAAACCTTGAAAGTAACCAGACTTAAAAATGGGGAACCTATCCTCAGTTGAGTGACATCAAGAGTGTGATTATAAATCTTTAAACAATACAGAACACTGGAGAGTAAGATTATGAGTAATGTTCTTTCTACGGTCTTTTACAGTCATTTGTGGTTATAAAACTAGGACCTACTGAGCAACTCATAAAATAGCTCAACATTTGCGATCATCATAGATCCAACATCAGCTTCTCCATGCCAGAACCTTTAAATACTCAAGGGGGTCCAGTGTCCAAATTTACATGAAGTGGGATACAATTGGCACTGGTATGTCTCTAGTTGGTTGGGGATGTTTTTGCAGGGTCGGCATCTACTTCTTTAAAGGTCCACAATCTTCATAAGGTGGGACATGACTTGGGCTGGAGCAACCTCAGGATGCCTCGGGATGAGTAGAGAACGAGAAGCAGTGGAGAGGGATTAGCGTAGCTGCTGTTCAAGACATTAAAAAGTTGATAATGTGATGTGATCAGATCTATTGGAGCACAAGGGTATGATGTGATGTGTGTTATGTGTAGGCTTTGCTAAAAAGATACATTTTTAAACTGCACTTAAACTGTGAGAGTGTGTCTAAGCCAAGAACACTGTCAGGAAGACTATTCCAAAGTTTAGGAGATAAATGTGAGAATGCTCTACCACCTTTAGTGGACTTTGCTATTCTAGGAACTTCTAGAAGTTTTGAGATCTCAGGGAGAATGACAGATTGTAGCATGTTAGAAGACAGGATAGAAAATTGGGAGCTAAACCATTTAGTGTTTTGTAGGTAAGTAGCAGTAGTTTGTAGTCGATTCAAAACAGGTAGCCAGTGTAGGGATGATAAGATTGGGGTTATATGATCATATTTTCTCGACCTTGTGTGCATTCTGGACTAACTGTAGCTTGTTTATTAATGATGCAGGACAACCACCTAGTAATGCATTACAATAGTCTAGTCTGGAGGTCATGAACACATGGAGGAGCTTCTCTGTATCAGATATAGATAACATGTTTCTTATCTTAGCAATATTTCTAAGGTGTAAGAAGGCAGTTTTTGTAACATGGTTGATATGGTTTTTAAAAGACAAGTTGGTGTCTAAAATAACTCCCAGGTATTTTACTGTTAAACTAGTAGTTACAGTACATCCTTCTGAATGCAGGGTGAAATGCTGGCGCTTCTGTGTACTGGTTTTTTGGCCGATGATATTTCCTAAGGGAAGCATGTTTATTGTGAAAAGCAGGGGTCCTAGAACTGAACCTGTGGCACGCCATCATTTACTTGCATTACCCTTGTTAGCTCTCCATTTTAGTCTACAAAATAGTAACGATCAGACAGGTAGGATTTAAACCAGCTTAATGCCTGTCCCTGAATGCCTATATCAATTTTTTGTAAGCGATCTTGGAAAATAACATGATCTATAGGGTTGAATGCAGCACTAAGATCTAGTAAAACTAAAAACAGGTCATTAGTGATTTCAACTAGACCAGTTTCTGTGCTATTATGGGGCTAAATCTCTTCAAAGACATGGTTCTCTCGTAAGTAGGAACATAACTGGGCAGAGACAATAACGCTTGTTCTTTGCGTGGTGCGAGCACCACCATTTGGAGCCAGTTAACTGCCCAGTTGGTTCAGTGCTGGAGTTCCTGCAGGAACAGTTTGCTCCTTCAACCCTGAAGGGTTACGTGTCCGCTATTGCAGCTTATTGTGGCCAGCTTGCTGGGCAGTCGCTGAGTAAACACCATTTGGTGACATGTTTCCTGCGTGCACCAGGAGGCCTAGGACACGACCTAGCGTGCCTGTATGGGACTTGGCCGTCGTGCTGGCGGACACTGGCTTTTTCCATGGCCCCGTCTCTCCTGGAGTTTACCCCTGGCATGGCCAGTGCCTTCTTTTACCCTAAACTAGGGTGTGTATCTAAGGTGCCTACGGCTCCCTTATGACCTGTCATGCTGCAGGCATTCTACCCTCCTCCTTTTCAAGCCCCTGACCAGGAGAAAAAAACATGTACGTCTACAGGACTCGCATGCACTAGGCAATGACTGGTCAGTGTGGCATGATCAGACACGTGTTTCCAAAGCGTAGTGACGCAGCTCAAGTTCCTGAAAGGGAACGTCTCTAGGTTACCTTTGTAACCTTAGTTCCCTAAGGGTCTGCACATCTCCCTAATTCTTAAAAACTGGTACCAGCACACTACTTCTCCATTCCTCAGGCACCCTCTTACCTTCCAAAATTTTGTTAAACAATCTTGTAAAAACTCCACTTCCATCTTTCCTAAACATCTCCATGCTTCTACTGGTGTCATCTGATCCTACCGACTTCCACTCTTCATCCTCTTACTCTTACATTCTGCTTCACCATCTTCACATCATCCAACCTTCTCTCTCTTTTGTTTTCCTCATTCATGAGCTGCAAAAAATACTCCAGAACCTGTCTTGGGCTATCAACACCTCCAGCCTGGTCAAGAAGGCTCACCAGCGCCTCTTTTTCCTGTGGACACTTAAGAAAAATCAGCTCTCCTCAGATATCCTGGTGAACTTCTACCATTGCGCTATAAAAAGCATCCTGACCAGCTGTGTCACAGTCTGGTATGGGAGCTGCTCTGTTGCAGAGCGTAAGGCACTGCAGCGGGTGGTGAAAACTGCCCAGCAGAAACTTCATTCCCAGCCATGGAGGACAGCCAAAGGAAAAACGCTGTCTGCGTCGAGCTCGCAGCATTCTTAAGGACTCCTCTCATCCTGCCCATAGACTGTTCTCTCTTCTGCCCTCCAGCAGGCGTTTCAGGTGCCTCCGGACAAGGACCAGTCGACTAAAGGACTAAAGAACAGCTTTTTTCCTAGAGCTGTCTCTTTACTGAACTCTTTACTTGCCCCTCACTGACACACGACTACATTTCCCCCCACACCTCACACTTCGTTATCTCGCTAATGGACTGTATACACAAAAACTTATGCTAACTTGGACATTTGATCGTTTCTCACCTAACACTTTATTATACTGTTTACACAAAACTATGCTCATTTGCACATTGCTCTTCTTTGTATTGCTGCTCACTTCATTAACTTATTACCATTGTATATATACCCGTTTTCTGTTCATAATAATAGCAATATATTATGTTCACCGTTCACATCCTTCTGTAAATCTCTGTGTATAGTAATAGGCATCTGTATATCATATTCACAGTACATATATATTCATCTGTATATTATTGTTCATAGTACATATATATTCATATTCATCTGTTATTATATTCATAGTACATATATATATTCATCTGTATATTGTGTTTATAGTACATATATATTCATCTGTATACTACATTTATAGTACAAATACATCTTTAAATTACTGTTTATAGTCCTATATTCCATTCTATTTAACTTATGTAAATCATGTAAAAACTGTATATCCTGCACTTGCTGTTATTGCACTCTGGTAAGACCCAAACTGCATTTCGTTGCTGTCAGGCTGACGACGCGGAAGCGGAAATAACTCGATCATGTTCTTTATTCACAAAAACAGTTCAACAAACAAAACACTCTCATGCCGCGAAGGAAAGCAAACTAAGATATCCGCTCGAGACGAGTAATCCAAAACGAAAGCAAATGTCCAACGGAAAACAAAACCTGAACTGAAAGCAACTCCACGGCAACGCGTAAGCCAACGCGGAAACGGAGTCCTGGGAACAGAACCACCGGGAAGGCAGGCAGTCGCGAAGTGACCAGCATGACACTTTAAGAACCGACAGCCTGTGACTCGAGAACGTGAGTTTATATAGTCTAGTCCTTAACGAGCCACAGCTGTCGGTGATCCTGGCAGGCAATGAATAACGAGGAACTGTCAGTTACTGAGGGGGCGTGGCAGGGTGCATCTCTGACAGCTACTGAGAGGGGCGTGGCAGGGTGCATCTCTGACAGCTACTGAGAGGGGCGTGGCAGGGGAATCCCTGACAGCTACTGAGAGGGGCGTGGCAGGGGAATCCCTGACAGTTGCCTTGTACTTGTACATTTGTAATGACAATAAAGTTGAATCTAATCTAATCTAATATTTTATATATATATATATATATATATATATATATATATATATATATATATATATATATATATATATATATATATACACAGTACAGACCAAAAGTTTGGACACACCTTCTCATTCAAAGAGTTTTCTTTATTTTCATGACTATGAAAATTGTAGAGTCACACTGAAGGCATCAAAACTATGAATTAACACATGTGGAATTATATATGGATATTATTTTTTTTATATATATATATATATATATATATATATATATATATATATATATATATATATATAATTTTACTGTATTTGCAAGTTGATATCACATTATTACTTTGCGAATTTATGTAATGATATAATTGCATATAGCACAGAAGTGTAGCACGAGAGAGTGTGCTCTTTTAATTGACTATTTTCTTCCTTAAATAAAGGAATTTAATATGGTGATGAAAAAGGTACATTTTTAAAGAATACTGAAGCATATTGCTTGACTGCTTAAATTGTTCCCCTATGTGGGTACAAAAATAAACAAAGTATAGAGCGAAAATGTTTTAACAGAAGATTAATCTGTTTGTAAAATCAGACATGTATTTAGATGAGATATTACTCATCACATCATCTTTGCTTTTTGTAGAAAAGGGTAGAGATAGAAATAACTGCAGAGAGGCTATCATGTTATATGGATATTTAATTTGCATGTGGAACATGTACACACCATGCTGTTTATTTCAAATATATACCCTGTGCTATGTAGAGGTTTTATGTGTTTAGTTTTGCTGCTGATGTTAGACACTGTCAGCAAAATGAAAGCAGGATAGACAGGGACTAATGTTAGATGACAGTCTAATTAAACCAGAGTATAACAAACTGTAGTTTGCTATATTGCAAGCACACACACACACGCATGCACACACACATGAATGTACACATCAATTATTTTAAAAATGATTTATAATTTTAAGTCTAGTTCGAAGCAATAGCCCTTTTTACTATTTAAATGCCCTTAAAATACAGTATTGGCCATGTTTTTGATAAATGGCAAACTATAATCAGTTCATCTAGTAGTAGCAAGGATAAGTCCATACCAATGGTATGTTTACTCATTTATATCTTTTTTAATACTGCACTAAAAAAAACGCAGTGAGTGCCGAAAGTAGAGGAACTAATAGAGGTTGTGACTCGTGCCGTTGCCAAACTAGATCTGGCTTGGCCGGCTTATGAGCAGAAAGCCCCTCTGTCCAGTAAACTTGACGAGCGCTTTCTGCAGCTTACATCACAACCTCCGAGTCGGGGTCTGCCGTTCTTTCCTGACCTATCTGTGTTTACGTAATTACGTAACTAAAAGTGCATGGTTATGATTCGGCACCCCTGGTTGGAGAGACGCTGGCTAGCTATATCTCCTTGAGTGTCGCATCATCCCTGAAGACCCCAACACTGCCCACCAACACACTGCTTAACACGTCGGCAGTAGTGGGTAAGGCTTAGGACCTCAGCAGGTCAAACCGATGCATGTCTGCACACCATGGCAGTGTGGGAGTTAGGTGTGGGAGGCATCTCGGGTGGCCAGGAGGTCCAGGAGATGGTGGATTTAGCTTTCACGGCAACTAAAGAGACAGATATGGCCATTGGCTGGTCTATGGCCACCCTAGCCTCCACAGAGAGGCACCTACAGTATAGCTTACCCTATCGGATGCTGTTGGACGCCCCTCTGGTGCCGACTGGTCTATTAATTAATAATAAATATTATTGTTAGGTTTCAGGAGGCCAAAAACAGGTGGCGGCATTGTGGCAGTTTCTCCCACGCTATTGCTATTGCCAAAAACAACCCAGCGCCTCCCATCATAGGGAGGTTCAAAAAGAGGTTCTCTCCCCACTAGAGATCCTGTGCGACGCTCTGGGCCAAAACCCCATGAGATTACAGATCTGAGGACTGTCATTTACAATAAGAGGTCTTAGGCCAAGAAGTACTGACATGGGACGTTCTGGGGACTTTTCCGGGAAAAGGCGTGGTGCACCTGATTACACAGTGCCCACCCTGCCCCGGCACCACCAACGACCTGGTCCATCATAAATAACCTGGAGACATTCCAAAGTGTAATCACATCACTTCTTGGCTACAATATTCATATAACACAATAATTACCATAATCATAATAATAACCCCAACAAACAAATACACTTTTGAGATATCATGCTGAGATCAATTTCAGTTAAACACATGGCCAGCTAAGTAATTTAGCATGCTATAGATTAATATCAGAATGAATAACTTTAAGCGAAATTACAAATGGCTTTGCACTACACAGGGTATTAAATGATGGCTTACAGCCTCAATGTAGTGCACTATATGCTCACTTGGGAGCCATTTGCAATTTTAAATTACATATATACAAGCACAACATGTATGATCAAAAGTCATTCTTTAACATAAACTAAAGCTAATGCTCCAGGAATAGCTTAACCATATCTATACAAAATTATAAATTTTGCAGTTTAAAAGGTAGATATCTTGGCTTATGAATGCAATAGTTATACATTATAGTACATAACAAAACACTTATTTAAAACCGATAAGACAGGGGTAATGCCCACTACTGCAACCCTAATAATTTTTGAAGGTCTAAAGGACTAAAAAATTATTGCAAGTTATCTTAAGTTATTCTAAACTAGAAATAGGTTTTAAAAATCTAATTTTTAAAGTTAATAATTGCATCAGTAGCAAATGTAGCAGCTAAAACATGTACATGCAGTCCATTTTAGTATACCATAGCTACATTCAACTAAACTGTGCAAACCTGTTACATGTGTGCACAAAATAGAACAATGTTTAATGGCCTCTCAAGGTTTACATACTATTATTATTATAGAGTCTTTGACTCACTGATCATGGATTTAAGGTTTTTTTTTTTTTTAGGTGAACCAGCAGTGGGCATTTACCTCAAATAACTTATTCTGCCTAAACTAATCTATGAGTGCAAAGAACAGAAATCACATTAGTAATTACCATCACTTTTACATTCAACATAAATAATTTTATGTTGGATTTGTTAAGCGACATATGAAGAATGTGGAGCTTGAGAATTACTATTAATAATAGTCTAAATTAATCTACAGTCTAGACTAAAATGACCATTTTCTTTAGTGTTTGTGCCATTGCTCTTGTTTATAATAACAACAATCTATTATTATGCTACCTGCTAAACAAGTAATGAAACATTACAGGGTGTTGTGATACCATTACCACCCCGAAGCTGATTACTTTCATATAATGTGTTTTATTTCTCTTTTATCACAGCAGTGGTAACAATTATGATTTTGTGATACAGTATTATTTTATTCATGATGCAAAGAATAGGCCAAAAATGCAAAGCACAATTTAATCCTGTGTCCTAAAGGCTTTCTTTGGACAGAAAACTTTTAAATTAACAGCTTCACTTCTGTTGAAGAATGTGGATGATGAAGACTCCTTCCAATATCTTCAAAAATACATATCTGTTTCAAAAAATTAAGAATACAATTTAATCTTTTAGAACACAACGTACTTTATAGAAGAATACAATGTACTATGTTAAAAACATCAGTTTATTAGACATAAACTGTGTCAGGATCTACACTAAAATAAACCCTGCTTTTAAGATGATAAATCATTAGAAAATTGGCACTTGTCCATTCTCTAAAACAGCATGGCTCTATCAGTACCAGCACCAAGCCAAAAGGTTTTTTTTTGTCCTATGAAAAGTGACAGGGCTTAGCACTCCTTGCCTAAATCAGTCTCTGTATATGAAATCCTGCCTCAGCTGTTTTCTTTCAGAAAAGTCAAATATTTGTGAAAATTAGTGAAATCCTCTTGAAGAGTACAAAAGAATTAGTGGAATGTTACAGTTTATAGTAGTCTACGGTAGCTTCAGCAAAGTTATGAATATCCCTTCAGAAATCTTATGAAATCCCTTAAATTTAATAAACTCTAACAACACTTTCTGTTTTACAGCAAAAACTCATTTCCCTTTCAGGAACTCGAGCTGCGTCGAAACGCTTTGGGAACGCGCCTGTGTTCATGCTTTGAATAACGTGTGTAATCAGTCAAAAATTGGACGCTGGCCGTCACCGATGAGGTGACGTCACGACCTGGAGTATAAAACGCATATGAGAGAAGCCAGCGGCAGCTTCTGTGTTTTCAGAAAGCGCTCTGTGTGTTTGTGTGACATTGTTCGTCATATTGTCTCTCAAAAAAAAAAAAAAAATATTGAAAGCAAGCGGAAAAATTAAGCACAGTTTTCGGCCGTGCGTTTCTCCCTGCCCCCGCTATATTACGGGGGGGGATTCGCACAGCTTGTGTGTTGCTTGCTTGGGTGCGGAGCATGCGAGATCGGTTCTCGAAGAGGGAGCTGAGTGTGTTCACTGTGCTCGCATGTCTTTGCGCTCGCTCCGCGCTTGCTCGGCTCTTTTCAATTAAATGGGTGCTCTAACTCCTTCCGGGTCTGGTCCCGCTCTCACTGAGGCAGAGCGGCGTGCCAGATCCTGGGGTTCGCAGATGGACCTTGCAGAGGGTTTCGAGACGGGTTTTTCCCTATCTCCAGCCTCACCTGCTCTGTCTAGCGCTCGCTCGCAGGATTCGGAAGCACGCCTTTCGGCGGATTCTTCCCCCTGCCGCGAGCGCATGCGGCTCCGCCTTTCTTTCTCCGTGGAGGGGGGGTGGGGCCGCGCGCTGCGATACGGAAGCCGAGGAGCTTACGGAGGTTGTAACACGTGCCGTTGCCAAGCTCGATATAACTCAGGGACCTGGTCCGTTAACCCTGCCACCCTCGGTGCTTCAGGGCGCGGCCAGCTCCAGCGAGCTCTCTGTCCTTGGTCTCCACCCAGCATCGCTGTGGTCCGGGAGATCTCGCCTCCCCTAAAACCGTCTCAGGGTGCGGCCCTGGCTCTGGGCGTTCCGGAGGTCAGTCTCGAGCGGCTGATACCCCTGAGGCATTTTCTGGGAGCTTGGAAAGCTCTCCCAGATGTGTCTCGATGGGTCCTGTGTACTGTAGAGCGGGGTTACTCGATTCAGTTCGGGTCTCCTCCGCCCCGTTTTCATGGGGTTCTTCTCACTCTGGTGGGACGACAGCAGGCTCTGGTCATGGAACAGGAAGTAGATACTCTCCTGAGGAAGAGGGCCATCGAGGTGGTCCCTCCATCAGAACGGGAGTTCGGGTTCTACAGCCGACACTTCATAGTTCCCAAGAAGGACGGTGGGTTGCGTCCTATTTTAGATCTACGTCAGCTGAACCGCTCTCTCATGCGACTCAGGTTCAAGATGCTGACCCTCAAGCAGGTCGTGCTTCAAATTAGATCCGAGGACTGGTTTGTCACGGTGGATCTAAGAGACGCGTACTTTCATGTGTCCGTCCTACCTTCTCACAGGAGGTTCCTGAGGTTCGCTTTCAGGGCCGAAGCTTACCAGTTTCGGGTTCTTCCATTTGGCCTTGCCCTTTCACACCGTACCTTCATGAAATGTGTGGATGCGGCTCTGGTTCCCCTGAGGTCTCAGGGCATCCGCATCCTCAACTACATCGACGATTGGTTGATCCTAGCTCAGTCAGAGCAGCTGGCGGTCCGGCATCGAGATGTCGTTCTCGCCCACATGAAGGCTTTGAGGTTTCGGCTGAACGCCGGGAAGAGTGTGCTTTCTCCTTTACAGAGAACCACCTATCTCAGTGTCATATGGGTTTCGACTACTTTGCGTGCGCAGCTTTCTCCTGCCCACGTTGTGGCCATCCTTGCGGCCGTCGGGAAGGTCAAAGAAGGGCAGCCTCTCACTGTCAAGCAGTTCCAGAAACTGCTAGGGCTTATGGCAGCTGCGTCCAGTGTGATTCCACTTGGCCTGCTGTACATGAAGCCCCTTCAGTGGTGGCTCAGGACCCGCGGGTTCTCACGGGGGGGCAATCCGCTCCGTACCATCAAGGTCACACGGCGATGCCTACGTGCCTTAGATGTTTGGAGAGACCCCCGGTTCCTATCTCTAGGCCCTGTGATGGGAGTCCCCGGTCGTCGCTTAATGCTAACGACGGATGCGTCCCTCACGGGGTGGGGAGCGGTCATGAGTGGTCACTCCGCCAGAGGTCTGTGGGAGGGGCCCCATCTACTGTGGCACATCAATTGCCTAGAGATGCTGGCCGTGCTTCTAGCTTTGAAGCATTTCCTCTCAGACCTCAGAGGTCACCACATGTTGGTCCGTACGGACAACACTTCGGTGGTCTCTTACATCAACCATCAAGGAGGTCTGCGCTCACGCCCCCTGTGCAGGCTGGCGCACCAGGTCCTCCTTTGGGCCCAGGGGAAACCCCTCTCTGTGAGGGCGGTTTACATCCCAGGCCGGTTGAACGAGGCAACAGACGCCCTGTCGAGGCAGGGGTTGAGGCCCGGGGAATGGCGGCTCCACCCTGATGTGGTGAAACAGGTTTGGGAGAAATTCGGAAGAGCCCAGGTGGATCTGTTTGCGTCTCGAGAGACGTCGCACTGTCCCCTCTGGTTCTCCCTTACGCCTCTGGCCCCTCTGGGGCTGGATGCTATGTCTCAGGCGTGGCCGAGGCTGCATCCGTACGCTTTTCCCTCCGTCGCGCTGCTTCCGGGAGTTCTGGAGAGAGTTCACTGGGATGGAGTCAGTCTCCTCCTGGTAGCTCCAAGGTGGCCGCGCAAACCATGGTTTGCGGACTTGGTGGCTCTCCTCGAGCACCCTTCATGGGAGATTCCTCTGAGGAAGGACCTCCTTTCTCAGCTAGGTGGTGCCATATTTCACCCCCGCCCGGAGCTGTGGAGGCTGTGGCCCCTGAGGGGGCACGGCTCCGAGGTTATGGTCTCTCCACCGAGGTGGTAGAGACCATTCTACACTCCAGAGCTCCCTCCACTTGGAGGTTGTATGCCGCCAGGTGGCATCTGTTCTGCTCGTGGTGTGAGCACCACCGGCTGGATCCAGTCCACTGCCCAGTTGGTTCATTGCTGGATTTTCTCCAGGGACAGTTCGCCAAGGGGTTGGCTCCGTCCACCCTAAAAGTCTACGCATCTGCCATTTCGGCCAATCATGCCCCTGTGGCCGGGCAATCTCTGGGCAGAGACCCCTTTGTGACGCGTTTTCTCCGCGGCACCCGGAGGCTGAGGCCCCCGTTACGGCCTAGAGTGCCTGGGTGGGACCTGGCCGTCGTCTTGGGGGCCCTTTCTGAGCCCCCCTTCGAGCCTCTAGCCGAGGCATCTTGGAGGCACCTTTCTATCAAAACCGCATTCTTGTTGGCCATCTGCTCTATAAAAAGAGTGGGGGACCTGCAGGCCCTCTCTATGGCCCCCTCCTTCCTGGAGTTTACCCCAGGTATGGCTGGTGCCCTCCTTTACCCCCGTACGGGTTACATCCCCAAGGTGCCCTCGGTCGTCCCACGGCCCGTTAGGCTACAGGCTTTCTATCCTCCTCCATTTCAGGCCCCAGACCAGGAGAAGCTTAACCGGCTCTGCCCGGTGCATGCTCTGGACACTTACGTCCGCAGGACGGGTCTTTGGAGAAGGTCCCATCAGCTGTTTGTCTGCTAAGGCCCTCCCAAAAGAGGCTTGCCTGCTAATAAGCAGACTCTGAGCAGGTGGATTGTTGACGCTATCACGTCATCTTATAAGTCCTCTGGTCGCCCCGCTCCCTTCGGGGTCAGAGCTCACTCCACCCGGAATGTGGCTGCGTCTAAGTCTTGGTCCTCTGGAGTTCCCCCCCAAGACATATGTGACGATGCTGGTTGGTCCGCCCCACTGACCTTTGTGCGGTTCTATAACCTGGACCGCAGTGCCACTCCTGGCCCCTCGGTCCTCCTCTAGCTGTGGTCACATACACACTGGGCAGGGTCTGGGCAGTCTGGCGTGAATGGACACTCGTTCCCAAAGCGTTTCGACGCAGCTCTAGTTCCTGAAAGGGGAACGTCTCTAGGTTACGTATGTAACCCTAGTTCCCTGAGGGAACGAGACG
This sequence comes from Silurus meridionalis, assembly GCF_014805685.1. Taxonomy (NCBI): domain Eukaryota; kingdom Metazoa; phylum Chordata; class Actinopteri; order Siluriformes; family Siluridae; genus Silurus; species Silurus meridionalis. The sequence continues at coordinate 11,090,584 of NC_060884.1, read as the reverse complement.
CTGCGTCTCTGTGCCACACCTCCGCCGTCCCTGCGGCGCTTTCTTCTCCCTTACAGAAGCTGCCGCTGGCTTCTCTCATATGCGTTTTATACTCCTGGTCGTGAAGTCACCTCATCGGTGACGGCCAGCGTCCAATTTTTGACTGATTACACACGTTATTCAGAGCATGAACACTCAGGTGCGTTCCCAAAGCGTTTCGACGCAGCGTCTCGTTCTCTCAGGGAACTAGGGTTACATACGTAACCTAGAGATGTTCCCCTATAACCTAGAGAGGTTATATTGTATGACCTTGGCCACAGATGCACAGGCAAATACACACATATTAAGAAAAGATGGGTACCATATAAGAGTGAGTGTGTGTGTGTGTGTGTGTGTGTGTGTGTGTGTGCGTGCTTGTGTGTGTGTGTAACAATAATTGTTAGATTTGGGTGAACACATCTTCCAGATTAACAAATGAGAACAAGCACATGAGAAGGGAACAGATCTCAGTTTGGAGATTGTGGTAATCTGGCAAAACTCTTTTCTCTTATGTTTTTTTGCCAACTTGTCTCACAATTCTCAATGGCACAGTGCATTTAGTGTGTAAGTGTTTTTTTTTGTTTGTTTGTTTTGTTTTTTTAAGAAGTAATGGAACTTGGACATGGCTTACATATTTGATTTCACTGACGAAAGAAGTTAAACACCGGTAAGCATGGTACAGTATGTTTCTTTACTGAGACATATTTGATCCACATTTGACAACTTCTGATTTGACTTCCTCAAAAACAGCTTTTACAGAGTAATACATCATCTCATTACTAAATTAAGTGCCTCAACAAGCTTTACCAAAAAAACACCAGGAATGATATTTTCAATCTGTATTCTTTCCCAAATCCCGATAGCTGTTAACAAAAAGCTAAAGAACGTGCTGTTATTTCTCTTGCCAAGCAAGGTTAAAACTATATTTGTTTGTGCTACTTCATTTCAGAATTAGATGTGGACTTTGACAAAGTAATATCACAGCCATAAGCCATGGCAGTCACAAATAGGGATAGTGCTTAGGAGGGAATATGACTTTTACCCTAATTAAACAAGCATTGAAATCATTTTCTACATAGAGAATATAAAGGATGCAGCATTTATATAAGGCCTTGGGCAAGGACAATTTGAGTGGCTTACAGAGACTAATATATCAACATGCAGCTTATTGTATCTACACTTGGGAAGAGATGAAAATGCTATAATAAATTATGGAATATAAATTAAGCCTCAGGTAGTAAAATGTTGGCCTTCTCGAGCAGTACAATATTTTTTTGTGCCAGGTAAATTTGTTCTAAAAATGTAGGCACATCCACAAAATTAAAGAGGGTTTGTCACTTAAAGAACTTACAAAAGTCCTTATTAATAAACACATTGGTCATGTTCCAATTGTGACATCATTCTAAAAATCCTGTTTGGGAGGTTTGTACAGTATGAAAATTACCATTACAGACCTTTATACTTAGCATAAAATGTGCTACTTTATGTGCCTAGTGAAGAGGGAGGTCTTTAGTCATAATTGTAATACAGCCAGTAAATTAGCTGTTAAGACAGCCATTGGGAAGTTTATTCTATGACCTAGGTGACAGAAAAATGTAGAGCCTAATTTCAAATCATTTTGGGTCCAATCAAGCATGGTTAAGGGATCAGAGGGAGCCTGGTGCAGAGCAAGGTATGATAAGTATAGGTGGGAGCTGTTCCATTTTGGCTTTGTTTTTAAATTGAATGCAATGGCTACACTAAGCCGATGGATAGTGTGAAAAACAAATGGTGCAGCTGGATTCTGGATCAGGTGGTATGGCATTCAAAGATTGACCTGCCAGGGGCCAAGTTACAGTAGACCAATTTCGAAATGACAAGGGACTGAACAAGTACATGAAGGCCCTTTGAGGATAGAAATAGCAGATTTTGAATGAACCAGAAACAAGCATGAGCATGTCACTTTTAGCAATGTAAGGTAAGATTTGAGATTTGAGAGTTGTCTAGGGAGATCACTTGTGACATAGGAAAGCATCACTCCATTTTGCTAGAATCAGGTTTAAATGATAAGCTTCCATCTATGATGATAGATCAGCAGGACATATGGGAGACCGATGGGAGGAAAGGAGATGTATATTGAGAGTCATCAGCATAGTAGTGGTAGAATATTGCCTGCCTTTGTGTTTACCTCTTAATTTGAGTACCAGTGGGTGACTTCTATATCATCAATTACGCAATGTAATATATTTGAATTGATTATTATATTAAGCAATGTCCTTAATACCAAATTTAATCTATAAAGAAATATATGTTGATTAAATGATTGATACAAGCTTAAATACACTGTTATTGTACAATAATTTTTTTTTTATTCTTTTGCTTACTGCAGACCAAGTATGGTAATATATATCAGTGGCAGGCCATGCATTTGGTACCTGGCCCCTCAGTGGGGACTTACCCGACTTAATCCACCTTTTAATACTGCCACTATCCGTCACAATTATAGAAACCATCAATACTATACAAAAATGCAATACAACAACACGTGGCAATACAGAGAGAAAGGCATTTCACATATGGAGGGTGAATACCATTTTTACTAAAGCAAGAAACCCAGTTAAGACTCCAAACCTCTACACAAGGCTCTGTACTTGGTCCCCTCCTTTTCTCCCTCTATACCCACGCCATTGGTGAAGTCATATCCTCACATGGGTTTTCTTATCACTGCTATGCAGATGACACTCAACTCATCTTTTCTTTCCCTCCATCAGACACCACAGCTTCCGCTCGGATCTCAGCATGCTTGTCAGACATATCTTTATGGATGAGTGCTCACCAACTAAAACTCAACCCCAGCAAAACAGAACTGCTGATCATCCCAGGTGATTCATCTCCAGGTCAAGATCTCCAAATAACACTTCATGACTCTCTGCTCTCCCCTTCAGCCACTGCTCGTAACCTTGGGGTAACTATGGACAATGAACTGTCTTTTTTCCCACATGTCGCTAATGTTGCTCGTTCTTGTCGATTTCTTCTCTATAACATCCAAAGGATTCGACAATTTCTGTCCATACAGGCTGCCCAGATGCTTGTTCAGTCTCTTGTCATTTCAAGACTTGACTACTGCAACTCTCTGCTGTCAGGTCTTCCCCTGAATGCTATTCGTCCACTGCAAATGATCCAAAACGCAGCTGCACGACTTGTGTTCAATCAGCCCAAGTTTTCCCACACCACCCCACTGCTGCGCTCCCTTCACTGGCTTCCAGTAGCTGCACGTATCAGATTCAAAACACTGATGCTTGCCTACAAGACCAAAAATGGACCAGCACCATCTTACCTCAGTGACCTCATCACATCTCGCACTGCACCACGCTGTCTGAGATCCTCCAGCACTGCTCGACTGGTACCTACTTCTCTCAGAATGAGAGGTAAGTACACTTCAAGGCTCTTCTCTGTTCTGGCACCGAGGTGGTGGAATGAACTTCTGGATAAGGGCGTCTGCTAAATGCCACAAATGTAAATGTAAATGTACACTACCACCGCAACTGTGGCATGTACATCATCTGCAGCAGTTCAGAATCAATTTTTGTCTAATAACATGACAAAAACATAAAAATGTAAATAAAATACAACCTACTCACCAGAGATGCATGCTCATAATTTGCACTGTTTCTCAGAGGCTGTTAGCCAGTGGTAAAGCTCATATTTACTGGTTTGGAAGTGGCGAACAAACCCTTTCCCGTGCTGAGACAAGCTAGCTAGCTTCAGGGTTGGCCAACCTCTCCTCCCAATGTCTAGCTTTTCTTGAAAATGGATATTTAAGTAGTCCGAGACCAAATAAATTTCTCTTCCTCCGTAGGAATAAAAAAGTCTAACTAAGATGTATTAACGTGTGCAGCATGCTACAGACATGTTTTGCCAGTCAAACTTGTTTTGCCAGTCAAATTGTAAATGTAGGTCACTGCTTCTAAAAGTGCCCGCCGTCTTTATTAAGGAGCTGTTAGAGGTTGTGGCCCATGCTGTCATCAAGCTTGAAATAGACTGGCCGGCCAATCAGCAGAAACCTCGCCCATCCAGTAGGTTCGACAAGCGCTTTTTACAACCCATGTCACTGCCTCCAAGCTATGGCAGAGGCCACGCCTGTATGCCTTACCCCTTGTCATGCTGCTCCTGGGAGTCTGTAGAGAGTTTACTGGGACGGAGTCCGCCTCCTCCTGGAGGACCTGCAGTGGTTGGGCAGGCCATGGTTTGCGGATCTGGTATCCATTCTGAAACAACCTCCCTGGAAGATTCCTCTCAGGTGGGAGCTTTTTTTTTCTATCTAGGAAGGTGGTACAGTAATACACTACTGCCCAGAGCTGTGGAGGCTGTGGCTGTGGCCTCTGAGGAGGGCATAGCTCCTAGCTGCTGGCCTCTCCACCGAGGTGGTAAAAAACATTCTTCAATCCAAAAGTCGTATGCCAAGAGTGTCTGCATAGGACCCTGCAATTGTCTTAGAGGCCCTGTCGGAGCCTTTCTTTGAGCCTTTGACCAAGGTGCCGATAGATAGATAGATACAGTGCCCTCCACAATTATTGGCACCCCTGTTTAAGATGTGGTCGTGGACTTCTAAAAAGTCTCCTTTTTTTTAAAACAACATAGAACCCAAATGCAAAAAAAGAGAAAAATCCAACCTTTCATTTAAGTACATAACTTTGGTGGTAAAAAAAAAATCATACATTTAGAAAAAAAAATAAATAACTTGAAATCATGTGTCCCACAATTATTGGCACCCCTAACAATTCCTCTGAAAAATCATCAGTGAGAAAAGGCTTTTTCCTTGCATGCCTCCCAAACAGCTTGTTGGCATGTAGAGAGCGTCTGATGGTTGTTTTGGAGACTCTGTGACCCCAAGATGCCACTCTTTGATGCAATTCTGTGACGGTGAGCTTGGGAATTTTTTTTACTTCTCTTACCATCCTCCTCACTGTGCGTTGTGGCAAGATAAACTTGGGACCTCTTCCAGCCTTGTTTGTCACTGTTCCAGTTGTTTTAAACTTCTTAATGATTCCTCTGACTGTAGATACCGGCAAGTTAAGGCAAGTGGCTATTTTCTAGTAGCCATTGCCTGCCTTATGAAGGTCGACACACATCTGCCTTACTTGAATGGTGTGTTCTCTTGTCTTTGCCATGTTGACAAATGGGTAAGAGAATTAGGCCTCTGTGTAACGTCATATTTATACCCCAGGGAAACAGGAAATCATGAACTACTAATTAAAAGTCCCTAGATACCCTGACCAACCTTAGCAACTACAGAAAAATATATTAAAAAAAAAAAAAATTTAAAATTTTCAGAGGAATTGTTAGGGGTGCCAATAATTGTGGGACACATGATTTCAAGTTTTTTTTTTTTTCTAAATGTATGATTTTTTTTACCACCAAAGTTATGTACTTAAATGAAAGGTTGGATTTTTCTCTTTTTTTGCATTTGGGTTCTATGTTGTTTTTAAAAAAAAGGAGAATTTTTAGAAGTCCACGACCACATCTTAAACAGGGGTGCCAATAATTGTGGAGGGCACTGTAGATAGATAGAGAGAGAGAGAGAGAGAGAGAGAGAGAGTCAGGAATCCCTCAGCCACGCCCCCTTCGGCAGCTGTCATGCCTCGGTGCTTCGGGGAATGCCCTGCTCCTTCTCACATGCGTGCCCCACCCACATGGAGCTTCTCGCAAACGGGCTTCATTGAGAACACCTGAGGCTTATTCAATCGCTCATCACACCACCTACATTCACCCACACTCCGGGTCCGTTATTGCACGTTCATGCACCTTCATGTATGTTCCTGTGTGTTCGTGTTGGTGTGTGTTCGCGTATGCTTATCCCCGCTACCTACCGTTCAACTCAGACTCTCTCTCTCTTCGCGTGGACTGTGCCTCTTTCCAGGTGCGCCATGGATATTACTTCCACGACTCGGGTTCCGACTCAGACATTGTGGACCGCGTTTCTTTCCAGGCGCACCTGGGACATTACTTTCCTTTCTCTCGGATTCCTCCATTAGGATTATATTTACGAACTGCCTCTTTTCAGTTCGAGACTTTGTGGACCGCGCTTTCGAAGCGCACCACCGGATTATCCCTGCGAACGCAGGTATTTGTGTTGGCTCTGCCTTTGAGTTAAATAAAGCTTTGTTTGCTGTTACTACGTTTCCCACATGATGGATGGATGGATGGATGGATGGATGGATGGATGGATGGATGGATAGATAGATAGATAGATAGATCTTTATTGTCATTGCATTGTACAGGTACACAGCAACGAAATGCAGTTTGGCATCTACCAGAAGTGCAAAATGTAGCAGTCGTGCAAAAGTGCAGATAAATATCTAGCATATTTACAGCAAGTGGTATATATGAAAGCATATACAGTGAATAAATATAAAGGCTATAACAGTGCAGAGATGTGTGGACATACAGGAGTACAGTGAATAAATATAAAGGCGTACATATAAAGGTTATTACAGTACAGAGATGTGTGGACATCATTATAAATTACAGAATTACAGAAATGGTTCTAAGGCTATGGCATTGAAGAGGAATGTGCAGAAGTAAAAGGTTACAAGACTACAAGATTATTGCATTTAATTGCATTATTGAGTTAGCAAGCTGAATAACCAATCTACTAATATATATATATATATATATATATATATATATATATATATATATATATATATATATATATATATATATATATACACGTTATATTTATTTATGTGTATATATACGGTATATACACATAAATGAATGTGAAATATTGGGCAGAATATATAAAGGTATACTATGTAATATGTACATGTACTGTACAGAGGTTATATACAGTGTTTTGTTTTGTCGTTTTTTTTTTTTGTAGTGGTCTAGCGGTGTAGTGTAGAGTTCAGTAGTGTGATGGTGGATGGAAAAAAGCTGTCCCTGAACCTGCTGGTTCTGGTGCGTAAGTTCCTGTAGTTTTGACCACCCTTTGCAGGGCTTTACCTTTACACACAGTGGAGCCTCCGTACCATACGGTGATGGGGTTGGTCAGGATGCTCTCAATGATGCAGCGGTAGAAACTCGTTAAAATCCCTGGGGACAGATGAGATTTCTTAGACTTCTCAAGAAGTACATGCATTGTTGTGCTTTTTTAACCAGAGCTGACGTGTTCTGCTGCCAGGACAGATCCTCAGAGATGTGCTCTTCCAGGAACTTAAAGCTGGAGACTCGCTTTACCTCAGTTCCATTGATGTTGTCTGGTAGATGTCTCCTGCTGTTGGATTTCCGAAAGTCCACAATGAGCTCTTTGGTCTTTGTGGCATTGAGGGTCAGGTTGTTGGTGGCACACCATGCTGCCAGATTACGGATCTCGGTGACCGATGACCACGGTGGTGTCATCTGCATACTTGATGAAGATGTTGGAGTTATACAGAGGAGCACAATTGTGGGTGAAGAGGGAGTAGAGTAGTGGGCTCAGAACACAGCAATGCGGGATGCCAGTGTTCAGAATGAGGGTTGAGGATACCTGGTTTCCCAACCTAACAGATTGTTGTCTATTGGTGAGAAAGTCCAGAATCAATCTGCAAGTGGAGGTGCAGATACCCAGGTCACTAAGCTACAGTGGGGAGGACTTTATTGAATGCAGAGGTTGTAGGTGTTGCTTTTATCCAGGTGGGTAAGAGCTGAATGAAGAGCTGTGGAAACTGCATCGTCTGTTGACCTGTTCGGGTGATAGGCAAACTGGTGTGGGTCCAGTGTAGGTGGTAGGCCTGCAGTGAGGTGATTCAGGACCAGTTTCTCGAAGCACTTCATAGCAATGGGGGTGACTGCAACTGGGCAAAAGTCTTTTAGGCATTTGGCAGCTGAGTGCTTAGGCATAGGTATGATGGTAGTGGTCTTCAGGCATGTAGGAACTGTGGCTTGGGCCAGTGACAGGTTGAAAATATCAGTATAAACCTGTACCATTTGTCCAGCACATGCTCTGAGAACATGTCCCGGTATGGCTTCCTGGTAGTGATGTCACCTTGCCGGTGATGCCGTGCTTTTCATTGGACTGATTAGACACACGATTTAGAGGATGGACAATGCAGAATCGTTCCCAAAGCGTTTTTTGATGCAGTGTCTCATTTCCTCTGGAAACCATTGTTACATACGTAACCTGGAGACATTCTCTGTTTTCAGTGCTTTGGTGGAAAAAGGCCATGCAGGAAATAACTTAAAATGAAAATGGGGTAGCTCTGAATATTTTCCAATACACCCTGACCTATAATAGGACTTCACTCAGAGCACTACAGAGATATTTTTTTTAATGTAATGAGACATAATTTCCTTCCTGTTCCACTGCTCTCTAAAAGAGGAGTGACTGAAATTAATGAGACCTCCACAGGTAATACGATTACAAAAGCTGCATCTGGCCAGGCAGAAAGCAAGCTTACTCACATGCTGTCAAACCCCAGACAACAGTTGCGTACTGCAGAGTGGCATGTACGCTAGCACAAACAGACACACAAACACTTGTCTCAAGAGGACCTTCCACTGACAATTAATAATAAAGCATAATACATTACAGTTTACTTATAATAGTATATTTTTGTATTATATTTTTTATATTAACGTATATCCATTATTTATTTATATTAACATTGTATATACAGTGAGGAAAATAAGTATTTGAACACCCAGCTATTTTGCAAGTTCTCCCACTTAGAAATCATGGAGGGGTCTGAAATTGTCATCGTAGGTGCATGTCCACTGTGAGAGACATAATCTAAAAAAAATCCAGAAATCACAATGTATGATTTTTTAACTATTTATTTGTATGATACAGCTGCAAATAAGTATTTGAACACCTGAGAAAGTCAATGTTAATATTTGGTACAGCAGCCTTTGTTTGCAATTACAGAGGTCAAACGGTTTCACACTGCAGGAGGGATTTTGGCCCACTCCTCCACACAGATCTTCTCTAGATCAGTCAGGTTTCTGGCCTGTCGCTGAGAAACACGGAGTTTGAGCTCCCTCCAAAGAGTCTCTATTGGATTTAGGTCTGGAGACTGGCTAGGCCACGCCAGAACCTTGATATGCTTCTTACAGAGCCACTCCTTGGTTATCCTGTCTGTGTGCTTCGGGTCATTGTCATATTGGAAGACCCAGCCTCAACCCATCTTCAATGCTCTACCTGAGGGAAGGAGGTTGTTCCCCAAAATCTCGCAATACATGGCCCCGGTCATCCTCTCCTTAATACAGTGCAGTCGCCCTGTCCCATGTGCAGAAAAACACCCCCAAAGCATGATGCTACCACCCCCATGCTTTACAGTAGGGATGGTGTTCTTGGGATGGTACTCATCATTCTTCTTCCTCCAAACACGTTTAGTGGAATTATGACCCAAAAGTTCTATTTTGGTCTCATCTGACCACATGACTTTCTCCCATGACTCCTCTGGATCATCCAAATGGTCATTGGCAAACTTAAGACGTGCCTGGACATGTGCTGGTTTAGGCAGGGGAACCTTCCGTGCCATGCATGATTTCAAACCATGACGTCTTAGTGTATTACCAACAGTAACCTTGGAAACGGTGGTCCCAGCTCTTTTCAGGTCATTGACCAGCTCCTCCCGTGTAGTTCTGGGCTGATTTCTCACCTTCCTTAGGATCATTGAGACCCCACGAGGTGAGATCTTGCATGGAGCCCCAGTCCGAGGGAGACTGACAGTCATGTTTAGCTTCTTCCATTTTCTAATGATTGCTCTAACAGTGGACCTTTTTTCACCAAGCTGCTTGGCAATTTCCCCGTAGCCCTTTACAGCCTTGTGGAGGTGTACAATTTTGTCTCTAGTGTCTTTGGACAGCTTTTTGGTCTTGGCCATGTTAGTAGTTGGATTCTTACTGATTGTATGGGGTGGACAGGTGTCTTTATGCAGCTAACGACCTCAAACAGGTGCATCTAATTTAGGATAGTAAATGTAGTGGAGGTGGACATTTTAAAGGCAGACTAACAGGTCTTTGAGGGTCAGAATTTTAGCTGATAGACAGGTGTTCAAATATTTATTTGCAGCTGTATCATACAAATAAATAGTTATAAAAAAATCATTTATTGTGATTTATCGATTTTTTTTTAGATTATGTCTCTCACAGTGGACAACCACCTACGTTGGCAATTTCAGACCCCTCCATGATTTGTAATTGGGAGAACTTGCAAAATAGCAGGGTGTTCAAATACTTATTTTCCTCACTGTTTATACAAATATAAAAATAATAAATTATATATATATATATATATATTTTATTATTTTTTGTATTATTTGTATATAAAGCATAAAGTACCATGCTGTACTCTTAGCTATAACCTTAATAATCTTTTTCTTTTTCTTTTTTTCATAGTGTTAACTGGTTGAAACAATTTATACTCCACAAAGATATAAGAACAAGTACACACACACACACACACACACACACACACACACACACACACACACACAGACAGACAGACAGAATGAGGAAAAAATAGACGAAGATACATATAAATTCTCTACAGACACAGACTGGCATGATGATCATCTCACACACACACACACACACACACACACCAAGACCCTACTTTAGGGAATACTTTATTGGGCAATCCTGCAATACTGAAATAAGCTCAGGCCATTCATGATAGCATGTGGGTGAGTTCTAAGTTAGTCAATGAATGCAATTGTTCTTGAACCTAGGAAGAGTATGTGCATTTAAATTGAACACACAAATAACATTTACAACTCCCTCTTAGGTAATACACTAGCACACCTATTAGTTTTCTTAAACTCGAGAACACTAGCTCCCTACATCCCTCTCTCATTATAACTTTCAAGTGCAAAAGGGTTTCCTAGAATTCTCCTTCTTCCAATGGGAGTGTCGGACACAAAGGCCAGTTACACAGTGCAATGAACTGTGAATATTACATCATATACTTTCCTGCCCCCACCGAATCAATTATTCATCTCACTGCACTTTGCTGGGAGCCATTACAAGGTTTGATACTGAAAAAAAGAGGGAAAAAAGAGAAAGAGAAGCAGAGGGTTTCTCTTAGTCGCTTTGCTCATCAGCCATGTCTGTCACCTGTACCTGTAGGGCAAAGGCAAAAACTAATGGGCATTGGCTGAGCGTGTGTACAGTGTAAACAATCGTCAGCAAGATACCCAGTGGTGTTTGTGATTCAGGTATCTGCTTTTGTTTTTAGTCTACAGCTACTGCTTTCTGCCCAAGATGCACAGCATGGTGCTACATTAAAAATGTATTTCCTTGCATGAATATTAGCTTGTTCGTTTGGTTTACTAGGAATCATTATTTGTTTATGCACTGAAATACATAGACGATTGGCATATCATGGATTCCATTTAGTGAAACAGATGTAGACAGCTAGAACACCAAAAACATTGGTAGGGACAACAATTAAGTGATAAAAATCACAATCTAAGCTTAAGATGCTATCTACAACAATAGATTACATGCTGAGTATATTATCTCCAGTGATGATTATATCCAGATTTACACTTTGCCCTTTCAATCTGATTTTGTCTGGTTTTAGCTCAAATGGACCTGGAAAAGCCCCCTTGTGCTGCAGAAAGGAACTAACAGCGGCCAAAACAACGGGCCATCAATCACCATCTCACTCAGCTATACTATTAATGAGGAATGAATCCTCAAATAAGCACGGCTTCCTGACTCCTTAATTGTGTGGCATGGTGCCATTAGCCTGCTATGGCCTCTCTGATGTAGTGCAATTGATTGGAGTAAATTAGGCCAGCATAAATTGTCCCCTCCCTCAGCGGCATGTCTCTTTCCCTTCAGCCTGAGGTCTATTTTTTGCCATCCATCAATATTTCATGCTGCGCCATTTGTCGTCTGGAATGCTTGTCATCGAAGGGAAGGGTGTATGCTTACTTCAGAGTCTTCTTTTCTCACCTAAGCTGCTGCTGAAAGAAAGAAAAGGTTGATTCATTTCACCCCAAGAGTCCAACTTGCATGCACATTCCCACTCACATTGCAGGTTGCGAACAAGCTTTATTTACATTACATTTGTTAAACTTAACTGTAAGCAAGTTGATGTAAGCATCTTGATCTTGAACAATTTCTTAATTTACCTCTGAGAGGTGACTCAACAGCAGTGATGTCGTGAGCTGAAGCTCATATCATCAATCATCTTGAGAAAGAGGAGCATAAGGCTACTACTGAGTGTCAATCTAAAAAGAACTCTGCCATCCTTCACCCCACACAACCACCCACTCTCCCCTATATCATGGACATTTACACCACACACTTCATCCGTAAAGCCAACAGCATTGTGGACAACCCCACACACCCCTCATACACATTTCTCTCTCTCCTACCACCAGGAAAGAGTTTCCGAAGCATTTGGCCCTCACATCCAAACTGTGCAACAGTTCTTTTTTCCCTCCAAGCCACCAGGCTCCTCAACACACAGAACTGAACTGTACCAAACTCACACACACACACACACACACACACACACACATACACACACTTACTCAATTTTGTGTTACCGAGTTGCTACAAACCTAATCTCAAACAAACACTCAATGCTAATTTTAATTCATACATATCAATGTCTTCAGCACCACCAATATTATATTCTAATTATATTATACTGTTTAGATGCTGTTTTGCACCTATAGATTGCTGCTTTTGCTGTATTTGCATACAACTATGTTTATGTTTATAAATACACTTTTGTTTATAGTTCTCTTTTGCACATTGTACTGTATATACAGTAGGTTTATTGGTCAATGCTAGTATGTGTTTTTTTTTTTTCTTGCACTGTTTGCACACAATGCACTTTATGTGGCTAGGACAACTTTAGTCCTTGGCTTTGTTTTCTGTTATGTAGCTGTATGTTATGTAATGTAGCTCTATGTTGTTTTATGTAGCACCAGGGTTCTGGTGAAACATTGTCTAATTTTACTGTGTCAGGTATATATAGTTGAAATGGCAATAAAAGCTTCTTTACACTTCTTGACTCTTCACACACACACACACACACACACACACACACACACACACACACACACACACACACACACCTCTTTTTGCTTCTATTTTAAGAACATTTATTTATAGAAACCATGCAAAGTATTAGCTCTGTTTGTAGTAGTCTTAGTCTATCTAAAGTCTTGCTCACATGTTTGCACCTCTGGTTTGAATCTTTTGTTCTGTTAACGGTTATTTGTCTCTGAATTACCCTGTATATGTTGTTTGCTGATCTCTTGACCTTTTGCCTGACTTGGACTTTGATATTTGGACTACGTTTTGGCTTTATTTGCCTTTCAGCAAAAACTGCTTAATCTGCAATTGCATCTGTCTGAGCCTTTATTATATGACACTGAGGATATGGGAAGTGTACAGACAAGTCCTTGAGGCTGAATCAGTATTCAGATGCCCACAGTTGAACACACACACACACACACACACACACACACACACACACACACTCAGCAGGATTGAAATCTAAAGGAAATGCTAAATGCCCTGTTGAGCCCCCCTTATCATGTAAGTGAGTTCGAGTAGAGCTTCAGTGCTCCCAAAGCACACTAGTAGTTTCCTTCGAAAATGCTAATGAGTCAGAATGTGTGTGTGTGTGTGTGTGTGTGTGTGTGTGTGTGTGTGTGTGTGTGTGTGTGTGTGTGTGTGTGTGTATGCATGTACATGTGTGTGAGGCTTCCTTTTTTCTTCTACGTTTCATCACAGGATCAGACAGAAGTGGGAGTCCCCTGAAGCAAGCAGCCACGCTCTTTCTCGGATGTGTGCCACCTCACTGTTGACATGCTAAGCCAGCCATGCCTAGCGGATATGGAAATCAAGCATTTCATTTCATGGCTATGGAAGGAAAGCTGCTCCTTTTAGTTAGAATGGGGGGGTAGCCTTAACAGCAGTTTCTGTCCTTCTCACGGGGCTTCACGATGAATTGCTATAATGTTGACTTTCCACAAAATGCCAAAAACATTCGACTCAGAAAAACAAAAGACAAAATAAACAAATGCACCAGGGGAAAGGTTGCTGTCACAAATATGGAGGCTAATGCTTTGCCTCTTGCTGGGAAATGAAGAACATAGAACATTTTTTTTTAATGATCAAAATGCTGACAGAAAAACTTTTAAAAACATAAAGGCAACCCCCCTCCCCCCTTTTCTCTCTCTCACTTTTTCTCTTTCTCTCTCTTTCTCATAAGTAGATTTGGGAGAGAGAGAGAGAGAGAGAGAGAGAGAGAGAGAGAGAGAGAGAGAGTGCTTTTTAAAGCATTCCTGTGTCACATAAGAGCACATTCCAATGCTTCCATTTGTGGTCACACTGGCAATGTGTCATTTCATGTTCTTTTATGCCAACTTTATCCTTTTTAATTATTTCTGCCAGATACCATTGTTAAGCCTCATTAGCAGTGTGTGAATTTATCGTGTAATGGGTCTTTAAATAGGAGTATTGAGTGTGTTTGCCTTTTTGGCAGAGGCTAATGTAAGAGACATTGAAAGTAAATTGTGATTCCTGTCATGCACAAACACAAGCACACAAACCTAGAAATCAAGATAATAAGGTGGAACATTTATTCAGGAATTTCTCATTGAGAACTATATCCTTCACAAGGTCATAATGGATCTGGAAAAACAATGGTCGTGAGGTCGAAATATAGCCTGAATGAGATTTCAGACCATCATAGTGAACACATTTACACATACATTATCTTTACAGAGACAACTTGAGGTCAGGAGCAAACCAAGGACCCAGGAGTTATGAAGTGGCAGTGCTGCCCTCAGCACCATTGAACCATCATACGTTTATTTGCGCATGTGATGCTGAGTGACATGTTGAGTTTAAATGCAAGCAATTTTGTTTAGAATTTGATGTACAATCTAAACAATGAATGGAGTTTTATGTGTATTACAAGGCTTTAAATAATAGAGTCATAGTACGGTCAGGAAATTGGTTACCGTTCTCTTTGCTTTGCAGTAGCATTATTTTTTTTTCTGTCCTATTGAGACCAAAAGGTTAGCTGGTGAACGGAAGCCCTCTTGTTAAAGTATATATGCAGTTAAGGGGAGAAAATCTTGTAACACACCTTCTGTTGTTAATTCATCAAAAAGTTTTGTGTTTTTAATGCATCTTGTTCCTTAATGAAATCTCATAGGTAATATATCCACAATGAGGTCTGTAAAATATGCATTTGCAAATGTATTTTAAAAAGAAAGAAGGAAAAAAATAACTATAGATTTTATAAACATTTTGGAATCACAAGTGGTGACAGGCAAGATCTCAAGAAAACAATCCTGTGAGATTGTCCTAGATATTTATCCAGATTGAATATAACAAATTGTTTAAAGAAATATAATTAAAGAAAATAGGAACATGACAAAATTAGGTTACATTCAACTTTATTGTCATTGTGCAGAGTACAAGTGCAGAGCCAATGAAATAGAAATAAAATTATTTTAAATTAAAATAAGCCAATTAAATAGCATTACCTTAACATCACACTTATTCACAAATTTATTAATGGAAAACCAATTTACTCAATGTTTCAAAAACATTTAAGACTAATTATAAATCTAACTTATAAGGTGAAAGCCATTGCATTAAATAAGCAATTTTTTCACAACCTTCATAACCTTCAGTTATCTCTATACCATGATCTTCCCTTATAAAAATGCATCCCAACTAAACATTATTTGCACAATTAATCCATATTCTGCATGTTCTAGTGTTCCCCATGTGAGCTAGTTTGAGTTTTTGTGCTCATAACTGAACAATCAAATATTTCTCTCTCTTTCTACAAATATCATATTGTAAATCAGTACACAGAAGCTAAATGTTTTTTTTTTCCTAGAATAACAGTGTCTTTCAACAAGCTCATGACAGACATGCACTTGAGGGAAAACACTTTCTTTTTTGGGAAAGGTTGACTCATTTGTATTCTCACCTCTAAACCCAAAGGAAGACTACACACCTCTCAAATACTGATCATCCATTTAACAGCCTCAAGATAGAGAGGAACAGATCTCCCTTAAACCCAGACATGGATTCACACAATAATGCTTTCACTGGAGTGACAAAGGTTGCTGAAACATCTAACACAAATTGTAGCTTAGAACTAGGAATCCTTGGAGAGTATCCATGTAATAAATCCTTTGAACAATGATGTGGGAGGTCACTTATAAAAAGAAACTCACTTATGAAATCTATTTATTTTTATTCTTTAGCACTTTCAAAAGGAAAATGCTTTTTGCATTTTAATGGTAAAACCCTAACCTGAACATATCAGGTAAAAGGAGAGAATGTTTTTATGTCTGTGTTTTTACAAAATATTTTAAAAGCTGTTGTTGGTTGGTGCTGTTGTTTCTTTATGGATACATACAGTAAACTAGGTCAGATTGCAGCATTTATAACTTGTGCTGATCTCTGCCTGCAATATACAAAAGCATTAAAAAGACAACTACTAATCCAAAGGATCAGTCAAAACCTTCATGAGTGTTTAAAGTTTAGAAAGCAAAACAACGCAAAATAAGAAAAACGTCTCAAGGTTACGAACGTAACCCTAGTTCCCCGAGGGAACGAGACGCTGCGTCGAAACGCTATGGGAACGCCCCTGCGTGACCACGCTCTGAACCACGTGTGAAATCTAGCCAATAGGCAAGCCGTGACGTCATAGACAGGCGACGTCGCGTAAACCAGGAAGCTACAAGATGGCTGTGCGGTGGTAGCGACATTAGCTTCTGCAAAGAGAGAAGGTAAGCGCCGCGGGATGCAGGGAGTGTGGCGGAGGCGCGGCGTCTCGTTCCTCGGGGAACTAGGGTTACGTCAGAACCTTGAGACGCCCCTTCAGGAACTCGAGCTGCGTCGAAACGCTATGGGAACGAGTGTCCAATCACGCCACACTGACCAGACCCTGCCAAAGAGTGAGGGCCTCGGCACCAGCACGTGGGACAGAGGAGCCGGGGTGGCTCTGAGGTCGAGGCCATAGAACCTGACAAAGGCCAGCGGGTGGACCAACCCGCAGCGTCACAGACGCCCCGGAGTGACACTCATGTGCACCCGGCCGCAGAGGCCGCCACACTCCGGCGGGCGAGCCGCGGACTCGCAGCCGAACAACTGCACCAACCACCCCAAGGACTCGTCCTGTGGAGATAAGCACCCAGTGCTCGCACTGGACACAGCTGGTCTCGTAACCCCTGGTCGGGGCTATAACAGAGGAGGGCAGAATGCCTGTAACACGACACATCGTGGGAGCACCTGGCCCGTGTAAGAACACTCTGGGCATGCCAGGGGGCAACTCCAGGTGGGACGAGGCAACTGCCAAGTCCCAGACAGGCACTCCGAGTCGTGTCCCGGGCCACAGCCTCCGGGCGCCGCGGAGGAAACGTGTCACCAATGGGACCTACCCAGCGAACACGGAAACCCTCAGGGTCGAAGGGGTTAACCCAGCGGCAAACTGTACCTGCAAAAACACCAGAACTGAACCGACCGGGCAGTCATCTGGGTCCAAGTCATGGTGCTCACACCGTGACGCGAACAGTCGCCATCGTGCGGCATACAACCTCCTCATGGAGGGAGCTCTGGAGTGGAGAGGGGCCTCTACTACCTCGGCAGAGAGAACAGCCGCTACAAACCGTGTCCCCTCAGGGGCCACAGGCTCCACAACACCGGGCAGGGGTGAACCAGGGTTCCGCAAAACTCTCCCAGAACTCCCGAGAGCAGCGCAATCGGGGAAAGGCGTACAGGCGTAGCCTCGGCCAAGACCGTCCCACGGCAGCCACTGTCTCGACAGGGCGTCTGCTCAGGCATCCAACCGTCCCGGGATGTAACCGGCTCTAAATGAGAGGAGTTCGTCCCGGGACCACAAGAGGACCCCCTGCGCCCGTTGCTCGCAAGGGCGAGACCGGAGGTCCCCCCGGTGGACGATGTACGAGACCACCGCAGCATTGTCCGAGCGGACCAACACATAGCGATCTCTAAGGACTGGGAGAAAGAGTTGTAACTCCAACAACACTGCCAGCACCTCCCGGCAACCTATGTGCCACAAGAGACGCGGGCCGCTCCACAGACCCTGAGAGGAGTGGCCACTCATGACCGCTCCCCACCCCGTGATGGAAGCGCCCGTCGTTAGCGTTACGCGACGACAAGGAGTCCCTAAAACGGGGCCTCGGGACAGAACGTGGTTCTACCATGCAACCAAGGCTCGTGGGCACACCGTAAGACCTTGATGTGATGACACAGACTCCCTCAGGGGGAGAACCTACTGCCCCGGAGCCACCACTGGAGGGGCCACATGCGGACACTGCCGACATGAGACCCAGCAGCCTCTGGAACTGCCTCACAGTGACCAGGCGGCCTGCCCCTACCCTCCTGACTGCAGTGAGGATGACTACAAACCGGGCGGGAGACAACCGTGCCCGCAACTCGGCCGAGTCCCACACCACGCCGAGAAAGTGGCCCTCCGCGCTGGGAAAGTACACACAACCCGGCGTCCCAGACCGAACCCCAGTACCTTCATGCAGGCGGGAACAGCACCTCAATGCCAAACCGCCAGGTGGTCTAACGAGCCACCATCAACCAATCGTTGATATAATACAGAACGCGGATGCCCTGAAGCCGCAGCGGGTCAGTGCTGCGTTCACGCACTCTGTGAAGGCACGGGTGAGGCGCTAGGCCGCACGGAAGGACCGATATTGGTAAGCTTCACCAAAGCAACCTCAGGAACCTCCTGCGCTGGTGAAGGACGGCTGCATGGGAGCATGCAACCTCCAGATCTAGCGTATGACAAATCAGTCCTTGGACATGACCTGAGACACGACCTCTCTAAACGAGAAACCTGAACCCGAGCCCCAAAAAGTGAGTGGTTCAAGTAGCAGAGATCCAGAATGGGACGCAACCCACCGTCCTTCTTGAACAACGAAGCACGGGCCGTAGCAGCCTGACTCGCAAACTGAGAGGGAACCACCGATGGCCCCTTTCCCCAGGAGTGTGCGCACTCCCTGTTCCAGGACCAGGGCCTGCACGGGTCCCGCCAGGGCGGGACACACCCCGTCGAGCCGGGGAGGAGAAGATGCGAACCGAATTGCGCAACCCTTCTTCACAGTACGCAGGACCCCCGAGAGACTCCAGGCAGCCCTAAGACTGACAGAAAGTCTCCACAGGAGAACCAACCTCGGGGCTGGCCCCGACCCACTCAGAGCGGCTGGGCGGTGCTCTGCAGCCGACCACACCTCCTGAGAGGTGGCGGAACCCCCTGTCCGCAGCGATCACGCCGGGCGGAATACGGGAGCAAACCGCTGGAAGCTGCGCCTGAACACGACCCGTGGCAGGGCTAACAGACAGTCCTCCTGAACCCAAACGGCAGGAGCAGCGTACTGCGGCCGTTGAAGCCTCCTGAGAGGCGGCGGAACCCCCCGTCCGCAGCGATCATACGGGCGGAATACTGGGAGCAAACCGCTGGAGAAGCTGCGCCCTGAACACGACCCGTGGCAGGGCTAACAGACAGTCCTCCTGAACCCAAGCGGCAGGAGCAGCGTGCTGCGGCCGTGAAGCCCCTGAGAGGCGGCGGATGACACCCATCCGCAACGAACTGTCGGCGGAAATAAGGGAGTTAACCGCTAGAGGGAGGCAGCGTCCCGAACACCCTGTGGCAGGGCCGACAGACCGGCCTCCCGGCGGTGCCAGGGAGGGACGAGCACCGTAGCATGAGGTGCGCACCGCCCTCCAAAATGCAAGCCATCAGGCCTACGCACCACAGCCTGCTCACCAGAGGCGAGGACGACCTCAGGCCGCCCAGCCCTCCTCGGCCTAGAGAGTCGCCAGGGGCCCCTAGGACCGCCCCGCGGAGTCGGGTGGCAACACTCTCTCACCGGGCCATCTCGCTGTGCCTGGACGTACCAGGGCGCGGCTGCCGCTGAGCAGCTCCATCGGAGCAGCGAGGCACTACCACTGAAACGCCACCGCGGCCTCCTGAACCCGCCAGCAATCACCCTTACCCACAGCGTCACCAGGTCAGGCCAGGAGGGACACCATGACGCTCAGAAGGAAGCTCGCATCATCCCCCATAGCAGGCCAGCCTGGTATGCCTGCAACACACTCATCGTGGTGGAAGCAACCTGTAGCCTGACCTGCCGCGCAGCGCTACCCACCAGAGCCAAGCGGCGCTTCGTAGGCAAACCGATAGCCGTCACAGACGCAACACTCGGGGAGAGATAGCTAGCTAGCATCTCCACCACAAGCGGCAACGTCCCGTAGCCGCGCCACGCAGATCCAATAACATTCGCGCACAGCGAAAGAACATCGGAAAAGCATGCGCGTCCACGGGCCTCCCAGGACCCAGACACCTCGGTGCGCAGATCAGGGGAGGCGCTGAGGCTGTGACACAGTGCAGGAAACGCACAACCAGCTCACTGGCGCGCGCTGCTCCCGCCACACGACCGGCCAAGCTAATCCAGCTCGGACCGGCCCGTGCCACGACCACAAGGAGCTCCATATACAGCACAGGCTGTGAGGAGTCCGCAGGCTCGCCAGCATCCACCAGCTCAACCTCCTCGGAGAGAGAGACATGTAATGCTGCGCCGCCCGCACCGGGAGAAGAAGCAGCCGCCAGGCATGCTTCCCCTAATATCCCGAAATTTCATCCACCTCGGAGGAAGAAATACAGAGCACCGCGTCACACACACCGGGAAAAGAACCGATACCAAACGAGCGCAATCCCGGGAACGGAGCTCGGCTAGCAGCCGAGCGCATAGCCACACGGCTAAAGCTAACAGCCGATACCATCGAGAGCCAAAGCCTCGAGGAGAGCGCCACCTCGAGAGCGCTCTGAAATTCTCCCACCTCGGAGGAAGAATACGGAGCACCGCGAACGCACCGGGGGAAGAACCGTCACCAAACGAGCGCAATCCCCGGGGAACGGGAGCTCGGCTAGCAGCCGGGAGCGCATAGCCACACGGCTAAATGCTAACAGCCGATACCATCGAGAGCCAAAGCCGCGAGGAAGAGCGCTCACCTCGGAGAGCGCTCCCCGAAAATTCACCCACCTCGGAGGAAGAATACGGAGCACCGCGTCACACGCACCGGAGAATGAACCGCCAAACGAGCGTAATCCCGGGAACGGAGCTCGGCTAGCAGCCGGAGCGCATAGCCGCACGGCTAAAATGCTAACAACCGATACCCTCGAGCCGACTAAGCACGCTCCTAAGCTAAGCAAACAACACATCGGCTGCGTGTCACCCCGAAATGAATCGGGCAAGCAGGAGACACGCAGACAGAATTTTGCCTGCATATAAGCTCATGACTGCACAGATAACACACTCAAAGCGCTTACCTGAACTAGCAGAAGCTAATGTCGCTACCACCGCACAGCCATCTTGTAGCTTCCTGGTTTACGCGACGTCGCCTGTCTATGACGTCACGGCTTGCCTATTGGCTAGATTTCACACGTGGTTCAGAGCGTGGTCACGCAGGGGCGTTCCCATAGCGTTTCGACGCAGCTCGAGTTCCTGAAGGGGAACAAGCTTTCTGCTGTAATAGATGGATGGTTGCCCAGGAGACAATTGGGCCAGGACATCTTAGGTCTCCATTTGGGCAGGCCGGAAACTGTGTCAAGGACTAGGTTTAACTCAAGCACCATTCCCTCAACTCCAAAGAATTCTACTCCCTGAAGAGTCAATTAATAGAAAAGGTCAGTGCACAAGCCAGAGATAACAGCCTACAGTTCTGTAAAAGCCACTGCCCTTTTACCTATGTCTGTTTAAAAATTGTTTGCCAAGTTTACTTAGAAATAGCTGTTCAAGTATAATAATTACAACAAACAATATCGATTCTAATTGGATTATAATTGAAAATACACTATCATGCATTGTCGTTTTGACCAACAGGGTTCTGGTTGTGCAGTTATATGATATTTACAAAAGCAAATGAGAATGAGAAATGTCAGACAGATGGTTTTACTGTCCCTTAGGTACCTCACAAATGCACAACTTTGCTCTTAGGAGAGAAGCATACAGTATATCTCTCTTTGCTCTGACCCTAATACTGTGTTTATTCTATTCTAATGGATTAGGGGCCTGTTCTACAACCATAGATTATTAAAGTAGATTTTATTATAAAAACCAGAAGTAAGTATGTTTGACCTGCTTGTATTTAGAAGCATTATAAAGCCACAAAATCATAAATTCTCTTCATCTTTTTTCGGCTTCCCCCATTAGGGGTGGCCACAGCTGATCATCTGTCTCCATACCCCCCGTCCTCTACATCTGCCTCTTTCAATCTAACTACCTGCATATCTTCCCTCACCACATCCAATACATTTCCTTTTGGCCTTCCTCTTTTCCTCCTTCCTGGCGGCCCCAATCTCAGCATTCTCCTACTGATATACCCCATGTCCCTCCGCTGCACATGTCCAAACCATTTCAATCGTGCCTCCCTTACCTTGTCTCCAAAACGTCTTACATGCATTGTCCTCTAATAAACTAATTTTTAATCCTGTCCATCCTTATCACTCTCAACGAAAACCTTACTGAAACGAAAACTGAGAAAGAAGATCAGGGAGGGAAAAGCATGCTACAGGAGGAAGATGGAGGATCAGCTGCAGCAGAACAATATCAGTGGTGTGTGGAAGGGGCTCAAGACCATCACTGGTCATAAGGAGCCCAGCTTTCAGGCTGAGGGTGACCAGAAGTGGGTGAATGATCTTAATTCTTTAACAGATTCGATCAGCTACCCTCCCCCAGCCCCATCCAGTCCCCCCCGCTGCAATCCCCCTTCTCTGCTTCCACAGCAAGCAGCTCCAGCCCCATCTCCCTCCAGTCAACACTCCAACCAATACACACTACCCCTCACAGAAGCCCAGGTGAGAATGAGCTCAGGAAGATCAAAGCGAGGAAGGCTGCAGGCCCAGACGGCATTAGCTCCAGGCTACTTAAGACCTGTGCAGACCAGCTGTGCGGCATATTGCTGTACATGTTTGACCTGAACCTGAGGCTGGGAAAGGTGCCACAGATAAGGAAAACATCCTGCGTGGTGCCTGTTCCAAAGACGTCACGCCCAAAAGACTGCGGAAACTATCAACCAGTAGCACTGACCTCGCACCTTTTCCAGGTGTGAAATAACCCGATTTATAAGGAAGATGAATGCGTCTTCCAATCCAATGCCAGGATTGGAAGACGCAGTCATCTTCCTCATAAATCGGGTTATTTCACACCTGGAAAAGGCTGGGCGCACTGTGAGAGTCATGTTTTTTGACGTCTCTAGTGCTTTTATCACCATCCAACCTGCGCTCTTGAGGGATAAGATGGTGTACATGGGAGTGGACCATCATCTGTCTGCCTGGATACTGGACTACCTCACAGACGACCACAGTATGTGAGGACTCGTGACTGTGAGTCTGCCATGATTGTCTGCAACACTGGAGCCCCGCAGGGAACGGTTCTAGCCCTGTTTCTCTTCACCGTCTACACTGCAGACTTCTTGTTTAGCTCAGCCACCTGTCACCTACAGAAGTTCTCTGATGACTCTGCCATCGTCGGTCTGATCACGGATGATGACAGGGAGTACAGAGGACTTATACAGAACTTTGTGGACTGGTGCTAACGGAGCTGCCTCCAGATTAATGCGGCGAAAACCAAATAACTGGTGGTGGATTTCCGTAGGCACAAACAAACTTTATCACCAGTGAACATTCAGGGAAAGGATATTGTAAGAGTGAACTTACAATTTGTTGTTTAGGTGAACACCCAGGTATTTGCAAGAGTGAACTCTTGCAAATACCTGGGTGTTAACCTAAACAACAAATTGGACTGGACTGACAACACTTGGGCAATTTACAAGAAAAGACAGAGCAGACTCTTTCTGCTGAGGAAACTAAGGTCTTTTGGAGTGCAGTGAGAGCTACTGAAGACCTTTTTTGACTCTGTGGTGGCCTCAGACATATTTTATGGTGTGGTCTGCTGGGGCAGCAGTATCTCTATTGCAGACAGGAAGGGACTGGACAAGCTGATCAGGAAGGCCAGCTCAATCCTGGGGATTCCCCTGGACACTGTACAGGAGGTGGGAGAAAGGAGGATGGTAGCAAAACTCATCATTGCTGGAGAACGCCTCTCACCCCCTGTAGGTAACCGTTACATCATTGAGCAGCTCCTTCAGTGACAGACTGTTACATCCTAAGTGTCTGAAGGAGCGTTACAGAAGGTATTTTCTCCCTGCTGCTATTAGACTTTACAATCAAAGCTGCTCCCAGTAAACCAGTCACCAAAATACACACTGTTATTACTGTTTAACTGTGTAATAATATTACCTGTGTGCACTATTACCTGCAACATGTGCAATATTACCTGCAATACGTGCAATACCACCCGTGTGCAATACTACCTGCAATACGTACTTTTTTCTTCCCTTATTTGTATTTATACATTGTACTGTGTATATACTGTATATGATAGTATATTCTTTTTATATATTTGCATTTATTTTTTATTTCTTTCCTTTGCTGCTGTAACAAAGAAATTTCCCCACTGTGGGACGAATAAAGGTGTAACTTATCTTATCTTATCTTATCTTATCTTAACATCTTCAGCTCTGCTACCTCCAGCTCCACCTCCTGTCTTTTAGTCATTGCCACTGTCTAAAAACCATACAACATAGCAGGTTTCACCACAGTCCTATAAACCTTCCCTTTTACTCTTGCAGATACCCTTCTATCACAAATCTGTGATGAATAACTTTTCATAACTCTCTGCTCTCCCCTTCAACCACTGCTCATATCCTTGGGGTTACCATTAACAATCAACTGTCTTTCTACTCACATGTTGCTAATGTGTCTCATTCTTGTCAGTTTCTTCTCTACAACATTTAAAGGATTTGACCATTTCTGTCCACACAGGCTGCCCAGGTGCGTGTTCAGTCTTGTGTCATTTCAAGACTGGACTACTGCAACTCTCTGCTGGCAGGTCTACCTCTGAATGCTATTCGTCCACTGCAAATGATCCAAAATGCAGCTGCATGGATTTCGTTTAACCTGCCCAAGTTCTCCCACACCACCCCACTTCTGTGCTCCCTGATCTTGCTTTCAGTAGCTGCATGTATCAGATTCAAAACACTTATGCTTGCCTACAAGGCCGAAAATAGACCAGCACCCTCTTACGTCAGAGACCTCATCACACCTCGCACTGCATCACGCTGTCTGAAATCCTCCAGCACTGCTCGAATAGTACCACCTTCTCTCAGGATAAGAGGAAAGTATACTTCAAGGCTCTTCTCTGTTCTGGCACCGAGGTGGTGCAATGAACTTCCCTAGATGTCTGACCAGCGGAGTCCCTTGCTATCTTCAAGTTAAGGGTGAATACCTACCTCTTCCTGAAACACTTAATCAAACACTTTCAAAATTTGCTTTGTTAAAAAAAAAAAAAACAAACTCAACAGAGTTGTAGGCTGATCATAAGTAGCATACTAGTGTAGATTTATTAATTGCGAGAGACTCAAAGCACTTTTGTACGTTGCTCTGGACAAAGGCCCCTGATAAATGGCGCAAATTTAATTAACATAACATAACATAACATCATATAACATAACATAATAGGAAATTAAATGAAATGCAATGAAAAAAATACTGTGCTGATGCCATATAACAAAAACCTGGAAATGAGCACTTGACTATAGCTAAATAAAATTTTCTTAAAGGTAATCTGAACAAAATTGTTCCACCTGCTCTCAAATAATCCAGTGACGCTTTTACAAGACTGGCAAGTTGAAGTAGTGTTAGTATTAAGATGTGCCTCACATTAGTTCTCTAAACACACATTCCTATGTTGTCTGTTCAGTGTATATACTGTAGGATATTTATGATGCGAGTATGTAATGTAATGTCTTTTTTTTTTGGGCTAACACATGTCTGGTTACCATGTCTTCTTACCCAAAGAACAGTTTTAGCTTAGCATCGTAGATAGCATGGGAAACCTCTCTATTCGTTTGGACATGATAAAAAATAAAACAAGTAGCTTGTAAAAATAGTGTTATTTTATAATGTGTATAATTTATTTTATTTTTTCATTGTTACATATAGGTTTGGTTTGATTTGTCAAAAGGGCCACCTTCACAAATGCATGCATTCCTGCCTGCCTGCCTACGAGGGGGGTTCTACTACTCCCTGCAGGAGCAATTTGCAGAGAGAGATCATGAGTTACTCAGCAGAGTCTGGTCTGTCACTTATTAGAGACTAGACAGAATAAAAATGAAGGGCTATATAAAGTATATCTTGCTGATTTGTACTTTTTTGTTGTCCTACAGATATCTCCCTGGGAGGTGGTGAAAATTCTGTCATTTCTGTAGAGCATGGCAAACAGGTGAACTGGCTGTATTGTTTAAAAAGTAAACAAAAATAATATATATGTTTTTCCATTCTAAATGAATCAATTTATTATAAGGAAATGTGTACACTTCACTATTTGCATGATTGCTACTTTTTGCAATTCTGGTAGATGCCAAACTGCATTTCGTTGCTGTGTGAGAATATTTCTTCCTATTTATTTTAAATAAATCTTTGTAAACTTACATGTATGACATTTGGCAGATATTCTTTTGCAAAGTGATTTACAATTATCCTACTTAAAATATTAAGAAGTTGAGGATTAACAGTGGCAACAAGGCTGACCGCTGTAGTTCACATTGGATGAATGTGAACATATCACCCAGAAGATTCAGCAAGGCATGCATGGGGAAACCTGCGGTCTGCAGTTTTTATAAGATCAAAATTTCTAGAATACAACCTTTTCACAGAACTGTACATTATTCAGGAAACATTTAACCACTGGATTTTTTAGACAAAGTTTTGGCCAGTTAGAGAAGGAGCTAAGCAATACAAATCCACATTGGCCAACACTTCTGTATTTGTGACCACCATGTGGGATAACGTGTAGGATGAAGGTGGGCTATTAATTAGCCAATGCTGTCACACCATTGTGCTTATCTCCAGCTCACAGACCAATGGGTAAACAATATTAGTCAATCTTACCCTTACCCATTTTCTTATAATTATATTTTTATAATTTTCTTTAAATACATGGAGTAAGGATACAAATAGTTTGTAAACAACTGTAATAATAAATCATGAAGTATTTAAGACTGTCCCAAACCACTTAAAAAAATGTTTCAATGTCAAGCCGAGTTCACTATGACATTAGGGTTTTTTTATTCTTAGCCTATTACTTTTTAGATATATAAAAATAGTTGTTGTGGTAAGATCCTCATAGATGTCACAATACAAGAGTAAATCAGGAAAATAGGCAGTACTCACAAAGTCAGAAACAGATGTTCAGTGTGAATTGCACGTGATGGAGCTGTAATAAAACACAGCCTCTATGTGTGTCTGTGACAGCGGGTAAGATGAAAGCTGCAACCGACTCCATGCAGCACACACAGCCTGAGATTGGTGCAGACATGAAATTGGAGTATGTCATTTTCAGTTATTTTAAAAATGACACAGAATGTGATTTCTAAACCCTTCATGTAAAAGCAAAAGTAAATGTCAAGACATATTTTGATACAAAGTATAAGACAGTCTAAGCTGATTTAAATGTGACACAGTTGCTAAAGTCTGAGGGGGATCATACTAATATGTTTTTTTTTTCATGGTCATGTGGCAATATGGTGGTAGAATTTTAAATATTCTTGTTGTGGCAACAGGAATAGAAACAGAATGTATGGTCTTAAAAAAACAATGTAATTGTGTAATAGTATTTACATTTACAGCATTTAACAGATGCTTTTACCCAGAGCAACCTACTCTGAGCAGTTGAGGGGTTAAGGTTAAGGGCCTGCTCAAGTAGTAGCAGCTCGTTGTAGCTGAAATAAATTTTTGAACTCATGAACTTTTGATCCATGGGCCAAAACTTTAAGTAATGAGTTACCACCTCCCCAGTATTGACACAAGTAATAATACAATCTTCTAGTTCTGCAATTCCTAAAAGTAATATTCTGCATAAAAAGAGAAAAATTGAAAAAATCGATAGGAAAATCGATAGAATAATGTTCTACAGTGTGTACATTAAATGAGAGTGTAAATAAATATTCATCAGAACAGTGGTAGTAAAGTATGATTTAAAAAAAAAAAAGGCTGTCATTTGCAAATATTAATTTTTAAAGTCAGTCTCTAGATCGAGCGATTGAGATGAGCGATCATCAAGAGATAAAAATAAAAAACAGATTTGAGTTTTTTCCCCAAACTTGTCAACATAAAACAGCTGTGTTGTTTTTGCTAATCTTTCACTTTTCTTCTCACATGAACTAATTTGTTTCACATTGTTTACAGTTGTAGGTCTGCTTCTTTTTTGGCTCTTTCACAAGCTAGGTTTCTAGCATATTCTGGTATTTACTTTATAATAATTAAAAATGGCCAAAACCTAATCCTTTCACAGAAAAAAAGGTCAATTTGGCTGACTTGGTAAGCATGGATAATTTCTGCTAACAAAACTTATAAATACACAGGCAATTAGTTGATATACAGTAAGAGCCTTCAAAAAAGCAACTGCTTTAGGGGGTGCTGCTGTTATGCATTGTCTTCATACATTGTTTCAGAGCAAATTCCAGTCTTGCAATGATTATAAATTTCCTTGCTTCGGCAATGACAGTCAATTATTCCAGCCGTCACAGGTCATATACATCCTAAAACACCACTAATGGTGGTTTAAGTGATTGCATTACAATTGAATCACCCAGTTATCTGATGCATGTTGTGTGTAAACAGGGCGAAAGATTATAAAGTATGTTTTAGGTGGCAAGTTATACAGCTAAGTTTGAAAGTGACTGGTGGCTTTTCTTTATAAACATTTCTGCAGCAGAACAAGAAATATACAAGAATTATATTAATATTACTACACAAACCAATGTTTATTGCTAAACGCCACTAAATTGAAAAATGCTAAATGTGGAATAAGGAATAAGCACAGTATATTAATGCCTAATATATTTTAGTTTTCAAATGCTGTAATTTGCAGTAAGCATTTACTTACTCAAATGATTGTACTTAATTATTCTTATAGTTGCAACAGTAGCAGGGTAAAGAAGATTTATATGTAATTATCCGTTCTCCCTATTTTATTAATGCATGTAAAAAATAAGCCAATTATAAGCAGCAATTGCTTAGCACTTTGTATATGTTTAATAAACTTATGAAAAAGTTATTACTTTTCCACTATTCTTTTTTTAAAGGATTTACTTTTAAAAATTGAGAGAGTGCTGATTACTTGCAGCAAACTGAGAAAAAAAAAACACTAAAAAGCACTGGTATGTTTCCAAGAATGTATTCCATGCCTGGTTTAATAGTCTATTATGATGGAAGTCTATGGTGGTCTGTACTATCAGCAAACTTGTCATTTTTTGGTGCAAAGCATGGATGGAAGTACATCGGACTGAGAGTATTTCTCATTAAATTTTTAGGGCCATGCTGTAATCTTCTTTGAAACAGCACAAACAAATAAGCAGAGCAAGGCGTCAAATGCAAGCAGTGTACAAGAAATACAAGGTTGCATGTAATTAATACATTCCATCTTTGGCTGTTCGGGAAAGCTATTAATGTTGTGACATTGTCTGTGTGTTCAGATAGTGTTATAAATGTGCATGCATATTTTTGTTTCACATTAGCAAAGGATGTGTTTTCAAGTCAAGACATATTCACTCATTATACTGTATATGATAAACATAACATAAAATATAGTAACCCTTGTGCAGTCATAGTAAATATAAGAATACATCACAAGGTCATGTGAAAGACACAAGATAAAGCATTTGTGACCAGAGGTGGGAAGTAACGAAGTACAAATACTTCATTACTGTATTTAAGTAGATTTTTTTGGTATTAGTACAGTGGAACCCGCTTATCTCACCCTCGGTTACCTCGACAACCCTATTAAGTCGACGTTTTTGAAGTGGAACCGACAAATTCTCGCTTTTTCTAAGCATTTTTTATCGGTTATGTCGCCGAACCCTAATATCACCAGCACAAGGGGGGGAAAAATTTGCCATTTAACGTAGGTTATCTCGGTGCAGCCGCAGAAGAACTCGCGGAAGTGGCGGAAAAATCAAGGCTTACAGCTGCTACAGGTGTTGTATTGTATACTGGTGAATCTCTGCTGTTAGTTAGTGCTAGTGTTCGTAGTGTTAGTAGGGGCGCGGCACGGCTTTGGGAAGAAAAGAGCAGCTGTTGAGAGAGTGCCGGTGGGAAGGCACGTACCGGGATATGCATGCGCGATAACAACGACCGCTGTGAACCAACATATACCACCAATAACGGACAGTGAGAGTGTGGAAGTTTAAATAGGAGCTGTTGATGATGCTAAACGAGCACCATATGTGCGTGATTGAAGCCGAGAGCTTCAGAGAAAGCAGCAGAGAAAGCACCTGACACGCTGAAGGGGGCCGAAGGGGGCGTGGCAGGTGGATTCCTGACAGATAAACATGTACTGTATGTATTTTTATAGCATGAATTCATTAAACAAATCGCGCCAACGCTGTTGTGTAAAAAAAACCTTCAAAAACACATGCATGCACATTCTCATTTATTAACGCACATCATGTACATAAAGAAATTTCAAGCACGCTAATATATTGCCGCCATTTTGATTTTTGTTTATCTCGATCATCAGTTACCTCGATGCTTTTTGGCAACCCCCTAGGACATCGACATAACCGGGTTCCACTGTATTTTACTCCACTATTTATTTTTTAGACAACTTTTTACTTTTACTCATTACATTTTTACACAAATATCTGCACTTTTTACTTCTTACATTTTCAAAACAGTCTCGTTACATTAGTTTTAATGCATTGATTGTTGAAATATAAATTTTTCAGCCCACCAACCGATTTCCTGTCATTGCGCATCTTTTTCAATCTACTAGTGTATAATGTCCTGTCTTTCACACACCACAGATGTAGACTAGTTTACGAAGCTAAGAATGAGCAGGCAGAAAGCAACAAGAAGTAAAGCTAAAGTGGATGAGACAGAGGGAGTCAGTGATGTAAACATGACTGAGAACAGAGACATTCCTAATCACCCGATTATCATCATCATCATCATCATCATCATCATCATCATCATCTTTTCTCTGTTTGTTTTCTATCTGTGGATGTTCAGCCTGGACACATTCATTAGGTAACAGCATTTTTAATTCGTTTATATATATAACTATAAAGCGGACTATAAAGCCAAGTCAAGTCAAGTGGCTTTTATTGTCATTTTTACTATACACAGTGGTACACAGTACACAGTAAAACGAAACAACGTTCCTCCGGAACCCTGGTGCTACACAAAACAACAAAACAACATAAAGTGCATCGAGTGCAGCCTGGTGCAAACAGTGCAAACAAAAGAACAGTACAGACAGACAGAGTGCAGACAGACAACACAAGACAAGACAAAAGACAAAACCAAGTATAGCGCCGACTAGTAAACCTACTGTATACTTACATATACAGTACTGTGTGAGGTGAATGTAAAACTATACCCAGGAGAAAATACAAACAGAAAGAGCAATGTAGTGCAAAAAAACAGCAGCAAGGAGGTGCAAAGACAGCATGTAAACATTATACTGTAGTATAAAAGGTGCAAAAACAGCATGTAAACATTGTACTGAATATAAACATTGTACTGAATATAGTATAAATAATAATAAATATATAAATGGTGATGGAGTGGATCGAGATGAGTGATGAATGTGTTTAGTCCAGGTTGTACAGTTCAGTTCAGTAACAGTAACACACAGTGAGTGTGTGTGTGTGTGTGTGTAAGTGAGTGTGTGAGTGTGTGTGAGTTCTGTTCAGTTCTGTGTTGAGAAGCCTGATGGCTTGTGGAAGAAACTGTTACACAGTCTTGTTGTGACGGCCCGAATGCTTCGGAACCGTTTTCCTGATGGTAGGAGGGTGAAGTATGCGTGTGACGGGTGTGTGTGATCGTCCACAATGCTGTGTGCTTTGCGGATGCAGCGTGTGGTGTAAATGTCCATGATAGAGGGAGAGACTCGATGATCTTCTCAGCTGTCCTCACTATCCTCTGTAGGGTCTTGCGATCCGAGACGGTGCAATTCCCAAACCAGGCAGTGATGCAGCTGCTCAGGATGCTCTCAATGGTCCCTCTGTAGAACATGGACAGGATGGGGAGGGAGGTGGGCTTTCCTCAGCCTTCTCAGAAAGTATAGACGCTGCTGGGCTTTCTTGGTGATGGAGCTGGTGTTAAGTGACCAGGTGAGGTTGTCCGCCAGATGAACACCAAGGAATTTGGTGCTCTTGACGATCTCCACAGAGGATCCATCGATAATCAGTGGAGATTGGTCGCTCTGAGCTCTCCTGAAGTCCACAACCATCTCTTTCGTTTTGTCCACGTTCAGAGACAGGTTGTTTGCTCCACACCAGGCAGTTAACCGTTTCACCTCTTCTCTATATGCTGACTCATCGTTCCTGCTGATTAGACCCACCACGGTCGTGTCATCAGCGAACTTGATGATATGATTTGAGCTGTGCGTTGGTGCACAGTCGTGAGTCAGCAGAGTGAACAGCAGTGGACTGAGCACACAGCCTGAGGGGCTCCAGTGCTCAGTGTGGTGGTGCTGGAGATGCTGTTCCCGATCCGGACTGCCTGAGGTCTCCCAGTCAGGAAATCCAGGATCCAGTTGCAGAGAGGTGTTCAGGCCCAGAAGGTTCAGCTTCTCGATCAGGTGCTGAGGAATGATTGTGTTGAATGCTGAGCTGAAATCAATGAACAGCATTCGTACATATGAGTCCTTGTTATCCAGGTGGGTGAGGGCCAGATGAAGGGTTGTGGAGATGGCATCGTCCGTGGAACGGTTTGGACGATACGCAAACTGCATTGGGTCCAGGGAGGGTGGAAGCTGTGTCTTGATGTGCCTCATGACAAGCCTCTCAAGCACTTCATCACGATGGGAGTGAGCGCGACGGGACGATAGTCATTGAGGCAGGAGACAGTCGATTTCTTTGGCACAGGAACGATAGTCGTTGTCTTGAGGCACGTGGGAACAACGTTACTGCTCAGGGAGATGTTGAAGATGTCAGTGAAGACATCTGCTAGTTGTTCTGCACATTCTCTGAGCACCCTGCCAGGAATGTTGTCAGGTCCAGCAGCCTTCCGTGGGTTAACTCTGCATAGAGTTTTCCTCACTTCAGCTGTGGTTAGACAGAGCACCTGGTCAGTGGGAGGAGGGATGGTCTTCCTCGCCACCACGTTGTTCTGTACCTCAAACCGGGCGAGAAGTCGTTCAGCGCATCTGGGAGGGAGGCGTCACGGTCACAAGCAGGTGATGTGGTCTTGTAATTCGTGATCGCCTGGATGCCCTGCCACATGCGCCGGGTGTCTCCACTGTCCTGGAAGTGGTTGTGGATTTTCTTCGCGTGCGCGCGCTTCGCCTCTCTGATAGCACGAGACAGTTTGGCCCTTGCTGTTTTAAGGCCGCCTTGTCCCCTGTTCTGAAGGCAGAGTCTCTTTGTTTCAACAGCGCACGCACATTTGCAGTCATCCACGGCTTCTGATTGGAGCGTGTAGTGATGGACTTGGAGATGGTCACATCGTCAACGCACTTGCTGATGTAGCAGGTCACTGATGATGTGTACTCTTCCAAGTTGATGGAATCGCCGTAGGTTGCAGCCTCTCTAAACATGTCCCAGTCAGTGCACTCAAAACAGTCCTGAAGAGCAGAAGTAGCTCCTTCTGGCCAGGTTTTCACCTGTTTCAGAACCGGTTTAGAGCGCCTGATGAGCGGTCTGTATGCTGGAATCAACATAACAGAGCAGTGGTCTGAGTATCCGAGATGGGGCGGGCCCGCACGATACGCGCCGGGATGTTTGTGTAAACAAGATCCAGCGTGTTCGCTCCTCTCGTTGCAAAGTCCACATGCTGATGGAGTTTAGGAAGCACAGTCTTGAGATTCGCATGGTTGAAATCTCCGGCGATAATAAACAATCCGTCGGGTGAGCATTCTGCAGGTCGCTAATAGCGCCGTAGAGTTCACTCAGTGCCTCCTTAGCATTAGCACTGGGAGGAATGTACACCGACGATGTAAACTGTGGTGAATTCCGTGGTAAATAAAAGGTCTGCATCTAACAGTCACAAACTCCACTAGCGATGAGCAGTAGCATGAAACAAGCACAGAGTTCTTACACCATTCCGTGTTGATATAAACACACACGCCACCACCGCGAGTCTTACCGCACAGAGCTGTGTTTCTGTCGGCTCGAAACACGGTTAGCGCGTCTAGCTGGATGGCGGCGTCCGAACTCTGTCGCTGAGCCACGTCTCCGTGAAAACAAAGACGCAACAGTCTCTAAACTCTCGCCGTGTGGTTTGCTGGAGTCGGATGTAGTCCAGTTTATTATCCAGGGAGCAGACGTTGAAAGAAAATGGACGGAGAGCCGGCCGGCTAGGGTTAGCATTTAGCCTAGCACGGACACCCGCCCGCTTGCCGCGCTTCCGCTTCCTCGAACAGCGCCGAGGTCTCCTCTCCGCCACCGGCATCAGGTAACACCGAGGGCTGGGGGCCTGGTCTATGTGGCCGAGGTCGCAGCAAGCCGAGGTCGCGAAGGTTGTTGATAAGATCATCATGCAGATTGTTGGTTGCATGTTGCCTGTACCGTAGCAGTGTCTGGTGGTCGTACACATGAACACAGCTGACTCTGGTGTCCATGTATTGTGGAAGGTCGGGCTAAATATGGTGAAAGCACCATTTTTGGATCCGGAGAGGCCGCTGCGAGCTACTGCCGCGCCGCCATCTTGGATCAGATCCCATATATAAGCCGCACCCACTGAATTTTACAAATATTTTTATTTTGAACATAAATAAGCCACACCTGTCTATAAGCCGCAGTTGTCTACACTAAAACGAATGAACTTTACACATGCTTTAACGAAAGACACGTTACACACGGTGTAATGGGTGAAATATGTTGCGCTTCCTTTAGAAGCATAGCGGTATTTTGGGAATAGCCTGGCACTGCATTTTTCCGCTATTACTGTGTGTATGCAAGACGAGGATTATGTCCTTATTATTTTCTGATGCTCATTTCTAAGTTTCTTTGACTAACCCGTAACGCTGTTGCCAAGAAAAATAAAAAAGCAGGAGTTTTCGAAACCTGTCTGTGCTTATATGATTTCTGTTGCAACTGGAGTTAGCGAGCTCTCCCATGACCCAGACTCAACGTGTTACAACGGCTTGTATCTAAACAGTAGCCTACCAAGAAAGTCATTTTTCACTGTCTTCCTCCTTCCTTTCACAACTATTTCTCTCGGGAGTTTATCTTTTGACATCGTCGTGCGCAGTGTTGTGCTAGTTACTAAAAAATAGTAACTAGTTACAGTTACTCGTTACTTCATTCAAAAAGTAACTTAGTTACTTTGTTGATTACTTACACCAAAAAGTAATGCGTTACTGTTAAAAGTAACTTTTTAGTTACTTTTTTAAAGAACCTTCTTTAATGTTCCTATTAATGCCCTTGTATGTGTTATGGTCTACAAACACAAAACTGACTTAAACACAAAGTAATTTTTAAAAACACTATTTTATTAAAGTCAGACCAGCACAAACTGAATATATTAAGGATTTCTGAAATAAATAACAAAACAAGCTGAATAATATATTCACATATTCACAATCAAAAACTAAAGTGGCTTCTGCTGTTGTGTTGAGCTCCTAAAAATGTTCCTTTCACAGCTGAAGTATGAAAACTTTAAAAAATGTAGAACAGAACACCGGGTTAGCTTCTAGCTTCTAGCTCCTCAGGTATGGAGGTCCTGAAGGAGCTTCGACAGATTGGAGTTACTGTTTATCGCAGTAGATACGAGCTTCGAACAGAAAGACACAGCTTACATTTGACTTAAAAGTTTTTGTCTTTATACTCAACTAAAGTAAAATATTGAGCATATTTCCACTTTGAGAAACTTGTCTTGCTCTTGCCTCGACTCGCCATTACTGCCGCACAGACCTGAATAATGTCTTCTTCATGTTTACAGTGATTCATCCACCAATCCTACAATGCGTCTTCTTCCTGTTTACAGTGGTTTATCCACCAATCCTACAATGCATCGCTGCAGTAAGCAAGTTGGGCTGTAGTCTACACTTTAGCTGAAATTAATTCATTTAAAAAAGTAACGGTAACGCACCATACGGTAACGAAGTTACTTTATTTTTAAAAGTAACGCGTTACTGTATTAGTTACTGTAAAAAGTAACGCGTTACCGGTAACGCGTTACTGCCCAACACTGGTCGTGCGTTTAAAAAAAAATGTTTTTTGTTTTTTTCCTGATGCCTTGCAGCTCAGAACACAGGTGCATTTTAATCCGAGAGGAAGAGACCATATAGGGATACGCATACTAACCAACACATACAAGCTAACCCCACCCCCACCCCCCCGCGTCTACGTTAGCTTAAGTCGTCTCATCTCCAAGGTAAATACACTGCATAAAACCTTATTACATCATTATACACTCTTTCTATTATGTTTGTACAAGATTTGTTATTTAGAAATGTATTTTCCTAATTTTATAATATGCTTCCATTGAAGGCTGCTTGCTTCCCTGGGAACCAAGGCCCGGGGAATGGAGGCTCCACCCTGAAGTGGTGGAGCAGATATGGCGGAGGTTTTACAGAGCACTGGTTCTCCTTCACTCATGCCATTCTGGAGAGTTCTGGAGAGTTCGCTGGTATAGAGTCCGTCTTCTCCTGGTGGCCCCTCGATGGCCGGGCAGACCATGGTTCAGGGACCCTTGTGTCCCTTGTCGAGGAAGCTCCTTGGGAAATTCCTCCCAGGAGGGATCTTATCTCTTTAAGGCAGGGGGCACCTTGGTTCACCCCCGCCCGGAGTTATGGAGGCACTGAGGGGGCACAGTTCGTAGAAGCTGGTCTAATTCTGTGCTGGAGTTCCTGCAGGAACAGTTTGCAGCGAGGCTAGCTCCTTCGACCCTGAAAGGTTACGTGTCTGCTATCACGGCTTATTGTGCTCCGCTTTCTGAGCAGTCACTGGGTGACAAGTTTCCTTCACAGAGGAGGCCTTGCTGGCCCTGATGGCGCACCACTGATTGTTTTATATAAAACATTTTATAGAAAATTTGGTGACTGTTGTGTACTTTTGTGATTTTTTTAATAGTAACATTTAACTATCCACAATTTAACAGAAGTAGTTATTTTTTTATAACAAGAAATGCGATTTCATATGTTTAGAAGAAACTTTTGTAATTCTTTCAACTCTAGATGATTTATGTAAAGCTGCACTGTAACAATGTTGTTGTTAATAGTGATACATTTATAAAATGAACTGAATTGAAAGCACCTATTTACATTACATGACCAAAGGTATGTGGACCACCCGATCATTTCACGTGTGTTTTCTGACTATCCCATTCCAAAGTTTGTCTACTTTGCTGCTAGATCAGCTCCTACTATCTTGGGTAACTGTTGCATTATATTTTGGAGTCACTATAGAAATTTCTGTTCATTGACCTAAAGACTCTCAGTAAAGTCAAAGCACTGATGTTTACAGTCAGCATTCTAATCTCAAAACTGATAAATAGAGTTGAGGCCAGGGACCAGAGGTGGCAAAAGTACACACATCCTTTATTTAAGTGGAAGTACAGATACTCATGTTTTAAAATACTCGGGTAAAAGTTGAAGTACTGATTATACTTTTTTTACTTAAGTAAAAGTAAAGAAGTTTTGGCTCTGACATGTACTTATTACTTCTACCTGTTTTAGCTGTTAACTGGACCTGACATCATATTTATTTTAGATAGATAGATAGATAGATAGATAGATAGATAGATAGATAGATAGATAGATAGATAGATAGATAGATAGATAGATAGATAGATAGATAGATAGATAGATAGATAGATAGAACTTTATTGTCATTGCATAGCACAGGTACACAGCAACGAAATGAAAAAGTAGCAATCATGCAAATATTGCAGATACATACAGTATGTAGCATAGTTACAGCATGTGATAAATATGTAAGCATATGTACAGTGAATAAATATATAGGCTATAGCAGTGCAGAAATGTGTGGACATCATTAAGAAGTACAGGAAATGTGAAGAGGAAATGTGAAGAGGAAATGTGCAGGAGTGGAAGGTTATAATACTATGCCATTTAAGAAATGTGCAAGCTGCATAAACGAGTCTACTAATATATATATATATATATATATATATATATATATATATATATATATATATATATATATATATATATGTCTGCCTTGATCATGTTTTGTGCCTTGCTGTCTTTGTTTGAGTCTGGGGTGCATTTTAATCTATTTTACATGAAAAATTTTACAACTGGATCTCTATTACATATCTGAATCCTCCTTGTTACAATGACTTACAACCAATGACTTGACATTTATGTTTTAGAATTAATCATCAATGATATCTAAGCTACACAAATTAAAAAAATTTGAAAGAAAAAACTTGCAAAACAGTACTGACTACCTAGCAAACTGTGTTTCGCATGTGGAAACTGCCTCTAAAGTGGTATGTGCTGAGAGGCAACCTATCATATATTGCTGAAAGCTAAAGCAGAAAAGGAATATACAAATCAGGGAGAATGTGCTTACACCACTTACGAAGAATACAGTTAAATGTAGATTCAATTCAATGGTAGCAGGTGTAAGATTGTTTAAAAAATCCTTGCAAAGCTTCGTGTTTTGAATGTGTTTACACTGCACGCGTTGTCCATCCTCTGAATCACGCGTGTAATCTGTCCAATGGAAGGTGCACCGTCACCGGCGGGGTGACGTCACGAACAAGAAGCACTGAAAAGTACATGGAGTGAAGCCGGTGCCAGTTTCTGTTCCAGTGTTTGCACTGGACACAGCCATTTTAGCTTTTCCTGGTCGGGGCCTTGGAAAGGAGGAGGGCAGAATGCCTGCAGCACAACGGGTCGTGGGGGAGCCGCAGGCACCTTAGGTACGTACTCTGGTTTAGGATAGAGAAAGGCACTGGCCATGCCAGGGGCAAACCCCAGAAGAGACGAAGCCACAGAAAGAGCCTGTAGGTCTCCAACCCTCTTAAGGAAGGATATTGCCAGAAGGAAAGCGGTCTTTATAGACAGGTACCTAAGGGCCACCTCGGCCAAGGGTTTGAAGGTGGGCTCAGACAGAGCCAACAGCACAACATCTAAATTCCACACAGGCACTCTGGGTCGCATCCCCGGCCTCAGCCTTCGGGTGACACGCAGGAAACGTGTCACCAGAGGGTGTTTACCCAGTGACTGCTCCTTGGGCGGGGTACAATAAGCCCTTAGGGTTGAGGGAGCCAACCTTGTGGCAAACTGTTCTTGCAGAAACTCCAGTACTGAACTAACTGGGCAGTTAACTGGGTCTAATTGGTGGTGCTCTCAAAACGCAGTGAACAGGTGCCATTTAGCGGCATATGAGCTCCTCATAGAGGGAGCTCTGGAATGGAGGATGGTCTCCACTATCTCAGTAGAGAGACCTTCTGCTAGAAACTGTGCCCCCTCAGTGGCCACAGCCAAAACCTCCATAACTCTGGGCAGAGATGATCCAGGGATCCCCCTGCCTGACAGATGAGATGCCTCATGGGAGGAAAGCCTATACAGAGGGCCAGATCAGAGACCCCACTGGTGGTTGATGTACGAGACCACCAAAGTGTTGTCTGTATGGATCAGCACATGGCAATCCCTTAGGTTTAGGAAGAAGTGTTTCAAAGCCCGAAAAAAAAACAGCTCGTTCCAATGACCTTGGGCGGAGAGGCCACTCATGACGTTCCCCACCCCGTAAAGGAAAGTGTCCATTGTTACTGGAACTGCTCATAGTTAGTGACTGACCTTCTCTTACTCTCCTGACTGTTGTGAGAATAGCTTCGATCCGAGCGGGACACAGTTGTGCCCGCATTATGATCGAGTCCCACACTATGCCCAAAAAGGTGGTTCTCTGTACTGGAGAAAGCACACTCCTCCCAGCTTTTAGTCTTAACCCCAGACTGCTCTGATCGAGCTAATATCAACCAATCTTCAATATAGTTCAAAATGCGGATGCCCTAAAGCCTTAGCGGGGCTAGAGCCGCATTCATGTCCTTTGTGAAGGTGTGGGGTGTGGGTGCTAGGCTGAACGAAAGGACCTGGTATTGGTAAGCTTCGCCCCGAAAGCAAACCTTAGGAACCTCCTGTGAGCGGGAAGGATGTTTATGTGGAAGTATGCATCCTTTAGATCTACTGTGACAAACCAGTCCTTGGAATTGATCTGAGACACGACCTCTTTGAGATTAAGCATCCTCACGAGCGCAGATCTAGGATCGGACGCAACCCCATCCTTCTTCAGAAAAACTAAATACTGACTGTAAAAGCCAGACTCTCTGACTAAAAGAGGAACCACCTTGATGGCCTCTTTCCTTAGGAGAGCGCACACCTTCTGTTCCAGGACCAGAGCCTGCTCTGGTCCCACCAGGGTGGGACACATCCCGTTGAACTGGGGGGAGAGAAACCAAATTGAATCGAGTAGCTCTCTATTGTGTGCAGAACCCACCGGGACACGTCTGGCCAAGCTGCCAGGAAGTCTCTTAGGGGACCTAGTCTCTTTTGAGGCTGGTCTCTGGCCCTTCCAGAGCGGCTGGAGCAATTTAATGCAGCCTATCCGCTACGAGGCTGGGCGAAGGTGAAGGGAAACACCTGCTGGAGGGGGCTGTGCCCTGAAGCACATCTTTTGGCAGGGCTAGCAGCCTGGCCTCCTGGTGGTGCTGAGGAGGGACAGCACCATGCAATGAGTTGTACACCGCCCTCCTCGGTATAAGGCGCCCTGATTGTCAGGGCCTATGCACCACGGCCCGTTTGTTACAGGAGAGGACAACCCTCAGGTCAGCCAGCTCCTTTGGTTGGGGCCTAAAGCGTCACCAGGGGCCCTTGGGCCCTTCTGGCAGGGTCTGGGTGGCAAAGCTCTGTTTTTGGACTTCACAATGCCGGGCTGGGGCTGCTCGGCAGGCGCGGAGAGCGGAGGGGAAGGGACCACTGTATCTCCTGTAATTTGTCGACGAGCGCACCTACAGCATTGCTAAACAGGCCAGGAGGAGCCACCATGGCATTCATCAGGAAAGCCCTGTCCCTGTCAGGAATCTCCTGAAAGATGCCTTTCTGTGGCTACTAAGGCTGACATGGACTGACCAACGGCCCGTGCCATTTCCTTGGTGGCCCTAAGGGTTAGGTCGGCAGCGCAACGTAACTCCTTAATATCACCATCTCCCGCAGCAGGTCAGCCTGGTATGCCAGGGGAGAGATAGCTACTTAGCGTCTCTTCTACCCTTGGCATCACCTCATAGCCGCATTCCTTGAACCCGACAACGTTTGTTTACAGCGAGGTTCATTGGGAACATGTCCGGGCCGCATATAGGGTCTTCCAGGACCTAAACATTGCAGTGTGCAAGTTGGGGAAGAAGGGTAGGCCCTCCTCTCCTATTCTCGAAGAGCGCAATCCGGGGGGGGAGCATGCGCATAGCCAATGCTACAATGCGAACAATCGACTCCCTTGAGAGCCAACTGAGCATGCTCCACTCCCAAGCAAACAACACATCGGTGTCTCTCCCCGTAAAAAAATGGGGGCAAGCAGGGACACAGATACAGAAATATTGCTTTCTCTTAGCCATGTCTGCACAGATTCACACACAAAACACTTATCTAAACAAATAGAACCATTTTGTAGCTTCCTGGTCGCGAAGTTGCCCGGTCGGTGACGTCACACATTGCTGTTGGCCAGATTTCACATGTGATTCAGAGTGTGAGCAAACACGCAAGCGTTCCCAAAGAGTTGTGACGCAGCTCGAGTTTCCGAAAGGGGAACCATGATTGGCAATTGTCACTGGGATGGACAGGGAAGAATTTTTAGTTGAACTAAAATCATTTTGTGAACCTATTACCAGAATGGAATCAGAGTCTTATAAAATTATTGATCATGTTACTAATTTTGTTTGTTTTTTACAGACATGTTTTGTGTCACAGTATCCTGATTTTTTACTAACTTAAACTTTCTTTCGGCTTCTCCCTTTATCGGTCACCACAGTCGGATCATCCTCATGTTTGATTTGGCACATGTTTTTACACTGGATGCCTTTACTAATGCAACCCTCCCCATTTATCCGGGCTTGGGACCGGCACTAAAAGGTGGCTGGGGTTGGTTCCCTGACAGGGGATCAAATCTGGGCCGCAGCAGTGAGAGCGCTGCATCCTAACCACTAGACCACCAGGGGACATAGATCCTGATTTTTCAATAGTGGCACAATAAAAGTGTTGTTGGGAATGTACTGACCGATACATATTTAGACTTCCAAATAAGCAAAAAAATCAAGTATAACAAATACAATTTAATTTTGTTTTTAAAATATTACATACTGTTATTTCCAAATGTAACAATTCTAAGAATCAACTAACTATGCATTAGGCCACTGACTGACCGCTAAAGACCTCCAAGACCTTTATCTGCCTAGTTCTAAGATGCTTAAGTGAACTGCCCCATGAACAGTGAAGTTAATCCTAGACAATCCTGGGAGCAAGCTGTAAGTAAAACATAAAACAAAAATATATCAGTAAAAAATAAAACAGTTTACAATATATCGTTTACAAAATCTGAAAAAGTACAAACAATACTAGTAAGTGTTAACCATCACTGTCTACCATTGCTACCATTTAATCATATTTAATTAAATGATATAATAATAGTTAAGGTGTGGACAAAGATCTACAGGTGTATGCAACGTTTATACATTACACCAAGTGCTATTTAAATATATTATTTATTTTACATGTTAGATTAGATTAGATTAGATTCAACTTTATTGGCATTACACATGTACAAGTACAATGCAACGAAATGCAGTTTGGGTCTAACCAGAGTGCAATAACAGCAAGTGCAGGATATATAGATTTAACATGAATTTACATAGTTAAATAAAATAAAGACTATAAACAGTAATTTAAAGATGAATATGTACTATAAATGTTGTATACAGATGAATATATGTTATATATGTAAAACACAATATACAGAGTAGTGTGTATATATATATGTACTATAAATATAAATATAATTACAGATGAATATATATGTACTATGAACAATAATATACAGATGAATATATATATATATATATATATATATATATATATATATATATATATATATATATATATATATGTATTATGAACATGCTATACAGATGCCTATTACTATACACAGAGATTTACAGAAGAATGTGAGCGGTGAACATAATAATATTGCTATAGCTATAAACAGAGAACAGGTATATGTACAGCGGTGATAGTTTATGGTGAGCAGCAATAAAAAAAAGAGCAGTGTGCAAATGAGCAAGGTTTGTGTAAACAGTCCATGCAACAACAAAGTGTGAGGTGAGAAATGATCAGTGTCTTGGTGAGCATAAGTTTTTGTTCAGAGTCCATTAGCAAAGAGTGTGAGGTGTGGGGGGAATGTAGTAGTGTATCAGTGAGTGTCAGAGTTCACTAAAGAGACAGCTCTAGGAAAAAAGCTGTTCTTTAGTCTGCTGGTCCTGGTCCGGAGGCACCTGAAACGCCTGCCAGAGGGCAGAAGAGTGAACAGTCTGTGGGCGGGATGAGAGGAGTCCTTAAGAATGCTGCGAGCTCGACGCAGACAGCGTTTCTTTGGATGTCCTCCATGGCTGGGAGTGGAGTCCCTGTGATGCGCTGGGCAGTTTTCACCACCCGCTGCAGTGCCTTACGCTCTGCAGCAGAGCAGCTCCCATACCAGACTGTGACACAGCTGGTCAGGATGCTCTCTACTGCAGCGGTAGAAGTTCACCAGGATATCCGAGGAGAGCTGATTTTTTAAGTGTCCTCAGGAAAAGAGGCTGGTGAGCCTTCTTGACCAGGCTGGAGGTGTTGATGTTCCAAGACAGGTCTGCCGAGATGTGGATCCCCAGGAACTTGAAACTGGAGACACGCTCAACAGCCATCCCGTTGATGTGGGTGGTGTCATGTGTGCCTCTTGCCTCCTTCCTGAAGTCCACAATAAGCTCCTTTGTCTTGGAGGTGTTAAGGAGCAGGTTGTTGTTGTTGCACCATGTGGCTAGGTGCTGGATCTCCTCCCTGTAGGCAGTCTCATCATTGTTGGTGATGAGACCAATCACGGTAGTGTCATCTGCAAACTTGATGATGGAGTTAGATCCATTCACAGGCCTGCAGTCGGAGGTGAAGAGGGAGTAGAGGAAGGGCTCAGCACACAGCCCTGTGGTACACCAGTGTTGAGTGTGATGGTGTTGGAGCAAATGGAGCCAGATCGAACCTGCTGGGGTCTTTTGGTCAGAAAGTCCATGAC
The DNA here is from genome assembly GCF_014805685.1 of Silurus meridionalis. Classification (NCBI taxonomy): domain Eukaryota; kingdom Metazoa; phylum Chordata; class Actinopteri; order Siluriformes; family Siluridae; genus Silurus; species Silurus meridionalis. The sequence continues at coordinate 11,046,220 of NC_060884.1, read as the reverse complement.
CTAGTTGCAGGTGGAGGTGTTAATGCCCAGATCTAGGAGTTTGCATATTAACTTGGATGGAATGATGGTATTGAATGCTGAGCTGAAGTCAACAAACAGCATACGTGCATAGGTGTTCTTATTGTCCAAGTGTGTGAGCACAGAGTGCAATGCCATGGAAACTGCATCTTCTGTGCTTCTATTGCTTCGGTAGGCAAACTGGTGGGAGTCAAATGTGGTTGGCAGAGAGTCCTTCAGGTGTGCCAGGACGGTAGTCGTTCAGGCACGTTGGGTTAGAGTGTTTAGGCACTGGCACAATGGAGGTACATTTAAAGCAAGTGGGAACAGCTGCTTGGGCAAGAGACAGGTTGAAAATGTCAGTAAAGACCCCAGCGAGCTGCTCAGCACATGCCCTAAGTACGCGACCAGGGATGTTGACTGGTCCAGCGGCTTTGTGAGCGCTGATCCGGCTCAGTGCATTGCAGACATCTGTGGAGGAGATGTTGATTGGAGAGTGATCAGCCGAGAGTTTGAGCTTTGTGGCAGTTTCTTTGTTGTCTCTCTCAAAGCGAGCATAAAAGTCATTAAGCTCATTCAGAAAGAGGACATCAGTGGAAGCGGGGGTGGAGTGGGAGGATTTGTAATCACTGATGGCCTGGATGCCTTGCCACATGCGTCGAGGGTCAGAGTTAGAAAAATGCTCCTCTATCTTCAGCTTGTAGCAGTGCTTGGCCTCTTTGATGCCCCTCTTCAGGTTAGCTCTGGATGTGCTGTAGGCCTGAGCGTCACCTGACCTGAAGGCAGTAGTGCGTGCCTTCAGCAGGAGGCGCACCTCCTTGTTCATCCATGGCTTCTGATTAGGGTATGTAATGATCTGTTTCTGGGTAGTAACACTGTTTGTGGTGGAACTGATGTAATCCAGAACAGAGGAGGTATAGCAGTCAATGTCTGTGTGAGAGTCACTGGTGGCCTGAGAAGCAAATGTACTCCAGTCTGTGTGTAGAAACCTTTCCTGAAGTGTGAAATCTGCGTCTGCGGGCCACACCTTGATGGTTCTCACTGATGGCTTTACCCGGTTGATGAGGGGTGCATATTTAGGGGTGAGAAACAAAGAAAGGTGATCTGACTGTCCCAGGTGGGGAAGGGGGGTTGCAACGTAAGCTCCAGCCATGTTTGTGTATACATGGTCTAAAGTCTTGTTCCTCTGGTGTGACATGAAACATGCTGATGAAATTTTGGAAGAACTGCCTTTAAGTTTGAGTGATTAAAATCTCCCGCAACAATAAACGCAGCTTCCGGGTGAACAGTCTGTTGTTTACTGATGGCGCATAAAGTTCTTTCATAGCGAGCTTAGCATCAGCATCAGGGGGAATGTAAGCAGCAGTAATAATGGTGGAAGTGAACTCCCGCGGTAGATAAAACGGTCTACATTTAACCATGAGAAACTCCAGGTTAGCTGAACAATGACTCTCGACAATAACAGAGTTCGTGCACCAAGCTTTGTTGACATAAATGCACAGTCCACCGCCTCTGGTCTTACCGGAGCCATCTAATGTCCTATCCGCCCGGAGTGTGTGTCGTCCGCTAGCTCAATAGCGTTGTCCGGGATGCCGCTGTGTAGCCATGTTTCCGTGAAAATCATGACATTACAGTTCCGAAGTTTCATGCTGTGTGTGATGCTGAGTCGAATCTCCTCCATTTTGTTCACCAGCGACCGAACATTGGCGAGGAAGATGCTGGGTAAAGAGAGCCGGTGTGGTGTTAGCTTTAGCTTAGCTTTCACTCCACCACGCTTCCCCCGCCTTTGTTTACGATCTCGACGCCGCCTGCGAGCACTTCCGCCCGGCCGTGTAGAGTGAGCTGCCTCGGGTGCTCTGGTGATCTCAGGAAGGAGATGAAGGTTGTCCATAAAACTGTCAGGAAGTCGTAAACCAATATCCAAAAGCTCACGTCGGGTGTACGATGTATAGGCACAGCTGTTCTGCACGAACAGACCCGATATGAGCAACAGAAATACCGCAAAATTGCAGATTCTGGAGAGACCCTGAGCCTCGCGATGTGCTCGCGCTGCCATCTTGGGTTCACTCATGTTACATGTTACATGAAAGTCATGTTACATGAAAGTCACATGTTACATGTGAATTTCTTCAAATTCATGAAGGGTGACATAATTCTGTAGCGTGACATACTTACACAGAATCTATTTTATTTGTCAAACTCATTTTTCCATGCTCTTAGAAATTAATGTGCAGTTAAAAACCATTTATAGTTCAAATGTTGATCAATTATTTATTTGTCAAATGCATTTCTGAAGTACCTGGAAGTTAATTAACACCTAGTTCCAAGATTTCTGTATTAACTACAAGAAATGAACATCTTTACACAATAGTGTCTGATAGTTGGCTTTTTTTCTGTGCTGTAATGTAATTTAGATTCCTGACACATAAAATATAGACCTCTCTCAGTCATTTTCTCTGGCTGTTTCTTTCTAAGATAATGAAATTGAGCTTGCCACAATCTTTCTATTTCTGTTATTGGTTGGTATTCAGGACACTTAATTATTAAGGTATAACCAATGCTGGTTTTAATATATATATATATATATATATATATATATATATATATATATATATATATATATATATATATATATATATGTGTGTGTGTGTGTGTGTGTGTGTGTGTGTGTGTGTGTGTGTGTAATTTAAAGTGGACAAGCAATCTGTTGAGCTAAATATCACATATGCAGAAACATGCAGGAGTCATCAGAGTAGGGCAAAACAACAGAGGACAATAAACCACAGCAGGCTTTCCCATTATAAATGTTCATGCAGTGCTGGAGTCAGTGATGCAGCTACTCCTAACTGTGTGTATGCTTGGTGGCGTTTGAGAAGGGTAGAAATAGGACTAGGGGTGGAGGTAACAAGAAGACCCTTGGCAGAGGGTAACCTGTCTTACAATATAGAAGCTGGGCCAATCACTTAGTGTGTAAGAGTGTTGTTGAACTTTGTTACGGTGAGTTAAAAACATTTGCTTAAAAGCATAATTCGATTTTGGTGTAATTTTTAACTGAATTTGACAGACAAAATAACAGGCAATCAAACTGCGGAACGCTTTGGGAACGAGGCTGCATTGTCCATGCTTTGAATAATGTGTGTAATCAGTCAAAATTGGAGGCAGGCTGTCACCGGCAGGGTGACATCATGACCAGGAAGTATAAAACACACATGGAGTGAAGCCAGTGCCCGCTTCTGCTTGTTGATGAAGCGCTCTGTGTAAATTTAATGATGTTTTGTCTGTCTGTCAAAAAATGGAGGCATAGAAGCAAACCAAGCAAACAATTTTCGGCCGTGTGTCTCTCCCTGCACACGGAGGTTGGGGGGGTTGCACACAGCCTTTGTGTGGCTTGTTTGGGAGCGGAGCAGGTCAGGCCTCTGGATGTCTGCACACCATGGGGGTGTTATACGATTCAGTTCGGGTCTCGTCCGACCCGGTTCAACGGGGCTCTGTCCAACTCTGGTGGGAAGCAAGCAGGCTTTGGTCATGGAACAGGAAGTAGTCACTCTTCTGAGGAAGGAGGCCATTGAAGTGGACCCTCCATCAGAGAGTCTGGGTTCTACAGCCGGTACTTCAAAGTCTCCAAAAAGGATGGTGGGTTGCGTCCAATCGTAGATCTACGTCAGCTGAACCGCTGTTTGATGAGGCTCCGGTTCAAAATGCTGATCATCAAGCAGGTTGTGTGTTAGATCAGGAGGAAGTCAGAACAATTGTTCATCTGCTACGGCCCTCCGAGAAGAGGCCTTCCGGCTCATAAGCAGACCCTCAGCAAATGGATTATTGATGCTATTGCATCCTCTCACGGGTCCTCTGGTCTTCCCGCTCCATTCAGGGTCAGAGCGCATTCGACCCAGAGTGTGGCAACCTCCAAGGCTTGGTCCTACAAATTTTGTAATTTGTAATTAATGCTTTTTCTCACCTGTTTGGTGTCAGACAGTCGAGGTGCCAACTGAGATGTAGACTATATTCTGTTAGGCAGTGCAGCCTGTGCAACACATTTACAGCTAAAGGGAAATAGATTTAAAACTTAAATAATTAGCTAAATATAAATAACCTAAAGTTATACTATAAAACAAACATATATGTATAGCTATATGTTATATATACTTACAATATTTTTAGTATAATTTTTTTTCTTATGCTTCTGCACAATAATACCTTGCAATAATATTGTTACCTAAGGCATGGGATTTAGAATGGTTTTTCCCATGTTTATTTGTTAATTCATTATTTGTTTGTTTGTATATTAAATTATTTTTTTTACACCCACTCCCCAAAAACATGGGTGACTGAAGGTTACTTGAATGAGTACTGAAATTACATAATATGTGAGTGTGTGAATGTAAAGCACATGCATGGAGCTCCTTGATGGACTGGTGTCCGATTCAGACAGGCATCATATCCACCGTAGCTTTTGAACAAATGTGTGTGTGTGTGTGTGTGTGTGTGTGTGTGTGTATATATATATATATATATATATATATATATATATATATATATATATATATATATATATATATACACACACACACACACACATACAGTGAGGAATTTGAACATCCTGCTATTTTGCAAGTTCTCCCACTTAGAAATCATGGAGGGGTCTGAAATTGTCATTGTAGTATCCCAATGTATGATTTTTTAACTATTTATTTGTATGATACAGCTGCAAATAAGTATTTGAACACCTGAGAACGTCAATGTGAATATTTGGTACAGTAGCCTTTGTTTGCAATTACAGAGGTCAAACGTTTCCTGTAGTTTTTCACCAGGTTTGCACACACTGCAGGAGGGACTTTGGCCCACTCCTCCACACAGATCTTCTCTAGATCAGTCAGGTTTCTGACCTGTCACTGAGAAACATGGAGTTTGAGCTCCCTCCAAAGATTCTCTATTGGGTTTAGGTCTGGAGATTGGCTAGGCCACGCCAGAACCTTGATATGCTTCTTACAGAGCCACTCCTTGGTTATCCAGGCTGTGTGCTTCGAGTCATTGTCATGTTGGAAGACCCAGCCTCGACCCATCTTCAATGTTATAACTGAGGGAAGGATTCTTCTTCCTCCAAACACGTTTAGTGGAATTATGACCCAAAAGTTCAATTTTGGTCTCATCTGACCACATGACTTTCTCCCTCCTCTGGATCATCTAAATGGTCATTGGCAAACTTTAGACGTCCCTGGACATGTGCTGGTTTAAGCAGAGGAACCTTCCGTGCCATGCATGATTTCAAACCATGACGTCTTAGTGTATTACCAACAGTAACCTTGGAAACGGTGGTCCCAGCTCTTTTCAGGTCATTGACCAGCTGTAGTTCTGGGCCGTGTAGTTCTGGGCTGATTTCTCACCTTCCGTAGGATCATTGAGACCCCACGAGGTGAGATCTTGCATGGAGCCCCAGTCCGAGGGAGATTGACAGTCATGTTTAGCTTCCTCCATTTTCTAATGATTGCTCCAACAGTGGACCTTTTTTCACCAAGCTGCTTGGCAACTTCCCCGTAGCCCTTTCCAGCCTTGTGGAGGTGTACAATTTTGTCTCTAGTGTCTTTGGACAGCTCTTTGGTCTTGGCCATGTTAGTAGTTGGATTCTTACTGATTGTATGGGGTGGACAGGTGTCTTTATGCAGCGAAGGACCTCAAACAGGTGCATCTAATTTAGGGTAATAAATGTAGTGGAGGTGGACATTTTAAAGGCAGACTAACAGGTCTTTGAGGGTCAAACTTCTAGCTGATAGACAGGTTTCAAAATACTTATTTGCAGTTGTATCATACAAATAAATTGTTTAAAAATCATATATTGTGATTTCTGGATTTTTTTTTTTAGATTATGTCTCTCACAGTGTACATGCACCTACGATGACAATTTCAGACCCCTCCATGATTTCTAAGTGGAAGAACTTGCAAAATAGCAGGGTGTTCAAATACTTATTTTCCTCACTGTGTGTATATATATATATATATATATATATATATATATATATATATATATATATATATATATATATATACTTAATACTTATATAATTACATTTCTTGGTAGTATGCACTAAATAAATCAAATCAAAATCTAATATAAATGCACAATAATTGGTGTGAAAGAAAAATATTCCTGTTTATATATGTTTAAAAAAAGAGGGACTGGTGCATATTTCACACTGAGAATGAGAATCCTGTCAAAAGAAAAAAATATATTAAAATAGATTTAATTCAATTGAGACAGTGTACATATTTTGGCTTAAAACATGCTCCTATCATGCCAATGCAAGAATAAATTGGCAAAAAAAAAAGACTGCAAAAACTTTGGTTTGAGAATCAAGGGTGTGAATTGCAGGGAAATTGAATAGCCTGACCTCCATAATTAAGTCTCTGTCTCCAAAAAAATAAACACAAAAGAAAAAAATATAAAATACAATGTTTACTACTACAGTGTTTCATTGCTTTTATATGAAGGCCCTAGGCAGGTGTTACGCTGGGGCAAACATAGGTGGAACCCGTGAATGTATGGAAGAGTGAATGAGAGAATACTGGTAAAAGTCAATATAGTTCAGAGAAACCCATAGCCGATGATAGGGAAAGAATATCCATGGTAGCCCGAGGACAGGCGAGGTCTACAAAGTCTGAATGATTTCTTTAGCATAACCTGTTTAGAACTGACAAAGGGCATGAGGGAGTGAGAGCCTTAAGTAGGCCCACTAGTAATGAGCGTCAGGTGTCAGTAGTTACTATGATGGAGACTGGCTCCGTGCGGAAGAGGTGTGCAGGAAAGGTGAAGTGGGTGGTTCCCTGACATCACCCCCGGGGTGGCTCTTGACGCCCGAGGCCGGCACCTGGGCCTACCCCGAGCCCAGGGCACCGGGTGCAGCAGATAAGCGGCATGGAACTCCTCCAGGACAGTCGGGTACAGCACGTCCTGCCGGGACACCCATGAGTGCTCCTCCGGACCGTAGCCCTCCCAGTCGACCAGGTATCCCAACTGGCCGCCTCAACTGCGAGAGTCCAGGATCTCCCGCATTGAGTAAACTGATGGTTGGTCCAGCACTTCAGGTGGAGGGAGGTCCCCAGCATCATCTTGGAGATGAGAAATGGACGGAACAAACGGTTTCAAGAGAGACACATAAAATGTGGGGTGAGCTTCCGACACGGCAGCCGCAGGTCCCTTGTGGACAAACACACCTGGTCTGCCGGGTGGAAGGATGGTGCTTCCAACTGCCGAGTGTCCGCGTGCCTCTGTGTGTTACGGAGGGCCCGTCGTAACTGGGTATGTGCAGACTCCCATACACCCGCACACTCTCCTTGAACCAGTAGTCCACGGGCTGGCACAGGGGATGGCTCATCAGACCACAGGAACAAGGGCGGCTGAAACCCTAGCACGCACTGAAAGGGGGTGAGGCCGGTCGTGTCTTGATGTAGGGAGTTCTGTGCATACTCCACCCATGGTGGAAACCAACTCCACTCTGTCTGGTCCTGATGGCAGTAGGTCCTTAGATACCAACTTCTTCCTTCTGAATCTTCTGTTCAGTCTGGCCATTAGATTGTGGATGGTAACCGGAAGATTGGTTGACGACACACCCAGGAGTCGGAAGAATGCTCCCCAGACACGAGACCTGAACTGGGGCCCGCGATCTGACACAATCTCCTCTGGGAGGCTGTGAAAAAGGGCTTTAACCGCCTCTAGGGCTGTCTCCACACTTCCAATGCTGATTTTATGGCAAACAGTTTGCGGTTCCCTATGTCATAGTTCTGTTTAGCTGGTGATAGCTTCCGGGAGAAGAATGCACATGGGTGGATCTGAGACGGGTCCCCGGACTGTTGGGACAGGGTCCCACGCCAGTAGAGGAAGCGTCCACCTCCACAATAAACGGTCGTTGAGGATCTGGATGGCATAAGAGGGGAGCGGTACATAACTTCCTCCAGAGCTCATGGAAGGCCGCTTCTGCCTCAGGGGTTCACTGCAGAGTCTTTGCCTTCTCTTTGGAACAAAAAAAAAGAGAGTGGAGCCGTGCTAAGGCTAAAACCCCGGATGAACCGGCGATAGAAGTTCACAAAGCCCAGAAAGCTTTGGAGCTTCATTATGGATGTCGGAGGCGGCCAGTCCCGAACCGTCCTTACCTTTCTCTCATACATTTGGATCCCAGCCGCGTTGATGACATACCCCAGGAATTGAATCTCTGACCTGTGGAACTCGCACTTGGGGAGGTTGAGGTAGAGGCTGTGCTGGCATAGCAGCTGCAGTACGCTAGTCACGTGGTCTTTGTGTTCCTGGGGCGTCCGGGAGAAGTAAGAATATCGTTAATGTAGACAATGATGAACCTCTGGAGGAAGGGCCGGAACGCCTCATTCATAAACCCTTGGAAGACCGCCGGAGAGATTAAGAGGCCGTACGGCATGACCTGATATTTATAATGCCCAGGTGGGGTGATAAAGGCGGTCTTTCACTCGTCCCCCTCCCGGATCCACACGAGTTTATATGTGCTCCTTAAGTCCAACTTTGTGAAGATCCGGGCCTCACGTAAGTTCTCCAGGGGGGGCGGGACCAGAGAAAGAGGGTACGGAGGTGGTGCGATCTGAGCATTCAAGTTCCTATAGTCAATGCAAGGCCAAAGACCGCCGTCCTTCTTCTCCACGAAGAAAAAGCTGGAGGCGGCGGGTGAAGAGGACAGAACGATGAACCCCTAAAGGAGGGCCTGTTGGAAATACTCCTTCATGGCCTTGCATGGAAGGAAGTGAAAAAGGGGTACACCCGGCCCTTGGGTAGTTTGGCTACAGGTAATAGCTCGATTGCACAGTCCCATGTGAGGGTGGGAGACGAGTTGTGGCTTGTTCACTGAACACATCCACAAAGGGGCGATACTCCACCGGGATCTCCACCTTGGTTGGTTCTGGAGCTCCCTCGACGCGTGTAGTGGCCACAGTCACGGCCTCTGAGATACGTGAAGGAAGGTGAGTAAGCACTGTGCACCATGGACTCCATTTCAGGATATCACAGGGGTCCCAAAAACACCTGGGAGCCTGTTTATTGAGCCAGGGCCACCCCAGAATGATGCTGACCATCCAGAAACATGAATTTAATCTCCTCTTGGTGAAATAACCTCACTTGTAGCGTGATGGTGGGAGCGTAGTATTTAACCCAGCCCCCCCTCAGTGGGCATCCTAGGATGGTTTGGATGGATAGTTCTCAGGCTTCTCTCTCCCGGCAAAGTTGAAGCTGGTCAAGGGATGTCTGGGAGATGAAGTTCCTCGCGGAGCCGGGGAATGAGAGTAACAGCCAGTTTTGACAGTCGTGAAATGTCGGTGGGAAACTCAATGGAACTCACCGAACTCACCACAACGCAACACAAAGGCACTTCCAAAACTGTGGCAAAAAAGATGCAAAACATAATTCATGTATTTACAAATTGTATTCCCATCTCTGTTCCAACAGTTTTGGAAGTGTCTAAAATGACTACCCATACGTACAAGTCATTGGTGTTTGGTTTTTGGCTCAAGGTCTGCATTTAACGTCCACCAGAGGTGTTCAGCTGGAATTAGGATTAGCTTTATGCAGACCAGTCAAGTTCTTACTGAGTCAATCATTTCCTTTTGAACCTTGCCTTATACACAGAGGCATTTTCATGTTAGAATAGAAAGGGGGTGTCCCAATATCTTTGGCAATATAGTGTAACACTTTTAATTTGTGCTGTCAAACTCATTACTGAAAAGTATTCAAATAGGATTATTCAATAAATAATTTTTTGCCAACACTTTGCCTCCTCCATTCTACTCTTTCCCCTGCTGTTTGGCTTATAGAACAGTTGGCATATTAGTTTCGGACACCAGACAAAACTGTTTTCTCTTTACAGGATCTGGATCATACCTCAGGTATGAGAAAATACAAAGGTAGACCTTTGAGAGCTGTGGCTTTTGTTTGAGTTGCACATCAGAAGCCTGAAAGACACAAAAAAAGTTAAAACCTTCAGATTTATGCTTCCAGGATATGTGGCAACTAAAAGTTGAAAGGACATTGGTTGTCAGCTTACAGTCTTTAAAAGGACAATTGACTGTGTCATGCCTCCTCAAATTATTTCTGAAATGGTTTAAAAACTGTGATGGCTGACAAAAATCTTTGAAATCACATAACTCGCATGAAAAATTAAATTTGCCAGTAAATGCAGCAGTGTGTTTGTGTGATCTTGTTAAATGTGTTTTTAACGCACCTAAAGTTTTAAAAGTGCACATGCAGTCAGTATACAAGCAAGGATGCTGTCAGGATCACCCTCGATTGTGCCGAAGCCTGTAGTGTTTTAAGAGGACCTCTGTGCTACTGTGGGCAAATCTGCAAAGCTTACACTGCATTCAGACCTATGAAAAGAAAAACAAAAACAGTTTGACATGTGCAGAGTTACATTCCATCTAAATTGACATTAATTGTTGAAACACAACATTAATATTACATACAAAAAATGAGAAAATTTCAATGAATCACAAAGCAAAACAATAATGACAAATTACATTTAACTAGTTAAATGGTGCTAAGAAGAGCTATGCTAAAAAAAACTAAGCTCCTGAAATACTAGACATTTGCTGATAATTGAACATGATGATAGATTTTTTGTGTTTTAGACCAGATGTTATGAAAAGCATGTTATTTTGTATCTTTAAGATCAGAAATAACGACAGGGTTAACAAGGCTAAGAATACCCTATAACTTACTTAAATGTAAAATGCTGTTTTCCCCCACTTTTTAATAATACTAACAACTGTCCTTGTTGACTGAGTAACGGCATTCACTCAGATAGATTTTTTTCAAAAAGTAGTGCTCTGTGGCGTAGCTGGATGATCAATAATCACGTGTTTTGCATTAACATTAGCCAAAACTGATTTACAGAAAGCAAAATGCGGACGGTAAAATGGAACTGACCAGCTGGCAGAGGATTCTGCCTGGTCTTAAAGCCTTTCTCTAACGCAAATCAATCAAAGATTTATCCAAAAAGAAAGATTCATTCTCAATTTAGCATTTGTAATTAGCATTAGGCGTATGACTGTGTATCATATGCCTTTCGTATGCTTCTTTATTGACTTAAATACTAGAGATTCTATTAACTCAATCCACAACACACAATCCATTTAAATACAGTTTATTGTAATAACTATAACTTACACAATAAAATTGTGTATTTTGATACACATTTCAATCAAATTTTACAAAGTGAACTGAACACGACCTTCAAATGAAGCATGTTAGCTGTCTGAGCTCATTGCAAAATATTACATTCCTTAAAATAGTCTTCCCAAAACATGTTACATTTTACGTTAAACATTTGTATAATGTATTCAGGTTATTTCTTTATATATTATATATTTATTTTATTGTACGATAATAAAACTAAAGGAAAGTTTACCTGAACCAGAGAACATCCAGCCCTTTCTAAAATGCAGTTGATGAGGGGAAACCCTGTGCAAAATGCTACGGAAACAGACTGCGCATGCACAATTACACGAAGTGAAACGCTGAAATTATGAAATCAAAATATTTTATAAGTTTTCCCAACTTAATTGTTTATTTTCATTGGACAAAATAGTAGTTAACATGCAGGTAAATCTTTTTTTATGAAAAATGTGTCCACTTAACTTATAATTTTAAACTGAGTTTTTTTTTTAATATATGTTTTTTTGTCATGTGCTGCAGCATTAATGCTAATAAATGGATTTTAGAACGCTTAAGGATTGGAATCTTTAACTATTAACCACGAAAATGTTTATAAAATAGTGTCAGTGATCATACAAAAAATAGAAAAAATGGGTACATTTGTACGACAAAATATGTTGCAGATGGTTAGTATTCACAATACAGATTACATTTTTTTAAAGATATTTTTTCCTTAACTGACATTCTATTATTATTAAACCATAAAATGTTTTCTGTACTCGATTTGTGACAGTCTTGCAATTTACATAAATCTAAAAGCAAGAGTTCTCTACTTTTCCCCCTCTGCCATTGTCAGTATAAGTAATTCATTTTTGCCTTTACAGGTATTCATTATTTTTTCAGATTCATTATCTTAGACTCATTGAAGCATTGGTCTTGTTCTTGTTTAAAGCTGCATGAGAATTTTTCATAGCCTGCTTTGTGGGGGGGCACTTGTGTTACGTCGGAATTCGTTTCAAATCTGATAAATCTCTGTCATTCATGAACTTGGAAACTGTGCGCGAAACGGCGATGTGCGATGTGTGTTTCCGAGGGCACGGGAGGAGGAGTTTCGGTTTGCCGCTTGTTCAGTCTTTTAGAAAGACCACGGCTACTGTTCGGACATCAGATTTTTCCTTTCCGGAGCATCACTGGCGCAGTCCGATCGCGGACCATCTTTTCAAAGGTGAGGGACGCAACTTATCATCCTTAATAGAGACACTCAAGCAGTCGATGAATGCGTCTAAATATAATGGATGCAGCCGTGCTCATGCTGTTGCATCACGAGGCTCAGGGCGCGAGGAAAAGGATTTAATAGTGTACAGTTCGCTCAGCAATGAAAACAAGGCTGCACAGAATTTGACAGGACAGGATCCCAGCTTTCTTTCTTTCTTTCTTTCTTTCTTTCTTTCTTTCTTTCTTTCTTTCTTTCTTTCTTTCTTTCTTTTGAACCAATTTCTGTTGACATGGAGTTAGTCAAAGCAGTACATATTAATTTATTTAAATTAAGTTTGCTGGTGTGTATACAGTAGGTGTATGTTGTGTTTGCTCAGCACAAATTCCAATTTGTTGCATCAAACTGTTTACATCAGTCCAATGAATTGAAATGAACTCAAATTAATTCAACAGTAATCCCTGTGTGTGTTCAGGTATGGTTTAGATTTGGCCTGTGTGCAATTGTTTTTGTGTTTTTCATATCTTCCTTTTAAAGCTGACGGGCAAATCCTCAAGACAAAATGCCCTTTGGAGTTTGCCATTGGATCTATTAATTTACATTTACTGTTATTTAGATTTTTTTTGCATTACTGCATCCAGTCCCCAGATTCAGTAATGCACTTCAGAGAAAAGCAAAAAGTTTCATGTAAGATGAAAAAATTAGTCTTAAAACAATGGGCATCTTATGGTAAACTTTGATGTTTGCTTTTCTCTGAAGTGCACTATGACTATGGTAAATAAAATGTGTGTGTGTGGGGGGACATGTGGTTTTTTTTTGTTTTGTTTTCTTTTGTTTAATCTTAGAGTTGCTACAAAAAACAAGACACAGTGTTGAATACAGTCATGTACCAACAGACTTGTTATAAATGTGATCTTTAGCTCATTCAGCTACATCCCATGCTTGACATGCTTGGTGTCATTTATGACCTGCTAAGGATTCACCTGCATGTATAATATAGAGAATACATATGGCTCTCTGATCAGAGCTGGCTGGATACATTTTTTTTTTCAATTATATCTGCAAGCAGATGTCCATTTACTTTGCCTTGAACTATTCCCCAGGAAATGCTTCAGTAATGCAATTCTACTCTATGCAATTTGAACCTTGGTGGTTTTTAATTTTATTCTATATGCTATATACTGTGCTTTTTCTTACACCTCATATACATGTGTCATTTATGGATAGTCAAATCTGTTTGCTCATTTCATTATTGCACATTATATAGAATGTATTACCAGTGATGACACTTTTTCAAAAGAAAATTCATTTGTTAAAAAGACCAGCAATAAATAAATTTATTGCAACCATTCAGTTTCAGTAGATGCACTAAAATTTTTTGCATGCCTCCGTACACTCTCTAATACACTGCTGCATGTGAGATAGTGTACACAGCCCTCCACAGTGAAGCAGCAGTAAAACTGGAAGGTGAGAGACTTAATCTTCAGTATAGGGTGACATAGATTAGGAAGATAGATGGTACCACTGCTATGGCTCAGCATTGCAAGTACCCTGCTAGTAGATGAGGTGACTTCAATATTGCAGACTGTATACTGTGTGTATAGATAGATAGATAGATAGATAGATAGATAGATAGATAGATAGATAGATAGATAGATAGATAGATAGATAGATAGATAGATAGATAGATAGATAGATAGATAGATAGAATCAATTTTTATCAGAGTTAAACATTGGCTAACAAAATATATGCTATTCAAGAAAATATTTTTAAGTGAAAGTTAAATCGAATGGCCTGACCTACCTAATTAAGACCTTGACTCTAAGAAAATGAAGACAAAACAGGGCATTACACTTCCTCTTGTGTTCTTCTCATAATTTAGCTTTTGGTAGTGGATACAGGTCAGCATGGGTGGCTTGACCAGTCTGCATTTGCACAGCCCCACACATAGCAAGCTGCAAGCTGTAATGCACTGTATGTTGTGACACCTTTTTTTCATGACTAACATTTGCTTGTTTAGTAGCCGGTGTGTCCCCTGTGAGATTGGACCACTGTTCTAATTTGTACTAACCACAGTATTCCAGGAACACTGACAAGACCTTTTGACATTTTGAGAATGTTATGACCCTATCTTCTATCCATCATGATTTAGCCCTAGTTAAAGCTGCTAAAAACCTGAAAGTTGCCCAATTTCCTGTTTCTAATGCATCAACATTGAATACTGCTATTCAGCTGCTGCCTATGATCAACAAAGTCTATATGTTTAAAAATCAGGACAGTTAACATTTTGATTTAAATATTGTCACAGAACCAAAATGTCTAGACTAATGTGCTTGGCCGATACCAAATCATACCAATAATGAAACAAACAACCCAACTATACCACCTAGTATGTATGCAAGTAAATGGTTTAAATACAACTTAAATTCTTGATGTTTCTTCTTCCATGATCAATATGTCTTTTGCAAACCTTTATATCAATATACACTGTACATAGTAAAATATAGTGCATCATTTTAAGAATAATTTGATTAGTCCTGAAGCACCTTGGGTAGTCCTGAAGCACTTTTGGTCATATGACCATGCACATGTGCCCTCCCTGCAGGAGCACCAGTGATCTGAGGGAGTGACCTTGCTTTTAAAGTGCTGTTTCCTTGCTGTTATTAGACACACTTTAATTCTGGGACTGACTTCAAATTGCTACCACGCTTCAGTACATCATGAAGAAGCAGCAACATTGTAGTTTCTAGCAGGCTATAACTAACCTTCTTGATCATAAAAAGACTCTTTTGTCTAAGCTATAACAACATACACTACCTTCCTATAGCCTTAGGCAAGGTGATCCATGGAAATGGAAGATGTCATCATTTGATTATATCCAAGCAAATTTTTCTTTTTCTGTAAAGCCACTGGAAGAGAATGAATCTCTGTTTTATTTGTTTTGAATTTGTAAATTGCTTTTCTAAGCATATTTGCTTATCCTTACCATTCAGTCTTTCAGTCCACTTTAATGCTTCTTGGCAGCAGGCACAATGCTCATTAATAAATCAAGAAACCTAGCTGTCAAAGCATAGAGCAGGAAAGAAATCACCATGCCCTATACAACTTTAACTGAGTTTCATAATATTACTGTTCTTCCCATTCCAGACCGTGTAAGTTCACAAAGTATAACTTACTTAAACCTGAAGAGTGATTTACTTTGTGTCTGTATCTGTCTATTGTCTGTTTTATTCTCAACCTGAATGAAAACTTGAGATCTTTTAAAATTTTACCAAATTTTGCATTTGTTTCTGTAATGACATTCCAAGAGAGGTTTACTGTTGGTAGTTTGCTAAGTTCAATGTAGCCTCCTCTTTTTTTAATGCAGGATTTAGATTTATGAAGCAAGTGATGAAAGCAAAATTCCCTATTTTTTCCCACAGAAAATATACAGAAAAGTAATAACAAAGTTCTGGTTAAACTAGAAAGTTGGGATATTTCTATAAGCATATTGCGCATTTATTGTTTTCTGGAAGGAAAAAAAAGAATGAAAATTAATGACAGAGAATGCAATAAATGTAATTAATGAGCTTGGGAAATCCCCAGTTCTATAACTGCATTGCAAGGTTTTACCATTTTTTTAGACAATGCAATTAAATGTTTAACTTAGGTCTGTAGCTGGCTAGCATAATGCATGTTAGATAATTATGAATATTCAACATTATTTAAACAGGAAATTGCAACCAGGGCCTGCTGATTAATTACTTTATGATCACACCCCTGCCCTAACATTGGTTAGTAGTTCTTAGTCATGAATAATGATAGCTTTACACATAAACACAGCATATGGCATTGTGACCTCGTAACTCATGTTCAGCATACCCTATGCCACATCAGCATTTTAGCACAATAAAGCCCATATGAATTTTGTAAGCTGCAATCCAAGCACAGGAACAGAGAACAGGAAACAAAAGGTTGCCTAGTTTTCAAACTGAAAATACATTATATTTTAGTAAATGCATCACATTGAATCAGTGCGGAAATATATTGCACAGTGTGAATTAGTATAATGTAGTGCAGTATATTTCAAATTTTATGTAGATTGGGAAATTGTTAAATATTAAAATGTATTATTATCATCACTTAAATTCTAATATTTCTAAATCTTACACATTGAAGTATTGAATGTGTTCTACTAAAAGACAGAATTGCTCATTAAATTCAGTTCATAAACTCAAACCTTCTGGGGATAGAGAAAAAAAAAAGAAATGTACGGGCCTATTTTTATGTCTGGGTTAATTTACCTCACCTTCTTGTAATGCAGTCATCTTCAGCTGCTGTATTAACATTACATTTGGGTGAAATTCTGCTCAGCTTTGTCATAATTTAGAAAATTTAGGGTATGAAATGGGGAGAATGGCTAGTCTCAGATGAGTTACCTTACACCACAATATCTTAAACATACTCTCTTCACAGGGAAACACCAATCATTTCAGAATTTAACAATGTTATCGTTTCAAGTGACACTAGTCAAAATCAATTAGGATGGCATTGAAAAGTATTCACTTTTTAATGCACTATGTACAGATGGAATACATATACAGATATGCTGTACAGTTTTTCAGGGGAAAAGTGCAGTCAAACATCAGAACTGGCATGAGTTCTTATATCGGATAACTTGTAGTTGGGAATTTCAATAAATTGCATGCTGCCTATTTTGTATTGATAGACTTACTTCATGTTCCATAACCACCTTAATTAATAGATTGATTGTAATTAGCAGTTCATAATTGAGGAGTATGTGCAAATTGTGTCTGCCGAGTCAGCTTCCTGACTGAAGCGTCACTAAATAGATTTGTAATGAAGAGTGTGTCAGATGAGCTGTAACCCTCATACTAATCATTCCATCACTGAATCTTCACACTGAAGGGTTTCGTATTGTTTAGTTGTGGCTGAGAATGTCCTCAATTTAAAATCTTTATTTTATATACGCCTAGAATAATACAGTTTACCCACTCTTTGCCTTATATACAGGTGTCCTGTATAAGTCCTTTATAGGTAAATGTATTGATTTGTTCCATTTGTTTATTTAAAATTCATTTTGATTTATAAATTTCCCTTGTTAATATCTCAAAGAACATGATGGCCATCAACAAAGGCATTCTTATAATATCTACAGTGGCTAGAAAAAGTATGTGAACCTTTTGGAATTTCATAGTATTCTGCATAAATTTGTCAAAATGTGAGCTGATATTCATCATGAAGTCAAGAGTTTTGACAAATACAATGTGCCTAAATAATAACACAAAAAAATCTGATCATCTGTGTTTTTATTATACACAATTATGAAAAAAGTAAGTGAACTCTTAAAATTAATACATTTTAAGAGCCCCCCCCTGGCAGCAATAACCTCAACCAGGCTTTTTCTCTAGCTGTGACTCAGACCTGCAAATCATTCAAAAGAAATTTTACCCTATTCTTCCTGGCAGAACTGTTTTAGCTCTGTCATATTCTTTGGACATCTCATGTGTATGGCTCTCTTCAAGTCATTCCATAGCATCTCTAGTAGGTTGAGGTCTGGGTGGATTATTATTTTTTTTTAAACCATTCTGTTTTGGCTTTGCTCCGGTGTTTTGGATCATTGTCCTGTTGCATCACCCAACTTCTACAGAGTTTTAGCTGATGTTTAGCTGATCATCTTCCCCTCAAATACTGCAAGCTGGCCAGGCCCTGATGCAGCAATACAGGCCCAAATCATGATGCTTCCTCCACCATAGTTTACAGTTTAGATGATGTTTTTATTAAGATATGCAGTGCCCGTTTTACACCTTTACACCTTGTGCCAATACGGCTGTGGCGTATCAATATGCTCTTTTGCAAACTTTTTTTGCAATGTTTTTTTTAGTAAGCAGCGGTTTTCTTTGTAGTATTCTGCCATAAACACCCTGCTTGTTCGATGACAAGATGATAGCCAGTTCCAATGATGCCTTCAAATCTTTGGCTGTGACTTGGGGTTGTTTCTTGCTTTAACTTGCTGCCAATGTCTCAACTGTCTCCATTTGTAGATCGTTTGCCTAACTTTATGCAGGTGAATTTCTAGTCTTTATAATCATTTTGTAACCCTTTCTAGATTTACAGTATGTAAATCAACAATTCTTGATCTTCAAAGCTATTTTCGGCGAGACTTACATGGGCTTATTCTTCTTGTGCAGAGCAAACTCAAAAAGTGTTTTTTTATCAGTCATAGTAGCTTATTTTGCAACTGGTTCCTGGACTTCTTGACTGAGAGACCACAGTCAGTCCTGATTGGGAACAGCATCTCCAGCACCACGACTAGAGCACTTGGGCCCCTCAGGGCTGTGTGCTTAGTTCAATGCCGTTTACTCTGCTGACTTCAGACTGCTACACAGCTGCACAGCTTGAACCACATCATCAAGTTTGCAGACGACACGACCATGGTGGATCTCATCAGCAAAAATCACGAGTCAACATACAAAGAGGAAGTGCACCAGCTAACATTCTAGTGTAGCCAACAACCTTTGAATACAGGAGAATACAGATCTGCTGTTCCCCAATGAATATCGATGGATCCTCTGTGGAGATCGTCAAGAGCATCACATTCGTTGGTGTTCATCTGGCAGAGAACATCACCTGTTAACTCAACACCAGCTTGATCAGCAAAAAAGCCCAGCAGCAGTTCTACTTCCTGAGAAGGCTGATAATAGCTTATTTTCCTCCCCAATCCCGAACATATTCTATACAGGGAACATTAAATGCATCATCAGAGGCTGCATCACTGCCTGGTTTGGGAACCGCACCGTCTCAGTTTGCAAGACCCTACAGAGGATAGTAAGGACAGCTCAGAAGATCGTTGGAGTCTCTGCCCTCTACCGTGGACATTTACACCACACGCAGCATCCGTAAAAGCCAACAGCATTATTTACAAACCCACACACCCCTCACACACACTCTACAATCTCCTACCATTAGAAAAGCGGTTCCGAAGTATTCGGGCCACACATCCAGACTGTGCAACAATTTTTCCCCCCTTAAGCCATCCGGCTCCTCAACGCAGAGAACTGAACTATATCAAACTTACACAAATGCTCACTCAACTGTGTGTTACTGAACTGTACAACCTGAACTCAACTGTTTACATGCTATTTTGTATCTCTTGTTTGCTGCTTTTGCTGTTCCCTTCCAGGAACTTGAGCTGTGTCAACAACGCTTTGAGAACCCAAAGGGCAGGGGAGATGCACTTGCATGTCTTTGCGAATGCTCAGCTCCTGGTGGGAACTCTTTGAGGTGGGTGCCCCCTCTCTCGCTGAGGTGGAGCGGTGCGCAAGTTCCTGGGGCTCGGAGGTGGACTTTGCAAAGGGTTTTAAAACTCTAAGGCTTGTCCCTTTCTCCTGCCTCACCTGCTTGGTCCAGCGCTCGTTTGCAAGCTATAGAAAACATGTTCAGCTACACCTCTCTTCTTCTGAAGTTGAGGAGCTTATGGAGGTTTAACCTGTGCGGTTGCCAAGTTGGATCTGGCTTGGCCGGCCGATGAGCAAAAAGCCCCTCCATCCAGTAAGCTTGACGAACGCTTTCTGTAACCTACGTCACAACATTAAGGGTCTGCCGCTCTTTCCAGACCTGTATACCAGGTATCCAGAGGTGTCCAGGTCATGGGAGAAGCCGTTTTCGTCCCACCTCTTCAGTCCCATGTTCGCGTTGTACTCCAATGTTATGAGAATAAAAGAGCGTGGTTATGGGTCGGTGCCCTGGGTTGAAGAGTTGCTAGCTAGCCCCGGGTGTTGCATCATCCCTTAAGACCCCGACACTGACACTGCGTATCACGGAAAGGCTTACGCCTTAGCAGATCAAGCCACACCATGGCAGTGTTACAGGTGCATCAGCCCGACCTGCTGTGAGAGCTTGATGTGGGGGGCAACTCAGGCAGCCAGAATGTCCATTTAGCTCTTGGGGCCACGAAGGAAACAGCTATGGCCATTGGCCGGTCTATGGCCACCCTAGCCTCCACCAAGAGGCACCTATGGTTCACCCTATTGGATCTTTCTGATTGGGACAGGGCCGTGCTGCTCAATGCCCCTCTAGTGCCGACTCCTGCCAACACCGTAAATGTAGTCATTGCTCTCATAGGGCTGCTTGGCGGGCACAGCCCCAGGAACAATTCAGCACCTCCTGTCATCGGAGGTTCAGAAGCTGATGCTAGGGATCCTGTGCGACAGGGTGGGAAGCTCTGCCAGACGTATCTAGGTGGGTCCTGCGTACTGTAGACAGAGGCTATACGATTCAGTTCGGGTCACACCCACCCCATTGTGTCCCACCGTGGTCAAGAAATGTTGCACTGTCCAATCGGGTTCTCCCTTACACCTTCAGCCCCCCTAGGGCTGGACGCCTTGGCTCACCTGTATGCTTTTTCCCCCATAATGTTGCTTCCGGGAGTTCTGCAGAGATGAAGTCAGTCTCTTCATGGTGGCTCCATGGTGGGCGGGCAGACCATGGTTCATGGACCTGGTAGCTCTTTTAGAACACCCTCCCTGGGAGATTACTCTCAGGAGGGATTTTCTCTCTCAGGCAGTGGGCACAATAGTTCACCCCCACACAGTTTTGTGAAAACTCTCCGGTCTCTCCACCGAGGTGATATTGACCATTCTCCAATCCAGAGCTCCCTCCATGAGGAGGTCCAATGCCACTAGATGGCGAGTGTTTATTGTATGGTTTAATCAGGACCGATTGGATCCAGTGAACTGCCCAGTTACTTCAGTGCTGGAATTCCTTAATAAACATTCCACCAAAGGGTTGGCTCCGTCCACCCTTAAAGTCTACCCGTCTGCCATTTTGTCATTTCAATGACCCTTGGCGGGGCAATCACTGGGTAGAGCCCTGCTGGTGACACGTTTTCTCTGCAGTACTTAGCCTCCGGTGCATCCTAGAGTGCCTGTGAGGGACATGGCCGTTGTGTTGGAGGCACTATCTGAGCCCCCTTTCTATTGAGCAATTAACTCCAGGCATGGCCAATGCCTTTCTATACCCTAGAACGTTCAACGACCTGTCAGACTCCAGACCAGGAAAAGCCGAACCGGTGTCCGGTGTGAGTACTGGACATTTATATCCACAGAATGAGTTCGTGAAGGAAGTCGAAACAACTATTCATCTGCTATGATCCTCCGAGGAGAGGCTTACATGTGTACATGCAGACCTTTTGTATCCCTGGTTTCCTAAGGAAACGAGACACTGCATCTCCATACCACACTGCCGGCATCCCTGCAGCGCTTCCTTCTTCTTACAGAAGCTAGCACCAGCTTCACTCCATGTGCTTTTATAGCTTCCTGGTCGTGACATCACCCCACTTTAGCCCTTAGCTCTGTGTTCTGGATAAAGCTTTATGTTGTGTGATGTAGCACCAGTGTTCTGGAGAAACGTTGTTTGATTTCACAGTGTACTGTGTGAACTATATATGGTTGAAATGATAATAAAAGCTTACTGACATAAATTTACTCTAGTCCACTCCTACTAACTCGTTTTTAGCAATACCCCAAGTATGCTAAAACCTGACTCCAGTTATCTTTTTTGAGGTTCACATACTTTTTCAACTATCACTATGAGGTCTTTTTGGTTGTTCTCAGTAAAGACATAAAAGATCAGATTTTTTTTCTGTTATTAGTTAGACTCATTATACATTAACACATTATTATTATTATTATTATTATTATTATATAATATTTTTATACACATTATTATTATATGTCAAAACTCTTGACTACATTTTATGACAAATTTATGCAGAAAATAATGTAATTCCAAAATGTTCACATACTTTTTCTTGCCACTGTACATTTCTACCATGTCATTATCAACAGGATGTAGAGTCAAAAAAACACAATAGTTGTTGAATAGCATCAGAATACTGTATGTTTTCATGATGTCCAAGTGAGGCACAAAATGATAAGGTAATTAGCTCAGAAATGAAGCAGGAACATCAGAAGCAAAGCAATCAGGACCAATTAGCCAAATCTAGTGGGCAGGAGGGGCCACCAGCATCTCATAAGACTATAGTGGTGCACATACAGTTCAAATGAAAGATCGTATTAGTATATTATGCGCTTTCCAGAGGGTAAAAGAGAGTATATTGTGATTATATTGCAAGTGGGTCTGCTGCAGGCCTATTTATAAAATCATAACTACAGGTGAAGCCCAGAAGTCATTAGGTGCCCTGAGACAGCATTGTCCAACCACTCAATCAAATAACCTGTATAATCACCTAACATAAATTTGAAGATAGAAGGGGTGGGGTCATCATCAAAATTTCTCAGTTTGCCATGACTGTATATGACCATTAACCTCCTAATTTTTACATTTAACTTCATCTAATAGAAGAGCTACTAAACAAAATGACTGAATATACAACAATTAATCAGTCTAGACATAAAGATTGAGAATGGGTTTGAGTTCTGAGCAGTATTTGGAAGGCTATAACTGGAAGTCTTTTTTAGGAAAACTGTAGTTACTTATAAAGGCTGGAATTCCTTAAAAAAAAGCCTGCACTTTCTGATCAAAGCAGATATGACAGGTCATAATAGACCAAGACTTCACTCAACTGTAGTGGGATAAGACTTTTTAGTGCTTTATATTGTAATATAATGATTCTGTTCGCAGGCTTGTAGTTACAAACCCGATTCCAAAAAAGTTGGGACACTGTACAAATTGTGAATAAAAACAGAATGCAATGATGTGGAAGTTTCTAATTTCAATATTTTATTTAACATACCTGGGTTTGCTCTGGTCAACAACCTGGGTTTGTTTGGCTGTTGCAGGATGCAAGTGACCAATTCTGAATTCTGAAAACATGATATTCTGATCATGTTTTCAGAATTCAGAATTGGTCACTTGCATCCTGCAACAGCCAAACAAGAAAACCTAGGTCTCCAGTAAATGACTGTTTCCACAGTAAACCTACATTGTGTGTAGGTTTGATCTTCTGGTAGTGGTCTAAAGTGGTTAGTACCTACCAAACATGGTTCTAGAAAGGACAAATCAACATCACTGGTTAGCCTGTCTTAGCCTCACTGGTAAGCCTGTCTGGTTCAATCTTACATAATAATTAGGGATGCACCGAAATGAAAATTCTTAGCCGAAAAGGAGGAAAGCAAGGCCGAAAACCGAAACACCGAAAGAAATGATGGCAATTATTATTACCATTGCATTTATGGCTATGACTGTGTACTAACCTTACTAAAATCAAGGCATTTCAATTGCATAAATTAATATTAAGTTTCAAAGAATAAATAAATTACAAATTATGAAAATATTTATTTATAGCACATTGCAACAATGCACAGGATAAAATAAATTAAAATTAAGTCTTAAATGTTTAACTTGAATGCACTCATGTGTACATTAAATAATAATGTACAGGCCCTCTGGCCTGCTGAAAGGTTGTAAAATTAAATATGTTCTTTCATAAAAACAAAGTGCATTCAGAACAAGTGCAATTGCTTAAAGATACAATACAACAATATCACTGGGAAACTTCCTGCCTTTTCAAAAACGTCCACCACAGACGGAGTGCACATGCTCGGAGGGGTTTTGCTTTTCTGTGCCGTGTTCCTCTCAAATTCAGCATAGCGATCGGATGTTTGGATTTCAAATTAAACCCGACGTGGAGAAAGTTTTTGCAGACGCCCCCCTCTTGAAATTTCGGCATTACATGTTTTGCAAATTGCTATCTGTGGGTCTTTCTCAGATATACTGAAATACGTCCACACCGCAGACATGTTGTTTTAGATATGCACGTGCAGGCAGCGGTTTCTGTTTGCGTCATCACAACAAACTGTTTCTGAAACCTTTGGGCCATTTTCGGCCGAAAATTTTCGGTGGCCGAATATTCGGTGCATCCCTAATAATAATTATTGTAAAACTAATTGCTAAAGAAATGGGTTATAATAAGGTCAAAACATGCATTCCATTACATAATCACATGACCAGTCTGCATGCCAGGAGATGTAAGGTAATGTTCTCCTGAAGAAAACCTTTCTGGTCTTGGCAATCATTTTAATGTTACTCTCACGCGTATTACCTGCCTAAACATTGTTGCCTACCTAATACATCTTTTTATAGCGGCACGATGCACTTTTAGAAGGATAAATATGTCCTGCCAATCTGCAAATGGTATGGTTTAAGGAACATAACAAAGAGTTCAAGGCTCCAAATTCCCTAGATCTTGATCCAATAAATCATCTGTGGAATTTGCTGGAGAAACAAGTCCTATTAAATGAAGTCCAACTTTGAAACCGGACTATTTTTTACAGAAAAAATAGCACACACGCACTCTTTAGTCATCAACTCCCCCCTACAAGATTTACTAGGAATAAGATCCCCAAACCTTAGATTATGTAGAATCAAGACTGTAGAATGCTGAAATCTTGCAGAATTTCTTAGGACTACTTAATGGATAATAGTCAGGACATTTAGTGTCTCCCAAATACATTATGTATTAAATATTTTAAAGCCATATCACAGCTTGGATGATCACAGCTTCACCATTGGATTAAGGATATTTAGATTTCACAAGCCCTTGTTGTAACTATAATATTTGTGATTGTCAGCTGGCTTCAACATTAACTTATCATCTACATTGGAATAATTCCATATTTATCTTTCTCAACATCAACTATGCTCATGCATTGTGATTTCATTTATAGCCCAGGAATAAACATTTTTTAAACAAAATCAGATTTTTATGAGCAATGAACCGTTTAAATGGAATTGTCCTGTAGACAAAAGGTAATACTGGGGGTCTACAGTACTGCCACCTTTATCTCAACAAGCATAAATCACAGTCTTTTTTTCTGTATCTAGGACCAATATATAGTCTCCAGCTTCTTAAAACTAAGCCCAATGTTCTGGGCAAGAGAGTCTTGATTTCTCAGATAGACTGTTTAATTAGAAACCATAAATCACTTCATGTCCCTGGTTTGAGAGTCTTAATGCTAACTGAGCACTAGCTGCATAGCAGACTTAGAGGAAGACATAGTAAGTGGTATATAGGACTTGAAACCAACTGGTGCTCTATCTACACAAGAGTTAGATATTTTATCATTGCTCTACACATATGACTTGAACCATTGTGATAGGATATTATTAGAGAATTGCTAGCGTTCATTGCTTTTTAAAGTGCAGTTCCTCCTTAGTTAATTGACAGCTCTTAATTTAAAGACTAGGTGACAAATTTTTATTATAGACCCAATTCTTCTAATATTCAAGCAGAAAGTGTCAGATAACCCATGGGACACGATGCACAGACAGATTATTCTGTGACTAGGTGACTGGATGGGAGGACCCAAATGCAGGATGCGAGCAGGAGGTGAAAACAGGTTTAATGAAAGGGCACAGGCAAAAGCAAAGTCCAATAAACAGTCCAGGGCCAAAACAAAGGGAAACAGGTCAATGCAGGTAGAGACAAAATCAAATTCAAAACAGTCCAAGTACAGTCCAATACTGGAGAGGCACGATAATCCTGGGGCACGAGGAAAGGCAAGAGCCAGTGGCGGACACAGCAGGACTTGAGGCGAACTTCCACTAGGTATGCCTTGGAGGTCAGGAAAGGCCAGATGAAGCATGGAGCAAGCCTCCAGGTGGCTGCCCCAAGCACGTTCTGGCCGATGTGATGAGGCGGAGCGACGCCCTCTGCGGAGGTCTGAACCACTTTGTTAGCAAAATCCAGGGGCCAGGCGAACACCTTGGAGAAACCCGGGGGTGGAGCCTTGGCGGGACTCTGGAGTGGAGCGGCGCCCTCGGTGGGACTCTGGACAGGCTTGGGGGCATGTTTGGCAGGGCAGACAGGAATAGAGGTGATCTTGGCAGGTCGGAAGAGCGGGGCAACATCCGCAGTCAGGCAGGAAGGCTGAGGTTATGCAGCCTCCCAGCAGAGTTCAGAAGCTGGAGGGACAGTCAATTTAGGAGGTTATTTGAAACCTTTTGGTTTGCCAGAGATTGTTCATGACGCACCCGAAAATACTGCTGGGGGCTAAGCTTCAAAATATTGACTGTCTCGGTTGGTTCCTGTAATTGCCTGTCTGTGGCAGAGCAAGCCCAATGCTTTAATACACCCGCCGGGTCCATCTTTTGGCCAGATTATTCTGTCACAGACTTCGGGTGACACATTGCACGGCCAGATTTTGGGTGACTAGGAGGGTGGAGACTGAATAGGAGGACCCAAATGCAGGATGTGACAGGGAGTAAGGAAAATACAGGCTTTAATGAAATAGCACACTGAGCAATGGGGCAAAGGCAAAAACACAGTCCAAAAGCAGTCCAGGGTCAAAACAGGCAAACAATCCAAAAACCAGCGAACAGAACTAGGAAGGGCAGAGCAGATTCACAAACCAGGGTCAGGAGCAGGAACCGAATCCAGAGCAGGCAGGGTGGCAAGAATAATACCAAGGACTATAGGAAACTGGTGAGATAATCTGGCCAGATGGCCGCGACCCGGAAGTGCGTGCCGCGGAACCGGAAGTGCGCCCCACGAAACCAGAAAGTGCGTGCCGTGTGCCTGGAAGATCCTTACAGTAAAAAAACTGAAAAAAACAGAACAAACAACAGCCATTACAAGTATTAGCCATAAGATTGGTTGCCATTTAAAAGTCTTTTTCTTGTTTTGTTTTTATTGTGGTTGTTAGCTGGGGTTTTTCCCCATCCTACATAACATAGTCTTACTCTGTGTACATCTTTAGAATGGTTTACTTTACAATGTTAAGACAGGTTTTAATACTGATGCTAATACAGATTTAAAACTGACTTGTGTCTGATGCTGAAATTCTGGTCTAAATAAGAAACAGACAACTCTTTCAATGTTTACAGTGCCAGATAAATATACAATTCACTTTTAGAAGTTTCCACTTATAAGAGACTACATCTTTAACAATGGGACTTAATCAGAGAATGTGCTTTTCAGAGATGTAACAATCACTTCTAGATTAAAAATAGATAAAATAGATAAAAAAAATAGTTTCATGAGGGGTTGAAGTGATGAAAGCTGTTACTGTATACTACCAAATATAAGAGTTTGTATGTTTGGCCCAGCTTTGATATATACTTGTTTTATATAATTTGTGAGGCGTATACTCACTGGTCCAGCTGTCATTAAAAACTGTAAAACTCTTTAATGGGTGGGAGAGTGCCGGTGGGAAGGCACGTACCCGGATACGCATGAGCGATAACAACGACCGCTGTGAACCAACATATACCAACAATAACGGACAGTGAGAGTGTGGAAGTTTAAATAGGAGCTGGTGATGATGCTAAATGAGCACCATATGTGCGCGATTGAAGCCGAGAGCTTCATAGAAAGCGGCCGAGAAAGCGCCAGACACGCTGAAGGGAGCCGAAGGGGGTGTGGCAGGTGGATTCCTGACAGATAAACATGTACTGTATGTATTTTTATAGCATGCCTTCATCAAACAAATTGCAGCAACGCTGTTGTGTAAAAAAAACCTTCAAAAACACGTGCATGCACATTCTCATTTATTAACGCACATCATGTACATAAAGAAATTTCAAGCACGTTAATATATTGCCGCCATTTTGATTTTCATTTATCTCGATCATCGGTTACCTCAATGCTTTTTGGCGACCCCCTAGGACATCGACATAACCGGGTTCCACTGTATATACAAACCCCAGTCCAAAAAAAGTTGGGACACTGTACAAATTGTGAATAAAACCAGAATGCAATGATGTGGAAGTTTCAAATTTCAATATTTTATTCAGAATACAACATAGATGACATATCAAATGTTTAAACTGAGAAAATTTCAATATTTCAATTTCAATATAACGTCTGGGGACTGAGGAGACATATTGCTCAAGTTTAGGAATAAGAATGTTGTCACATTCTTGTCTAATATAGGCTTTTAGTTGTTCAACTGTCTTTGGTCTTCTTTGTCGCATCTTCCTTTTTATGATGTGCAATAATGTTTTCTATGGGTGAAAGATCTGGACTGCAGGCTGGCCATTTTAGTAACCGGGTCCTTCTTCTACGCAGCTATGATGTTGTAATTGATGCAGTATGTGGTCTGGCATTGTCATGTTGGAAAATGCAAGGTCTTCCCCAAAAGAGACGACATCTGGATGGGAGCATATGTTGTTCTAGAACTTTGATGTACTTTTCAGCATTGATGGTGCCTTTCCAGATATGTAAGCTGTCCATGCCACATGCACTCATGCAACCCCATGCCATCAGAGATGCAGGCTTCTGAACTGAGCACTGATAACAACTTCGGTTGTCCTGGTCCTCTTTAGTCCTAATGACATGGCGTCCCAGTTTTCCACTTTGCCACAGTCCATTTTAAATGAGCCCAAAGAAAACGCCTGCGCTTCTGAATCATGTTTAGATATGGCTTCTTTTTTGACCTATAGAGATTTAGCCAGCAATGGCGAATGGCACAGTTGATTGTGTTCACCGACAATGTTTTCTCGAAGTATTCCTGAGCCCATGTTGTGATTTCCATTAAAGTAGCATTCCTGTATGTGATGCAGTGCCGTCAAAGGGCCCGAAGATCACTGGCATTCAGTATGGTTTTCCGGCCTTGACTCTTATGCACAGAGATTGTTCAAAATTCTCTGAATTTTTGGATGATATTATGCACTGTAGATGATGATAACTTCAAACTCTTTGCAATTTTTCTCTGAGAAAATCCTTTCTGATATTGCCACACTATTTTTTGACCTAATAAGTTGCAAATTGGTCCTCCAGCTGTTCCTTATATGTACATTTCATTTTTCTCTTATTGCTACCTGTCCCAACTTTTTTGGAATGTGTATCTCTCATTAAATCCAAAATGAGCCAATATTTGGCATGACATTTCAAAATGTCTCACTTTTAACATTTTATATCTATATTCTATTGTGAATAAAATAAAAGTTTGAGATTTGAAAATTATTGCATTCCTCTTTTATGCACAATTTGTACAGTGTCCCAACTTTTTTTGGAATTGGGTTTGTATATATACATATATGTATATATGTCATGCGGGAAACGGAGGCGGAAGCCGGAGTAACAGCCAACAGAACTTTATTTATAACACAGGCAGAGCCAAAACAAATACTTGCGCTCGCAGGGATAATCCGGATAACGAAGTCCGGGGAAAAGGAATAATCCGGTGGTGCGCGCACAGCGCGGCCCACTACAGTTCTAAATCCGTGGATTATGGAAAGAACAATCCCGGCTGCGTCTGGAAAGAGACACGGTCCACGCGAAGAGAGAGAGATAGGGAGAGAGTCCGAGTCGAACGGTACGTAGCGGGGATAAGCGTATGCGAAACCATAACACTACCAACGGACAGGAACACACATGAACGTGCAATAACCGACAGGGAGTGTGGGTAAGTGAGCGGTTTATATGGAGGCAGGGAATGAGTGAATAATGTGCTTCAGCTGTGCGTGATTTGCGCTGCACGCTTGGGAGTGCGCAGAAGCAAAGGCAGCCTCTGAAGGAGGCGTGGCAGGTGGAGTCCTGACACCCCAAAGGGGCGGCACCGGACGCCCCCAAACCACCAACCGCCCGGTGGGCCCGGGCACTCGGAGGATAGCCCCTCCAGTCTTCCAGGGTCGAAGGGGACCCGGCCGGAACCGCCACAGAGCCAGGAACAGCAGGAAAGGGCACGAGGCGAAGCGACCACCCCTGCGGAGGGCCGGAACGGGACAACGACCCCAGCGGGGCCCCGGAACGGAACACGACCCCACGCAGAGGCCAGGAACGGGGCGAAGTCCTCGGCGCAGACCGGAGGCGGAGCGACGACCTCGGCGGAGACAGGAGGCGGCTTGAGGCCCTCGGCGGAGACCTGGAGCTGGGAGACGGCCGCAGCGGAGACCCGGAAAGGGGTGACGCCTACGGTGGTGACCTGGAGCAGAGCGACGCCCTCAGCGGACAACGGAGGCGGAGCGATGACCCCCACGAAGACCGGGAGCGGAGCGACGCCCTCAACGGTGACCAAAGGCGGAGTGCTGCCCTCGGCGGAGGCCTGGCGCGGGGCGACGCCCTCAGCGGCGACTGGCGACCGGGCGACGACGTCGGCGGAGGCCGGAGGTGTAGCGCTGCTTCCAGCGAACGATCAGAACCCAGCAGCGCCCCTCGTGGAGTCCAGATGCCGAGTGCCTTCCACAGCAGAGAGCAGAGGCCGAGCGCCCTCCATGGAGACTGGGCGGAGGCGGCGCGGCGGAGACCGAGAACGAAGCCACGCCCTCAGCGGAGACTGGCAGCTGAGCGACCTCCACTGCAGTGGTCTGGAGCTGAGAGGCGGTCCTGGCGATGACCTGGATGAAGAGGTGTGCTCGGGGATGCATTGGCATGAAACCGGGCTCTTCTTGAGACCCTGGGATGGAGCCGAGCTTCCCTGGGAGTCCTGGGACGGAAACAAGCCCTCCTTGGGAATCGGGAGCGGAACCGAGCTCTCATCAGGGACCTGGATCGAAGCGGAGCTCTCCTGGAAGCCTAGGAGCGGAGAGGGAGCTTCATTAAGGTGGTCCCTCCATCAGACAGAGAGGAAGACAGTCACTCATTGTCAACCAGTTTCAGAGACTTCTGGGGCTAATGGCAGCAGTGTCCAATGTGGTTCCACTTGGCCTCCGGCACATGAGACCCCTTCGGTGGTGGCTCAGGACCTGAGGGTTTTGAGGGCAAACCCCCTTTGTCAATCAAGGTCACGCAACGAGCCCTACGTGACTTAGATGGCTGGAGAGATCCTGGTTTCCTATCTCAGAGCACAATGTTGGGAGTTCCCGGTCATTGCGTAATGCTTACATCCCTCACAGGGAACGGTCATGAAGATCTATGGGGATGGTCCCGTCTGCTGTGGCACATAAATTGCCTGGCTGTGCTTCTAGCTCTGAAGCATTTTCTATTGGACCTCAGAAGTCACAATGTGTTGATCCGTTCAGACTACACCTCAGTGGTCTCTTGAATCAACCACCAAGGGGGTGTTCGCTCACGCCTACTATACAAGCTGGCACACCAGATCCTCCTCTGGGCCCAGGGGAAGCTGCTCTTCTTGAGTGTCTTGAGTGTGGCATATATTCAGGGCGAGAAAAGAAAAAGTCAGAACAACTGTTCATCTGCTACGGCCCTCCTAGGACAGGCCCCCCTGCGAACAAGCAGATGTTTAGCAGGTGAATTATCGCTGCTATTGCATCCTCCTATGGGTCCTCTGGTTGCCCCGCTCCTTTTAGGGGCAGAGGGGATGCAGCTCGAGTTTCTAAAAGGGAACGTCTCCAGGTTGTGTATGTAACCCTGCTTCCCTGAGGGAATGAGATGCTGCATCTCCATGCCACACTCGTGGCATCCCTGCAGCTCTTTCTTCTCCTTTACAGAAGCTAGT
The DNA here is from genome assembly GCF_014805685.1 of Silurus meridionalis. NCBI lineage: Eukaryota > Metazoa > Chordata > Actinopteri > Siluriformes > Siluridae > Silurus > Silurus meridionalis. The sequence goes on along the minus strand of NC_060884.1, from coordinate 11,014,487 downwards.
GGCGACTTAACTTTGATAGCTTCCTGATTGTGACGTCACCCTGCCGGTGACGCTGCAGTTTTCATTGGACAGATTACACACAGGATTCAGAGCGTGGACAACGCTGAAGCTTTCCCAATGCAGTTGACGCAGCATCTTGTTCCCTCAGTGAACCAGGGTTACATACACAACCTGGAGACGTTTTGTCCTATTAACAAAAATGCAGCCAGAGGTAAATACCAGGTCTTAAACCAAAAGTAGACATGAACAATTACATGTTTAAACAGTACCCTAACAGGGTACACCTGGGCAACAAAAACACCTGTTAGTCCTATAAAAATAAATGACATGTTTTAAGTAAATATCGGGATATAAACGTCTTAATCCTTTGTAAATCATTGTTCTTGAGATCTGGTATTGATAATATACATTTTATAACTTCAGCAAATATATTAAATCATATTGCATTGAATACTTCTATAATTACTTTATTCTGGTCAGGATTTCAGTGAACCCAGGGCGCTTTCTGCGAGCATAAGTAGAAAATACAGCCTAGATTTGTCATAACAGAGCACTGCGCACACACATTTTCACAATTATTCACAGTTGGTACGCTAGTTTAGAAAAGGTACTCGAGGTGCAAGATGGCATGAGATCCTCTGCACTATCATGCTACTCCATGTGCCACCATGTATGATCGAATTCAAAACTCAATAAATTCCAAGCACTGAAACCTTTTTCTTCTCTTGTTGGTGAAGAACCAGATATGAATTATGAATAAAACCAGAAATAGAGATCACTCTTGTCTACATGCAAATCAATCCTATGTGCCCCAAACATAACGGCTTGTCACTTTGCATAACATAGGCAAAATGATTGTGCAAGCCTCACTTCGATAATGCAATAAGGGAGAAGGCCTCCTGAGGCACCCCACTAACAGCATGGAATCAAGAAACAGAAAATCTTATCAAGCAGAGTTAGCGGTATGATTTATTTGTTTTTACCGAAATAATTTTAGATTTCTCAAAGCTAAAACTGGAAAGTAAACACCTAAGCTTGCATGACGAGTACATTTTCTTTCAATAGTAGACATTATTTTCAGCTAAAATCAAAATATTCCTTAAAGGCTCTCCTGAAGATGATTTTGTCCTTATATAACAATAGTGATAGGGCCATGCTTCTAGAACACAGCCCAACTACTAATCCAGATCACTCTTAGGAGTCTTTCAGGAATTATGGTAAATTTACCATCATGTTAACTCTTGATAAATATGCTATTGAAACTCAGCTGTCATTTCCCACCATATACCGTGAGACTAGTTTGGGTATTTAAAAATTATTTAAGACGAATTTGTGGCTCAGGTACAAACAGATGGTTAAGTGAAGTAAACACATGGAGGGTCAGCAAACACTACAACCTCCACCACATGGTGCCGCTGACAAAGCAGGTAAGTACTGCTGTGTGAGTGGAAACTTCAGTGCTTCTGTAAATCAACAGTAGGCCCTTAGATCCGTCTATAATGCATGACATTGGGAGCCATTTCACATAGGTGTTATGTCCTTTCTAAAACAGTTTGCTTTCAAGAGACAAGCTTTGATACATCAATGACAATAAAACTCCCAGTTGACATTTACTCTAGATCTAGCTTCCAGACTTAAACACTCTGAATATGAAATCTGTGCTTTTTTTTATATTAGTTTATATTTGTAGTATGAGCTTGAGATGTTTGTAATGACATCAAAGTAGATAGTTAGGTCTAATTAGTCATGACAAATGATCTTGACCATAACCATTGCTGGTTGAATACTGGCCAATGCTTTAGGGGATTTTTAAACCGTTGTGTTATTAGCTTTAATTAAGACAGTACACATTGAAATTTTTTTAAACTGTGTGCATATCCTCAGTATTGAAACAGCAATGGGTATACTATTTACATTTTTGTAGAGTGAAGAAGCCTTGAGAAACAAAACATTCAATTTTTATTAATTTAAGCCCAATTTTCATGTTTTGTAGGTGAAGACATTTCATGCATAAAATTTATTCTTGCATTATTCTGGCATTATTTTTGTTGATTTAAAATTTACAGATATCACTTTTAAGAAATTTAAATTGAGCCTGATAGGCATTGCAATTATATCACTCATCTCGTCACACCTTAAAACTAGTTGCTTTTCAATGGTTTTCATGATAGTATGTTAAATATTAATAACTTATGCAAATTTTTAGCCTATTTTTTAAGAAATTTATATTGAAAATCATATAATTGAAAATGAGAATTATGCGAAATAACAAAATGATCTCGTGAAGGCTTCTAACAGTAACAATGATTTTTTTGTCACTCCTCTGCCTGTATGTAGATTTAGATGTCTTCTTAACCACTTAGTTGTCAGCGCCGCGATTCTTGTATCAGAATTTTTCCTTCTCCTCCATCTCACAGCCAACTTGTATAGCATAGGCACTGATGACATTTATTATCATCCCTTCAAATTCCAGCTTCACGTTCATCACCCTATCAGAAACTCTCATCACCTCCACTAAACTCTTACTGTACTCTTCCTTCAGAATCACCTCTACACCATTTCTTTTTCCATTCACACCATGATAGAACAGTTTAAATCCACCTCCAGTGTTCCTGGCCTTACTCCCTTTCCACTTGGTCTCCTGAACACACAACATATCTACCTTTCTCCTCTCCATCATATCAGCTACCTCTCTCTATTTAAAGTACCAGTGCTGTTTTAGAGTACTCCACTCTCCTACAACTTTCTTTATTCTACCGTCTCTGTAGACTTCTTCCTACTCTCCTTCTCCTCCTTTTTCAGCCAACAGTAGGGAAGGGGCGAACCAGACATAGTCTCAGATAAAACTCATGAGACATGTGGCTTTTAACTTTTACTTTTCTCGATTGCTACATTACTGATTTTGTGTATTTATATATGAACAAAATAAATTCTGGAATTTTTTTTTCACGGTATTTCATCATCTATAACTTTCTATATCTTTTTAAGCAATATCAACTTTGAATAATGGACAGTAAAGATCAAAGTGTCTTCTTTTTAAAAATGCTCAAATTGTGTATGTAGCCCACCTTTATCAGGAACTGTTAACATTTAAATTCAGGTATGGCATTTTCAGCTGTGAGTCCCAGAATCTGTGGCGAAGGCTAACAGGTTAATAATACCTTCTCATTGACAAAGTTCGTACTAAACTTTGAAATGACACAACGTTGTTCCTTTAAATGTGATCTGGATTCTATTTACAAAATTGTTGGACAAAAAGAGCTGTGTACTGTATGTTGACTTCTATCAGAAAACATGGCTTTGCTTCTGATATAATGAAACAATGAAGACATCAGGACCAACAAAAGCATTGCCAATTCCTCTGCTGGACAGATGAACACATAAATATGTTTGCTGTTGGAAAAGCCATGCCTTTGGCAATGTTTTCCATGCATTTTTTTTAAACACTATATATACAATATATACTTTGTTAATTCCTTTTACTGTATTCGTTCAACAACATTTAAACTGACAGGCAAATGAACAAGAATATAAAAAGGGTTCTACACTGTGTATGTACATAAGTAACATTTTTATTAATAGCAAATACAGTGACATATAAGAAAATAATAGCAAATAAGCAGACACACACAAGTGGTGGCAAATTCAAGGAAGACAAAAACAGAAAAAAGAGCATCTATGCATTGTAGCAGCAGTAGACACAAAATAATTTCACCTCACCATTAGTTTTTCTTTTTTGTTTTTTTAACCAGAAAAGTAAATGAATGTTCTAAATATGATTGTTTGTGACATCAGGCATATTGGCAATTGGAAATTCTTAAAGGATATTTAAAAATGTTAAAGATATTTTGCTTTATTTCAATTAGATCTAACGTCATTATCTAATAATAATTTTAAAACAAAGAAAGGAGCAAATTAAAGTCCTTCTTTCTGAATTGAGAAATTTCCAGGGAATGGAGGCTTATCTGCTTCTATGTTACATCCTTTAAAGATTAATCCTGCTTTATAGCCAACTTTTAAACAACTGTTTTGTTTTTAAATATACACTATATGGGATCATTCCTATTTAACATATCTTCCTTACCATTTCAATAGAAATTCGGTTTACAGTATAACGGAATTTATATCTGTCAGTAACTACTGCAAATAGAATAAACTATTAAGTAATTTAACTAGTTGAAACACATTCTAATAATCACTGATGCTACAGAGGTTAAACATCAAAGGAAGACAAATGTAATGTATGTAAGGTGAAATTCTGATATAGACACATTTTGTGCATACCGTAATTGACTATAGTGCACTTTTTGCTGTGCACAGTTTCTCTGTCACCATTTTCAACATTCATCAGTGAAATAAGGCTTGGGCTGATAAACACTGTGTACCATTTAGTCATTTTATTATAAACTGGTTGGAGATCATAGCTCACTGTTGTCAGTGCACAAATTGTGGTAATCATCCTCTTTTTATCACAGCACTTAAGTATGTTTTTGGTTGGTGAACTGTATCTTAGTATGTTGGCTACAGTGACAATTTAAAATAAATCTGTTATATTGTTAAACCTGACACATTTGCTGTACTGTACTGTGCTGAGCATGGTCCTTGACTGAAATAATATCTGGACATTCATAGCCCTATTGATAGATTCATAATGTAAACATTGGTATGCTTTATTAAATAAGTACATGTAAAGAGAAACTAATAAAATTGTGTCACTGTATGCCAATAGGGCCCATTATTTAGAGTACTGGTTTACTATTTCAAATGGAAAAACTAGGGAATAGATAAATTATGCGTTTTAGTTATTTTTATCATATATTAATTTATTAATTATTATATATTAATTGAGCACTGAAATTCAGCTTTTTTATTTGCATAGTATAAAACAAGCCATTGTTTTCTGATTGCTTTCTCAATGCAGTTAGAGACCCACTTTAAAGTCATAACCAGCATGTCCTTTTCTATTCGTTCCAAAACCCCTATGCAGAAACTGGCATGTGGTGGTAGAATTGTTTCCAGTGCTCAGATAGGTGCAAAATAAAAGAAATTTCAATGATGAATCACCATTGCCTTTGCAATTTCACCCAAGACTATTCTTAGTCCCTGTCAAAGGAACCAGTCCCTATTGTCTTTTGCTGCTGATAGTGCACTTTTTAAAAGCATAAAACTGCTGAAAATTCCAGTGCGGTATTGTATTGTATTGTTTCTTGCTGTTTGGTTTCCTAAGATAGGTCAGAGAGGGAAAAATTCAGTAAGTAAAGAAAAATATGAAAACCAAATATGTACCACCACAGCATATATATACATGCATTATTTTTGGGTGTATAAATGTGCTGCATTTTAAACTGAGAAGGTCTCTGTACGTATATGCTATACAAATGGAAACCCATTTAAGAAAAAAATACTTTTATAAATCTTTTATAGTGACATTTCTGTGTTGACAGTTTGTAGATTTTTTGTAGGCCCTTCTTACTTATTATTTCTATACCCATTAAAAAAATTATTTAGTCTTCGTTACAATTTGCTCAACAGTTAAGATATTTTGACTTCTGCTCAAAAGATTGTGAGTTCAAATCCCATCACGTCTTTTGATGGTGGTGGAGCAAACTGCTTAATTCATCATTGCACATTTGCTTAGCTGGTTTAAATCTGGTAACTGCAAACGTCACCACATGTAATTTTACTCATTTGTGGTAGATGATGTTAAGTGACTCAAATAAGCATAAAAACATAGGAACTGGGGTGCAGAAAAATGTCAGCAGGTGCTTTGGACTGATGAGTCAAAATGTAAAAGATTTAGATGTAGCAAAAAAAAAAAAAAAAAACAAGCTGTTTGCCGAAGGGCTGGAGAGTGGTACAACAGTTTCTGTAGGCAACAGTGAAGCATGTTTACTTGTTTGGGGTTGCATTTTTGCAAATGGATTCATATAAAATGGAGCCAGATTGGTCAGGATTAATGGTGCCCTCAATGATGAGAAATACAGGCAGATACTTATCCATAATGCAATACCATTATGGATGCACCTGATTAACCCACAATGTATTATGCAAAAGGACAATGACAATTGTTTGTTTGTCCTGCATTTGTGGAAGTATGTGGACATGCTGGTATGGCTTTTGATGTTGAGCATTTACATGGTAAATCTCCACTCTCTCTGTCTGTTGGAAATCAACAGTTGGCTGATGAAGTGAAACTTTTCTATTGTCTCCAGCCTTGGTCAGAGCAAGTGTAGATATGATTGAGCTCATCAGTTAGGAAGGCACTATTGTTTGGAAAAGACTTTTGGTTTGTAGTAGTGGTCTGGATGCCCACCCATAAGCATCTGTGGTCACAGATGTTAAAGTGTAAAAGTTGTAAGAAGGTTTAACTTTTTCCAATGCCTAATTTATAGGTTGGCCCTGGCTCTACTATAGGACTTTGCATCACCAGATTTAAAAGCAGCTTCTTCTACTTGCATTCAATTATCTGTTCATGTGATGCAATCTGAAGCCACAGTTTAGCTTCAGCGTCAAAGTTTAGCTCTAGCCTGGCTCTATTGTTGCCCCATGCACACCCCTAACCCTCCAGCTCCCCCACCCCTCTTTGTTTATGGTCTTGGTATTGATGCTGGGTTTTCTCTGCTGGAAGAGCTGGATCAGCATTCCATAGTGTCCTGTTAATTTTATGAGGGATTTAAAAGCTGTTTAGTATGTTATTTGTGCAGCTGTAATTGATGTCTAGCCATGCTTGTCAACTCAATGAATACATAGAAAGGTATTCTGAATTGTATTAAATCACATTATACACAAGCCACCACCATGGTCTTAAAAGAGGTGGTCAGGCTGATTAGATTCAGGCACTTCCTTACAAGTCTGCTGGAGGTGCCAGTGTAAGAGCACAGAAGTGTACAGCGGATCTACAATAGATAGTTGTACAGGATATGTAGTCCATATCTACTCTTGTACATCTAATGAAATTGTTCAATTCCGTAGGATCCTGAGCAGGGAAAGACAAATATACAAATACTGACAGACAAGCTGTTTATTGTTTTTCCTAAACACCCAGTTGCACAGAAAGAAAGGTATTTGTGTAATAGGCCAGGCTAACCTAAAGACCAGACCCAAATGTAAAAGCAAAGTAGCATGCAGTAAAGCACTTAACCTGGAAGTCACACATAAAACCGTTTCAAATGCCAGAATAAAATTTGCCAACTCCAAATTGAAACACAGACATTACAACGAAGGTTTAGAGTCGGAGCAGTATGTGCATTTGCAAATGAATCAATAAGATTATGCTTTTAACAGAATCACTGATTCTTAATAGGAAATGGTTTTATGTAATATGTGTTTTTTTCTAGAGAATCTCATCATGCGTATAGCCATATACACAGAAAGCTAAGTAGAAAATTGTTGCTATCTGCACCTACTATTGCTATTTGTGTTAAATTATAAAAAATGTATATTGAATTACAGAGTGACTAAAACACTTCTGTCTAAATATAAAGCTTATATTTGCATTTGCTTATATTTTGTTAAGATAAGAGAATGTAATTTTAAGTTTTATTAAATAATTTAAAAGCAAAAGAATCACACCATCCATGCTTTTTATTTACTGTGATCTGTAGATTCCTACACATATGTAAGTTATCAAAGATCAGTTTTTTCCTCCAATATGCTCATGGTTTTGATCTTAACTCCCTGCAAACAATACAGCATATATAATTAAAGTTTGTTCCCTATAAATCTGTCAGTGATCCACTTGCCACGCCCCCCTTGGGAGTTCCAGGTCCCTACGAGCGTGCCGCTTCTTTTCAGAGTCCCCACGAGCGCGCCGCTCCGTTCCAGAGTTCCTACGAGTGCGCCACTCCGTTAAAGAGTTCCTACACAGACACAACGTCATCACCAAACCCCTTCGGATGTGCCGTCATACCTCCAAGTCCCTCTGAAGGCGACGTCTCGCCTCCAAGTTCCCCACAAGGCGACGTCTCGCCTCCAAGTTCCTCACAAGGCGCATTCTCGCCTCCAAGTCCAAGGTGCCGCCCCTAGAGGGGGGGTAATGTCAGCGATCCAACTGCCCCGCCCCCCTCGGTAGCTGTCACGCTGCCTCGCTCTGCCGCTCCCGGCATTGGCAGCTCCGCCTCAGATCCCCACAGGATCCACCTGCACTCCCACCTCGGTAGCTGTCACGCTGCCTCGCTCTGCCGCTCACGGCATTCGCAGAGGGCAGAGGGCGTCGCTCTGCCTCAGATCCCCGCAGGATCCCCGTCTCTCTGCCTCGGGTCCTTCCGCACCTTCCCCGGTTTCTTGGCGGTGCGTTCCAGGCCTCCTCCTTCGACCCTGGATGGTTGGCGGGGCGCCTGGTGTGGGTGGTTTTGGGCGTCAGGTGCCGCCCCTGGATGGTGGGGGTAATCGCTCTGCTGCTCTCACCATTAACGAGAGACAGGTGTCTCTTGTTACCGTTTTCTCTGTATAAGCTCTCATTCACATTTCATTAGTGTCTGACCTACTTTATGGCTACGATGACCGACCTCACCTGAGACTGCCAGCATTCCCCGTTGGTTCCGTGAATTATTCACCCGAGACTGCCAGCATTCCCCGCTGGTTCCGTGGATCACTCACCCGAGACTGCCAGCATTCTCCGCTGGTTCCGTGAAGGACTCACCCGAGACTGCCAGCATTCCCCGCTCTTTCTGTGGATCACTCACCTCCCATGGATTACTATCCTTCCGAGGATTACTTACGTTCCGTGAACATTTCCCTATCGGATATTACTGGCTTTCCTGACTCCGCCCGGTTCTTATGCTCTACCACTGGTGTGTGTGTTTTGACTGATATACAATAAACCATGATAAAGCTACTTCCGCTTCTGATTCGTGGTCCGTATCCTGACAAAATCCCACTTGACTATGATGATTTTTTTTAAAAAACATGATTTTTTATAATACAGCAGAATGGGGCAAACAATAAGAAACAGTACATATCCAATATAATCCTTTTATAAAGCAAGAACGTTTAGACCTAGCTAACTTTCACTATGATAAAAACACATAAAATTGTTGTTAACTTAACTATGCTGATGAATCCTGCAGAGAATCTGAGATGTATTGAGGATTAGAGAATGTCATAGTTGCATTGAGACAATTTTACTCTAATCCATTCAAACCATGCCTACATGCACCCACTGTGTTTAAAAAAATAAATAAATAACAAAATAAAATACATGAAGCCTAAGAGAGACTGGCTTCATATTCTGAAATCCCTGAAGTTTGTGAATACTTGCCTCAACATCATGTCAAAAATTGTTATACATCATTCCACAGTGAAATGTAATATCATTTCATACTATTTTACAATATTAGTATATCAATTGTTCATGTCCATAAAACAGTTACATATTATTTTTGGTGTTCTGCATTCAATCAAAAAATCAGCAACTAGTGAGCAGTCAGTCTGAGTTATCAAGGTAATGTATAGCATGGCAGTGGCTGGCCACAAATTGACTTCTGAAATCATGATCATGCTCCATAGATGTTTATCCATTTCACTTTGGCCAGAGTCTCTCACTCTCTCTTGGTCTCTCGCAACATTTTATTGAACACTGCACTGCGTTTGCTTTGCCTGGTAATTTATGTCTGTCATTTTGTGGTTCAGCTGCTGCAAAAAAGTTCTTAAATTACTGGCTGCCAGACATGGAGTTTGGGAGATCACACATCTATAACAATGCAATTTCTTGAACAAAAAACAAAGACTAATCAATTTACTGTCTGCAGAGTTGCCGTGTTTTTGTAATTAATAAAGCCCTAAGATTTTTACGACAGATCACAGAATGCAAAACATGATATGTTGCATAGTGAAAAGAATTACAAGTTGGTGACATCTTTAATTATAAATGTTTCATAATGGTTTATTTGCATTTTTGTACCCATGGGCATTCCCATTTAGGGAAAAACTTAATAGAGCCACAGAACCTATGCCCTTCCATTATTACCACCTTTTTCATGCCAAAGGCTGTGATGTTATCACTATAAAACACATTTCGACTATAACTGCAAACTCCCACAACACATTCAGTATTATTTTCTCACTAGTATGTGCATGAGTGACATGGTGGCACAGTAGCTAGTATTGCTGCCTCAAAGCTCCATTTATAAGCTCACTTTACTGTTTGTGTGGAGTTTATCATGTTCTACCTGTGTAGGTTTCCACTGGGTTCTCCAGTTTTCTTACACTGTATAGAATATGCAGGTAGAGAATGGCATGCACTAAATTTCCCGTAGGTCTGAATCACTGCTGTGGTAAATTTTGCTGCCTTGTGCCCAGTATTAGCAAAAAGGAGGTTTATGGATGTGGTGAGGGAAGACATGCAGGTAGTTGGGTTGAAAGAGGCAGATGTAGAGGACAGGGGGAATGGATATGGTGACCCCTAATAGAAGAAGCCGAAAGAAGAAGAAATATGTATATATATATATATATATATATATATATATATATATATATATATATATATATATATATATATATGAAATGAAAATTCTTGGCCGAAACCGAAAACCGAAAAAGAGGAAAGCAAGGCCGAAAACCGAAACACCGAAAGAAATAATGCCAATTATTATTAATTATTATTTTTTCAATTGCATAAATTAATATTAAAGTTTCAAAGAATAAATCCATTACAAATTATGAAAATATTTATTTATAGCACATTGCAACAATGCACAGGATAAAATAAAATTCAAACAATGTCTGTCGTGAAACTAATTGCTAAAATATCTGCAGTTATATGCTTATGGACGTGAGTTGCAACAACATTAAACAGCTCAGGTAAACACACCTCTGAAAAATGTCGTCTGCTCGGTATGGCATAACGGGGCTCAATGTGCTCGATCAGCCTACGAAACCCCACATCTTCTACGACAGAGAATGGCTGATCATCTAAGGCAATGAATTCCATAATCTTTTGTATAATGAACTTTGCCTTGACACTATCACTGGGAAACTTCCTTGCCTTTTCAAAAACGTTCGCCACAGACGGAGTGCGCGTGCTCGGAGGGGTTTTGCTTTTCTGTGCCGCGTTCCTCTCATATTCAGCATAGCGATCGGGATGTTTGGATTTCAGGTGATAAATTAAACCCGACGTGCAGACGCACCTCCTCTTAAAATTTCGGCATTACATGTTTTGCAAATCGCTTTCCGTTGGTCTTTCTCAGATATACTGAAATACGTCCACACATGTTGCTGCAGGCGCGGTTTCTGTTTGCGATCACAACAAACGGTTTCGGCCATGTTGTTTCGGTGATCAAAGTCTTCGGCCGAAAAAAATGCACTTTTGGGCCATTTTCGGCCGAAGATTTTCGGATATTCGGTGCATCCCTGATGAAACACGTGATGTTGTATGGTGGGGGAGAGGGAGATTTTCTTAGCTTATTGTCGGCGTTGGCTGGAGCTCGGAAGTATGTCAGGGTAGCGTTGCGTTCCGAGTCGATCGAAGCCACGGCCGGGCCGAGGAAATCTGAGACCCCATCCTCTCTGTACGGGTGGGTGCTCGGGGTCCTCAGCAGGTAAGGACCTCTAAAGGGTCAAGGAAGCGGAATATGCACCGGCATGGTTGCTGTGGTAGCTCGCGCTGATGGCACTGCCGTTGCTGCTTCCTGTAAATAAAGGAAGAGAGAATCTGTCGGTTAGTCAGGAGCCAGACATTCTCCAATCTGCCTTCCTTTGTGGCTTCCTTTATATTCTTCAGTCGACTCCAGGAGGGTGAAGAGTTGCTGCTCTCCAGCCGTGCCTGTCCATTGGCGCTGTCCATTCAGCACCCACCTGGCTGTCGTGTTCGGAGCACTTGTTGTTGCATGCGGGACGTGAGGCCGACATCACAATATATGTATATATATATGTATTATCCCCAATCACCATTATTTATTGTGGATTCAGGGATTCAAAGTGATTTTAGCAGAGTTAAAATATGCTAGAGGAAAAAAAAAAAATTATGCCTCAGAAACTACAGCACTAAAAGCAGGAAAGAAAGAGATGGAAAAGTTGAATAGAATGAATTCAACCCTGGTTATATATAAGTGACCACTTCAACTTCAAGTGCAAGAAAGGCAGTGGGTTTATTATGCAGTGCAAGCTGTGCTTGCTCAAAGATAAAGCTAGCAGCTTATAAACACTTCACATCAAACCACCACAAACATGTAAAGGTCAGTTATCTAATACATTTAGCATTGTATTAGTAAGAGGCATTGCACAAATTAGCCAAAAAGGCATCGATGCATGGAAGTGCTAATGCTGGTTAGCACTAGCAACCTGCTGATGACTAGTTATTATTTATTCTAATGCTGATGTCCAATTATAATTACCACCTGTTTGAAATGTAATTACAGATATGACTTCATATACAGTCAAAGAAAAATTAATAGTTCAGTTATTTTGAAGAGGGGTTGTATGCCTGGTTAGTGTATTAGATGGGATTGATTTGCCAACAATTGAATTTCAGGTGTGGATCAATAAATCCGAATCAGGTTTATTGGCCAAGTGTGTTGACAAGTGGTTCCAGCTGTTACTGACTTTTAGAAGTACAGAAATAAATAACACTGTACATTTAGCTTGGACTATACAAGACAAAGCTGACAAGACAAGACAAAACGTCTCTAGGTTATGTATTTAACCCTAGTTCCCTGGGGGAATGAGACACTGCATCGCAATGCTTTGAGAACGTTGTCCATGCTCTGAATTACGTGTGTAATCTGTCCAATGGAAGGGGACCAAGAAGTTATAAACTTGACTGAACATTGACACAAAACTGACACATTGACTGAAGCCCACATAAGCTTCTGTAAGACAGAAGAAAGTGTGGCATAGAAACGCAGCATCTCATTTCCTCAGGGAACTAGGGTTACATGAATAACCTTGAGACGTTCCCCTTCAGAAGCTTTTTAACGCTTTGGAAACGAGAATCCAATACCGAAAGACTGACCAGTTCCTGACTGGTGTGTATGGGCACAGGTAGTTCGAAAGGAAGGAGGAGCCAGAAGTGGCAATTATGTCAAAGGTTTAGAGCCTGAGGTCAGCGGGGTGGACCAGCCCGCAGCGTTGCAGATGTCTTGGAGGGACACTTCAGAGGACCAAGACTTAGAGGCTGCCACACTCCGGGTCGAGTGAGCTCTGACCCCTTAAGGAGCAGGGAGACCAGAGGACTCATAAGAGGATGCAATAGCACCAACAATCCACCAAATAGCCAATAAAAACACAGACTTGACTTTTGAGGTGCCTCCAAGATGCCTTAGCCAACGGCTCAAAAGGGGTCTCAGATAGAGCCTCCAGCAGAACGGCCAGGTCCAACCCATGCACTCTAGGTCACACCGGGGGCCTTAGCCTTCGGGTGCCACCGAGAAAATGCGTTACTGGAGGGTCTCTGCCTAGAGATGATAAGCCGAAATGGTGAACACGTAGACTTTAAGGGTGGACGGAGCCAACACTTTGGTGAACTGTCCCTGAAGTAATTCCAGCAGTGAACCAAACGGGCAATGAACTGGATCCAAATAATGATGCTAACACCACACATTGAACAGGTGCCATCTTGAGGCCTACAACCTCCTCGTGGAGGGGGTTCTGAATTGGAGAATGGGCTCTACCACCTCGGTGGAGAGACCGGAACCTTGGAGCTGTACACAGCCTCTACAACTCTGCACGGGGTGTAATAATGCACCCCCTGCTTGAGAGAGGAGATCCGTCCTCAGATGGATGCATCCATCGTAAGCATTATGCAACGAACAGGAATTCAAAGCACGGGGTTCTGACACAGGAAGTGATGACCAGATAAGTGGTTCTCTCTAATGGAGAAAGCACACTTTTCTTGGTGGCTAGCCAAAACCCCAGCACCTTTATTTGAGCAAAAATGACATATCAATGCCAGACCGCTAACTGCTCTGATCAAGCTAATATCAACCAATTATCGATATAGTTGAGGACACTTCCAGAAGGTGCAGGTTGAGAGGGCAAGGCCAAACCAAAGAACCTAATACTGGTAAGATTCGGCCTCAAAAGCAAACCTCAGGAACTTCCTGTGAGAAGGAAGGATGTATAAATAAAAATATGCAACTCATAGATCTACCGTGACAAACCAGTCCTCTAATCTGATCTGAGACACGACCCCAGAAGCTAGCATGCCACTCTGCCTAAGCAAGAGCGGGGTCAGAACCGCAAAGAGTAAGGGCACCCTCCTCGAAGACTGCCCATTGGGCAGTTCCTTTAAGAACCGACATGCTCTGCTTCAAAGCAAGCCGCACATCCGGAAAGTGTGCTTAACTTTCTTAGAAGCTTTCAATTTGACAAATAATAGACAAACAATTGACAAACAATAACATGAAATACACATATAGCGCTTCATAAACAAACAAAAGTTTAAGCCGTCTTCACTCCACATGCTTTTTATAGCTTCCTAGTCATGATGTCACCCTGGCGGTGACGCCACAGCTTTTATTGGACAGATTACACACAAGATTCAGAGCGTGGACAATGTGGAAGTGTTTCCAAAGCATTGGGACTCAGCTTGAGTTCCTGAAAGGGAACAGCTTATACGAGACAATACAGACAATGTGAGACAATATAGACAGTATGAGTATTAAATGGGAATACAGAGTATATGGCAGATCAGTAATGTAATCACATTAGGTGTGAGAGTGCATGGTAGTGCAAATAACAGTATTGTGTGTCAGGTACGATGCAGAGTTTACTTTAGAACTTTTGTACAATATACTGTACAGCAGCAATAGTGTGTGTAGCACATATGGATGATGTGATGACTGAAAATTCTGATAATGCAATACTTGTAGATATGAAGCAGGGAATATACTTATGGTGAGTTGTTAATGAGGGTGATTGCCTTAGAAAATAACCTGTTCCTGTGTCTGGCAGTTTTAATAAACAAAGTTTGTAGTGCTTGCCAGAAGGGAGGAGCTAAAAGAGGTTGTGTCTAGGGTGTAGTGATTTTCCTGCCTGGTTTCTGGAGAGTGGGCAGGGGAGCACCAATTATTTTTTCTGCTGTTTTAACTTTGTGTTGCAGTCTGTTCCTGTCCTCTTTTGCTCCAAACCAGTTGGTGATGGTAAATCAAAAAACAATAAATATATCGTACAAAACTGAAAAATTATTTAAAAGATAACAGAATCACAACAAAATCATGTTTTTTGTGGAAGTGAATTTTTTTAATGCTTTTTTTTATTTTCCCCCACTCTAGTTTTCATGTTGTGTGCTTTCCAAATCATCATTATCGGTACACTAGTTCTAGATTGACAGCCCCTTGTCTAGCCTATCAATCGAAGAGGGGATTTTTACGACAGTAAGAGTCTCATGGCTGCTGTGGCTCGTACAAGTGTGAAGAGGGATAACCACCATCAGCTGGTGACTGTCAGACAATCACAGGCAATTAAACAGAAATGTATTGTTAGCGGGTGAGAGATGCTGTGAACATACACAAAATGTTGAGTGTAATTTTCAAACCAAATTTAAATGAAAATTTTAAAAACTATATAAAAAACCAAATATACATAAAGGAGAGTGGGGAAAAAACACACATTTTCAGTGAAAACCCCAGGGAAAAAAGGCACCTGAAGGACTCTTAGACTGCATGGAACAAGATGATCTGGTCTAATGAAACCAAGATTTAACTGTTTGGCCTTGTTAAAAAAATTTTATGTAATGTTATTAAGGAAACCAGGCACTGCTCATCACCTGCACAAAACCATCTCAAAAGTGAAGCCTGATGGTGGCAGCATCATGCTGTGTGGGTGTTTTCTGCAGCAGTAACTCAGAAACTTGTCAGGGTTGAGGGAAAGCTGAATAGAGCAAATACAGAGATTAAACAAAACTTGTTTCGCAGAGCTCAGTATTTCAGTCTTGGCCAAAGGTTCACCTTTCAAAGTGACAACAAATCTAAGCACACAGCCAAGACAACATAAGAGTGGCTTAAAAACAACTCTGTTATTGTCCTAGAGTGGCCCAGTTAGAGCCCTGATTTTAACCTTATTGAGCATCTCTGAAGAGACTTAAAAGTGTCCGTCCACCAACCATCCCTATTCAACCTAACACAGCCTGAGAGAATTTAACATGAAAAATGGCAGAAAAACCACAGTTCAGGTGTTCAATGCTTCTTGCATCATACCCAAAAAAACTTAAGGTGTAATTGCTGCTAATGGTGCTTCAACTTAGTACTGAATAAATGGTCTAAGTACATGTGATTTATTTTTTTCACAATTTCACATAATCAGCTACAGAGTATAGATTAATTAGAAAATAATTGTATATATACTTGCACTATGTATATTTTTATGGTTGTTGCGACTCACCGCTGCATTGGGTTAAACATAAACTAGGTAATTCTGGGGTAAAGTTTTTTTATTTGGGACCAATACTGAGAGTAAAAAAGAGGGTAATAGTGTTCTGGTGACCAGGAAAGCTGGGAGATTGGCTGGAGCGGAAGAAGGAGTGGAGTGTTCCCACCGTGCTCTGATGCCTCAGGTCCTGACAGGTGGGTTGGCTCTGCCCAGGTTGCCACCAGCACCCATTTTGAATTTCTCTTTCGCATCTGCAATCTTTTGCTTTTAGTGAGACAATTGGGAGAGAGCCGCCATTAGTCGGGAACCAAAGTTTCTCCACCGTACCATCCTCCCACACTGAAAACCCTAATAAGTTCAATGAACTCAACCTATTGAGTAAACTCGTTGTAATGGATTTTCCCTAACTTGTTTATTTAAGTTCACTTAACTTGGTGCTCATGTAGACTGTACTTAAATTGTTAAGTTCACTTAACTTGGTGCTCATGTAGACTGTACTTAAATTGTTAAGTTCATCTAACTTGGTGCTCATGTAGACTGTACTTAAATTGTTAAGTTCATCTAACTTGGTGCTCATGTAGACTGTACTTAAATTGTTAAGTTCATCTAACTTGGTGTTTTATAATTTGCACTTAAACTATTAAGTTCACTTACTTACATATTCAAGTCAACTTAACAATTAAACTGAAATTGCAAATGATTATAAATTGAATTGACTAATATTATTGTTCTTTTGACTGTTAAATCTTTATTCAGTCCAAAAAACACATTGAACATCATATTGAACATTGAACATGTATTGTTTATATGTTAAAACATTTAAATTTCAATAAATAAAACACAACTGGTCACAGCCACACTCTACAAAAATGTACAGATAAATGAATAAAATGTCAGTGTAAATAAAAAAAACCCCATCAGAATTAACATCACCTTAACTGCTGCCCAACATCACTGCTGCAACTTTGTGCACATAAACAACTAAACATTTTTAACAGTAAAGGGAATTGAAAAGGGAATTGAAATGCAAGGAGTTGGGGGGCTGAAGATCGGTGTGCTCAAATAAGATCCCCACTGGCACATCAAGGATAGAATTGCGATGATCCGACACCTAGTGAAGACAAGAATAAATCTATATTGTGGTCATGCATTTATTGTAGAACATCAATGCATATTTAGCAGATTTCACACTAAATATATGCACATCACTTATATTGACATTGTTATTAGCCACATACTACCACATTAGCAACACACAAATAAGCACAAAGCAAATTGTTTACATATATAAATGTATTTTTATTATTCAGAAATGTTTTGCAACAAATATACATGTGTAATAATGTATATATACATACATACATGTGACCAGGGCAGCCAATTTTTGTACCTTATTTACCCTTAAACGGATTATTATTATTCTTTTGAAAAGGCACTGACAATGCCTTTGTCAGGGCATTGACAATTCTGTTTCTTTGTTTCCTAAAAGTGTTGTAAGATGAGTACATCTTAAGCAAATTTTCATTTAGGGTGAACTATTGCTTTAAAATCAACATGATCCTGAAATACTGAGACTGCTGTGAGCACAGGTAGCTCTTAAAATGTAAACAGGTTATAATCAGATGAACTTACCAAACATGACTTAAAAAAAGCAGACTCATCATCCCCGAGCAGGACAGGCAGTCCTCGCAGCACAAGGGTTCGGACCTCAGTTGGCTGGGCTGACTTTACGAGAAAACATACAATTCCATCAATGCCACAACCATTCACAATTAATTTGAAATTAATGTTGAAAACATGAAAGGCTTTCAAGTTGTCTTATAGTAAATGAGACTAATAATCACTAACCTCAAGTTGCTGTACAAAACATCATAAAGAAAATTATATTTTATTATAATTAATAATATTCAAAATTAATGTTTCATTTAAACCAGCCTAAACCAGCAAAAACGGATAGGCTAGCTAGACAATTAATTATTGATGATAAATGTGAAGATGGACTGCTAAAGGACACTTTTTTCTTCCTAAAAACACACGATTAACTAATGTATAAAGAATTTACATCTTACAAGTCAAATTCAGTTTCTCAATATGATTTCTAAAATAATGTTTACAAAATTGATAGCGATGTTAGCAAAGTTAGCAAATGGGAAACACAACGTGTCTGAAAGATTTGTAAGGATGACTGGGCGGTTCTTTGTAAAATGTAAAATTAAGCTTTAAACATATTTGACAATTAAAATTATATATTCAAGTTAATTTCTGCATAATAACTTTACTTACCGAGTTTAAAATGGCGAAAGACGAGAAGAACAATTCCAGAATTTTCCGGCCTCAGCAACAGGCATTAAGGACCGCCTATAGGATTATTCTACCAATCACTGCATTAGTTCTCTTGTTGCCAGGCAGAAGTCCTTAAATAACCAATCTCCATGAAAGGAGACCAGAGTGACTATTTTTATAAATAAGGATTTTGAGTTCATAACAGTCAAAATTTTAAGTTGAAGTATTTTGCAGCTAAGTAAGTTGATCTAACTTATATTTTTGAGTTAGGGTTGGAAAATACAAAATTTCAAGTAGTGTTAACTCAAGATTACTTGATTATTTAAGTAATGACAGAATTAGGGTTTACAGTGCAGCAGCCTTTTATAAGCACCGCTGGCCTTGAAGACAGTGAGGAACCGGCACTCTAATTGAGCTCCAGCCTCTTGTAAGGACACCACACCACCTTGTAGGCTGCGCTGGGATTTATTTAATTTTATTTAATTAATTTAATTTGTGCCAATTTAATTAAATACTCGATTTAATCAATATAATAAAAAAGTGTATTGCATGAATATTTCTTCTTTTTTATATTATAAAATATAATTTTATATATTATTTAACTAAGCAGGCATTTTATTTAAAACTGTTTTAAAATTGTGAACTGTTCAAATGTTAATCATCACAGATATTAATAAACATAAACTGCGCTAATACAAAATTACAAATAATTTTATGTTTTGCATGTTTTACCCTAACTGTGCCGAAATTGAATTTAACCGTGACTTAAAAACCGTAAACCTTTGTTTACTAATTACTAAAAGTGTTTTTACTTGAACAGAATTTTTGAGTACTCTTTCTAAGTAGAGGCCTTTTTTTCATTTAAAAAACCATACACTCAAAATGGTCCATATCCATAACTGGCATGAAATGGTTATGGATATGGACCATTTTGAGTGGATAATGCCACTTTCTACACTGTCTCTCTCTTTTTTCCCTTAACACATCTTTAAGTAATAAAAAAACTACTTTATTTTGATTTTGGCTTGTCTCAAACGTGTTTTCTTGCTTTATTTAGATGAGCTTTTTTCTTCTTTTTCACAGACACTAGTAACTGACTACTTCTGCAGGAAGGAGTAATCCTGTATGTGTAACTTACCCAGAAAGACCTGTCAATGAAGACTGAAGCAGCATGATGATCAATAACTTTATCCCCCTCAATTTATTCAGCAATAGATTTGTACAAAAAAGTTTTTGTTTTCAATTCTTCTTGTAGAAATATATTTTTTTCATTAATCCTCTTTGACTAAAGCTACACATCAATTACACACATACTTTATGGTACTGAACAAAATGTGTTTTGACAGTGTGTTTACGATAAGCATTACATTTCTTAGGGGGCATTTTTCATTGATTTCTATAAACCAATTCAATTGGCAGCAGCCATATATGGAGCAATCAGGATTGTAGATTGCGATCTTTACATACTGCATAAGTGCCTGTTTTTCTTGGGGGTAATATAAATCTCATTACAGGGTATGCAAGAATATCATACACAGTCTCAGTAAGCTTTATCTGCTTGTGATTGTGCATGTTTACCAGCAAATATACGATTAAGGCGATAATTATATCCTATGTTGCAGTGTGTTTGTTGCTTTTAAAGATATAGGATGGGACAATTATTTGCAGTAGCTGTGCCCAGTCTGTGAAGCACAATCGTATTGAGTTGAATGATCATGATGATTAATTTTAAATTTAAAATGCTAACAGAGTAGCAACATTCTTTAATTTAAACTTTTGGGAGCCATAGGAAAAATCAAGCCTTCGAGTCCTTTTTTCTTTGTTTTTTTTTTATTTTTTAGATCTTCTAGATTTTTGTACTGTACGTATTGTAAGGTTAGATATAATGAACATGGAACAACAGAAACATGAAAACATTTCTAACATATAATTTTACAGGCACTGTGTTCGGTTCAAGTGAGACAGGTTTCAAAACTGAAACCATTCATCAAAAATTTTTCAGCCTGTTTAAAAATAAAACAACCAAAATGTTACGTATGAAATGTGGCAGCTTGAACAGGTTTCTTGCTGGTCACAGATCTTGTGGTGTTTCTTTCAGAAAACATTATCTGAACTAGCCACAATTAAAAAAAAAGCAAAACAATAAAACACTTAATTAAATTAATTCTAGACATTTAAAGCATTTTTTGCACCATTAAAATCCTAAATATATAAATAAGAGCAAAGCCTAGTTAGTATGGTTGTAATTGAAGTAGGGCTGTACGTAGCTATCAATTATTTTAGTAATCGGTTAAGAAGTACTTTGCACTGTACTGTCTTTTCTTTATTATTTAGTTTTCCAAATGTGCCCATTTCCAGCACAAAGAAAAAGATTTTTGCCTAATGCAGATTATTTTTTCTATTTTTTTTATAATTCTAACTTTATTTCTCATAAACATCCAACATTTTATCAACCATGTTTTTATGCCTGAAGTTTGTCGTTGTTGGTCTATGAACGATCCCACCTGTGCTTTATCTGTCTTGTTCCTCCAGGGCTGATTGTTAGACAGATCATGCGATTCTATTGATTGAGCTTTCTGGCAATACAAATGGGGTGATACTGCCTGATTGGCTAAAAGAAGTCAGAATTGCGACAAATAAAGTTGTAATTGAGAGAATAAAAGTCAGAATTGCGAGAAATTAAGTCAAAATTGGGGAAAAAAAAAGTTGGAATTATTTTATTTATTTATTTGTTCTGAAAACAGGCTTCAACATGAATCTTCTCCTCGCCCCTCGCTGTTGTCTCAAAGTTCCTCCATTTTGTAGCTCCATGTGTAGTTAAAATGACTAAACGATGCATCAAGGCAAATAATTTGCCTCAATGATTTTTTGTATTTGAATAACTCGAGTTACCCGAGGAATAGCTTATTTATGTCATAATACCTTCAGCATATTGTGTATGTGATTATTCTGACATGAGTTTTCCCCTCTCCTGCTTCCTCCTTTTTTTTCTATAAGCCATTTATTTAGCTGGCTTGCCATGTTGTGTTGTGATCATCCCATTTTTGTGCAAGACAGATAAGGTGCAACAAGGTTCATTACAACCTCTTGCAAGCAGAAGACACTGTGCTCGCTATTCTTTCCCCTACTGCTTTGCATACTAATCTCTCAACCAATAGGTCTCTAAGCAACAGAGACTTGCCAGAAAGCTCCTGCTTTTCCAGCGGTTACATACTTCGAAACAAAATACAGCTTTACTTTGGTATAAGTCATAGTGTTGGTGCACATTTAGTATGATCACATACAAAGAGTCTTGTACAAGATAACCAGCTTTATTGTCATTTCAACCATACTGTATACTGTATATAGCTGATACACATTGAAATGAGACAACGTTTCTCCAGAACACTCGTGCTACATAAAAAATAGAGCTACATCACACAACATATAGCTACATACAGAACACAGAGCTAAGGACTAAGTTGTCCTAGCCACATAAAATGCATCGTGTGCAACCAAGTCCAAACAGTGCAAGACAAAAGATAAACAAATACAAAGATACAGTAAGTGTGCAATGCAATGGCACTGTTTAATGCATCAAATATAGATTTCTCTCCTTTTTTTTTATTTGAGCTGGAAGTGGCAAAAAAATATATAATTCATTCATATCTGTTCATTTTAAATAATGTTTTTGTATTTGGCTCCACCCCATGATATGTTAATGGAAATAATGCTATGGATAATGGTAAATTCAATTGATGATTTGATATTTATAAAGAGATACATGAAGCTTGCATAACATTAGTCAACCTCCGGATATGTTGCGCGCACACACATACACACACACACACACACACACACAAACACACACACACACACACACACACACCTTTTCAAAGATGTGATTAACAACATGGACTACTAACAAGTCTACACTTTTTATATGCACATACTTTTTTCTATGTATATGAAAAAAATGTAAACGTCGTCCTGAATCCAAACGAAGATTACCAACAAGGAAAATAGCCCTAGCTTGATTAGTATTTAAAGTGAATATTTATACTATTATTTAATTTTATTTAAGAATTAAAAGCATAATCCAGTAAAACATTAAGCATGTTTGAATTGGATCAGGTTAGGTAACCTTTGAAAAACGTTAAACATATCACAAAATATTATAGACATATTATTCTAAAATCTTTAAATGTAAACCCCTGCCATTCCAAGCACTCCATCTAATCGTAACTGCTGAAATAGTGTGTGTAAGTTCAGAAAATGTGGTATATTTAAAAAAAGCCTGAATATAAAAAGTGGCACCTTTTTTAAAGGCCAACATCTGTTGTCAAAAATGTTGTTAGCTGTTAATGATCACCACTGGCAAATTGCACTCAATTAAAATGCCACTTGTGCATGCAAAAGGTTTCCAGAGGGACAGCACAGTATTAGAATTAGAAAAAAGGTGCTAATGTGGCCTGAGGACTAAAACTAATGTACTTGCTCCACTCAGCTAAAACAGTACCGTGGAAATTAATAGAGAAACACTCAAGTAGTGGCAGTAAAAAAGGAGCTGGGACAGAAAGGGATTAAGCATGCCAAAGCCAGTATGATCTTTGCCAGAGGCCTGGCCTTAATGTGTTGCTGAAAAAAAATAAATATTAATCAGGAACAAAGTTGGTTATAAGTTGTGTTGGCTACAATAATGATGGGCTCATTGATAGGAACTGAGTGACATATGAGATCATCTTTTTGACCTACACCTAAAACTAACTTCTCATAATCGCTTCCTATTCAAATTTATTTTCAAATTCCTTTAGGTTCATTATATAGGTCTTCTCTGTCAGTAGCAATAACCATGAAGGCCCTTAAATACAGTATTAGTTATAGCGGTTCTGTAATACAGGACACTGACATGTAACCTAATAAAAATTTAAGGCAGGCTGCTAATTTTAAAATAAAAAAAAATTTAATTCTAAGATATTGAGGAAGTGGGTATATAACAAATTGATTTAACATGAATATGTTTGAATGTTTGTCAATTTTAAATAATGACTAATAAATAAGGTAAAAGCATATAACTATATAACAAACTGTTCTAAACACACACACACACACACACACACACACACACACACACAGACAGACACACACACACACACACACACACACCTCTTAGCTCTCATAAGTCTGATGGTTGACCTACAGTCTTCATTCAGTGTGTTTATTTAATAACACATATTGCATGTAGCTAACTAGTATCTATTCTATTTGAAGCTAATATTATACAATATTACAATATTATACATATTACACAACATTAACTTTCTAAAATGCCAGAACATTTACACATCAAGAAACCAGTATAAAATATGCACAAGACAAATTGTAAAAGGCATATGTAAAACCTATTCAAATAAAGGGTAATTTTTTTTATTGGCCATGGCACAATGAGGCCTGGATATTGACTGACCATGGCACATTCATCATGGATAATGATTGGCTTATGTTCTACTAACTTTAAGAAAAGTTGATAGAACGATAGATCATTATAATGCAATTGTCTGTCAATCATTATTTGGTAGCCTAAGGCTATGTTTGAATTAAATTGTCCTCATATTTCTTTGTAAAAGAAATGCTGCATAATAATATAATACTTTTAAAATCAAAATATCTTGGTAGACACATTTAGAAATATGATATTCTTCTTGGTGTTCTGGAAAGTCCTCACATTGTACTTTAGAATTCCATACAATACATGATGAAATTATTTTGTTTACAACTTGGGGACACATATGACCCTGCATGCTTGTGATGATGACCTGTATTTTATACAGCAAATCACCCTTTAGAGACAATGAGCTTTTAGTGATAAGGCAGCTGTTAGACCACATCAAGAGTTCCTACGAACCTTTTCAGGAGAGTATATGAACTGTGTCTGATTTGACGTTATCAGTGCACTTCTAAAATAAGTTGAACTTTAAATCTAATCAAAAGGCACTTTACTAGTATGCTCAATCGCTAGTTTTTAAGTGTTGCTCTGTGGCAGCTATTTGGTTAAAATCGATTTTGTTAAGTAAGGGCAGGCACATCAGCACAATTCCTGTTCTCAAGCCAGTCAGTTGAAACGAGATTGGAAAGTGGGTGATAATGGCTACATTTCTCTGGGGTGCAGTGTTATTGCTTGCTCTGATTGTGGGGGGTTGAAATCTTTTCTAATTGAGACCTTAAAGAGTGGGGTCTTGCATGGGCTGCCTGTCAAAAAGAGCATTCGTGCAGTAACCCACTTAGAGATGTCTCTGATAAACACAAAGGAGCTGTGAAATCAAGTACATATTCTCTGAATCTTTTTATTAAATGTTTTTAAAGCACACTCCAGTGGTAAATTCCGTGACCCCAGAAACCCATTAGTTTTGGCAACAGCTGCTAAATGATGTTCCATTGTTATTTTATGCATGAGAAAAAGGCAAAGGAACGTGTCACTTTTGGCTTTGCTCTTGACTTTCAGAATGATCTGATTGTCAGGCTTTTCCTCACAAAGCTCTTAAAAGTTCTACATGCTCGGCTCCTGACCTTGACAAATCGTAACAAGAGCCTGTTGACTAGAATGTGAAGTGGTACTACACTGCCCTTTCAATTTGCTGATAATTCTGGGCAGACTTTCAACATTTAATGATTTCATTTTAATGATACCAGTTACAGCTTTTGTATTGGAAATATTTATTTGAAGGTACTCGTGGCCAAATATAAAACGCAATATTCACCCAGAGAAGATTATTTGGGTAATATTCATCAAGACTAGATAAAATGGGCATTTTTGAATTTGCTAAAATAAGGGCATTGGCACTCTAGTAGGGACTTACCCGACTTAATCTATCTCTTAATACCACCACTATCACGTTGCAATTATAGAAACCTTCAATACTATTATAAAACGCAATATAACAACGTGTGGCATTACAGAGAGAGAGGCATTTCACGTATGGAGGCAGGATAGCATTTTACTTAAGCAAGAAACCCAGTTAAGACAACTCCAAACCTCTACACTACCACCGCGGCTGTGCCACGTAAATCATCTGGAGCAGTTCAGAATCAATATTCGTCTAATAACATGAGAAAAACATAAAAATGTAAATAAAATACAACCTACTCACCAGAGATACATACTCATAATTTGCACCGCTCCTCAAAGGCTGTAAGCCAGTGGTATCGCTCATATTTACTGGTCTGGAATTGGCAATCAAACCCTTTTCCGGGCTGAGACAAGCTAGCTAGCTTCGGGGTTGGCCGACCTCTTCTCACGATTTCTAGCTTTTCTTGACAATGTATTTTTAAGTATGACTGAAACCAAATCAATTTCTCTTTCTTTGTAGGCATAGAAAAGTCTAACTCAGATGTATTAATAATCAGAGGACGGAAAAATGCTGACACTATTCTGGGCCAGCTAGTTAAAAAAACAGAGCTATTCCTTAAGGGGACTATGGTAAAAAGGCTGGCACAACTGTTTTGAAAACCCTGGGCAGATTAGATCGACATGGCAGCACATAGAGGCTGAAATCTGATCAGAGAAACGCTATAAAATAAAGAGAATAAACTTTTGGGAATAAGTTAATAAAATCTCATGTAGCAAATATTAGAATTTAGTTTGTAAATGTAGATTAGTTCTTCTGCTAGTGTTTAGGCCAGCTGAGAAGGCTTTGCTGGCCCTGACTGCCCGCCACTGAATATGTGTATGAATTTTTTAAAAGTATGTAAATGAAAATCAGTTTGGCCCCTGCTAGTAAAACTAGTCCCTGCTAGTCAACATTTATTATTTACGGGAAAATCGCTTGGTTTACAATTTGGTTTATATATTCCAAATTGTATTTGGCATGTCACTTTGCAATATGTTTTGTATGCTAATTATGGAATGATCCACAAACGTAAGCAGCATAAGCATAATTATGCTGCTAAAAGCCACAATAATGCATTGTTCCATTGTTTTCCTTTTTTAGTTATAGCTAATTCAACTCAATGAAAGCTTGCTAATTAGTGAAGTGGAATCAGACGTGTTATTTTAGTTAAAAACTACATACAGTACATGTATGACAGTTTTTTTGGCCTTTAGTATAGATAGTGCTTTCTAGCTTATGCTTATGCTGCTTATGCTCACACCTTAATTATTATTATTATTACTATATATAAAACACAATCAGTCAACCTAAAACATAAATCAGTGTTTTTCATTTTTTTATCATACTATGATGATAATAATAATAATAATTATAATAATAATAATAATAATAATAATAATGTGTATGTTTGTGTATATATATATATATATATATATATATATATATATATATATATATATATATATATATATACAAACATATATTTATATATATATATATATATATATATATATATATATATATATATATATATATATATATTTATATACTTAAGTACTTAAGCCCTTATAATTTAACTTGCAAGTAAGCAGAAAAAGGTCTAGAGTTATAATTTTGGCATTTGCATGTGGTGTCTTTTGCTATTAACTCTAATTATGAGTTAAGTCTAATTATATATATATATATATATATATATATATATATATATATATATATATATATATATATATATATATAAGTACTTAAGCCCTTATAATTTAACTTGCAAGTAAGCAGAAAAAGGTCTAGAGTTATAATTTTGGCATTTGCATGTGGTGTCTTTTGCTATTAACTCTAATTATGAGTTAAGTCTAATTAAGTCTAGAGACCTGTCCATGCTAGTAAAGCAAGCAAGGTTTGTTATTAGGCTGAAAAACCATAACAAACCTATCAGACAGATAGTTAAGCATGAAAATTAGCTGTAGCCGAATTAATTTTTTTCTAAATTCTTAGAAGGAAATAAGACACAAGTGAACTCAGGAACACCAAAAGAACATAGAAAACAAGTGTATCGGATGGCAGAATTATTCTTTCCATGGTAAAAGGAATCTCCTTCACAACAGCAGGCCAGATCAAGATCACCTTCAGGAGGTAGATGCATGTGTCAAGAATCAAGAGATAGCTTTACCAGAGAAGACACAGAAGGCTTGACTGTAAATGTAAAACTTTTAGTCTCAACATCAGGAAGACCTGAGCACAAGACTAGAGTAAAATATCTTAAAACACATAAAAACAACTGTACCTTTTTGGAATAACATCCTAAAGACAAAACAAGAAAAACATGATGGAAAGAGACTTGTGTGAAGTACCTCTGATATATTATGACATAGGCATATATGGCTGCGAATGAAACTAGGTCTCATTTATTGATGATGTGACTACTGCAGCACTATGCGTTCTGAAGTGAATATGTCTACAGTATATTATGCACTCAGATTCAGCCAAATGCTTCAAAACTCATTGGATTTGTCACCTGATGATGTGTTTTAGTTGCTGAAGGCAAAACTGAGAGGAACATGGCCAAAAAGCAAGCAGGAACTGAATATAGATGCAGCAAAGAACTTGAAATTGGCTGGTGCCGTCTGTGGGTATATACTTTAACTGCACCCAAGTATTAAAGATTTTGTAATTAATCACAATTTCATTTAATTTATTAAATTACTTTTGTTCCTTTAGAAAAAATGAACAGCATACAAAAATTATTTATTTATACATAATTTATATCAGTTGGATGTATATATAGTGTAAATTGAATGTAATTTTGTATTAGACAGACCTTGAAAGAAATAGACTTACCTTTTAATAGCTAGATTTAAAGGTCACAGTGGTAGACTTTTTTTTTTCTAGTGGTAGTCTCTCATTTACTTTGGCAGGCTTCATGAACCATCTGTTCCAGGAAAACAATTACATAGTTACACTATAGGATGTCAATAACCCTGATTAATCTGCAGGTCTACACATGCTCGGTTGTGCCGCTGAAATGTCATACTTAGAATATCTATATTCTATAACTTAATGCTTACAGCATCATATACAAATATTATAATATTTATGTCACATCTGGGTTTTTTTTCAGCATTCTTTGTTTTTCTGCCCTAAGCTTCATGTTCATAACATGCTTTAATTTCCCACTGTCCTTATCTCACTGACAATGACCCTTTAACTTTTGGAGGGTGCCGCCACTTTGTCAAAAGTGTCTGTCAGGAGTTGTATAGAGGGTTGGGAGATATGGTCCAATTTGGCACCTAACCTTTAGTGGAATTACTCTCTCTGTGACCCATGTCGGATGATTGTCTTTGAAATACCAGTGAAATCTGTGGCATTATTAAAGTGAGTGACATCCATTGGATGATCAACTCAGCAATGTTGACAGAATTCTCAAAAGCTCTGATGATATTACACAGCGAGGAGATGAGTTACAACTCCAGCACTTTATGACTGGTAGTCCTCCAGCCCATACACGTCAAAACACACCTCCTCCCACGATTTGTTATTTGACCTTAGGCAATTCATTATTTGAAACACGTTTTGCAATCATGTTAAATAACTCATAAAGGTGAAGGAGATTTTACAGTATGGTAGCGTATCATATCGCGAGGGGTTGAAAGGAAAAAAAGGGGAGAAAAAATGATCTTGAAGATGATGCTCAATTATTATGTGATTTGCTGAAGACTCTGTACAATTTTTTTTGTTCATGTTTCAGATCTTGAAAAATGGATTTGGAAAAAAATGGAAAAGCCACTTTTAGCTTGGCAAATACATCACCTGTACGAGGCTGTGATCTATTGGAGAAAAAGAGCCAAATACAACACCGTTTGAACATTTTCAGGCACTGTAATTTGAGCTGCTGAATTATTCATGGTTGTCTTGGTAATAAGTGTAAAAAGAGGTTCCTTATCATTCATAATCTGGAGGGTAAAGGAAATATGAGCATGGACTTTATGCACTAAGTGGTACTTTTTTTGACAGAACTGAGCGATACTTGAGGAGGAGCGGAGATAGAGACCACCTCTATTTGCTTAGAGCAGGCAAACACAACACCTCACACACCAGTAATGGAGACTGTACCAAAAAAAGGTGCAACAGATCAAATGCTCTCTATTAAAGATAAACAGATATTGCAGCCATTTCTAACTTTTTTTTAGTTTGCTGATCAACTAAAGCAGAATAAGCGCTAGTTCTCATTTTGCACTATCCTCAGTCTTTTTCTCAACTTATTTCTTCTTCTTTTTTTAATCTATAATCTAAGAGATGTAGGTCAGGATTTAATTTCGATGCAAGTTATGTACTATATAGAGCTGTGTATGTGACAGGTACAATTTTGACTTTTGTATAAGCTGACTCAAAATAGAACAATATTTTCTTTTTTGTGTTTTTTTTTTTTTTATTGATTTTGAAAATGGTCTTTGAGAATTTTATTTGCATATTGTATATGGAACTAAAGGTCTTCAACACATAAGGGATTAAAGAGGGTAAGAGAGTAGTGATAGTCTTTATTAAAGAGTGTAAGAAAAACTGCAAGAACTGATAATATCCATGATAAATATACTGAGCTAATCATATCTTGGGATTTTTTTCTGCACTGCAAATCTTTCCAATGACCTTTACAACAGCAAGAGCTTTGAAACACAGTAACCATTAGTATCCGGTATCATATGCTCTCCTGACACCATATTTCAACACCCACATAGCAAAGGGAAAAATGAGATAGATAGGTCATAATATGTTATTGATAGTATCTGGAGTGTCTTTTTGGGGTGGGATGTAGTGTTATTGCACAATCCCTATATTTCTGTTGCTTGAGATACTGACTGAAAAGAGATTAAATGTTCATAGATCAGGTGTGGAAATATTTACAATTTGCCAGGAGTTTGTATGCCATCTTAATAAAGTCTTTGCCAAGTGTGTTCACAACACACCAGCACAAAACATCAGGGTTGAAACAGATAAATTTACTTTAGATTAAATTTACTTTAGATTAAATGTACTTGTTGCACACACACACACAAGAGATGGCAAAAGTACACACATCCTTCACTCAAGTAAAAGTACTGATACTCATATTTTAAAAGATTCTGGTAAAAGTACTGACTACACTTTTTCACTCAAGTTAAAGTAAAGAAATCTGTAAAGAGCTCTGACACACTTAATAAAAAAGTAGCCATAACTATTAACTGTTTTACAGTTCACATTATAATAATATATTAAGATTAAAGAATTTCAAATTTTGTTACTTAATGAATGTATCCAGGCTGAACAACCACCATAGAGAACACAAGCAGAGAAAAGGTGATGATGATCAGGTGATCAGGAATATCACGTTAGCTATACTTCTTGTTGCCTTCTGCCTCTCTCATTGTTAGCTTTGTAGGCTAGCCAAAATCTGTGGTGCTTAAATTACAAGAAATAGGTTGAAGGCTGAAAACAGTGAGAAGAAAAAAATAATGATTGTCATGTTAGATTAAAACTAAAGTAACGAGCTTAATTTAAAAAATGTAAGAAGTATAAAGGAAAGATATTTGTGTAAAAATGTAATGAGTCAAAGTAAAAGGTTTGCTTATGACATATTAACAATACATTTTTTTATTTTTTTTTTATAAAATACAAATTTACAAAGAAACCAGAAGTCTACCTATCTACATGTATAAATTGTGCAATGTGCAATGTAAACATTGAACAAAGGCATGTGTAAAGTAAAAATATATATAATGTACTTGGCTTTGAAAGCAATTAAGTATCAAAAGAAAATTTATATATAGTCTACAACAGGTTATCAGTTTATCTTTTCAGTTAAAAGTAGCAAGGGGCAGCACATGCTTCTAAAATATAGTGGAGTGAATTGTAAGATATTATACTGTACATTAAAATGTTTTGAAGAAAAGGTTTCCCAAAATGCCAATACTCTGATGAAGGAAAGATATGCTAGCCTCTTCATTGTCCTCAGGGAAGCAATTACATTGTCTTGTTAAAGCTTACTTTTTTTGCCTGGCATCTGCCAGGGTGTATTGCAGCCTTACTTGCAGGGATAAGCTGTAGGTCAAATGCAACCCTGACCAGGATAATGTGTTTACTGCACAAAGCTTTCCTCTTCAAGGATTATGGGACTATTTGACCTTTTAAATACTCATGCTCTGACCCTATATGTACAGCCTTTATAATCTATATCTACCCGATCAGAGAACCAGAGGACATAAAAAAAAAGGATTAAGCAACTGACCCAGATCTTTTAATTCATAGTTTAGTCCAATACCTGAGATTAAAATGCATCAGGAGCTAACCAGAAGGCTAAATTGATCCAAGGCTTAACACTGTATGCTTTCTTTAACATCAGAAGCACTGAAACTAACGGCAGCACAGCTACAGTACATGTTCTGCATACTACATATACACAGCTATAGTGTTTCCTGGGTGCACATTGGTAACAAAATTACAGGACATGAATATGTTTTATACTTTTGTATTTGAATATAATGAATATTACAAATAATAATATAACATATTTATCATCCAAATTGTTGCCTTGCCCCCACACTTTAAAACTTTCTCCTGCATCTCTCATTCCACCTGTTTTACTGACTGACAGATGCAAATAATAATTAGAATTGCATTTCATTCTATTGTTGATGAAAAATGACTAACTAATATTTAGATAAATATTTGAGTTTTCAATTTTTCCTTTATTTTCTTACATTTGTTTAAACCTACAGTCTGATATATTTGAGCAATTCAATCATATAATTATTGCTTAGAAATAAGCGTTGCTTTAGACCAGGGTTCACCAACCTTTTTGAAACTGAGAGCTACTTCTTGGTTACCGATTAATGTGAAGGGCTACCAGTTTGATACACACAGTTTTCAGTTTTATCTAAAAAAAATATTTGTTTAATTTACCTTTTATTATATGTAATTATTAATAATTAATGATATTCATCTATGTGAAGACACTGATCATGTTAATGATTTCTCATAATAAGTATCAACAATATAGGAAACTGCTATTTTTAGAAAAGGCCCCCGGGCTTCTCATGTGGTTCTTGCGGGCACCACATTGGTGACCCCTGCTTTAGACTATATTGATAATAAATTTAATCCAGCACATAGACAAATCATATATCAGAAGGCTTATACTGTTTATATACTGTTATACTATTCTTATAAGAAAAATGGTAAACTGCACTCATTTATAGCTATAGCATCATACATTCTCAGTTTTATTTTAAATAAGGGTAGCACATTACAATTAAAAAGGCTTGTTTGCAAAAGTAAAAACTTAAAAACATTTAATTTAACTATCATGCTTTTTCATTGTTTTCAAGAGACATGCTGTGTCACAACTGTGTCAATATGTTTAGGGTGGTTTAGTTGGCTAATGGTGAAGCTGTTAACCTTCTGCAGCACTGCATAACCTGCCACTAATTAAAATCCAAGTTGTGTGAAAGTCCACAATAGGAGTTAAAATAAAGTTTAATTAAGAGCCTTTTTACTGACCATTTACAGTGGTTTAATAATATTTTTTAGCTTTAGAAAAACTGAAATCACAAAATGTGTACTTTGTTTTATCATTTTACAAGTGTTTATGGTCAGTTACATTTAGGCATTATTAACTTGTTTTAATCTTTAACATGCTCCAATAATCCATCTTTATTATTGTTTTCCTCATTTTGCTGAACAACACTTTTCATTTACTTCTTCAAATAATTATTGAATATCAAAGATCAATCAAGGGATTATATTTTGTTATATGTCATGTCTGCATGTTGACATTTCAGTTAGACTCATGGGTCTAACTAAATAACAAAAATGTAAAAGATTAAACTTTTCCTGTGCCAAATTGTGAATTGAATGGATTTAATCTCCTCAGAATGAAAACAAAGTTAGCACGGTTTTTATATGACACTTTTATTCAAGGTAAACCTTAAAAAGGTGGTTTCACAAAAGTAATGACACCATCTGTCACTATGTGGATTAGATTTTGCCCAGGTGCATTTGTACTCTCATGTCACAGGTCACATGATGTAGGATCTGTGCAATGTCATGGTTCAAAATCTGGTATTTAATTTTGTTAATGGCAGTGATGTACAGTAACTGACCTTTATATAGGCATTGTGTACCTGGGGGATGGTTGGCTACGGACACCATCCTTGAGGGGATTCAGTGGCTGTACAGAAACAGTAAATGGCATTGACAATGTACAGCATTGTAAACCTTCTTGACTGTGGATTTTTAGATGAGCTAACATTAGCCATATCATCTTAGCTAGCAAATGCCTTTCAGTGAGTATAGCTTTAGGTGTAATTTATAACCAGTGTTGTTTTTAAATATTAACTAATGTAAATTTTGGATTAGGTGCATGTATCAAACTGTGCCTAATGGTGTTAATGAAAAAAAGGTCAGCCTGCTAGACAAAATCTCAGTTTGCACACACTAAACATGATGTCTTTTCTTATCTATTTACTATTTTTTTATTATATATATACAGTATATGTATATATATATATATATATATATATATATATATATATATATATATATATATATATATATATATATATATATTGGAAGGTTGGAAGGCGTATCAAAGGTCGCGAAAATTGAACTCACGACTGGTCTTGATCCCTAACCCTCGTGAGCTCCGAGGTTCCACTGTATATATATATATATATATATATATATATATATATATATATATATATATATATATATATAAATAGTCCACAATATTCAAAATCTATCTATCTATCTATCTATCTATCTATCTATCTATCTATCTATCTATCTATCTATCTATCTATCTATATATATATATATATATATATATACAGAGAGGAAAATAAGTATTTGAACACCCTGCTATTTTGCAAGTTCTCCCACTTAGAAATCATGGAGGGGTCTGAAATTGTCTTCGTAGGTGCATGTCCACTGTGAGAGACATAATCTAAAAAAAAAAAATCCAGAAATTACAATATATGATTTTAAAACTATTTATTTGTATGATACAGCTGCAAATAAGTATTTCAACACCTGTCTATCAGCTAAAATTCTGACCCTCGAAGACCTGTTAGTCTGCTTTCAAAATGTCCACCTCCACTACATTTATTATCCTAAATTAGATGCACCTGTTTGAGGTCGTTAGCTGCATAAAGACACCTGTCCACCCCATACAATCAGTAAGAATCCAACTACTAACATGGCCAAGACCAAAGAGCTGTCCAAAGACACTAGAGACAAAATTGTACACCTCCACAAGGCTGGAAAAGGCTACGGGGAAATTGCCAAGCAGCTTGGTGAAAAAAGGTCCACTGTTGGAGCAATCTTTAGAAAATGGAAGAAGCTAAACATGACTGTCAATCTCCCTCGGACTGGGGCTCCATGCAAGATCTCACCTCGTGGGGTCTCAATGATCCTAAGGAAGGTAAGAAATCAGCCCAAAACTACACGGGAGGAGCTGGTCAATGACCTGAAAAGAGCTGGGACCACTGTTTCCAAGGTTACTGTTGGTAATACACTAAGACGTCATGGTTTGAAATCATGCATGGCACGGAAGATTCCCCTGCTTGAACCAGCACATGTCCAGGCACATCTAAAGTTTGCCAATGACCATTTGGATGATCCAGAGGAGTCATTGGAGAAAGTCATGTGGTCAGATGAGACCAAAATAGAACTTTTGGGTCATAATTCCACTAAACGTGTTTGGAGGAAGAAGAATGATGAGTACCATCCCAAGAACACCATCCCTACTGTGAAGCATCATGCTTTGGGGGTGTTTTTCTGCACATGGGACAGCGTGACTGCACTGTATTAAGGAGAGGATGACCGGGGCCATGTATTGCGAGATTTTGGGGAACAACCTCCTTCCTTCAGTTAGAGCATTGAAGATGGGTCGAGGCTGGGTCTTCCAACATGACAATGACCCGAAGCACACAGCCAGGATAACCAAGGAGTGGCTCTGTAAGAAGCATATCA
This sequence comes from Silurus meridionalis, assembly GCF_014805685.1. Taxonomy (NCBI): domain Eukaryota; kingdom Metazoa; phylum Chordata; class Actinopteri; order Siluriformes; family Siluridae; genus Silurus; species Silurus meridionalis. The sequence continues at coordinate 10,979,031 of NC_060884.1, read as the reverse complement.
AGGTTCTGGTATGGCCTAGCCAGTCTCCAGACTTAAACCCAATAGAGAATCTTTGGAGGGAGCTCAAACTCCGTGTTTCTCAGCGACAGGCCAGAATCCTGACTGATCTAGAGAAGATCTGTGTGGAGGAGTGGGCCAAAATCCCTCCTGCAGTGTGTGCAAACCTGGTGAAAAAACTACAGGAAACGCTTGACCTCTGTAATTGCAAACAAAGGCTGCTGTACCAAATATTCACATTGACTTTCTCAGGTGTTCAAATACTTATTTGCAGCTGTATCATACAAATAAATAGTAAAAAAATCATACATTGTGATTTCTGGATATTTTTTTTTTTAGATTATGTCTCTCACAGTGGACATGCACCTACGATGACAATTTCAGACCCCTCCATGATGAAGTGGGAGAACTTAAAAATCGCAGGGTGTTCAAATACTTATTTTCCTCACTGTATATATATATATATATATATATATATATATATATATATATATGAGAGAGAGAGAGAGAGAGAGAGAAAGAGAGAGAGAGAGAGAGAAAAAGAGCAAGTGAAAATGTAAAAATGTTTTACTTATCATATTTCGCATTATATTGAATGCATAATAGTAATTTCAATTATTTAAAAGAAAAACAATTAACTTGTGTTGGCCAAATGATTACCTACTTATGATTTATCATCTCAGAGGTGAAGTGGATTCAGAGCCTATCATAGGATAACTCATCTCAGTTGCTGGGTCCCACATTTTAGCAGGATTTACCTCTCTCCAAATAGCCTACAACAATAAGTCTGGGGTTCTAGCATTATGGCAATTTTGGCAATGTGTTTCCTGTTTGCTTGATTTGGCTTCACCCCATGTTTTTTTAGCAACACAATGTGCTTTTTTTTTTATTTATAATATTCGGGATCTAAAAATAAAAAAACATTTCCATGATTAAAAACTCAGTAAAACATTTTTTTTAATGAAGTTAAATCTTGCACTCCCAGTCATCGTCATAGCTGTCAGAAGACATTTGCTTTTCCACTGCTAGAATCAATAAAGCCAATGATGTATCATGGTAGATAGCTGACCTGACACACTCCCCAAACTCTCAGTGAATTATAAGAAAATGGAGGTCACGAACAGCATGTGTAATACCATTTTTAAAATAGCTTCATGTCTTCTTTGCCAGTTTGTCAAAACTTAGCAAAACATTTCTTCAGGCCTTTTGTACTTTCTCTGCCTGTTTATTTGCAGAGTACTTGCTTAGATCTGTTCTTTTTGGCTTTTTTGTTTGCTTGTTTGTTTGTTTTATGAAGTAATGGTTAATATTGCTCTCTGTGTCAGGGCTGAAAATACAAAGCTGTAGATTGTCACTGTGCTGGCTCTAAGCACGTTTCGGTTATATTCTTCCACCTGAGGAAGCGATCAGTCTTTCTTTGATAGGCCCTGCTGGAGACTGCGAGTACCAGGAAACCCAATTACTATGAGTAAATGCACTCGCTCGTGTTAGCACAGGAATCCAGGTTATATGTACTGCATGTAAACAATGGTTTTGAATTCAGGCCATCATCTTTTTGTTTGTACATTTCTTTCTTTGTAATGCATAAGAACCTTTTGTTTATGAGATTAAAGTTGGATGTTGGATGACCTTTTTTCATTCTGTACTACTTTACGGACTCATTTGGAATGATGGAACTGAACAAATGACGTGTCTGCTTACATGATTATGGGAACATGCACAAAGAATGACATTTAAACAACACCTCTTAAACAATCTCACAGGGCAGTCTTAGTACTTGTTGTACATGCTCTAGCACTAGGATATTTATTAGTTCAGATTTAACTACTTACAGACTGCTATAGCCATTGTTTCTCAGGTGGTCTTAAAGTGTACATGCAGCAATCTATTGGCAAACTGTAAGTGGTTATGAGTACAGACAGTTCAAATTGCTAAATGTTTACTTGATGTGATAGGATTCTGACAGTACCATGAATGCTTATTTTCTTGTTTACCTAGGATTACTGTCAAGTTGCATAGGCTCCACTTTCTCATGTAGACCTCACATTGTATTTTCTTTTAGTGATTAGTACTAGCAGATCAGGTTCTTCACATTAGAGCAAGTGGATGATCATGTAATGCGTAAACATTGTCTGCAGTGAATCATGTAGCATACACACCATTCTGTAAAAAAATAAACTCGTGTTGGTCAAATGATTAACTACTTTGTTTAAATTTTATATAGCTTTCCATTTTGTAAAAACACATTGTATAACTTGTACACTACTGGGAGATTAACAGTATCAGAAAAGATGTAACTGCTCATAAACTGTTATATACCTATTAAGTTACATTTCAGTGCTGCTCAATTTGTCGAAGTGTACATGGAGTAATTTGTTAGCATTTTAGAGATTTATGCAAGAGGATTATCATATAATGTGTAAGCTTTGTCTGCATTAAATCATGTAGCATATGCACCGTTATGTCAACAAGACACCAGACTGTAGTGTGCGCAAATTCTTTTTTTACTTATATGGTTTAATCAAAAGTTCCATATATTTTAGACACATTCAAATGTTTTGCAGTGCAACATATAGTACAATTCTTATACTGCATCATAGAGATCATGAGCAAATGTATTGAACTTGAAGACTGAACAAAAATAATTACTTGATACTGTAAGTTTTTAATTTACCATTAAGCGGTGAACTTTTGGATTTTAGAACAACCTCTTTAAATTGTGTTTTGATCATCTTGAATTTATATATGTCTATTAGACATTACATAAAGATAAAAATAAAATCATATTTATATAATCTACAAATGTGTGCGTGCAAGCTCTGAGACAATTAATACTGTTCCAGACATGCATGCTTACCTCCACATAACACATTATTTATGCATTTATACACATCATGTGCGCATTCATTTTGGCAATGGGTTATAGATTTGTCCCCAAACAAACAGGTGCTTTGTAAGCAGCTCATAGGATTTTATGCCCAGTGGCATAATGGAAATGTGTGTTTGTTTGAGACGAGTGGCTAAATTACATTCTGTACTTGCTTACAAGCCTGATCCATGAATACCTACTGAATAGATGTGTGCTCTTTTTTTTTTTTTTTTTTTTGTCGGACAGTGATACCTTATAGCTACATCGTAGAGGTACTTAGGATACATTAATTCCAGTTCTCCCCTATTTTATCATCATTTGAAATGCATGCAAATTTTTCAGTATATATTTATGAATGTATTTATGCAACTATATAGCAAAATACAACCCAATTCCAAAAAAGTTGGAATGCTGTGTAAAATGTAATAAAAAATGGAATGCAATGATTTGCAAATCTCATAAACCCATATTTTATATACAGTAGAACATAGAAAACAATAAATGTTTAAACTTAGTAAATGCACCATTTTAAGGAACAAGTTATGGCCACAATGTTCTTTAACATTGTGAAGACTTTAAATATCTCATCATCTACAGTACATCATATTTCTAAAAGATTCAAAGAAACGGGAGAAATCTCTGTGTTTGAGGGACAAGGGTAAAAAATCAATATAGGACGCCTGTGATCTCCTTAAGCAGCACTGCATTAAAAAATAGGTATAATTCTGTAATGGAAATCACTGCATGTGCTCAGAAACATCTGAGCCCATGAAAGCTCCAGAAATCACTGTCTGTAAACACAGTTTGCTATGCCATCTCCAAATGCTCATTCATGCAAGGATGAAGCCATATGCAAACATGATCCAGAAACACTGTCATCTTCTCTGGTAAAGCTTAATTAAAATAGACTGAGGCAAATGGAAAACTGTTCTGTGGTCAGACAAATACAAATTGTTTACTCTATTTGTAAACCATGTACGCCAGATACTCTAGACTAAAGAGGAGAGGGACCATTTGGCTTATCAGCGGTTAGTTCAAAAGCCTCTGATGGTATTAGTACATATGGAATGGGGACCTTTCTTATTGGGAAAGGCAGCAACAATGCTGAAAGGTTTCATCCTTTTATCCAGACAATGTCTTTTAAGGAAAGGACTTCCATATTTCAGCAAAATATGAACGGGGCAACATTCCTCACCCAAAATTCATGCGGCTTGTCTCCTCAATTCCCAAATGTATATAGACTGTTGTTAAAATAAAGAGGAGAGGTTGCTTTACAGTGGTAAACATGCCCTTGTCCTAACTTTTTGGGACATGTTGCAGTCACTAAATACAAAATTACCTAATTGTTTCCTCAAAATGGAACCTCAGTTTAAACACGTGATATGTATCCTATATCTCTTGTAAATAAAGTATAGGTTTATGAGATTTGCAAGTTGTTACATTTGGTTTTATTTATATGTCATGAAGTGTACCAACTTTTTTGGAATTAGGTTTGTAGAATAAAATTATTATATACCTCATTTTGGACATACTGGATTTCAAACTGGTCAAGTAATTTAAAGAAAAAGGCTTAAAGCTGTGTTTCAATTCTCTTTATGCATTCTGACTGAGGGAGACTAGCTCAGAGATTGCTTATGTGTGTTTTTATGGTTCTACCAATAACTGCTGTAGAATGGAGGACCTGTGAGGTCTCAATAATTTGTCAGAGAGCTCCATACTAATTTTACAGCATTAATGAAGATTGACATTCAGTATTAGTGTGAGCTAAAGGTTAAAGGGCTTCACTACCGAATAATACATTGCTAATAATGAATAAAAGCTAGTGTGTGCCAAATGAGTGTATGCTGGTAATGTTCATTATCTTTAAATTATTCATTAATTTATGTTAGGCATGTTACCACATGCAGTAATGTAAGAACCACACTGATCTGTGAGGCACTGAATGTATGCGTTTTGCATGCAAGGCAATTATTTTAACTGTAATGATTTTTTTAAATAGCAAAAAAGTGTGTCTCCAAATGGCACAATATAAAAGCACATACCCTATCACAGAATGATTCTGTCAGCCATCAGTGGAGCCAAGGGAGCAAATCTGCCCCTCCTTTCTGAGTGGGATGGATGGCATAAGCTTTCTGTAAATGTCTATGATCTGATGTATATAGAAGCTGGCAGATTTTTTGTCATGATGTCGTTAAGAAGCAAGATAAATATAATAGTATTTTAAGAAAAAAAAAAAAGTTGGCTTTGTGTTATAGTAAAGCATTTGTTAAAAATAATAAAAATTAAATATTTAGATTTCACACATGTAGTCTATAGCTAAACCCACACACCTTGATTTTAAGATTATATAAAGGTGATTAAAAGTTTGTTATATAAAGTTTATATAAAAAATCCTTAACTTGTGTTAACTGTTTTAAATGCAATCAATATAGAATTTAGTTTGGATTTCTGTTACTTGGTGTAGATGATTATTTGGGTGGATATGACATTTAATAATTTCTGTTTCCCAGATTTAATTCAGCTTGTGTCTGATTCACTGGTTCATATTTCAAGCATTAGCCACTGTCTTGGCATCTACAGACTAGTTGATTCTAAACATACAGTGAGGTGGCCTTGAGGTCCCCCGCTTTGCAGCGACATGACAGCAATGAATTACATAAAGCTCTGGCGCTGTGCTTTGCCTGAGAAGCGCTTATGAAGGTCAAGCTGGCAGGACTTAGACAGTCTGTGAGATTCATGTGGTCCCCCCACCATCTGCATACATACAAGTGTGCTCATGATGAAAAGTGTAGGCTTCCCTTCTGGGTAGGCTAGGTTTTTGCAGGCTCTAATTTAGACCAAAGCACAATATCTGTTTGTACCATGATATTCCATTACTCCTAAGATCTTAGCTGATGAGTTGGCATAGTCACCCATGCCAGTGTCAGCGTCTTCAACCACTTTTATAAAGAAAGCAGTGCAATCTGTTCATCTCTGGAAGGGGAAGAGCGAAGGGGAGGGGTGCATATTATCCATGTCCTGATATTATTGGAGATTATCCCTGACATATCACTTTCCTTGCAGGCACCATTAGCCAGGCTTCATCCCGCTTAGTATTTCTACCACCTGAGACCACTATTCTCAAGGACTAAGAATTATTACTATTGTATTTTTTTTTCCTGGTATATAAATTAATCACAGTTGGATTGTGATCAACTGCTTTTATTATTTTTATTATTATTCGCTGAAAGCCCTCTCTCCCAGAGGATGTCCATGGAACCCCATGAATCACTAAAAACAGAGCACCATTTTGTAGTCATAGATAATTTGTCACTGACAGGTTGGCAGCACATTTGATGCACATTATCATTTCATATCAGGATAGAAACATATGCAGTAATGCCGTCTCTTTTTACAAACATAATCTTATATAGCAATGATTACAATGCATGTAAATAACACATAAATCCACAATAATAAAAGTACAGTTGCTGGGGAATGACATGTGCCATACAGAACAATACACCCTAATGGTAGCATACATAATTGCACTGTACACAGTTGCTACACAGCATCGCAATAAACCAGATCCATTGGCTGCAGAATTGAGAATTATTACCAGCCATAAACATTGCAAGATAGTTAGAGAGTAAGAGGACAGCTGAAATAGAAATAGGCATTATGGTAATGGATTAACCTCATGATGATATATACAATATTTGACAAAAGTAAGTACACCCCTCACATTTCAGCAACCATTTTATTATATGTTCTCAAGAGACAATACTATAGAAGCAAAAATGGGATATACGTTAAAGAAGTCAATGTACAGCTTGTATAGCAGTACAGATTTACTATCTTCTAAAAATAACCCAACATAAAGCCAATATTGTCTATATAACTGGCAACAAAAGTAAGAACACCCTAAGTAAACATGTCAAAACTGTGTGACCACCATTGTTATCTAGCAGTGCCTTAATCCTCCAGGGCATGGAATTCAATTGAGCTGTACAGGTTGATGCTGGGATCCTCTTCCACTCTTTTATAATGACATCAGGAACTGCTAGATGTTAGACACATGGCGCTTCTTCACCTTCCGCTTGAGGATGTCCCACAAGTGCTCAATAGGGTTCAGGTCTGCAGACATACTTAATCACCTTCACCTTCAGCTTCTGCAGCAAAGCAGTTTTTATCTTGTCATATTGTTCAGATACATTTAGATTAAGTACAGATAAAGACAAACATTTAAACATTCAGGTATTTACCTACCATCCCAGCCATTGATATTTTAGAATATTAAAATTCATTGTCCTGCTTCCAAATGACAACTTCACTAATCACCTGGTGTATAAGTGTTCCATCTTATAGAGAAAATAGAGCATTAAGCTGTGTAATTGTATACATATAGTATTCTGTCTATATATCTATATGAATGTTTATTGATAAAATACCTGGTCACACAATATTCTGTAAAAATCATATTGTTCATCATATTGTTCATCATAAACTTGCAAATGTTTACTTTCTTAAAAAAGAAATGCAGGGTGTTACTTTAAAAATATTAAACATTTATCATTATTTGCCACAATGTTTGAGTTGGAGTTAAAAATAAATGTTAAGTGTTCCTTGGGGGGCACATTTCAGATGTTGTTTTATTAAAAACATTGGGGGTCCCAATGTCTTGTGCCCATAAGACACAAACAAAAAGGGCTCCAAAAAGCTAGTGTATAGGTATTGTGCAGTGGCGGGTCGTACATTTGGTACCTGGGCCTTCAGTGGGGATTTACCCAACTTAATCCACCTCTTAATACTACCACTATCATATCACAATTATAGAAACCATCAATACTATCCAAAAAAACAATATTACAACACGTGGCATTACAGAGAGAGAGCTACCACCACAACTGTGCCGCGTACATCATCTGAAGCAGTTCAGAATCATTATTTGTCTAATAACATGACAAAAACATAAAATTTTGAATAAAAATAAATAAATAAATAAAATACATACCTCAGCCCTTTACAGGGCTGAGACAATGTAGCTAGCTTCGCGGTTGGCCAACCTCTCCTCAAAATGTCTAGATTTTCTGGAAAAGTCCGCCTTGAAAATGGATTTTTAACTATGTTCGAGACCAAATTAATTACTCTTCCACCATAAGCAAAAAAAAAAAATTTCCAACTGAAATATATTAATGTGTGCAGATCATGTTTTCCTAATCGGCTGTAACAGTTTCCCTCTGACCAACCAATCAAAGGGTGGAAAAATGCTGACATTATTGTGAGGCGAATTTGAAATCTGATTGGTTAAAGCTGCTAAATAAAGCTTGCTAATATAGTTAAGGTACATCTGCCAGCATTACTGATTCTGAAGGCCCTGAGCAGATTAGATTGACATGGCAGCACATAGAGGCTGAAATCTGATTGAACAAAATATCTAACATTCACATACACGCAGTGCAGCCAAGAAAAAAAGTTACGAAATGAAGAGCTACGAAATGAAGAAAATAGACTGTTGCAAATAAATCAATACAATTTCATGAAACAAATATTAGAATTCATGTTGTAAATGTCAGTGCTTCTGATAGTGTCCAGGCCAGCACAGAAGGCCTTGCTGGCCCTGATGTCCCACCAATGGTATTGTGTAGATTTCAGGCAACAAGATGAAGTGCATGTGATATTTATTAAAAGGATTTATCATTAACTAAATTTAGGTACAGTTGACAATTAAAGCCCAAATAGACACGACAAAGTAAGATGGCTCTTTGCAGAGTACTGTGTAAGTTCACTCATTTATTGAAAATATTCAAGCTGAATCTTTTTTTTTCACATTCAATGGACATTTTGAGTACTTTGCTTTATGTAAGCCAAATTAATGTGGCAGTGGGATTAAGAAGTATACACTTGGTTCCTATTTTCTAAACCAAAAAGCTGTTTTTGTTCCCCATCTAAATACCCACTTATTCATTTAATATGTAGCCTTGGAGTATACCTCGATGGTATTTAACTTAGTAGCTTGAGCATAAGGAGTATTTAACTCAATAGCTTGAGCATTTTTGCTACATGTTGGTGAAATCACAATATTTTCCTCTTTTGAATCACCACCTATTCTAAACCAAAAGACTCTCAATCACACAAAGGGCAGTTATTAAGTTTTACCATTTTATTCTAACTATTTAGAGATAATGCAATTTCTTTATTAAATAAATCACAATCGAAGCAAACAAATGCACAAGTTAAGCAAACTGAGAACTAAGTATGAAAAAAAAGCATGGGGTGAAATATCAGAGGAGTGACATAAACAGAAGCAGTTTATCAAAACAACAGAGACTAAGTAAGCGAGGGAACACTAAAATTATGTTCATGGATTAATCAGGTAAGAACGTCTCTAGGTTACGTATGTAATCCTAGTTCCCCGAGGAAAAGAGACGCTGCGTTGCAACGCTTTGTTAACGCCCCATGTTGTCCCTGCTCTGAACCACGTGTGAAATCTAGCTAATAGGCAAGTCGTAACGTCATCAGCGGGCGACACTGGTTTCTGCACAGAGAGAAGGTAAGCGCTGCAGGGATGCAGGGACTGTGGCACGTGGACGCAGCGTTTAGTTCCCTCAGGGTACTAGGGTTACATGCATAACCTAGAGACGTTCCCCATTTGGGAACTTTGAGCTGCTTCACAACTCTTTGGGAATGAGGTGTCCAATCACACCACACTGACCAGCCTAGTGTGTAAGCACCTCAACAAATGCACGTAGGACAGAGGCGCCTGGAGTGGCTCTGAGGTCAAGATCGTAAAACATGACAAAGGTCAGCGAGGTGGACCAGCACGCAGCATCGCAGATGTCTTGGAGTGAGATTCCAGCGGACCAGGTTGTAGAGGCCACCACATTCCGGATGGAGTGAACCTTGACCCTCATAAGATGATTAAATGTTATCCACTACCTACCTGCTGAGAGTCTGCTTGTATGGAATCCTTTCCTGTTGGGGCCATAACAGACAAACAGCTGCTCTGACTTCCTCCACGGACTCGTCCTGTGGAGATAAGCCTGTTTTGCTTCTCCTGGTCGGGGGCTTGGAACGGAGGAGGGCAGAACGCCTGCAGCACAACAGGTTGTGCGGGAGCCGTAGGCACCTTAGGTATGTACCCAAGTTTCGTGTAAATAAAAGCGCTGGTCATGCCAGGAGCACATTCCAGGCGAGACGGGGCCACGGACAGAGCCTGCAGATCCCCGATCCTCTTCCCCGTCATGAGGAAAGCGGTCTTCACCAACAGGGGCCGGCTCAGCCTCAGACAGGCACTCTAATTCGTGTCCCGGGCCTAAGCCTTCGGGCGCCGCGGAGGAGAAGTGTCACCAGAGGGTGTGTACCCAGCAACTGCCTCGCAGGTGGGGCAACATAAGGCACGATAGCGGACACGTCAACAGCTGCCACCTTGTGGCATACGACCTCCTCGTGGAGGGAGCCCTGGAATGGAGGATGGCCTCTACTACCTCAGCAGAGAGACCAGCTTCTACAAACTGTGCCTCGGGGGCCACAGCCACAGCCTCCACAACTCCGAGCGGGGGTGAACCAGGGTACCCCTGCCTGTGAGAGGAGATCCCTCCTGGGGGGAATTTTTCAAGGAGGGCCCTTTAGGACACCAGGTCCACAAACCATGGTCTGCCCAACCATTGGAGACGGGCTCCTTTCTTGCGAACTCTCTACAGAACTACGGAAATACAGAAGGCGTACAGACGTAACCTCGGCCACATCTGCACTATGGCATTCAGCCCTAATGGGGCTGGGTGAAAGAGAGAGAACCAGAAGGGACAGTGCCAAGTCTCCTGAGTCGCAAACAGATCCTCCTGGATTGAGCAGGCATCTGCTCTTTAATTCAACCGTCCCAGGATATAAACAGCTCTCAGAGAGCGGAGTCTTCCCTGGGACCACAGGAGGATCTCTTGCACCAGTTTTGTTTAAGGGGTGAGACCGAAGACCTCCTGGTGGTTGATTTTTGAGACCACCTTTGTGAAGGTGTGGGGCAAGAGTGCCAGGCCAAAAGGGAGGACTCGCTATTGGTTAAGCTTCGCCCCCGAAAGAAAACTTCAGGAACCTCCTGTGTGCGGGAAGGACGGCTATGTGGAAGTATGCGTCCTTTAGATCTATCATGACAAACCAGTCCTCGGACTTGATCGCGAGACACAATCTCTTTGAGGGTGAGCATCCTAAACCTTAGTCTCATGAGTGAGCAGTTCAAGGAGCGGAGATCTAGAATCGGACGCAACCCGCCTTCCTTCATCAGAACAACAAAGTACGGGCTGTAGTAGCCTTACTCTCCGGCTGAGGGGGGAACCACCTCAAATGGCCCCTTTCCCCAGGAGAGCATGTGTTATGCAGAGATATGGAGGCGGAAGCCGAAATACCAGCAAACAGAGTTTAATTAAGAAAAAAGGCAAAGCCAACACAAAACTCACACCGGAAATGGAGAGTCACAGACGAAAGTATATATCCGCTCGGGACGAGTAGTCCAGAGATGCGCGTGGGAAAGCGCGGTGCTGGGCAGGAAAACAGGAACGTAATCCACACAGTGCATACAAACACAGCCGTATCGGGAGGATCGGGGTAATCCAGGGTGCGCTCCGGAAGGGAAGCGCAGCCGTGAAGGGAGAGAGGTCCGAGGAAACCGGTACGTAGCGGGAACGCGCATACACCGATATACACTTACATGAACCTACACGAACATGCACGAACATATAATAACGGACGGGGAGTGTACGAGAGTGAGCGGTTTATATAGGCAGTGCAATGAGTGCTTGGAACGGGTCTCAGGTGTTCTAAATGAAGCCCAATTGCGATGAGCTCCATGTGGGTGGGGCACGCAAGAGCGAAGGAGCAGGGCTTTTCCTGATGCACCAAGGTTCGACAGCCGCCGAAGGGGGCGTGGCAGGGGGATTCCTGACAGCATGCAACTCCTGTTCCAGTATCAGAACCTGCTAGGGTCCCACCATGGTGGCACATATTCCCAATGCATTTTAAATAGAGTTGTACACAAAGCACTCACTGTAACTGTAAACCACTCTGAATTTGTATATATATATATATATATATATATATATATATATATATATATATATATATATATATATACAGTGGAATCCACTTATCTCGCCCTCGGTTACCTCGACAACCCTATTAAGTCGATGTTTTTGAAGTGGAACCGCCAAATTCTCGCTTTTTCTAAGCATTTTTTATCGCTTTTTTTATGTTGCCGAACCCTAATATCTCGAGCACAAGGAGGGAAAAATTTGCCTTTTAACGTCGGTTATCTCGGTGCAGCCGCAGAAGAACTCGCGAAAGTGTCGGAAAAATCAAGCCTTACAGCTGCTACAGGTGTTGTATTGTATACTGGTGAATCTCTGCTGTTAGTTAGTGCTAGTGTTCGTAGTGTTAGTAGGAGCGCGGCGCGGGAAGAAAAGCGCAGCCGTTGAGAGAGTGCCGGTGGGAAGGCACGTACCGGGATACGCATGCGCGATAACAACGACCGCCGTGAACCAACATATACCAACAATAACGGACAGTGAGAGTGTGGAAGTTTAAATAGGAGCTGGTGATGATGCTAAACGAGCACCATATGTGCGCGATTGAAGCCGAGAGCTTCAGAGAAATCGGCCGAGAAAGCACCTGACATGCTGAAGGGGGCTGAAGGGGGTGTGGCAGGTGGATTCCTGACAGATAAACATGTACTGTATGTATTTTTATAGCATGCCTTCATCAAACAAATCGCGGCAACGCTGTTGTGTAAAAAAAACCTTCAAAAACGGGTGCATGCACGTTCTCAATTATTAACACACATCCTGTACATAAAGAAATTTCAAGCACGTTAATATATTGCCGCCATTTTGATTTTCGTTTATCTCGATCATCGGTTACCTCGATGCTTTTTGGCGACCCCCTAGGACATCGACATAACCGGGTTCCACGGTATATAATATATATATATATATATATATATATATATATATATATATATATATATATATATATATACATACCATCTTTACAGTAGTAGCAAAAGTCTTTCTATTTACGCAAGCATTTAAGTGGTAATTGAGTTTAACTGTGTTTTGACACATTTTGCAAGAGAGATGAACCAAAGAATAGTTTAGTAAAAATGACAGCTAATATGCCTATATTAGTTTTGGAATAAGTTCAGAACCCCAATATTATTGGCATTTATGTATATTTTTAAGAACTTAATCTCACCACATTCACTATGGAGTAATACTTTAGTTCTTGTTTATATATAAAGATCTCATTTACATTAGCATATTGTGTTTCTTGTGTAACAATTTCTGCCTGTGAAAGATTGACCTTTTCTATTATACAAAAATACATAATTCATATGGTTTATAATGTAATATATTTGCTAATATTATGTTAATACATTTATGGTAAGCCTCAGACTTAATACCTGGGTGGATGGACACTGACTTACATTCTGTTTTCCATGTCTAAAAGATTGTATTATTTTTTTGGTTGAATAATAATTTCCTCTCTTAATTCTAATTTGAGCCCAGCAAATGTAAGCATTCTTATATATGTAGAGGTTACATTATAGTATAATGTTTGCAAAAGTGCTAAGGGTCCCTAAAATTGGAAAACATCACCTTCAGACAAAAACAACTGCATGTCCTGTCGTTTGTTTGCTTTCTTAACCTTTTTGGTAACTAAGTTAACAATAGTGTACATTTCTGCACTTTATTGGAATCTATCAAGCATAACAATATTACCACCTGCCTAATATTGTGTTGGTCCCCCTTTTGCTGCTAAAATAGTTCTGACCCCTTCAAGCATTATCAGCAATAAATTGCGCTTTAGTGGCCTGTCTGTTGGATTGGACCACATGGGCCAGCCTTCGCTCCCTATGTGCATCAATGAGCCTTGGCTGCAAATGCACATGTAACTGGTTCACCACTGTTCCTTCTTTGGACGACTTTTGATAAATACTGACCTGATTTGGCCATTGTAAAACTTGCTCAAATCTTTAAGCTTGCTCATTTTCCCTGCTTCTAACACATCAACTTTAAGGACAAAATGTTCTCTTGCTGTCTAATATATCCAACCCAATAATAGGTCCCATGATGAAGAGATTATTCAATTCACCAGTCATGATATTATAATGTCAAAATGTTACAATATGCGTGATCGCTGAATCTGAAATACATTGACATAATGCATAGAATTTGGTGCATAGAAGGTTTGCAAAACAAATGCAAACCTTATTACCAGAATACAGATGGAAGCTACACAATTTGGTTTTACCTTGAAATAAAGAATATCGATAAATAAAAAATAAAAAAACACATTTCAATCATATTTTTTTACAAACAAGCTTTTCATATCTTGAACTGTTCTGTACACAGAGAATGACTGCATGTGGTGCACAGAGCTGCATATGATTTCAGGGCGCTTTCATTTATTTGGAAAATATTATAAAACCTGTCAGGGACCACGCTTTTGTCACAAATAGTCCTATAGTATTTTTTGCAATATAGTATTTATTTTGTGGCAAACAATAATGGTTTTCAACTGTAGTAATTTGTTTTAAATAAATAAGTAATCTTTTATTAGTAAAGTAAATAATTTAATTTTAATTTTTAATTTTTAATTGACTTGAATAAATAAATAAAGAACTGCATGGCTGTTGGTCTGGAAATGAAATTGATGTACTGTATATTATTAACCCCTAAGTAATTAATGGGTTTGTTTTGATTACACAGGAAACAGAACATTTTAGACAAGTATTAATCTGTGAAAGTGTGTAAAAGGGAAAGCACACAAACAATTATATTGTAAAAATTTGCTTTGTTTTTAACTGTACTGTAATTATAGTGTACTCTAATTACTGCCACTGTTTTATTAGTGGGATGACAAATGAGAAACAAAGGAATTGTCTATGACCTAGTGGTGGATTGTGTCGTGGTCAGCACATCTGTTCTCTCACTAGGGGAAAATAGGCCATTGAATAATCTACAGTATGACTTTCTTAATAAACCAACAATTATAAAAATAGATGCACCTTTTCTCACTTTCTTTGAGAAAGTCTTCATGTTCATTGCCAAGCTAATATTTTCATTGCTTTTACTTCATTAGCTGGTAATAGGAAGTGCAGTTTTTCCATGGTTTATAGTTTTAGCATCCTGTTTGATTAGAATAGCAATCTGATTTCATTGACATCAAATATCATGGGTAGTAGTAAAAAAGTGTTTGCCTACATGTATGTATGTACATGCATATATATATATATATATATATATATATATATATATATATATATATATATATATATATAAGTTATATACATATATAAGTTATACACTGTATATACATACATACACACAAAGAAAATAAATTGGAACCACTGTGGGGTCCCTGAGGATCAGTTTTAGAAAACAGAAGCAATAATGAAATTGAATGAAGTAATACAGATAACTGTAGTAATTCTCAAGCACTATGCCTAGAAGTCAGAAAAAGATCCTCCTTGTCACATGGCTTCTGTTACAGCATCCATTTCAGCTGCATCCATAACTATATGCATCTTCCTTGTGTTTCCTAAGGATGTGAACCAAATATCCGGTTATTGACTTGTCTTCCAAGACCTGATTGAGACTCATTGTGGCATGTGGGTCAGAAAAACAAAAAAAAGAAGCAGAAGCACAAGGATAAAAAAGAACCCCAGATCAATAGAGTTGGCTGAAATGACAAAGGGTTTGAAGGTCAGCACTTGTGGTCCCTCTGAGCAGATAATACCGGAACATAATCAATCTCATCTGATTTAATCTGTTCCTCTATCTAGGCTCGTTTTTCTCCCCACTCCTGGTCAGTTCTTTTCAATTTCTAGCCAGTGATTGCGTGTTCCCAGAGAAGTTTTGTGTAAAGAATGAGGATCAGTTCACAGTGTTGACATAGTAAAGAGAGAACTTGGATGCCCAGGTCAAAAGTGAATGGAATTGAATGAAATAAGAGTTGATATAAAAAAAAAGAGTTGATATTGTCAAATAAATTGAAAAATAAATATTGAAAAATAATTTACTGAGCATAAAGCATCTACACTAACATCCCATACAAGACTATTCTTAAATATCAAGATTAATTTAATTGGATGGTGTTTAACAAATGGTTAATCAGAAAATACAGTATGTATGTAACCATAATGATGTAACTATTAGTACAATACTATAAATGTTTAATGAGTGTTTGGGACAAGAAAATAAACTTGCAACATTTTAATGGCATTAATTTGATTAAAGCTCCCTGGTGGTCTAGTGGTTAGGATACGGCGCTCTCACTGCTACGACCCGGGTTCGATCCCCGGTCAGGGAACCAACCCCAGCCGCTCTTAGTGCTGGTCCCAAGCCCGGATAAATGGGGAGGGTTGCGTTAGGAAGGGCATCCGGCGTAAAAACGTGCCAAATCAAACATGCGATTAATGAATACGGATGATCCGCTGTGGTGACACCTAACGCGAAAAGCCGAAAGAAAGGGTTTTTTTTTTTTTTTTTTTTAATTTTATTAACGCACGATTAATGCATTTTTGTTTGACTTTTATTTTCATAAAACATCATTAAAATAAATAATGAATATAAAAGAGGTGAAATTCATATCTTCAATGCAACAAACATTTATTCATGACGTTCTTTCTTTACTTAGATATAAAAAAATAAACTCCATTGAAAAATAAATTTTTAGCACAAACATTTGTTTTACTGATGCGCAAAGTCTTAAATCAAGCACCAAAATCCGCCATTAGCACACATCTGCCAATTAAAACCGTCTGTGTGGAAACGCCTTCATGTATGAGTAATTTTTGCACTAATAATAAACATACATTTGCATAAGGCATCCATATTTGATCATGCCCATGTTGATTAGACTATTAAAAACTTAAAGGTACATTTAGAACAGATAAAAATGTGTGGTTAAGTTCCGAATAAATATTTGAATATTAAATATTCGAATGACAGCCCATATAGCTATATATAGTAGGCATATAAAACATATTAATTTCTCTATCTGTACTCTAGGTTTGTGTGTGTGTGTGTGTGTGTGTGTGTGTGTGTGTCCGTTTAGCTATGTATTGTATAAGTACTGTAATGTCACAAATTCCATTCTCAGCATGACTTAGCCCCTAGTACAGCCATCACTGCTGTCTTTTGTTTTGTTTACTTGTGTTTTGCTTTGCGGCTTTATGACATTACAACATTATGATTATCTCTTTACATGAAACCTGTCAGTAGGTGGAATATATTTAGTGAACATTCTTGAACGTTTCTCAATGTTGATGTGTTAGAAGCAGGGAAAATGGGCAAGTGTAAAGATTTAACCGAGTTTGACAAGGGCCACGTTGTGATGTCTAGACGACTTGGTCAGAGCATCTCCAAAACTGCAGCTCTTTTGGGGTGTTCCCAGTCTGAAGTGATCAGTATCTATCAACAGTGGCCAAAGGAAGGAACGGTGGTGAACCAATAACAGGGTCATGGGCAGCTAAGGCTCATTGATGCATATGGGGAGGACAACACAGGAGCTACTGTAGCTCAATTGCTGATGAAGTTAAAGTTTATAATGCTCAAAAGGTCAGGACTGTTTTGGCAGCAAAAGGGTGGGCCAACACAATATAGAGAGTGTCTGTGTGTGTGTGTGTGTGTGTGTGTTTATAAATATGTATATGTATGTATATGGTTTTTAAGTATTGGTGTGGTAAAATTTTGGTACTGTTAGAGGGAAGAAATGCAAAATATAAAATTGCTTTATTGTTTATAATTATTTTAAATAAAATGCATGTTTGGTTAAATTTTATATTAAATATTATATTTTCTTAACATTCTAGAAAAATAAAGTTACAAAAATCTAAATAATGCAATACACCTTTTTATTATATTGATTCAATATAGTAATCAATTAAATTGGCACAAATTAAATTGATTAAATAAAACTAATTATGTGGAAAATGTAAATTAAATAGTTTACATTTGTTGGACCACATTTGAGTAATACAGATGTGTATGTACAGTAAGTGTGTGTGTGTGTGTGTGTGTGTGTGTGTGTGTGTGTATGTGTGAAAGCTCTGTACCAGTAAATATATATTTACAATATACAAACACATGTACTGTTATTAATACATACAATACATATATATATATATATATATATATATATATATATATATATATATATATATATATATATATATATATATGTGTGTGTGTGTGTGTGTGTGTGTGTGTGTGTGTGTATAGGGCTATTATTCAAATAATATTAATTAATATTAATCAAATAATCGGATATGAAGTTTTTTTTGTTGTTATTAAAGAGCAATACTAAATAAGAGATAGAAAATAAGACAGGTCTTCTAAACTAAACACAATTTGTTTTTCTTAAAAAAAAAAAATGCACTTACAAGTATATTGGTAAAAACAAAACCAATTTAGTGGGTTTAATTGTCATATTACATAAAAATACAATTACAGTGCATTCAAAATATCTCCAAAAATCTTCAAAAAAAAGTTTTGTAAAAATCTATTTCAACTTACTTTAAAAAAGATAACTGCACTATATGGTGTTTTCTTTATGTTTTAGTTTGAAGTTAACCCAAACTTTGGAAACTTTCTGGTGTTTTCTTTGGCTTGAATCTTCCCTCACCCCTCGCTGTATTCTCCCCGTTTCTCCATTTTTTTCATTCTGCAGTGTAAAGCGTTACATATCCAGAGTGCTGCAGAGCTTATCGTGCAGTCAGTTGTCATCTTTGCGATGTGTTCGAGGTCATTTTCATGTTGGAAAACTGCTGTTCTACCCAGTTTCTGAAGAAAGGGTATCATGTTCTGCTTCAGAATGTCACAGTACATGTTGAAATCCATTTTCCCTAAATAAAGTGGAGCTTTCTAGTACCAGCATAGTACATGTGGCTTTGCATGGTTATACAACATACAGCTTTTATCAATTAGGGTGTACTCACTTTTGTTCCCAGCTATTTTGACACTAATGGCTGTATGTTAAGTTATTTTCAGAGGACAGCAAATATATACTGCTATTCAAGCTGCACATTGACTACCCTATTTCCAAGTTTCGTTTCTATCGTTTCTATATAATAAATGGCTGCTGAAATTTGAGGGGTGTATTGTTGTGATATCTATCTATCTATCTATCTATCTATCTATCTATCTATCTATCTATCTATCTATCTATCTATCTATCTATCTATCTATCTATCTATCTATCTATCTATCATCGTTCAATCGTCACTAGGTTACGTATGTTACCCTAGTTCCCTGAGGGAAAGAGAGCTGCGTCAAAAACGCTTTGGAAATGCCTCACGTTGTTCACGCTCTGAATCGTGTAAAATCCGGCCAATAGGCAGTCATGACGTCATTGGCGGGCGACGTCAAGCAAACCAGGAAGCTACAAAATGGGAGTGCGATGGCAGCGACATCAGCTTCTGAAAAAGGAGAAGGTAAGCGCTGCAGGGATGCAGGGAGTATGGCCCGTTGACGCAGCTCTCGTTCCCTCAGGGAACTAGGGTTACATACATAACCTAGTGATGTTCCCTTACAGGAACTGGAGCTGCGTCAAAAACGCTTTGGGAACTAGTGTCCAATCACGCCACACTGACACAGTCCCTGCCTAGTGTGTCTGAGCACAACTGGACAGAGGAGCCGAGTGTGGCTCTGATGTCGAGGTCGTAAAACCTGACAAAGGTCAGTGGGGTGGACCGGCCCGCGGCATTACAAATGTCCTGAAGCGAAACTCCAGCGGATCAGGTCATAGAGGCCTCCATACCCCAAGTGGTCTCGGTGGAAGTGTTCCAGTGCCAAAAGCACACTCTTCTTTGCGCTCAGTCTTAACCCCAATTCCTTCATGTGGGCGAGAAAGACATCTTGATGCTGGACTGACCACCTGAAGCTCTGATTGAGCTAAAACCAACCAATCGTCGATATAATTTATGCACTTGGTGAAGGTGTGGGGTGTGAGTGCTAGGCCGAACAGAAGGACCCAATATTGGTAAGCTTCCCCTGAAAGCAAACCTCAGGAACCTCCTGTGAGGAGAAAGGATGGCTATGTGGAAATAGGTGTCCCTTAGATCTATCGTGACAAACCAGTCCTCGGACTTGATCTGAGACACAATCTCCTTGAGAGTGAGTATCCTGGAACTGAGTCTCCTGAGTGCCCGGTTCAAGGAGCGGAGGAGTTCATTTCCAAAGCGCACCTCGAGTTCCTGAAAGGGAAATATATTTATATATACACCAGTTTGGAATTGGTAAAACTGTTACTTGGCTTGATGATGAAGCATGTAGGCATTCAAAAACAAGACAAAACTAATCTTCCAGTTCACTGACAGGTAAGGTTTAGATTTTTGGTGCACCCAATAGATTCTTTAGCTGTATCCCTTCTTACAATCTATTTACCCATGAAAAAAATAATAATAATAACATTTATATAAAGTAATATATTAAAAAATCTTTTTTTAAAGTTTGGGTGTCAATCTAACGACATTTGTTTGCTAGCATTTAAATACTTTACAGTTCTAATAACTGTTCAAAGAGTAAAAAAAATATATAAGGAAATAATAGCTGAATAACATGAACAAAGTTTTTCAGTGTCATACAGTAATGCATTGCAGTGTTTCTGGAAGTGCCAAAATACACATTTATTTATTATGTCCATGTCATATTGAGGCATGTGTTTGTAACATTGAAAAGAACAACGGAAATATGAAATAACCTAAAGTATAAATCTAATGTGTTTCATTGAAATGGACTACAGGGAGTGCAGAATTATTAGGCAAATGAGTATTTTGACCACATCATCCTCGTTATGCATGTTGTCTTACTCCAAGCTGTATAGGCTGGAAAGCCTACTACCAATTAAGCATATTAGGTGATGTGCATCTCTGTAATGAGAAGGGGTGTGGTCTAATGACATCAACACCCTATATCAGGTGTGCATAATTATTAGGCAACTTCCTTTCCTTTGGCAAAATGGGTCAAAAGAAGGACTTGACAGGCTCAGAAAAGTCAAAAATAGTGAGATATATTGCAGAGGGATGCAGCAGTCTTAAAATAGCCAAGCTTCTGAAGCGTGATCATCGAACAATCAAGCGTTTCATTCAAAATAGTCGACAGGGTCGCAAGAAGCGTGTGGAAAAACCAAGGCGCAAAATAACTGCCCGTGAACTGAGAAAAGTCAAGCGTGCAGCTGCCAAGATGCCACTTGCCACCAGTTTGGCCATATTTCAGAGCTGCAACATCACTGGGTGCCCAAAAGCACAAGGTGTGCAATACTCAGAGACATGGCCAAGGTAAGAAAGGCAGAAAGTCGACCACCACTGAACAAGACACACAAGCTGAAACGTCAAGACTGGGCCAAGAAATATCTCAAGACTGATTTTTCTAAGGTTTTATGGACTGATGAAATGAGTGAGTCTTGATGGGCCAGATGGATGGGCCCGTGGCTGGATTGGTAAAGGGCAGAGAGCTCCAGTCCGACTCAGACGCCAGCAAGGTGGAGGTGGAGTACTGGTTTGGGCTGGTATCATCAAAGATGAGCTTGTGGGGCCTTTTCGGGTTGAGGATGGAGTCAAGCTGAACTCCCAGTCCTACTGCCAGTTTCTGGAAGACACCTTCTTCAAGCAGTGGTACAGGAAGAAGTCTGCATCCTTCAAGAAAAACATGATTTTCATGCAGGACAATGCTCCATCACACACGCCCAAGTACTCCACAGCGTGGCTGGCAAGAAAGGGTATAAAAGAAGAAAATCTAATGATATGGCCTCCTTGTTCACCTGATCTGAACCCCATTGAGAACCTGTGGTCCATCATCAAATGTGCGATTTACAAGGAGGAAAACAGTACACCTCTCTGAACAGTGTCTGGGAGGCTGTGGTTGCTGCTGCACGCAATGTTGATGGTGAACAGATCAAAACACTGACAGAATCCATGGATGGCAGGCTTTTGAGTGTCCTTGCAAAGAAAGGTGGCTATATTGGTCACTGATTTGTTTTTGTTTGGTTTTTGAATGTCAGACATGTATATTTGTGAATGTTGAGATGTTATATTGGTTTCACTGGTAAAAATAAATAATTGAAATGGGTATGAATTTGTTTTTTGTTAAGTTGCCTAATAATTATGCACAGTAATAGTCACCTGCACACACAGATATCCCCCTAAAATAGCTAAAACTAAAAACTACTTCCAAAAATATTCAGCTTTGATATTAATGAGTTTTTTGTGTTCATTGAGAACATGGTTGTTGTTCAAATTAAATCCTCAAATAAAATTAATCCTCAAAAATACAACTTGCCTAATAATTCTGCACTCCCTGTTTATTGATTGTAGTCCTCACTCAGAAAACACATACAGTGAGGAAAATAACTATTTGAACACCTTGCTATTTTGCAAGTTCTCCCACTTAGAAATCATGGAGGGGTCTGAAATTATCATCGTAGGTGCAGGTCCACTGTGAGAGACATAATCTAAAAAAAAAATCCAGAAATCACAATATATGATTTTTTAACTATTTATTTGTATGATACAGCTGCAAATAAGTATTTGAACACCTGAGAAAGTCAATGTTAATATTTGGTACAGTAGCCTTTGTTTGCAATTACAGAGGTAAAACGTTTCCTGTAGTTTTTCACCAGGTTTGCACACACTGCAGGAGGGATTTTGGCCCACTCCTTCACACAGATCTTCTCTAGATCAGTCAGGTTTCTGGCCTGTCGCTGAGAAACACGGAGTTTGAGCTCCTCCAAAGATTCTCTATTGGGTTTAGGTCTGGAGACTGGCTAGGCCACGCCAGAACCTTGATATGCTTCTTACAGAGCCACTCCTTGGTTATCCTGGCTGTGTGCTTTGGGTCATTGTCATGTTGGAAGACCCATCTTCAATGCTCTAACTGAGGGAAGGAGGTTGTTCCCCAAAATCTCGCAATACATGGCCCCGGTCATCCTCTCCTTAATACAGTGCAGTTTCCCTGTCCCATGTGCAGAAAAACACCCCCAAAGCATGATGCTACCACCCCCATGCTTCATAGTAGGGATGGTGTTCTTGGGATGGTACTCATCATTCTTATTCCTCCAAACACGTTTAGTGGAATTATGACCCAAAAGTTTTATTTTGGTCTCATCTGACCACATGACTTTCTCCCATGACTCCTCTGGATCATCCAAATGGTCATTGACAAATTAAAGATGTGCCTGGACATGTGCTGGTTTAAGCAGGGGAACCTTCCGTGCCATGCATGATTTCAAACCATGACATCTTAGTGTATTACCAACAGTAACCTTGGAAACAGTGGTCCCAGCTCTTTTCAGGTCATTGACCAGCTCCTCCCGTGTAGTTCTGGGCTGATTTCTCACCTTCCTTAGGATCATTGAGACCCCACGAGGTGAGATCTTGCATGGAGCCCCAGTCCGAGGGAGATTGACAGTCATGTTTAGCTTCTTCCATTTTCTAAAGATTGCTCCAACAGTGGACCTTTTTTCACCAAGCTGTTCAGTAATTTCCCCGTAGCCCTTTCCAGCCTTGTGGAGGTGTACAATTTTGTCTCTAGTGTCTTTGGACAGCTCTGTGGTCTTGGCCATGTTAGTAGTTGGATTCTTACTGATTGTATGGTGTGGACAGGTGTCTTTATGCAGCTAACGACCTCAAACAGGTGCATCTAATTTAGGATAATAAATGTAGTGGAGGTGGACATTTTAAAGGCAGACTAACAGGTCTTTGAGGGTCAGAATTCTAGCTGATAGACAGGTGTTTAAATACTTATTTGCAGCTGTATCATACAAATAAATAGTTCAAAAAAACAAATATTGTCATTTTTGGATTTTTTTTTTGGTTATGTCTCTTACAGTGGACATGCACCTACGATGGCAATTTCAGACCCTTTCATGATTTCTAAGTGGGAGAACTTGCAAAATAGCAGGGTGTTCAAATACTTATTTTCCTCACTGTATTTGATCCAATGCAACTCCTTTAATTATATTGACTTGTGTTTAGGGATAAACAGTGTGAACATAAATGCATTTGTGTAAATTTCTTTCATCACAGGACTGCAGTCTATGTGCAAAGAAGTAATACTTTTAGCACAATCCAAATAGTGGTTATGGCAACAAATGTTTTAGATGTTACAGCTACAGGCAAAGCCCAGTTTCTTTGCACAATCTCTCTCTCTCTCTCTCTCTCTCTCTCTCTTGCTTGCTCGCTCTCTGGAGACTATCATAGTAGTGTGCCGACACTAAATATCAGCTGCTGTGGATCAGCTGTGAGCCTGTGGGACTGAGATTCTGCCTGTGCTTATTTGGATGAATGAATTATTAATGTGCTAGAGATTTTCCTCAAGCTCCAGCTTTGGTGCTATATATATATTTTTTCTTTCAGTATATTTAGTACTGCACTTCACTGCAGCATCTCAATCTTTTCTTCCTCTCTCACTTTTGCAGATATCAGAAGCATCGGAACATCGCTCAACTATTTTGGACAGGCAATAAAACAAAGTGTGAATTAGGATAATGAAGATCAAGGTTTTACTATTATGGCTGGCTCTAATCCTGATGTCACTCAAATGCTACCTCACAGGTACAGTATTCTGTCAGTACTTTTAACTATGCACCCGATGTTTATTGGATTATTTCCATTTCTGCACTTCACAAGAGGAGGTTGGTGCTTTATTGCACTCTATCTCACTTATTTTATTCTTTCTTGTTTAAACAGAGTACACTGGGATTAAGCTCCAGATTAGAAAAACGGCTGTTTTTTTTTTTTTGCTACATTATAATGAAATATGTAACTAAACCTTATTTTAAAAACTATTTTGAAGATCTTAAAGATTTCTTTCAGAAATTTAATTTCTTAGAAATTATAAAACCCATTCAATAAAAAGTCTTCACAATAAAACTGCAAGTTAAGTGGCCTTGACCTGCTATTACTAGGCACACTGACCTGAATTATTGAATGCCTTCATAGACTCTCTTAATCCACTCCTGCAGCATTGTGTGTTTCATACTTAGAAGAAGAGGTGGCTCAAGAACTTCCTCCCTGCGGTGAAGACAACTGCCTTTCCTAGAATGAGTGGCCCTACTCTAAATGCATCATTAATTCCCTTCATTTAAAGGACATATAAAAAGGCAAAGGAAAAGGGGGGAAAATGAATGAGGAGAGATGAGGCCCTCACCCCAGGCAAACAGGCCATTTCTATTAGCCTGACTATGTGGGAGGGAGCATTTCACTTTGTCCTTGTCAAGGTTAGGGAGAGAGACAATTTTCCTGTTGAGAACAAGCAGGTGATTCATTTCTAAAGAAGAAGAGGTGGATGAACATAGTAAAACATGCAAACAATTTTTCTAGTTGCCAATGTTTTGTATTTGTCTCTACAAGGTGACTGAATTTAAGTTAAATATGTCTGTCTGTCTCTCTGTGTTTATTTATTTTCAATACTTTGTGTTATAGATTACCTCAGCAAATACGTGACAGATAAGACTATTATTTTTATTTTGGTCTTTTATGATTTGCTATTACTTTAAGTGTTTCAGGAAGAGGTAGGTATTCAGTTGTCGCTTGAAGATAGTCAGGGACTCTGCTGTATGGACATCTAGGGGAAGTTCATTCCACCACCTCGGTGCCAGAACAGAGAAGAGCCTTAACGTATACTTACCTCTCATTTTGAGAGAAGGTGGTACCAGTTGTGCAGTGCTGGAAGATCTCAGACAGTGTGGTGCAGTGCAAGATGTGATAAGGTCTCTGAGGTAAGATGGTGCTGGTCCATTTTTGGCCTTGTAGGCAAGCATCAGTGTTTTGAATCTGATACGTGCAGCTACTGGAAGCCAGTAAAGGGAGCGGAACAGTGGGGTGGTGTGGGAGAACTTGGGCAGATTGAACACAAGTTGTGCAGCTGCATTTTAAATCAGTTGTAGTGGACGAAAAGCGTTCAGGGAAGACGTGCCAGCAAAGAGTTGCAGTAGTCGAGTCTTTGCTGGGGTTGAGTTTTAGTTGGTGAGCACTCATCCACGAAGATATGTCTGTCAAGCATGCTGAGATCCGAGCGGGGGCTGTGGTATGTGATAGAGGGAAAGAAAAGATTATTTGATTGTCATCTGCATAACAGTGGTAAGAAAACCCATGTGGGGATATGACTTCACCGATGGAGTGGGTATAGAGGGAGAAAAGGAGGGGACCAAGTACCGAGCCTTGTGGGACACCAGTGGTGAGTCTGCATGGGGCAGATGTGGATCCCCTCCATTTTACCTGGTATGAGCGACCTTCCAGGTAGGAAGCAAACCATTCCCATGCTGTTCCGCGGATACCAAGGCTCTTTATGGTTGACAAAAAAAACGTGTGGTTGACTGTGTCAAACCAATTTTATTTAAACAGAACACAGGAAGCATCCACTGTATTATGGCAGGTGGTTCCCTGACAAACGGGAGCTTTAAGGATGGATTTGGACTGTAGTTAATGTCAATAGTCTGCTACATTGACTCAGGACTCGCCCCGCAACATCGTATATCTGCAATAAATGGACATTCAGTGCAACCCAGACAAGAATGGGTTTCCTCTTGAGTCTGGTTCCTCTCAAGGTTTTTTCTTTGCCATCTCTGGGAGTTTTTTCTTGCCACAGTCGCCACCAGCTTGGTCATCAGAGACAAACTTACTTCATTGTTCATTGTTAAAAGCGCTATACAAATAAAAATTAATTGAATTGAATTGAAAGATTAGATTCAAAATAAATTCTTCTTGGATTTCAAGTGGCAGACATATTTCAGCATACACTATTTAGAGGTGACTGGGCTGAATTAGGCCTTTTATACTCAAAATGCATCAAAGAGACTATTACTTTTGTTGCACAACAAGCGGAAGAGACTTGCATGGATCAAGAAACATGCATATTGGACGTTAGATGAACTTCTAAGAAATCAAGGATGTTGGACAACAATTTCAGGTTTCACCTTTAGAATCTGATGAGAGAATGCATAGAAGACTGTGCAAAGCTGTCATCAAAGCTAAGTGTAACTATTTGGACAATTTTAGATATAAAACATATTATGGGTTGTTTAACATTTATTTGTTTACTACTTAATTCCATGCACATTCTTTCATATTTTGTACATCTTCAGTATTACATGTACAAAAACTAAACTGAACTTTCGACTGGTTCTGTCAGTGGTGTGACTGAAAGAAGGACCCAAATGCAGTACACAGACCGGAATATTATAAAGTTTTTTTAATAGAAGAAGCAAGCAGAGACAAAGTTCAAAAATAGTTCATGGTTCAGAGCAATGTAGGAAAAAACAAGTCCGATAAACAGTCCAGGGTCTGAACACAGGCAAAATGTGCAAACAGATCTCAGTAAAAAAAAAACAGAAAACAGGGCAATGCAGAAAGAGTGTCAGGAATCCACCTTCGGCTGCTGTCCTGCCTCTGCATTCTCTGAAGCTCCTGGCTTCAATTGTGCACACCTGTGGCTCATTATTCACTCATCCCCAGCTCCTACATAAATCCCTCATTCACCTGCACTTCTTGTCCGTTATTGTTGGTATGTGATGGTGTTGGTTCATGTTTGTTCGCATATGTGTTGTTGTCGCGTATTTCTGTGCGTTCTTTTCCTCTCGGACTCTGCACACTCCCCACGGCTGCGCTTTCTCTCCAAAGCGCACCCCGGATTACCCCTATCCTTCCGTGCGTTCATCACTGGACATCGTGGACCTCGCCCCTCCAGGGCGTACCACGGATATCTCATTCGGCACTATTACGGGACTACTGTGTGTTTGTGTGTTTCTCTATATTTCATTAAACCAAAGCAAACTGTGCTCCGGCTTCCGCCTCCGTTCGTTCGCCGCATGACACAGAGGAATCCAGAATCCAGGAACAGAGTTTATACTGGTACCAGGGCAAAGCAGGGTAGAACAGAGATCCAAGACAGGTTGGAAACAGAAACCAGAGCAGGCAGGATGGCAAGATATAATTTCAGGGACATGAAGAGCCGGTTAAAATAATCTGGCAGTGAGTTAATGTTTTTTGGTGTCCTTAAATACTGGGAAACGGAAAGTGCGCAACATGAACAGAAGTGTGTGCCACAGGTAGTGAACTTAAAAATAGTAAATCAGGCAATAACAACAAATCATATTCAGTTGAACCAAGTAGGTAAAGTATATATTAGTATTTCTAGCTGGATATTTGTTAGAAACAAGCAAAAAGAGCAAGATACCAAGTTAGTAAGTTGTGTTTTACCTCAGGTCGACTTCAATTGAGACTAAGATGACAACTTGCCTCTGGTATTAGTTTGGTGTGGATTGATTAAATGATTTTTGTGTTTTATATCCAGATAACTTACTCTAAATTGTATGTCTCTCACGGTTCTCTAATCTGAAGTGTTGTATGAAGTGCTGGCTTGTAAATTTACATAACGTGACCCATTTCTCCTCTTGCCCTGAAGGGTAATGTGGGAAAAAACATAAGTTTTCCCAAGTGAAATTTTTACTTCATTACTTTTTTTTCTGCTTTGTGAATCAATAATTAAACACCTGTCTTTTCTGAATATGCTAACATGGACGATTTTTGCAGAGAGAATTATTCAACATGGACCTGTTTTCACCCAAGAACCTAGTGACAGTGTTTTCCCACTGAGCAATGAAGACAACAAGATATTTATCAACTGCAAAGCCAAAGGAAATCCTCCACCACATTATAGGTAATAAATGGCCCATACTGGGCCATATTTTTCAAGCATCATCAAAGAGCAGTGGCTTTGTGTTTATTTAAGTGCACTAGGATATGCAAAACCATCTAAATGCATGATGTTAAAAAGGAAATAAGCTGTTTTCTGATCATTTATTTTGTTCATTCAAAAAAAATTACCTATTTTAGAATGCACAATTATTAGATGTGTACAGTAGCTACAGTCTAATTTATGTATTGGACATAGCTCATCTACAGGTGACTTTAATATTCTTTTTTAAGAGTTGAAAAATAAACATGTTAAAACCCAAAAGTATAATCTTTGTTTCATGTAACCTGTGCATAGAAGTGCATAAAAGCAGCATGGTTAATGAAAAATAAAAGATCAGCATCATACAAGAAACATCTATAATCATAAATTAGGACTCATGACGATCAAAACCAGGAAAGGAAAGGCATGTAATTAGAGCTAAGATGTTCCAGAAGGCATTTTACAGCATAAAAGTCCACAACAAGAAATAGACGCAGGAGGGTATAAATTGACATACTAATCAAAAGGTAAACAGAGGCCACCTGTCAGGAACAAACACCAGTGAGAGTATGGGGTACAGACAAGCCTCAAATCAAAGCAAAGCACAAGTAAACAAATCAAAAGATTGGTGGCTGTGCTGGGGCTAAGTCATGCTGAGAGTAGAATTTGTGATATTACAGTACTACATTCCATAGTTACACACACACACACACACACACACACACACACACACACACACACACACACACACACACAGATAGATACAGATAGATAATTAAATACGTTTTGTATGCCTACTATATATAGTAGACATGTTTGTTTATTATATATATATATATATATATATATATATATATATATATATATATATATATATATATATATATATATATGTTCCTTAAATAAATACTCTTCAAGTTTTTAAAACTCTAATCAAACATGGGCATGGTCAAGTATGGATGCTTTATGCAAATGTGTTTATTATTAGAGAAACCATCCTTAACATAGAGCATGAAGACAAAATCTACTTATAAATGTTTAAATGTAATTATGGTGTTTTGAATTACATAAATAATCAGGACATAAAACTGAACTTTTGTTATGTTTCCACACTGATGGTTTTAATTGCTGGATGTGTTCATCATGGCGGATTTTGCTGCTTGATTTGGAGAGTTGGCATATCAGTAAAAAAACATTTTAGTAATTACAAATGTATAAAATTATTACAATAAAATAAGTTTTCCATTACGTGTTATTGATGCGTTAATTTCAACAGTCATAAATATATTTATCAAGTATGTATCAAGCAGCTTTTATAAATGCAAAAATGTATTTTCTGCAGGTGGAAATTCAATGGAAAAGATCTCGATACTTACACCAATGTGAACTTCAGCCTGGTTGAGGGCAACCTCTTGATCAATAACCCACAGGCGATCACAGATGGAGGATCTTACCAGTGTATTGCTACTAATACTTTTGGAACCATCCTGAGCCGCAAGGCCAAAGTGGAGTTTGCATGTGAGTAAAATTCACATATCAAATTCTTTTGCTCCCACAGAATTTCAATATTAGCCTCTTTGATTATCGATTAGGTTCTCCTCAGGAAATACTTTTTTTTTTTTCTTTTTCGTAATGCATTTATATTGTGCTGTAAAAAATGTCTAAATTAAAACTTAAACCCACTACCAAATATAACAATTCTTCTGTGTAAAATATCAGAAAATTATCTTTTAATAATAATTACAATCTTTTCTACACTCTAGACATGTACTGGTATCAAATATAACACATTTTATGATATATAAATCCCATTGTATCATTTATTTGGAAAGCAGTCTTATAAGTTGCCATGCATAATAATTTGGACCCATGTCTCTAATGGAAATAAAAATAATGAAATAAATCATTTGAGCCCTTTTCAACATAATCTCTAGACACTGCATCTGGAGCTTACTGCTGATTACTAGTACAATGTATGAAAATTCTGGCACATTTCCAAGACAGTTTGCTTGTTTATGATTGATGTTTAAGGACAGTTGGTAAATTAATACTCATCTCACGAACTCGTCTATAAACGTACGTTTATAGAATAGTTTCATGAATTCTTCAGTCACGCTTGATCAGTTATGAATTTCACAAAAATTGCACTCTATTGCTTCAGTGTTTAAAGTGTCAGGTGGTAGAGACAGCTGCAGTTGCCAAAAATATAATATATAATAAAGATGAGACAGTCAAGCATTTAGGTGATTAGCAAAAAAATTGTCAAAAAGCTCAACACTGAATAGACAAAAACATTAAATAAACTACATTTAGAAAGCTTTATTTAATGAATGCTGTATAATTAAAACTTAAAAAAAAAAAAAAACTAAATTCATTAATGCATTTAATGCATTCAAGTCTTTTTCTCATATACAGTATCATTCTAAGTTATTTTACAATTACTTACAGCACAGTTTCTTTTATAGGTGAGTTTAAGTCAACACTTCTTTATTCTTGTCTAATTACAGGAATCTACTGTTGTGTAAAGTATTTGCACATGTGTTACAGATGTGGTAGAGAAGATCAAGTGAAAAATCTATTGCAAATTATTAGTAAACTATCACTTTTATCAAGCAAATGCTTTATGCCACTAACAATGTATGACATCACGTGTCTAATGACAAATACAAAATCATCAAAAGATTTTGATCCATAAAATTATTAAAATATTCTGCCCATCATGGACACAATTTTATTCTATGACATGCAGAGTCAGTGTGTACATAAAGGATAAGCAAATCTTTTGTTATTTGCAATTCCAAAAACAAACATTCTTGAGTGACATAACCATTCAGGGATGTTTGTGCTTATTTGTAAAGTTGTTCTAATAATTTACTGGGTTTATGCAAGAATGCATCTTTACATACAGACTGTACATTTTTTTTAATTCATAACAATGACAATTTTATCAATTTCCTGCATCATGCCAAGCAAACTTGATCATTTAAAATGTTAATTTTTGCAAAGTTAATTTAGGGTGTAGATTATTTATTATTTAACTGTAATAATAATTGTATTTTTACACTTGTAGAGAATTAGTTGTAATATATTCCGGTGTGTACAGGATCTGACATTCAAAAAATATGTTTTCAAGCTTTCCAGTAGACAGCCGATTAAGTGCTTAACTAAAAGCTTTGTTTTTAATTGGCTGACTGATGCCTGCAGTGGTAGTGGTATTTCAGATATTCTCTGTGGATTAGAATGGTATTTTCTAAAGGTTCCTGTCCTCTTTGTGCTCTTTCAATGAGGTGGTGGTTGCACACAGAAAACTAATGGCATAACTGTTGTTTGCAGATCTTCAGAATTTCACCAACAAGGCCAGAAATGCAGTCTCAGTGAGAGAAGGCCAGGCTGTGGTGCTTCTTTGTGGCCCACCACCCCATTTTGGAGGTATTGTGATGCCAGATTTGCTTTTAATATTTGTTATATATATATATATATATATATATGTATATATATATATGAATATATATATATATATATATATATATATATATATATATATATATATATATATATATATATATATATATTTCTGCTTAACTGTTTATTTTCAAAGCTGCCCAACGATGGTATGGTCCAGTAGGTGGCACCAGTGAGCAATGGGACCTAAAGGGTAACTTTTAAACACAAAAGTCAATTGAAAGTAACTTTTTTAAGCAGACATATTGAAGAAGAGCAATATTTCAAATAATCACCCTATTTGTCTTGCTCCTTTTTTTCAGAAACATCTTTTTATTAATTGGAATTTATTGAAACAGTGTAGTGTGTTTTAATTTAAAAGCTGTTAAAAAGGTTAAAAAAAAAAAAAAAAAAAAATGCAAACAGTAATGTGACAGCCTTTTCTCTCCACAGTCATGCAAGAAGTATTTACAAGAGTTGGCTTTCTTAACTGCCAGTTTTTAGAGAGATTCTTTTTTTTTTTTTACTTTCATGTCACACATTCCTTATCTCTAATACCTACATTTATACACACACACACACACACACACACACACACACACACACACCCCTTCCCTTCCTTTTTAATGCCATGTGTGCCCTTGCGGTCATTTGGAAAGGTTATTTTCTTTAGGCTTGGCCTTATATTGCTGGGTAATAAAGGCATTTGGCAGTCCTTGTGGAGCAACAAGCTTCTTTATCCCTTTTTGCAGCCAGCGGTGTCTGCTGTGCTTATGTGCAGCTGATTAGCGGGCCGTCAAAGCTCACAGACACACATACACACATGCCATTGGTACAATTTCATGCCATCGGCCCAGCATTTTCCCACTCAGTTGAATTTTCCAGAGGAACGAATGGCCTTAAGCATAACGGCACTCTTTCCTTTAGCACACAGTCCTTTTTTCCTTTTTCCACTTCCCCTTTTGAGTGCTTTCATATGGAAATATGCTTTGGAAAACTTGCACCATACTTGAGCTTTGCACTAGTGGATTTTGAGATCTTCAGTACAGTTATTTCTATTTTATATGGTCCACAATATGGAATCAGTAATGCAAATAAATACACATGTATGCTTATTTCATAATTATAAAAGTTTTGCATCACTGTATTACCAAGATATCATGTTTGCATCTTGTTTGTGTAGCTCTTACATTTTACAAATCTGAATATACTATCAAATTGTATGCTCATCAGGCAGATCCATGAAATGAAGACCATAAAACAATAAATAGATTATATTCAATCTTAATAACATGGGGCATACCAAAATGCATTTTGTTGCTATAAAATCAAATCAGATAGCCTGCTTCAATGGGTCATTAATTGCTATGTGGTGAATAGCACTTGAATGCTTTTAATTATTTCCACTCTATAATCATGAAAGAACCATCACACTCCTAACAATTCTCCCAAAATGGGTTTAATTTGTCAAGTCTTTAATCTAGGAACTAAAATTAGTTTTCTTTTTTGTCTCTACAAAACAAAAAAGAGCTTAGAGCATGACGTTTAGACATGACATGGTTAGACAAGCTCTTATCAAGCTGCGTTTCAATCTCACCAGCCCTTCCAGGCCTTTAATAAGCACCCCTTAATTTGACACTGATGTTGGCAGATCTGTCTGCTCTACACTATGGTTTCTGTCTCATTAAGAACCAAAGCACTGAGAAACCTCCAGGACCAAAAGGACCAGACTTATTTCGAAATGATTGCATAACTACACTTTCTGAGTGAAAAGCATCCAAAAATGCTTGCGGTGGAGTAAATGACTATACATTCACCAATGCAATGCAGTATTGTATACATTTTAAAGTTAATACATTAGCAAATCTTTAAAGACCATACTGTATATACTCATCACATTTTTTTCTTTTTTGCTATTGCTACCATATTATAATTAAATTAAACCATTAATCTATAAAACATATAATGTATATAATAACATGCATAAAAATATGTGTTGCTTAAAATGCAAGCTGTGGAATTCTGTGGCTACAGCAGGCTTCTAATGAATAGATAAAAACCAGTTTTTTTTTGTATCTTAAACTGTCCGGCTTCAATGGGCCTGTTCCAATTATAGCATTAGATTCCTTTTCCTGTGAAATCAAGTGTGGTCTTCTGTTGTTGTATACCTCTATCTCAAAGTTCTATGTTTTGTGCATGCTGAGATGCTTTTTTGCTCACCACAGTTGTAAAGAGGGCTTATTTAAGCAGCTCAAACCAATCTGGCCATTTTTCTCTGACTGCTCTTATCAACAATATGTTTACACACACGGAATACACACACACACACACACACACACACACACACACACACAAAGTGCTTTCAGCAAGTATTTAGACCAGGTGCCTCCAAATTCTATTCATGTTTCTACACCTTGAATGGAGTCCAACTGTGACACACATATAGATTGGGCACGATTTGTAAAGGCACACACCTCTCTATAGACGGCCTTACATATAGATGTTCTGAAGGACTCTCAGACTATGTTGGCAAACTCCAAGTGGGCCTCCATAGGTTTTGCACAGAGTAGGGCCTTACCTCTAGCCACTCTGCCATAAAGCCTAGCTTGGTGGAGGGCTACAGTCATTCATTCATTCATTCATTCATTTATTTATTTATTTATTTATTTATTTATTTATTTATAACTGCTAGTTAAATGTTGTAGTGCTGTCAATGATTAGTCTGACTATTAGATCTGTAGTAACTGGGGCAAATCTAGCCAGGTGTTAATGTAAGAAATGCCTCATGCTATGTTGCTCAGCACAGTTTTCTCCTATTGTTCCACTTCAATTGGTTTGTCAGCACAAATGATTGTAATGGTACATGGAA
The DNA here is from genome assembly GCF_014805685.1 of Silurus meridionalis. NCBI lineage: Eukaryota > Metazoa > Chordata > Actinopteri > Siluriformes > Siluridae > Silurus > Silurus meridionalis. The sequence continues at coordinate 10,944,152 of NC_060884.1, read as the reverse complement.
CAATGTAAGCACACAAGACTGCTACCAAATTCTTTAAGCATGCCATATACTCCTACAGCTCTATTACACATCAGTTTGCTGTAGCTAGTATTTAGACAAACAACGATGCTGGATCACTGAAACATCTTAATAAATAAAGCATATACTGTATGTGTGTATATATATATATATATATATATATATATATATATATATATATATATATATATATATATATATATATATATATGTGTGTGTGTGTGTGTGTGTGTGTGTGTGTGTGTGTGTGTGTGTGTGTTTTGTGTGATACACTGTATGTATGAGGGATATATGTACAGTTAATATAGAGATAGAATTAAATGTATAGTACAAACCCACATCACTAACAGAAACTATTCTGTCATGTTCACATTATCACAAACATCTGTTCAGAATTTTGTTGGTCCCCCTTATGCTGGCAAAACATTCTGACCTGTCAAGCATTAACAGCATTAACTCCTTCAGGAATTTGAGTTTGTCTGTTAGATCAGACCACCCAGGCCAGCCTTTGCTCCTCATGTGCATCAGTGAGCCTTGTCCGACCATGCCCCTGTCACCGGTTCATCACCGTTCCTTTCAGTGCATCAAATAAGAGACTAATGGAATGATTTGTCCAATAGAAAGTTTTACACATATGCAGTCCTGTCTCAAGAAAATCACAGAAAACTTCTAATGCATCTTGTGTTATGTATTTACTATAATTAATATGCACCAATTATTTTACTTTACCTTGTTTTTCCAGAGATCAGATATTCATGGGTTTACAATGGGAATCCCAATGTTCTCATCCAAGACAATCGACGCTTTGTGTCCCAGAGGACAGGGAACTTATACATTGCTAAAGTGGAGCCATCTGATGTGGGCAACTATACATGTGTGGTGAAGAACCTAATGACCAATGGCACCGTGTACAGCTCGCCAACTCCTGTAGTGCTGCGCCAGGATGGTGAGGGACCTCAATGTTTTATTTAAGTATTCTGCTGCTCACACGATGTCAACTAGTGGAACCCAGTGTCAGCTTTATAAAAATGACTCCAAAAGCCAAAGGCAAAGTATACACTTAGCTAAATGTTATATTCATATCTTTCTTTACTATATTTATATTGCTGTATCATTCTTTGTATATCTTTTTTCTTTATGTAATCTGTAATTTATTTCATTATTATCTTTATTTAAAAATAGAGGTAAAAAATTGGGATTGTGTAACATGTGAATAAAAACAGAATGCATTGACTTGCAGATCTGGAGAATCTGGTACACAGGATACAAGGGTAAACACCAATACTGGATGCCCATGATCTTTGGGCCCTCTGGCAGCACTGCATTAAAAACAGGCATGATTCTTTAGTGTCTATAGAAATGGACAGCTTGCATATCTGGAAAGTCACTATAGATGCTAAAAAGTATATAGTCTTTATATGGCTTATCTATGACTTATAGTGTCACCTGCCACGCCCCCTTTGGTGGCTCTCTATGCCTCCACTCTCCATAGAGCTCCAGGTTAAACCACGCACACCTGGAGCTCATCATCACTCATGCCTCCACTCTCTCTGAAGCTCCAGGTTTAACGAGGCACACCTGAAGCCCATCATCACTCCACCCCGCTCCTACATAAACCCCTCACTCACATTCACTCCTTGTTCGTTATTGTTTATGTTGGACTTCCCATACTGCATGTGTGTATGGCTTCATGTAGGACTCTTTATGTTCCGCTTTCATCCGGACTCCGATATCCTGCACCGCTACGCTTCCTTTCAGCGCATCTCGGATCATCTACGCTTCTCCCCAATCACACCTCGGACTCTCTCTACCCAAAGACTGCCGTGTGTGAGTGTGTGTGTGTGTGCGCGTGTGCGTGTGTGCTTGTGTGTATCTCTCTCCGTCACTCGCTGTATTAAACCCGAGCGAACCGTACCTCGGCTTCCGCCTCCGTTTCATTCGTACCCTGACATATAGTTTATATTAGTTTTTTTTATGAAAGGCCTTGTATATTTCAGCATGACATTCTGAATTACATACTGCATCTGATACTACAGCATAGATTTTTAGTATAAGAGTTCAAGTACTGAACTGGTTTGTCTGCAGTCCAGACCTTTCACCAAATGAAAACATTTGGCACATTGTGAAACAAAACAATATGACAAAAATTACTTAGGACTGTTGAGCAGGTAGAATCCTGTATCAAATACGAATAAGACAACATTCTTCTCTCCAAACTTTATTTACATTTTCAAACATTTCATATATGTTCTATGTTATACTGTGAATAAAATAAGGTTTTATGAGATTTGCAAATCATTGCATTCTATATTTATTTACATTTTACACAACGACCAATTTTTATGCAATAGGGGTTGTACTTCCTGAAATAGCCACAGATTTAAAAAAAAAAATTACTGTTTTGAATTAATTGATTTTTCATTCTTTTTTTTCAGCTGTGATGGGTGAATATGAGCCTAAAATTGAAGTCCAGTTTGAAGAAATGCTGCATGTCGTTAAAGGATCGTCAGTTAGACTGGAGTGCTTCGCTTTAGGAAAGTAGGTCTCTGTTCAAATAACGTACGGACCCTTGTCTGCCTCCAGAGATTTTTGAAGCTAGCAAGGACTTTGCACACTTGGCACATAGTACATCTTTGAGCTTTATTTAAGCGAAAGATCTCAGGAAAATGCTGGCTCTTTTAATCTTAGCAAAATGTGGCCAGGGTGAGAGAACAGGGCATTTATCATTGCAAAAACAGCTGCAAGGTATGATTCGGGGATTTTGTGGGAGGTTAGGGACCTCTGATTTTCTAAAGGTAATGCTGCATAGTACGTAAAGGCAACAAAAAAAGCCCAACAGGCAATAAATAAGTCAGTTTTTTTTTTTAGCCTCTATGTAAAATATTGGCATACTTTAATATTATTCTACTACTGTTAGATACCTAAATAATCCATGCTGGTTTACTAACAGTTAATTCACAGTACTACTACTACTACTACTTCCACTACTACTACTACTACTACTACTACTACTACTACTAATAATAATAATAATAATAATAATAATAATAATAATAATCTGCCTTTTCAGCTCCATCACCTTTACCCAAAAACACCCTCACACTGACTCCAAAATAAACATAGGTGCACTGTGTTAATATAGAGTAGATATTACTTTGTCTTTTACAGTACCCACAATTTCTTTTGAGTGTGCTTTATATCCTACAAACATGGATACATTGAAACATGCACAAAAATACCTGTTTTATTTTACAAAATGTTAGCAATTTTTGAGGCAACACTTAATAGTCTTTTGTTTATTTGTTTGTTTTTAAACTCCTTGTCAGGGAACTGGCCATGCCCCCCCTCGGCACTCAGCACACTCGCAGCACCTCTCCCTATACTAATCACCTTCACCTGTCTCCAATCTACACCCTCTCTTTATAAGGCCCCCCGCTTGCACTTACTCACCGTCTGATCTACGGTTCATTCTGGCGATCATCCCTGTACTACCTGTCTTTCGGAATATACCTGTTTTCCAGTACATGCTGCTTCCTAGCTTCTGTTTGTTTCCCAAGGCTAATAAACGTCCTATTCGTATTCTGGTTTCCGACTCTTGATCAAAGCGTGACACTCCAATACACTTTAGCCAATTAGAGTTATATGTTTTAAACTTGTTCCTGTTCCTATTGGAACTGATTTCTTATATCGTAACAATTGCATCTTTTTGAAAATAAATATTACCTTGTAGACTTTTCAATATGTACTAAATCAGAGATAATGATCAGGGGGGAAAAATAATAACATTTAATTCTTCGCAGACTCTGTTGGTGAGAAATAGACATTTTACAGTTTGTTATTACTTAAAAAGATGGGAGTAGTTCTTCCTAACAATAAAACATAAAGGCACATTATTTGTTTAGTTAGGAAGAACTACTCCCATCTTTTTTAATTTGTATGTAGAGCATTGCCAAAATCAAAACAGAGGCTTAGAGACGAGGGTAAACTGACATTCTGTATATGCTGTACATTACATTATATCTCATTAGTACACAGTATGCATATCATTTAGTATGCACTCAATAATTTCACTTTTTTTGTATTATAACACACCGTGTTTAATTGTGGTGATTAAAGACAAATATGAATAAATGAGGCAGCAGAGAAATGCTTCAAGCCAGTCAAAATCCACTTTAGACTTATTTCTGAAACAGGATTGCAATTATACACTAATGGCACATTTAATTAAAATTAATATTACATGGATTGATGCGAACTTTGAAGAAAATTTGTTTGACCAGTGCAAACACTGGGTCAATTATTTAATTACAAGACCAACAGACTTTTAGCCACCTTTAGATCTATTATGCCACTGCCAAATTTATTATAATGCCAAGCAGGCAAAATGATGCTGCACAAGCATTGGGCCAACAGTTTGGCCTTGGAGCCAAAATGCTGAGATTTAATCTACATTAGTTTTCATTTAAGGGTCACTCTCACAGGGAATATTTATATTTCATTAAAAAAAAAAAATATATATATATATTTCTTAGTATGTTCTTCTGTGTATGCCTTTGTGATCTATTAATATTTTGAGCATTGCTTTGTCAATTTATTAAACTATTCTGCACCCCAGTTCCTGGGAATGTCTCCAATGCTTTGGGAACGCTTCTGCATTGTCTATGCTTTGAATTATGTATGTAATCCAATGAAAAGCGTGGCATAATCCTGGACTCTCTGTTTGATGGAGGGACCACCTTGATGGCCTCTTTCCTCAGGAGAGTACTTGTCTCTTGTTCTACGACTAGAGCCTGCTCGTACCTCGTCGAACTGTGGCAGATGAGACACAATCTGAATTGTATAGCAACTGTCTACAATACGCATGACCCACCAAGACACGTCTGGCAGAGCTTCCCAGGCTACCAGGTAGTCTCTTAAGGGTATCAGTCTTTCAAGACTGACCTCTGGTACACCTAGAGCTAAAGCTACGCCCTGGTGCAGCTCTAGAGCCTTCAAGGAGGCAGCAAATCCTCCGGGTCCACTACGATACTGGATGAAAACAGAGGAGGGTGCTTGCTGGAGCTGGCTGTGCCCTGAATCACTGATCGTGGCAGGGTTATTGGATCAGGGCCCTGGGGCGCTGGGGCAGGGCGGGCACTGTATAGTGAGATGCATCATGCCCTACTGACTTTTATTCCCCTTCTCTCCAGCGCGTACCTCCACCTCTCCAGGCTCATCTCAACCTGCTCCCTACTCTTACCACGAATAACAATATCATACGCAAACATCATAGTCTATGGAGACTCCTGTCTGACCTCGTCCGTCAACCTGTCCATCACCACTGCAAACAGAAAAGGGCTCAGAACCGATCCTTGATGCAGTCCAACCTCCACCTTTGGCCTGTCTGTCGTTCCTACTGCACACTTCAATGCTGTCACACTGTCCTCATGCATGACCTGCACCACCCTCACATACTTCTCTAGCACACCTGACTTCCTCATACTATACCACAATTCCTCTCTCGGCACCCTGTCATACGCATTCTCTAAATTCACAAACACAATGCAACTCCTTCTCTATACTTCTCCATCAGAATTCTCAAAGCAAATAATGTGTCCGTGGTGCTTGGCATAAAACCATACTTTTGTCACAGATGGTCACCTTTTCCCATAACTTCATGGTGTGACTGATCAACTTTATTCCCCTGTAGTTACTGCGGGTCTGCACATCTCCCTTATTCTTTAAGATCGTTACCAGCACACTCCTTCTCCATTCCTCAGGCATCCTCTTACCTTACAAAATCTTGGTAAACAACCTGGTTAAAAACTCCACTGCCATCTCTCCTAAACATCTCCATGCTTTTACCGGTATGTCGTCTGGTCCAACCGACTTTCCAGTCTTCATCCTCTTAATCTCTGCTCTCACTTCCTCCTTACTAATCCTATCCACTTCCTGCTTCACCATCTACACACCATCCAATCTTTTCTCTCTTTTATTTTCCTCATTCATTAGCTGCTCAGAATACTCCCTTCATCTTCTCAACACACACCCATCTCCATCCCTTATTGCTCTAACTTGCAGAGTAACTTGCACATCCTTCCCAGCTCAGTTCCTCAGCCTGGGCAATCAGTACTTATGCCCTGTACTCCTGCCTACTTTTCTCATCAATAGAATTGATTCCAATTCTGTTTTGCTAACCTCTTTCTTCTTATGCTTTTCTGCACTTCCTTATTCCACCACTACATCTCTTTGTCTTCTTTTCTATTTCCAGATGTCACACCAAGTACCTTTCTAGCTGCCTCCCTTATCACTTACCACTGAGCCCCTGTCTGACCTCTTCCCTGAATTTCACACTACAGTCTTCCTCCTTCAGTTTCCACAATCTTATTCTTCCTTCAGTCCTCTCCTCTCCTTCTTCACATCCAAAACCATCCTACAGACCACCATCTGATACTGTCTAGCTACACTGTCCCCTGCCAACACCTTACAGTCTCCAATCTTCTTCAGGTTGCATCTCCTACATAGAATATAGTCCACCTGTGTGCACATTCCTCCACTCTTATACATTACCCTATGATCCTCCTTCTTATTAAAATACGTGTTCACCACTGCCATTTCCATCTTTTCAGCAATATCTACCATTATCTGCCCTTCCACATTCCTCTCCTTAAAGCCATCACCTCCTCATCACCCCTGTTCCCTTCACCTACATGCCCATTTAAATCTGCCCCTGTCACCAATCTTTCATTCCTAGGTACACCTTCTACCACTTCATCTAACTCACTCCAGAATTTTTCCTTCTCCTTCTCACAACCCACTTGTAGAGCATAAGCACTGATGACATTTATCATCACCCCTTCAACTTCCAGCTTCATGTTCATCACCCTATCAGAAATCCTCTTCACCTCCACTACACTCTTACTGTACTCTTCCTTCAGAATCACACCTACACCATTTCTCTTTCCATCCACACCATGAAAGAACAGTTTAAAACCACCTCCAATGTTCCTGGCCTTACTCCCTTTCCACTTGGTCTCCTGAACACACAACATATCTACCTTTTTCCTCTCCATCATATCAGCTATCTCTCTCCCTTTACCGGTCATAGTACCAACATTTAAAGTACCCACCCTAACCTCCTACATTTCTTTTTTCCCTGCTGTCTGTGTGGACGTCTTCCTCCTCTCTTTCAAATCCTTCGGCCAACAGTAGCCCAATTTCCACCGGTACCCTGTTGGCTAACAAAACCTGGGCCTTGACCGATCCGGTATGAATTTCTCTTTCGTGATCCGCATATTTGATTTGGCACATGTTTTACGCTGGATGCCCCTCCTAATGCAACCCTTCCCATTTATCCGTGCTAGGGACTGGCACTAAAAGTGCACTGGCTTGTGCAGCCCCAATGGCTGGGTTAGAATATGCACAGACTGAGCGCCAATATGCACAGAATGTACGCAGCCAGCTCTCTCGGAAACCGAACTAACACGCTCCACTTCCAAGCAAGCGACTCACGGGCTGTCTTTAAAAACCTGTAAGGGGAAAACACGCACACATAGAGCGCTTAATGAACAATCAGAAGCTAGCACCGGCTTTACTTCATGTGCTTTCATAGCTTTCTGGTCATGACGTCACCCCGCCGGTGACACCACGATTCCATTGGACAGATTACACATGTGATTCAGAGTGTAGACAGCTCGAGTTCCTGAAAGGGGACTGTTTTTTAAGAACTTATGTACGAGTATAAAGGGGTATAAATGAAGGTTTATCATACATATCTGTATTAGCTTCACTACATGACTGTATGCATGCTCTGGATCTTTGAAAATATAACACAACAATACAGTTAGAAATAAAATTGTAATAGAGCAAATGTTCATAATTGAATAGAGTACTATGTAAGGACTCACATAGGGACTAACCTAAACGTGAATAAAAATCTAACACAAGCTAGCTGGTACTTACATATACAGTACAGACCAAAAGTTTGGACACACCTTCTCATTCAAAGAGTTTTCTTTATTTTCATGACTATGAAAATTGTAGATTCACACTGAAGGCATCAAAACTATGAATTAACACATGTGGAATTATATATGGAATTATATACATAACAAAAAAGTGTGAAACAACTAAAAAATGTCATATTCTAGGTTCTTCAAAGTAGCCACCTTTTGCTTTGATTACTGCTTTGCACACTCTTGGCATTCTCTTAATGAGCTTCAAGAGGTAGTCACCTGAAATGGTCTTCCAACAGTCTTGAAGGAGTTCCCCGAGAGATGCTTGGCACTTGTTGGCCCTTTTGCCTTCACTCTGCGGTCCAGCTCACCCCTAAACCATCTCGATTGGGTTCAGGTCCGGTGACTGTGGAGGCCAGGTCATCTGGCGCAGCACCCCATCACTCTCCTTCTATAGCTCTTGATGCCTTCACTGGGACTCTACAATTTTCATAGTCATGAAAATAAAGAAAACTCTTTGAATGAGAAGGTGTGTCCAAACTTTTGGTCTGTACTGTATATATAGATATTATTTTGCTCTTAATTACATGGCCAATTGTAACACCAAACTATCTTTTTACTTTAAAAATATAATACTTAAAAAAAGGCCCACTATTACTTTTTTTTTGCAACAGTTACTCTCACAAACTTCAGTTGCATTTCAGAATAAAATTACCTCCACGTACAATTAAAATACACAAAATAGTAGATATAGTGGAATTTAGTATACTTTGTTATATGAAGGTATTGTGACTAATAGTTGGAATGAAATGAGTGGGTGAGGAGCTGTCCAAAATCTTTCTGATGAAATGTTTTCTGGGTCTGTATTACAAAATAGCATAATGCCAAAATTCTAAATCTATCCCAAAGTCCATACTTTGTTTTATATAGGCAAAATATGTAATATTTACAATATATAATACATATATAATATTGCACATTGTCTTATGATGACAATCATAATAATAATAACAGAACAGAATAATCTAACCATAACCTTGTCAATTATTTATTTTATCAGTGTTTTCAATTTTCTAATTAATGATGAGTTATATGATAAGAGGGCCTATTATTGGTAATAGGCCAATATAATGAATGTCTATTCAGGATTAGAACTAAATAAAGAAGTCCAAGATATGCCTAACTCAAACATAACCACAAACATACAAATAATATTATATTTTGACATTACATTTAAGTCATATTGATCAGTTTAACCTTGCTTTTATCAGTATCACCAATCTGGTGCACCAGCTTATATATTCCCAATTATGGCGTACCAACTTAAATAAAGGCTGTAATTCCAAATGGTAAATTTTTCATTCTGATTATAACAATTAAGCTTAGTCAGAGAGTAGGCTACATATGTGCCTAAATTGATTTTCCAGGTAATCCATTCACATTAAGCAAATTATTTATTTGTTGTATATGGTTCTGAGGTTGCCAGAGTAGAAAAGTTAAATAGTGTATGAACTATATGATTTGTAATACTATATGGATCACTGCTTTTACATTAGCACTTGCCTTTCCACCTGAACAAAACAAATCAGGAATATAAAACGTCAACTAAAAAAATCAGATTCTGCTATTTTTATATAACATAGCCTATTGTAATGTGTATAATAAAACAAGTTCAATCAGGTTAGGTTAGAGTGGTGTGGTGACAGCTGGGGAGAGAGCAGATATTCTGGAAAAATGTGAACCAGGGCGTCAACGGTCTGCACCCTAAATTGGGTAACACTCAATGACTGCTATACTGCAATAGAGGGATAGAGAGAAGTCAGTTAATTCATTTGAGTTAGGAAGACAAATGAGCAGTTGTAGAGAAAGTTTGTGCCTGCAGGATTTTGGTGATGCGACAGCAGGGTATATGGACCAGTTGGGAACAAGCGTTGACCCATAAGATTGACCAGTCAGTTTATGACCTGCCCAGACTGGATATGGCAGAAGAAAAAGCATTTAGTTTGATTAAGCAAGGTGAATTATAAATTAGACTTTGTGGCCAACAAAGCTTTAAGATTTGCTGGAGAAAACATTTATGGTTTAATTTTTTAATAAGATTTTTGCCAAAAAGCTTGTGATGTTATGAAAACAATACTTGTCAAATGGGCATTTGTTTATGCAAAGCTCTTTTAAGGCCCTGCCACAGCATTTAAGTTTAGTTGAGGTTGGGACTTTGACTGGGCCATTGCAACATCTTCATTCTATTTTCAGTGATGATGTTGATTCTCTGGTGTTGTTAGGATCATTGTCCTGTTGCATGGCCTGATTTAGCCAAAGTTTAGCTGACAGACGATTGGCCTTGCATTTGAATTTACCTTGGTATACAGAGCAGTTCATGGTCACATCAATGACTGCGAGTTGCCCAGGTCCTGTGGCTGAAAAAACAAGATTAAATTCTCACCTATCCACCAGTGTTTTACAGTTACCATTAGGTGTTTGTGCTAATATGCTGTGTTTTCGAGAAACATGGTGCCATGCGCAATCAACTTTACATTTACATACACATTTACAGCATTTAGCAGACACCATTATCCAGAGTGACATGCAAAAGTGCTTTGAGTCTCTATCATTGAATAAATGAACACTGATTTACTTAAATACAAACGTCTCTAGGTTACGTATGTAACCCTAGTTCCCTGAGAAAAACGAGACACTGAGTCGAAACGCTTCGGGAATGCGCCCGAGTGTTCATGCTCTAAAATAATCTGTGTACTTCTTGTGTAGACTAGGAAGTATAAAACGCATACAGAGTGAGCAGGGCCAGCATCTGTAAGGGAGAAGGAAGTGCTGCAGGGACGCCGAAGTTGTGGCACAGAGACACAGCTTCTCGTTCCCTCAGGGAACAAGGGTTACATACGTAACCTAGAGACGTTCCCTTTCAGGAAATCAAGCTGCGTCTAAACGCTTTGGGAACGAGTGTCCAATCACGCCAAGACTGTCCAGTCTTCTCTACAACATCCGAAGGATTCGACCATTTCTGTCCACACAGGCTGCCCAGGTGCTTGTTCAGTCTCTTGTCATTTCAAGACTCGACTACTGCAACTCTCTACTGGCAGGTCTTCCCCTGGATGCTATTCATCCACTGCAAATGATCCAAAACGCAACTGCACGACTTGTGTTCAATCTGCCCAAGTTCTCCCACACCACCCCACTGCTGTGCTCCCTTTACTGGCTTCCAGTAGCTGCACGTATCAGATTCAAAACACTAATGGTTGCCTACAAGGCCAAAAATGGACCAACGCCATCGTACCTCAGAGACCTCATCACATCTCACACTGCACCACGTTGTCTGAGATCCTCCAGCACTGCGTGACTGGTACCTCCTTCTTTTAGAATGAGAGGCAAGTATACTTCAAGGCTCTTCTCTGTTCTGGCACCGAGGTGGTGGAACGAACTTCCCCTAGATGTTCGTACAGCGGAGTCCCTGACTTTCTTCAAGCGACGATTGAAGACCTACCTCTTCCTGAAACACCTAAATTAGCACTTTCCAAGTTTGCTTTGTAGAATTCAAGAGTTCTATTTATATTAAGTTTGTAATCTTGCGTACCGTGTAGATTTATTCATTGCTAGAGACTGAAAGCACTTTTGTATGTCGCTCTGGATAAGGGCGTCTGCTAAATGCCGCAAATGTAAATGTAAAACTAGTCCCTGCCTAGTGTGTGCCTGTCAAACATAGCTAGAGGAAGACTGAAGGGCCACGAGTGGTTACATATGTCTTGGAGGCTAAACTCCAGAGGACCAAAATTTTGAGGCAGCCACATTCCGTGAGGAGTGAGCTCTGACCACGAAGGGAGCGGGGAGACCAGAGGACTCATAAGATGATGTGATAGCATCAATTCAATTCAATGTATTTTTATTTGTATAGCGCTTTTAACAATAAACATTGTCTTCAAGCAGCTTTACACAGATAATGTGGTGATAAAAAATTAATATGTTCTTTAAAAGTGTAAGTTTGTCCCCGATGAGCAAGCTGTTGGCGACTGTGGCAAGGAAAAAACTCCCTGCGATGACATAAGGAAGAAACCTTGAGAGCAACCAGACTCAAGAGGGAACCTATCCTCATCTGGGTTGCACCGAATGTCAATTTATTGCCGAAATACAATGTTGCGGGGTACAGTGATGGTATTCAGAAGCAAACTGTATTCCTGAGTCAGTGTAGCAGACTGTTGACATTAACTACTGTCCAAATCTATCCTCAAAGCTCCCGTTCTTACTATGAAATTTTAATGGAACCACCAAAGGTGTTGATGAGAAACTGTCCCCAGCTGCACAGAGTGGCCTCCAAACAAAGAGAACACTATCCAGGGGCAAGCCTGGACGAAGTGGGAAGATCCGTAGAGGAGCATGTTTAACTCGAACGAGAGAGATAGAGAGAGAGAGAGAGAAAAGAGGGGTGACTGGAAGAGAAGGATATGGATTATTATGTGTCCTTATTGTTGTATGAAAGTTAATGTCGCTGTGCAGTTTGGACTCCGGCAAGACTCGCTATGGCAGCATAGCTAAAAGGAAGAACCAGATTATTATTATTATTATTATTATTATTATTATTATTATTATTATCATTTATTTTATTTTATTTTATTTATTTAGTTATTTTTAACCTCGAGGAGTGAGAGCACCCCTCCAAGGAGTGCTCTCCGGGAGTGGAGCGGTCGCATAGAAAATGCCAGCAGAATGTGTGTGGCACAATCAGCGCGGCGCAATAAAAATATAATTTTTCTGCTTATGTAACAAACAAGGTCAAAGGCAAGATAAATCAAGAATTGGGTAGTAAATAACTGGAAGAAGGTTCTATGGACATTTTTCTAATTAAAGATTTTTAGCAACAGAAAAACTTTATGAAAGAGAATAAAGGTTAACATTTCTACATTTCTATATGTGTTTCTCTAAATAAACTGCATTAGTACTAACATGGCCTGTTCTTTGGCACAGTCCAGTACCTTCTATCTCTTGGAGAAGAGCAGACAGAAGCCCTTTTCCTGGAAAGATGAAAATCAATCAATCAAATGGCGTCCTGGAGATCCCTTATTTCCGGCCTGAGGATGCTGGCTTTTATGAATGTGTGGCAGAGAACACCAGAGGCCGTAGCGTTGCAAAAGGACATCTTATATTTAATGGTAACTACAACTTACAAATAGTTAATAATGTAAAGAAAACCACATATGACCGCTGTAAATTGAATGCATTTTGTGTGCATTCAGCAAGAGAAATGCCAAACTACATTTATGCCGTGAGTGCTCTAAATAATCTTCAAGTCAATTCTACAAAAAACGTATTACTAAATCTCATCTATTTAATATGACGCTTAGTAGCTCTTTTACCTTTTCAACAGTGAAATCAATACAAGATTCTTTAATTGTATGTCAGAAACTGGGCAGCATGGTAACCACTACTGAATAATGAATAATCTGCAGATGAAAATGACTTAATGCTGGTTGGCCAAGCCAGGCTAATTAAAATGGCTGAAGCATCAGTCTTTAGATTGGTGGTGAAAAGCAATTTTGCTCATACTGCTCATAAAGACAGGTTAATCTAGAATTAATGTGTAACAATTAACCCCACTGTTTGGTGGTTTATGGAGTACTGAGCTATTTTTAAGCTGACATGCAGTTTTTCCCTACAAAATCAATGGTCAGGGACAAAAAGGGATGATTGTAAAAGGGATAAAGAAAAAAAGTGGAAAGAGTATTGTTTTAATCATTTTGATTGTTGGAACAGAAGTTGTCTGCTCTGCTCTTGACTGTAGATTTGGAACATCTGCATTGGGCCCAGACACTGCATGATGCCTACGTGGCCATCGATGCCGATTTGCACTGGGAATGCAGGGCTAATGGGAAACCCCAGTCTGTGTACAAATGGCTTAAGAACGGACAGACCATGGTGTCAGAGGTGAGAAATTTCATTTGCTATGCCTTCCAAACTCCTCTCAGTTATGTGCATGCCAGGTGAACCTGTTTAAAAATAAAGATATATTAATTATCAAATATTGGTGTTAATTTGGTGCATTATACACATTAGCATTCTTCAAGTTATATGGATATTATTCAAAAGATAAACTAATAAAAATGCATGGTATTATGCTAAAACTGTCAGTTGCCTTACCTTCCTTAGTTAGAATCTTTTGAACAATATAGTTTGTATTATCACATTGTAGTCACTGTTGATGGTGTAATTTTGTCCTTAGGACAGAATCCTTATTAATGGAGGCAAGTTCATGCTCTCTAAAGTTACCCAACAGGATTCAGGGATGTATCAGTGTTTGGCTGAGAATGAGCATGGTGTCATTCATGCCAGTGCTGAACTCAAAGTTTTAGGTGAGTGACTTTTTTTTTATCTGAGCATCATAAGAAGGCTAAATATATTCTGACATTGTAACATAAAAACACAAACTAAGATATTACCTAGAACAGACAGCAAATAAAAAAACACTTTTGCTTTTTTATAAAGCTTCTCCTCCAGACTTTTCTAAAGGTCCAGTTAAGAAGTCCACACTTGCTCAAAGAGGAGGTGAAGTCATCATTGAATGCCGGCCACATGCATCCCCCAAGGCCTCCTTCTCATGGAGGAAAGAAGGCAAGCTTCTGAAAAACAGTGAGAGGTAGGGATTACTGACCAAGTATGCAGAGAAGGTATGCTTAAGACTTTAGGCCAATTCAGCCATTAAATTCACATTTCAATGCAGTCCGCATCACTCCCCAAGATGTAGGCCTCTTCTTCTTAATCTTCTTTCGGCTGCTCCCATTAGAGGTCACCACAGCGGACCATCCGTCTCCATACCCCTCGGTCCTCTACATCTGCCTCTAAGAGGGACAAGAGGGACATATGCTTTGCCTGTGAGATGCCTATGATCATGTACTGTATTGATCAACCTTGTTTATACATACCTTTGCTCTTTACTTTCACCACCCCAGAGGTTACTGGTGTCTTAATTAATACAGAATTGGTGATATAAGCACTTGTCCATGGACAGATGTTGTTTGGTAGACACTATAGTACTGTATTTTTTTTCCTGATGGCATTTTCACAGAAGACTGCATGCTTAATGGCACACTAATTAATTCACTGGGAGTGCTGTCTCTGGCCCGTGGGGTTTGCATAGGCCAGACAGTCTAGCATGACTGTATCAGGACAGAAGTGAGAGAGAGAGAGAGAGAGAGAGAGAGAGAGAGAGAGAGAGAGAGAGAGAAAAGTGTTAGGACAGGTGGCAGGAGAAGCGCATGATCTCCAGTAATAGATGGGGATGAAGAGACGGCCATGGCGGGTCTATCCACACTAGCGGGAATGCTGCCTCTATGACTCACTGCTGCTGTCTGCAAGCCCCAGAGGAGCCGAGTGATTACTGGATGTGAGGGTAAGAGAGAGCTGGAGAGATATGGGAGAGAGAGAGAGAGAGAGAGAGAGAGAGAGAGAGAGAGATCGCAGGACAAAGAGTTTTACTACTTCTGAATATGTCTATGTCAATATGTGAACTGCTTTGGCCATACTAGTCATACCAGTAAAGTGATGATGATTGATGAGAGAGAGAGAGAGAGAGAGAGAGAGAGAGAGCAATCAAATCTATCCAGAATTGATCTGACAGAGAGAGAAAGAGAGAGAGAGAGAGAGAGCGAGAGAGAGAGAGAGAGAGAGAGAGAGAATTGTATTACTTCTGAATATGTTCCGATATGTCAATTATATGTGTTAGTAATGCTGCTACTGCTATACTACACTGCCATGCCAGTAAAGTGATCCTTATGCACCCTCACAAATACAGAGAGGGAAAGATAGAGAGAGAGAAACAAAGTAGGGGCAGACCCGGAGATTATATTGGAGAAAAAAAGGGGGAGTGGTTGGAGGTTTTTATTATTCTTAAATATGTTACATTGTCAGTACATTAAAGTATTTCTGTACTTTGGCAGTACAGTAGTGCTTTAACCATGCCAGTTAAGCGTGTCTGGACTGAATGAGGCATCTAAAGAAACACATCCGCTGAAAGTGAAACAAAAACACAGTTTTGTTAAACTTCAGCTCAAAACATTTTATTGTATGTTCTTTTAAAACAAAAAAGAAATACAGTGGAGAGGTTTATAATATATAGTAAGATATAAATGAGATGTGTTGTAATCAGAGCAATATATATATATATATATCTCAGTAGTTGAACATACAACTGTGTTTTGGCCTTGTGCCTGTGCACATGTCTACATGATCATTGCAGACAATGTGTTCCAGTTAAAGAAGTTATGGTTAAGCTTAAAGAAGTGATTAAGGAAGTGGCCATCCTTCCCAGTCTCATGCAGTTGACTTCGGCTCTGAATCAATGCGCCTCGCCCCATTCCCCACAGCCCTTTTTTTCCGTAACTCTCTGCACTTGCAAGCGCTAGCATCGATTAGCTCTCATATTCCATATGAGGCGGCTCAGCTGCAGAAAAGTAGGGAGGAAAATGATTACAAAGCTGAGCGAATGACTCGATGAGAATATGAATGTGGCCAGAAGTTTTCTTTTCGGTAAGCAGATATTTCTCTCTTTTTTTTCCATCTATATTCTCCTCCCATCCTCTATTTTTGCCAACTCATTGCCCTCTGAGGTCAGTCACCCAGCGTTTGATTTTGGTCAATAAATCAGAGCAGAAACATCTTCAATGCCATGCCTGTGCTCTGAGCTGTGGTAAATAAATATTAATTTTATAGAAAGTTTGATTTCTTTGTGACTTTCTCTGCTTTGCTGTTTGATTGAGTTGAACAGAAGGCAAGGCTAACCTAATTTATGTATGTTTGTGCTACTGTTCAATATGTTTTTTGTTTTTTTTTTCTGTATTAGTAATTAAAAATCTCAACATGGATGATCATGGTTGGTCAACCCCAAATGCATTTGTACTATTTTTAGTTCTTAGTTTCAGTTACCAAATGCCTTTGCAGTATCTTAAGCCTGGAAAACTAAGATTGCTGTATAGGCTATTCCACTGGTAACATGTCTTAATGTGATATTTTTTATTTGTTTGTTTGTCATTTATTAAATAGTTTGAAGGATACTTCTGCAAACACATTTAAATTATTGTGGTGCTACTTTCTCTTTGTAGTACGCACAGCCTCTTGTACACAATGTTCAATGCCTTTTTTTTTTTCTCCAGTTAATATAGGTCGTAATTAGCAGCGTAAGTGAGTCAGCACTTTCCTTTCTCACTTTATCTTTCTGGCCTCCATACACCTTTTATTCATCCTATTCACAAGCAACTTTAATCTGACTTGTCATCCCTTACAGCTGTAAGATGATAAGTGATTCATTATTTTTTGCTCTGAAGATTTTCTTTCTAAATTTTACTAATTTTTCAAACATTTCAAAAGGTAAAAAATGTCTGCTTCTTATACAAGTTTGAATTTGATCAAATCACAGTTAGCTGGTTAGATAGCTACCAACATTTTCATCTCATCATTGATAATATTTTACATACTGTAAGAGCAATAGGCTTTATTTATTAAAATATTCTTGTCAATGTCTTTGTAATCACATGTGCATGTTGAAAATTGCCAATTATGCCAATCATGCCCATGCTAAACATCAAAGTAATAAGGAAATGGGGAAAAACATGCTGTACAGCTCAGCCAATGTATCTGAGGCAAACATATCCAAAATCCGAGTCAATGTTTAGAACTGTGTGTATATACTGTATATTAATATAATATGTATGAATATCACATTTAAGAAAAATCCATCCATATCCAGTTTGATCATTGAGATGCATTCTTCAGTTCTATTTCTGAACATATTCAGCACAGAAATAACATTGGTTTAAAGAGTGCAGCTAATGCCATAATTGTTGCTGCTGTTATGCAGGTAGAAAAAAAATGTGCTTGTTGCAATTTTTCTTCCCTGTTCAGAATATAAAAACTCTTTCCTATTTTAATTGCATGTGGCAAAAATGATTTGAGGTCCTTGTCTGAGTCTTTTGGGTATTAAAAATAAATTAAGGCAGTTTATTTGGAATTAGCCAAGTTATTCATGAACAGTTTGACAAAAAACAAGACATCTGTTTAAAGCAGAAAGGCTAAAGGTAGCTTTAGATTATGTATTGTCAGTAATGAAACAGTATTTGAAACTAACAATGTTGTCTTTCACACAACATAGTATTATGAAATGTGCGAATGTGGGTTAATATATGGTTTGTAATTATAGCCTACACATATTTACTGGGGCTGCTCTGAGTTAAAAAAAAAGTATAAATTATTTTATTTTATTTTTTTTATTTTTTGACAACTAGGTAGCCTCCCCCTAATGTGTCTTATCATGGATTATGATGTCAGGCTTTTGTTTTGTCTACTGCAAAATGGTGCTAAAAAATAACTTGCTATTTTTACATGCTATTTTTAATGAGTGTAATTAACTTGTGCAGCAGTTAAACAAGCTAATACAGGATTTATCTGTATGGCTAGTATATCATATCAGTAAGCCAAAAGCTAGCTCTCAGATTATCTAAAAATAGCAATGCAACAGATCTTCTTCTGGGAAGTACACACTCACGCCAAGAAAACAAGGCTGGACAGACATAAAGGTTTTTCCCGTTCAGAGATGTTAAGCCAAGTTAGATTGTTCTTAGATTGCCCTCAGCAAATGGAGGGTGACCGTAAGAAGCCATGTGGTTTTAGCAGCCTTGCCTTGTTAAAGGAAGACTTAAAATCCAGCAGCAGAGGGTGGGTGTGTGTGCACCTAAATGGACATATTAAGTCTTTCCAGCAGTGGTTTATTCTGTCTGAAATCTTGGTCTTAATTGAAGATGCAGTTCACTGCTTTGTCTCATTATTAAAAACAATTAATCTAGGAGAACTTTTGCAAAGTTTTGTTTTATTAAGACCTTGATGATATCTACATGCAAATGTATTTTAATTAAATCCAATATGTTGAACTCATAGCTATTTGTGCAATTTAACATCACTGTGGCACAAAAGGTTATTTAATATGCACTTCCCAGTACATCAATACTTTTTTCTATCCCAGACTGAGTACAAATATGGGCACATGTTTTTGGTACTCTCCAATACTGATACTGATATGGATATTAGTAACGGATCATATCAAGACGAAAGTCAAACCACAAAGGACACTTTCGAGCTGTGTTTTCATTTAGCCAACTGGCAAGAGCATAACCAACAGACCACTTTGATAATTTGCTTTGGCAACTACAGCATTAAATTATGAGCTGGTGAATTTAAATATTTTCAGGGAGAGGGATTTTAAGCCTCTAATATTATAATTAATGCAAGCTGTCTAAGTTAAGATATTCTAGAATCTTCTTATTTTTACTTGATATAACAGAAAGAGGAACTTTTTTGCCAGACTCTACCATAATAACTGTATAATTAATTAGCAGTTTTTGCCAAACTGACATGGAGAGAGTGTTACTACAGTTGACTAAATATATAACTTCTAGAAAATAAAAAGACAGGTAAAAGGAACATGTGAATTACTTTGATGTAAAATTTTGTTTGGGAAATGTTCTGATGATGGTTTTCTGTACAGTACTAGTTTTCTGATAAATACTATAAACAATATGGAACATTTTATTTAGCTCTGTTTTGTTTCCATGCTTTCAAAAAATGGCCAAGAAAGTGCACACACAGACAGGCCCATGGTTTATATTGTTAGTAATTTGTTTTAAATGCGTTGACAGGATTTATCTAGCCATCACCCTAAAACCAAAAGATCTGGGACACTGTGTAAACTGTAAATAAAATCGGAATGCAAGAATGTGCAAATCTTATGAACCCATATTTTATTCAACATTTTAAAAAAGTTAGGATGGGGTAAAAAAAAGCTACACAAGTAAGTGTATATAAAATCAAAAAAAGAAAAATTAAGCAGAGTATCTCATAAATTAAGATGGAGAGGGGTTCACCAATCTGCAAAAACTGTCTACAAAAACAATCTGGAATTATTTTCAACATCAAATTGTGAAGACATCATTTGATGCTTGGAATGTGATCTTTGTGCCCTCAGACAGCACTGCATTTAAAACAGGTATGATTTTGTTATGGGAATCACTGTACTGGGTCCAGAAATCAGTGTCTGTGAACAAATCAGTTTGCTGTGCCCTCCATAAATCATGCAAAAAAAAAAAAAGTAATGTGTTAAAAACGCAAATTCTCTGGACTAGAGTTTAGTTACAATTGACTAAGGCAAAATGGAACACTTCTGCCAAACTCTCTGCCGCTGGTCCGAGGCAGCTCCTTGGGACCGTAGGGACCGCTAGTTTTGACATAGTTCAAACTAGCGGTCCCTTCTATAGGCTCTTCTTTGCTCAAAGATGGTAAGGAGCCGCTGCTCTCCTTATTAGGTTCCAGCCGAGTCTGATTTCCCCGTCTCACCAACATGCTATGTGCTCTGGGGCTTTCCACAACACGGGTGCTGGAGTGGCGCTGTCCATTCAGCACCTCTCTGACAGTCGTGTTTAAATGATTGTCTTTCCAGGTGCTTGAGTCCTTAGCCCAGTGTCCACTGGCGGTGCCAAATGCCATTTTAGGTTTTGATTTCCAGGGACAGGGCTAACTGCCAGTATCCTTTTGTTGGGTCCAAAGTAGAGATGAACCTGGTTCTTCCCAGGAGGTTTACGAGGTCGTCTATTTTAGGAAGTGGGTAGCTGTCAAACTCGGAGACCTGGTTGAGCTTGTGGAAGATGTTACATAATCTGAGGCTCCCGTTTAGCTTCGGCACAACAATGATGGTCAGCCGACCAGAGGCTGGCAGACTGCTTGATTATTCTGTCCCGTGCGACAACGGGCATTTGGAACCTTATTTGGATGTTGGCACTCCACCACCCTCAGCAAAGACTTTATTTTGTGTTGCACTAGGTGGGTCTGACCCCGCACTGTCAATAAGACGTTCGCAAATTGATCGACCAGCTCTGTTAAGTCCTGCCGTTGCCTGGGTGTTAGATCCTCTCCCCTTTGGACCAAGCTACACCCTGCCGGATCTGTGTTTGAGGTGAAAAAACACTGACACAGCAGGATTTGTCTTATCAATATTTTTAACACATTAACGTGATATATTTGAGTGTTTGTTGTACCCAGCTGCTGCAGGCAATAGTTCACTGGGCCGATTTTCTTGAGGACCTTGTACAGGCCTTGCCAGCAGGATAGAAACTTACAGGTTGTATTTGGAAGCAGAAGTAGCACCCTGGTTGAAACTCCCTTGGCTTTGCTGGGTGGTTATATGTATGCTGCTGTTCGACGTCTTTATCTATGCAATCCTGCATCTCCTGTGCATATTCGATCATAGACCGATATGGGGATGGATGTTCTTCCGATGCCTCTTTGGCTACGTCCAGCAGTCCTTGAGGTCTCCTTCTGAACAGGAGTTTAAATGGTGTGAGCCCTGTTGATGCTTGTGGTGTTTCCCTTATTGCAAAGAGGTCGTAGGGAAGGAGGAGGTTCTAAATTTTCCCTTCCTCATCCTCAACTTGTCGGAGCATTTTTTTCAACGTCTGGTTGAATCGTTTCATGAGTTTCTCTGTTTGTGGGTGGTAGGCCAATGTCCTGAAGCATTTCACCTGCAACAGTCGACAAAGAACTGACTAAACTTTTACTTTGATACCAAAGATGTACCTTGATTGGTTAGTGGGTCCTTTGGGTTTCTCACACAGCTGAAGAGTGGCATTAGTTTCCTGTCGATGTTCTTCACGGTGGCCTTACTCAGGGGGACTGCCTCGTTGTCATTGGCTCAGTACCACATAAGATAACATCTTTTTTCCAGGGAAGGCCCTGCATATTTTAGCAATAATGTTAACCGCATACTGCATTAATTGCAACACCATGATTTTATAGTAGAAGATTCCAAGATTCAAAATACATTTCATAAAAACATCTGGTGAATCAAAACAAAAAATAAAATGACAAAGAAGACCCAGGACTGTTGAGCAATAAGAATCTTGTATTAGACACAAATAGGACAACTTTCCTCTCACAAAACTTCAGCAACTGATATTCTTTGTCCCCGGATGTATAGGGAATGTTGTCAGAGATGGGAAGTAACAAATTATTCATTACTATACTTAATTAGATTTTTCTATTATCAGTACTTTACTTCCTAATTTATTTTTTTGGACAACATTTTACTTTCACTCATTACATATTTTACACAAATATCTGTACTTTATATTATCTACATTTTCAAACCAGGCTTTAGGTGTAATCTATCTGTAACATAACCTATTTTTTTTCTTCTCATTGTTTTCCGTTTTCAGCCTCATTGCATGGCTTTTTTAACCTACCACTGGTGTATAATTTCCTGGCTACCCCACACCACAGACATAGGCTAGCCTTTAAAGCTAATAAGCAAGGCAGAAGGCAACAAGAAACATGTTAAGATGACTGAGAACAGAAACATTCCTGATCACCTGATCATCATCATCTTTTCTCTGCTTGTGTTCTATATGGTGGTTGTTCAGCCTGAATACACTCATTATTATTAAAGATGATGGTCCTCAGATCCGTAAGTTCCTTGGGCCTCGGGTGACACTCTGTCTCCGAATTTCATGATGCCTAGCACTTGTGCTAGGCTGGGGCTGCGCACGCTAAGCAGCCCAATTAGTGTGGAAAGGGAGGGACTGCTGGAATGCCACCGAATGTTTCTTGGCCTTCTGGAACTTTTCAATGACCATAATTACGACTTTGCTGAACAGGCCAGTCAGCACCACAGGGGTGTCAAACAAATCTGATTGGGTGAGCCAGAGGTGTCTCTCTGTGGACCAGAGTGGACATAGACCAGTCGATGACCATAGCGGTCTCTTTTGTGGCCCTGAGAACCAGGTCTGTAACACGACCCCCTTAAGGACCCCATTACTGCCTGTATGCACTTTCGCATCTAGCTCGGGCAGACAGTCGGCCTGATAAGCCTTAAACATGGCCATGATATGGGGCAGGACCAGGGCCTTAAGGGACAATGCAGCACCCAGGAAGAGATAGCAAGCCGTTTTAACCTAGAGCATTTCAACCGACCCAAATAAGGGTTATTCCATGACCTGGTCTACTGAGTGTGCAGGTCTGGGGAAAAAAGGCAGACCCTGGTGTGAAGATAGTGACTTAGGTTGCAGAAAGCATTCGTCCAGCTTGCTTAGGGGCACTCTTCTCACAGGGGGAAGAAACCGCTTAAAGCGTGCTTCCGAAAAATGAGCAGGGTTGAGAACAGCAAGGAGCATGAGCGCCCTCCTCAAAGACAGCTCTCTGGAGTAGAGCATCCGCATGGACATATAGTCGCAATGCGGGCAGCTGGCTCCCATTCGAGAGCCAACCGAGCATGCTCCACTTTCAGACAAGCCACACACAGCCTAAAAGGCTGCTTGCCTTTATAACTTTTCTTTATTTCTTTTTTTTTTATATATGTTACTGAATACCAATACTCATCAACACAGACACACACAGAGCGCTTTATCAACAAACAAAAGCTAGCACCGTCCACTCGGCAAATGCTTTTATAGCTTTCTAGTTGTGCCGTCACACAGATTACACACGTGATTCAGACACCGTGATTCAGAGTGACTCATTTTATTGCATTAGAATGGCGCAGTGTAAATAAAAGAATGAAAGATAATGGCTGATTATCAAGAATAATATATTGTGTGTAATCAATTGTTAATTTTTTCTACTAGAACTCTTGCTGATTGTATGTCTATATATATATATATATATATATATATATATATATATATATATATATATATATATATATATATATTTATTTATAATATACTAATAACTGGTTGGGCCACCCTTAGCAGCAACAACTGCAATCAAGCATTTGCGATAACTTGCAATGAGTATGTTACAGCACTGTGGAGTAATTTAAGTCCACTCATCTATAAAGAATTGTTGTAATTCAGCCACATTGAAGAGTTTTCGAGCATAAACCACCTTTTCAAGGTCATGCCACAGCTTCTCAATAGGAATCAGGTCAGGTTTGACTAGGCCAGTCCAACGTCTTCATTTTGTTTTTCTGTAGCCATTCAGAGGTGGACTTGCTGGTGTGTTTTGGATCATTGTCCTGCTGCAGAACCCAAGTTCACTTCAGCTTGAGTTTATGAACAGATGGCCAGACATTCTCCTTCAGGATTTTATTGGTAAACAGCAGAATGCATGGTTGCATTTATCACAGCAAGTCTTCCAGGTCCTGAAGCAGCAAAACAGCCCCAGACCATCACACTTCCACAATCATATTTTACTGTTGGTATGATGTTCTTTTTCTAAAATGCGGTGTTACTTTTACACCAGATGTAATGGGACACACACTTTCCAAAAAGTTAAACTTTTGTCTTGTCAGTCCACAGAGTATTTTCCCAAAAGTCTTGGGGATCATCAAGATGTTTTCTGGCAAAACTGAGAGTCTTTATGTTGCTCAGCAGCATTTTTTGTCTTGGAACTCTGCCATGCAGACCATTTTTGCCCAGTCTCTTTCTTATGGTGGAGTCATGAACACTGACCTTAACTCTCCACTGTTCCATGTTTTTGCCATTTGTGAATGGCTCTCACTGTGGTTTGCTGGAGTCCCAAAGCTTTAGAAATGGCTTTATAACCTTTTCCAGACTGATAGATCTCAATTACTTTCTTTCTCATTCAATTCTGAATTTCTTTGGATCTTGGCATGATGTCTAGCTTTTAAGGATCTTTTGGTCTACTTCACTTTGTCAGGCAGGTCCTATTTAAGAGACTTCTTGGTTGCGAACAGGTGTGGCAGTAATCAGGCCTGGGTGTGGCTAGAGAAATTAAACTCAGGTGTGATAAACCACAGCTTTAACATGGGGGGCAAACACTTTTTCACCGAGGGCCATAAAGTTTTAAAGTTTATTTTTATTTAATTTAATTTTTTTTCTTTGATATATTTTAGAAAGATTGTATTGTTCCTCTTCCTTTTCAGAGTTTGCACTGCTTGATTTGCTTTGATTGACATTATTAATTGTGAAATGAGGCCAGAAAGCTGTCAGTTCATCTTGTCTGTTCGTTAGCACCACATCATATACTAGACATTTGCACATATTATCACAAGGTTCTAAAAGTATTTTTTTTTTTTGTTTATAGAGTAAAATGAGCACAGTGTCAAACTGATATCAGTATGGATCAAACAGTATTACTTTACAAAGCTGAGGTTTACACTGCTGTAGTCTGCCAGTGAAGTTTGACACTTGAACTTTTTTTTTTTTTTTTGCATTATGAGCTTTAGAGTATCTTATGTTTGGGGACTAGAGTTTTATGTTTTGTTACAGAAGCTGTCTCAGTACAACTTTTTTAAAGCCCTTATAAAAGAGAGGATGATTCATCCATTATCTTTATTTTTTCAACAGAAGGACAATCTCAGATGATGGCACCCTGCGGATTACCAATGTGAGTGAGTCAGATGCAGGTAGATACACATGCGTGGCACAAAACCTGTTCGGTGTGGCCAGCAGCACAGGAACATTGATGGTCAAAGGTACAATTCCATAAACCAAAAACATATCCCCTTCTTTTTTTGTCTAAATCCTGGCTCAGGAAAGCAGCCGAAAAAATATGACTAAGCCAAGCATGAAATTGATAATGAAATATATAGTTGTTTTATGTCCCTGCCAGCTTTGACAGAGATATAACTCATCCATGCTTTTGTCAGCTGTGAGTCATTGGTCAAATCAGTAGCATGAGAAAACCTTTGTGAACTGCAGGAATGAGGGCGGATTGATAAAAAATAAAAATAAAAAGTGGGTTTTGTAAGTTTGTTCGATATTTTTATATTACTATTTTGGCTTGTATATAACATTTGACATTTGGCAAATGAATTAGTGTAGAATTAGTCTAAATTGTACCAATACACATTTCTTCTCACAGCAGCTGTCCCATGTTCAGTGTGCAGCTGCCTCAGACCTGTTAATCAAAGGAACACTGACAGCAATACAAAGCTATCACAAACTCTTTTATCACAAAAAAAAGAAAACCAGGTCTCTTAGAATGACAAGAGGTTTGTGATCCGGTCTAGTCAGCAGTATTAAAGCCTTTATATTGGTAAACAATTTGCTCCTTGTTGACTGAAAAACTGATGATAAAAAAAAAAAAAACTTAGCATCTTTTTCATGTATGATAGCTGCCAACAATAGCAGTCATATACTGTATGAGGCTACTATATATAAAGACCATTTGAAATCTAACATGAGATTTTATTGAAATGTGTTTGGTACTTTTGTCATGAAATTACTCTTGAGGCTATAATCAAATGTGCAGCCTGTCTCTAAGACAAATGTATGTCTAAAATCCTCTTTACAACAACAAACTCTAGTCTGACATGTTCCCAGATAGATTTGAAAAGTTGATGAATCATTGTTACAGAGGTTGTACATAACAGGCTTGACACAAGATTTCTCTTAAATTTTCACAAAAAAGTAAATGGATTGTTTTTTATTATATTTTTTATTTTATTTTTTATTTTTTAAGATTCTACTGTAACATTCTAAGTGCAGTTATTTTGTGAGTGGAATAGCCATTGATAATGTGGAATATATATATATATATATATATATATATATATATATATATATATATATATATACATTTTATTTTTATATTAATTATTTTTTTTGTATGGCGTGGTGCAAGTATTGAGGGACATTGTAGTAGAAGTCCAGACACAGTAATTGAGTCTTGTGGGAGAGACTTGCCATCTAGATTTTACAACAGTACATACTTTAGAATGTACTTAATGCTGTGCTTTGTTTTGAAGAATAATTCAGACACAAAATGATCAGCATCTGAAAGACATATTGACATAGAGCAGGGGTGGCCAACCCGCGGCTCGCGAGCCGCATGCGGCTCTTTGGCTGGTTTCATGCGGTTATTACGTTCATATCGAAGTTTGTGTTTGTTTGTTTTTTAATGGGCGTGTTCGCTTCGCTTGAGTTCAATACGGTATTTTAAGACTTAAATGAGCTTGCCCCTACTGGGAAACTTTGCGGTACATCAGACGAAACACAATTGTAATGACGCAATAAAAAAGCGCAGCCAGCACACGGTTATCTGGACATGTCTGCGGTGTGTGGATAGCGATTTGCAAAACATGCAATGCTGAAATTTCAAGAGGGGGTGTATCTGCAAAGAGTTTCTCCAAGTCGGGATTAATTTATCACCTGAAATCCAAACAGCCCGATTGCCATTCTAAATATGAGAAGAACGCGGCGCAGAAAAGTAGTCAATCCAAGCATGTGCACTCCGTCTGTAGCGGACGTTTATGAAAAGGCAGGAAAGTTTTCCAGTGATGGTGCCAAGGCAAAAGGCATAACACAAAAAATTATGGATTTCATTGACTTTTGAATTGAATTTTCATTTCGGTGCATCCCTAAAATATTATCGTTGGTGTGGCCCTCTGACACAATTCAGGTTTCTCATGTGGCCCCTTGTAAAAATTAATTGCCCACCCCTGCGGTATATTCATCTCACGCACATGCGCATTTGACGAAAATACCGTATTGAACTCAAGTGGAGTGAACACGCACGTAAAAAAAAAGCAAACAAAGTCCTTGTTTTCTACCCTGAAACACGTGAAATCAAAGCATCGATCTGTTCTGACTGACACCCATGTGAAAGAATTGCTTCGAGTGGCAACAGCGAAATACGAGGCAGATTTGAAGGGGATTGTTCAAGGCAAGGAATGCCAAAAGTCCCACTAAGTAACATGCATAGTAAAAGAAAAACGCTATTGTAAATTATTATATTTTTGTCTGTAGACTTGGGTAAACTAAGAGTTTGTGTGTGTGGCAGTGCAGTGTTCATTGTTAAAAATGACTGTCCTGTGGTCTTAGAACTGTAGGAGTCAATTTCTGTCATTATGTTGGTGTGTGACATTTACAATAAATCTGGATGAGCAGAGGTGTGTGTGTGTAAGAGGAAGGGATGGGTGATGTTCATGTGTGCCTATGTGTGTGATGTGACTCTTTGCGGTAACACAGTAAAAAATGTGGCTGTCGGTCTCTGACTGGTTGGCCACCCCTGACATAGACATAGTTAGATGTTGTTATTATACAAATACAAACATGCACAGATATGTTTATCTGGTTGACCTCTTGAAGATCTTTCATTGGCATACATTTTATGGTCAAATATTGTGGACACCTGACTACACTTGTATGTACTTTTCTGTGAGGGCTTTACACTAGGTTTTAATTTTAGGCATTTATAAAAAAAAATTCCTGCATTTAGCAGACACCTTTCCCCAGGGTGACTGAGTAGTTGAAGATTGCTGGGATTTGAGCTTAAGAGTATCCAATCAGAAGTCAAAGGTCTTATCCATTGAGCTACATTTCCCACCAGATTTTGGTACATCAGTGTGGGGATTTGTTCATTCAGTCACAAGCGCATTAGAGAGATTGGGCACTGATGTCAGCTTTGGTGCACAGTCAGCTTTCCAAATCATCCCTAACGTTTTCAGTGGGTTGAGTTCAAGGCTCTGTACAGGCACTTCAGCTTCAACCTTGGTGACCCATCTTTCCATGTTTTGTGCACAGGGGCATTATCATCCTGGAGCATGCTTGGGGGCTCTTCATTGCAAAGAAGGGAATTTGTAACTTCACTTTGTATACAATTATTGTTTTGTGGCAACAGTTTCAAAGAAGCCACATTGGAAATGTGATTGACAGGTGTCCAGTAACTTTTAGCCATATAGTGTGTATTGAGCTAATTAATGCTACAATGCTATATAACAAAATTCCAAAACGATATCTAATGTTTAATAGTTAAAAGAAATAGCTGTTATGAACAAATCACTTTTCTTTGTGAAGAGCAGTGAAATGCACCTAAGAGTTCAACTACACAAACCCAACAACCCCTTCCCACAAACACACACACACACACACACACACACACACACACACACACACACACACACACACACACACACACAGAGAGAGAGAGAGAGAGAGAGAGAACGCACATCTATATACTTAAACTCCTAATTATAAAGCCAGAGTTTAAATGAGATCATCAAATGATCAAAATGTATCCACCTGCAGACCCTTGTGAAGCTTCTCTTGATTAGTCATTGTTACTAGACATGTACATAATTGCACATCAGTATTCATAGACAAAATCGGACCATCTGTCATCACACTTCCTCTGAGATTTTAAATGGTCTTTAAATAAGGTTCACCATTTTTAAGCATTTACCTGACTTGAGACTAATGACTGGTTGAGTTTATTACCGGTGTGACATGACTTCTCTTCCAGACTGTAAACCTAATAGAAAACTTAAATTATAGTTTTTAGTATGTTAGTATAACCCCAAAGACACCCATTAAAACAACGATAATGTTTTACCATTTTTTTTTTCCTAAACAGAACCAACCAAAATTACAGTTCCTCCACTGAGTATGGATGCCACAGTGGGTGAGAGCATAGTTCTGCCATGCAGGGTGTCCAGAGACTCCAATATGGACCTCATCTTCAAGTGGTTCTTCAACGGGAAACTTGTCGATTTCACCCGCCATGAACACTTTGAGATGATTGGAGGGGTACGTCTCTAAAGATAGATATCCGACACTCTCCAAGTGTCTGAGTGCCATAATGCTTTTACACGGTATACAGGTTCTTTCTTGAAAGCTTCTTATTTAGAATAAAGCTAGACTTTTTTGTGCAGCATGCAGCAGCTAAACTTTAAGACCTCCAAATGCTCTTTTGTAGTTTTTTTTTTTTACTGATCAGGGACATGGAGAACAAGAGCTGTGTCTGGCTGCTCGGTGAACAAAAAAGCACACAAATGTGTCTGATTACAGGATTTAATCCACATATTAAACATAAAAAAGTCTCTCCATTTAAAGGCTGCCTTCAATTTTATTTCCAGCCTATAATAAAAAAAATGTGTACTGGCTTACATTAAAACAAGTAAACCGAGACATCTTGATTAGTTTTTTGTTGTTCATTTAAATATGTTTAGTATTTTATTGCTGTCTGGCTTTTGTTTCTAAAACACATTGAAGAACAGGAATCATGCCATCACCATGGCAGTAAAAATAGTAGTAGGAAGGCCAAAGTTTAATCATATATGGAGATTGTTGAAACCTGCACTACTGATGCAAAACTGTGTTTTTAATCTTTTTAAATGGTATTTAGTGCCTATGTTAAAAGGTCAAGGGTAAAAATGAAAGGCCAGTTATTTTTCTTTATTTTTAAAAAAGCTTTAATGTTATTGTGTTTATGACTATGCATTTAAAATTTTTTGCAGTGTGCTTAGCTTGAAAACAAAAAAATATTTTGAAAGATCTGCTTATTATTACATGCTTACCTGATGAGTATAGCCAATTAGAACAAAATTGCTTCCACATTCAGAATGTTCCATTAGTAGGAGGCTTATACAGCATTTAAACTGGACATTATTTATTGTCTTGGTCAGTAAGTCACATGCTGTGATTAATTGTAATAGACAGCTTAAAAATGTTATGAGCTTAGTCATTTTGGTAATTTGTAATGGTTTTATTTTTCATATTTTATTATTTAGTTGACTGGTTAGAGATGATTACAGTATATTGTTGGGTGTGGAGGCATTAATACATGCATTTTAGTATAAGTAATTTTACTTTATTTTATTTTTATTTTTTTTATTTTTCTAGGGAGTGTCCGGTGACCTAATGGTACGTAACATTCAGCTAAAACACTCTGGGAAATACGTGTGTATGGTCCATACAGCGATGGACAGCGTCTCAGCTGCAGCTGATTTGATTGTCAGAGGTACATACAGCTCCTTATAGGTACTACAACTCCAAACCCCACCCCTCTGTCTCAAACTCTTGCACGAATTCTCTTCTTTTTCTATCACAGTTTCCAACAAATGAATAATAAAACATTTTAACCTTTGCATACCACTTGCTCTGAGAAAGATTAAATGCATCCTTCCTTAGATTACCTGAAACTGCACAATATTCAAAACTGTGTCTCAGCAACATGCCTGCAACATGGCCCTCTACATATTTGTTTGGTTTGCATCTTTATATATATTTACAGTAGATACGACTATTCTGATGATTTAAGTCCTTGTCACATGACCTCATAAAAACATTATTTTTTTCTATCATAGGGCCCCCCAGTTGCCCTGAACGAATTGTGGTGGGGGAAGTCACTGACCAGACAGTTCAGCTCTCATGGAGTCCTAGTCCTGATAATCACAGTCCCATCACACATTACATTGTGCAGGTCCGAAGTGATTTCTCCATTGGCTGGCAGGCTGTAAAAACAGGTATACTGAACTCATAAAAATATACATTTATATGACCCTTACTTAAATAGTCAGTGTCTATTGTTTATTGCTGATGTATAATTAAACTATGCATGTGAGGACATGCAAGAATGACGCACATAAACTATGATAGTTTAGAACTTGGGCTTTAATAAAGCTGTTGGATGCAATAGATAATTTAACATGTAGAACAAGCTTTAGTAACTGTATTTTTTGTATTAAGCTTGCAAAAGCAACAAATTACCTTTAGTATAGTCCAGTGGCCAGGATGGTGACTCCGTCTTTTGGTACTCATTTATTTTTGTATATATCCTAAAGGAAATAAAACTTGGTCTTTCAGAAAGCACTGCTGAATCCCCCAAATAAAACAAAATGGTATCAACATTATGATAAAACTTCGGATTTGCAACCTTTGCAACACTGTGTTCTGGAGAAACTGTTCACCAAATTAAGTCTATTTTTATTTTTAATCTATCCCTGAAAATGTTATTGTCAAGCCATCATTCCAAAACCTTTTAACCATAAATACATTTGAGATTTATATGTTTCTTACCAGAGATGGTTAAGACGTGAAAAATTCCCTGAAATACATCACTTGCAAAATAAGGGTTGACAACAATATAAATATTTGTTTTTGTGTGTGGTAAATTTTCACTGTATCCATGGTAAGTTCAAAACGTAAAAAGTTTCTTAGAAGTGGAATTAAAACTTTAAAATAGCACAGACTTGAGGCAGTGAGATAGATGAATAGAAGGATGTAGACTGTTCTGTTAATTTAAAATTAATGTTTTCTGTTCATTTAAAAAGTAAATAATTTTGGTTTATGTTTTTTTACGTTATAACACCATAGAAATGAACTTGAACTTAATGAGATGCATGTCAGTATAAACCTGTGGCTCGGTTGAAATGTTATTGGATGACTGTGGTCTTTACCAAAGTAATATTATGTATTGCAGAGCTTTTAGATTATTTTGCTGAAATTAATTTTTTATATAATATCTTACTTGAAATATTTTTTTAAATATTACTGTATAATTCTTAACCCTGCCCTTTAATAGTATTTCTAGGAAGTCCCAAAACACTAAGCCAAATGCTTAAAAGAATGTGCTGATTTGCTTAAATAAATCAAATTAACTTACATATGTGTACACATAAAACTATAATAACTTAGGCCTTATATATTTTCCTAATTTTTTTTTTACTGATTATTGCTTTATTCTAGCATTTATCACCTATCACCACAAATTCTAGCAAATGTATTCATTAAACACTAGATTAGGAACCACCTACTTTCATGCAATTATTAAATCAACCAATTGTGTAGCAACAGTGCAGTGTGGAAAATTATGCATATATGACCAGCAGGTAATTAATCAAAATGAGGTAAAAACACGAACATTAGTCTGTTTGACTGTGGCATGATTGTTGGTGCCAGACAAGCTGGTTTAAGTATATTTGTAACTGCACTCTGATGTAATTTTCATACTCAACATCGTACAGACCTTTTTTTGGATGGTTCTATAAAAAAATCATCCAGTAAATAGCAGTGGCAGTTCTACAGACAAAATCACATTGTTGATAAGAGAGGTCAACAGAGATTGGCCATAATGGTAGAGGTGTCTTGTAGTAAGAAGAAAATGTTTCAGAATACACATCAAACCTTAAAGTAGCGCCCAGGTGAGTTCCACTCCTATCAGCTAAAAACAGCAAGCTGAGGCTGCAGTTGGCACAAATTCACCAAAACTAGACAGGAGAATGTAAGAATTTTTCTTGAAGAATCTTGATTTCTGCTGAGGCAGACAAATGTTAGGATCAGAATTTGGCACCAACAGCAGGAATCCATCAACCCAACCTGCACTGTGTCAAGGTGGAGACTGGTTAACATTTTGTTTACATTTTTGATACTGTTCACTTTACAACAGGTTAACTGCCGGAGCTATTTTGTATTTTGTGTTTTGTGTATTTGTCTTGCACTATCCTGTGTTGTGTTGTCTTTGCACTGTTTGCACCAGGTTTCACACATGCACTTTATGTGGCAAGGACACTTAGCCCTGTGTTTTCTGTTGTCTGTGATTGTTGTACGTAGCACCAGGGTTCAGGAGGAACGTTGTTTCATTTCACTGTGTACTGCGCCAGCTATATATGGTTAAAATGAAAGTCGAAAAGCTTCTTGAATTCTTAACTTGACTTGGAGGCTGGTGGAGGTGGTGTAATGGTTTGGGGGAATGCTTTCTTTGTAGTTTGAGTATTATTACTGACCATGTCTGGCCCTTTATGTGCACAAATTAACCATCTTCTAATGATTACTTCTTGCATGTTAATGCACCATAAGACAAAGCAAATTTCATCTCAAAACTGGTTTCATGAACATGACAATGAGTGTAATATTCTCGAGTAGCTTTTCTAGTCACTGGATGTGAATACAATAGAACACCATTGGTGTCTAGTAGAATGGGAGATTCGCTGCATGAAAGTGCACCTAATAATTTAATTAATGCAATAAATTAAAAATAGACCAGAATCAGTAAAGAATGTTTCCAACATCTTTTGTAGAATCCATGTTACCTTCATGTCAAATTTTACAATAATGTTATTATATTATTATTTTTAATTAACATAACAAATTAACAAAGATTAACAAATTTTCTATCAGATGTCAGATATTCAGTATATGAAATATTCATCTGCATACACTGAAAACCCTAATAAGTTCAATGAACTCAACCTATTGAGTAAACTGAATTGAGTAATGGATTTTCCCTAACTTGTTTATTTAAGTTCACTTAACTTGGTGCTCATGTAGACTGTACTTAAATTGTTAAGTTCATCTAACTTGGTGCTCATGTAGATCGTACTTAAATTGTTAAGTTCATCTAACTTGGTGCTCATGTAGACTGTACTTAAATTGTTAAATTCATCTAACTTGGTGTTTTATAATTTGCACTTAAACTATTAAGTTCACTTACTTACATATTCAAGTCAACTTAACAATTAAACTGAAATTGCAAATGATTATAAATTGAATTGACTAATATTATTGTTCTTTTGACTGTTTAATCTTTATTCAGTCCAAAAAACACATTGAACATCATATTGAACATTGAACATGTATTGTTTATATGTTAAAACATTTAAATTTCAATAAATAAAACACAACTGGTCACAGCCACACTCTACAAAAATGTACAGATAAATGAATAAAATTTCAGTGTAAATAAAAAAAAACATCAGAATTAACATCACCTTAACTGCTGCATAACATCACTGCTGCAACTTTGTGCACATAAACAACTAAACATTTTTAACAGTAAAGCTGGTTTGCCAAAGACTGTATTTTGGGCTTGAGGGCATTCTGTCCCATTGACATCAGTACTCGCTGTATAAAATCAAAAGTGTTTGCAAGGGATTTGGGGTAATTCAGGTTTAACGCATAAATTATCCCAAAGAGGACACACATTGCTTGTGTGAGGTCCGGCATCTTGTCCATCACCATTTGACCTTCAAGAATTATGCCAATCGAGGAATTGAAATGCAAGGAGTTGGGGGGCTGAAGATCGGTGTGCTCAAATAAGATTCCCACTGGCACATCAAGGATAGAATTGCGATGATCAGACACCTAGTGAAGACAAGAATAAATCTATATTGTGGTCATGCATTTATTGTAGAACATCAATGCATATTTAGCAGATTTCACACTAAATATATGCACATCACTTATATTGACATTGTTATTAGCCACATACTACCACATTAGCAACACACAAGTAAGCACAAAGCAAATTGTTTACATATATAAATGTATTTTTATTATTCATAAATGTTTTGCAACAAATATGAATGTGTAATAATGTATATATACATACATACATGTGACCAGGGCAGCCAATTTTTGAACCTTATTTACCCTTAAACGGATTATTATTATTCTTTTGAAAAGGCTTTGTCAGGGCATTGACAATTCTGTTCCTTTGTTTCCTGAGAGTGTTGTAAGATGAGTACATCTTAAGCAAATTTTCATTTAGGGTGAACTATTGCTTTAAAATCAACATGATCCTGAAATACTGAGACTGCTGTGAGCACAGGTAGCTCTTAAAATGTAAATCAGATGAACTTACCAAACATGACTTAAAAAAAGCATCATCTCATCATCCCCGAGCAGGACAGGCAGTCCTCGCAGCACAAGGGTTCGGACCTCAGTTGGCTGGGCTGACTTTACGAGAAAACAAACAATTCCATTAATGCCACAACCATTCACAATTAATTTGAAATGAATGTTGAAAACATGAAAGGCTTTCAAGTTGTCTTATAGTAAATGAGACTAATAATCACTAACCTCAAGTGGCTGTACAAAACATCATAAAGAAAATTATATTTTATTATAATTAATAATATTCAAAATTAATGTTCCATTTAAACCAGCCTAAACCAGCAAAAACGGATACATCTTACAAGTCAAATTCAGTCTCAATATGATTTCTAAAATAATGTTCACAAAATTGATAGCGATGTTAGCAAATGGGAAACACAACGTGTCTGAAAGATTTGTAAGGATGACTGGGCGGTTCTTTGTAAAATGTAAAATTAAGCTTTAAACATATTTGACAATTAAAATAATATATTCAAGTTAATTTCTGCATAATAACTTTACTTACCGAGTTTAAAATGGCGAAAGACGAGAAGAACAATTCCAGAATTTTCCGGCCTCAGCAACAGGCATTAAGGACCGCCTATAGGATTATTCTACCAATCACTGCATTAGTTCTCTTGTTGCCAGGCAGAAGTCTTTAAATAACCAATCTCCATGAAAGGAGACCAGAGTGGCTATTTTTATGAATCAGGATTTTGAGTTCATAACAGTCAAAATTTTAAGTTGAAGTATTTTGCAGCTAAGTAAGTTAATCTAACTTATATTTTTGAGTTAGGGTTAGAAAATACAAAATTTCAAGCAGTGTTAACTCAAGATTACTTGATTATATAAGTAATGACAGAATTAGGGTTTACAGTGTATAATCCTGCTGCAATTATGTTTTTCCGTATTCTTAATGAATCATTGTATGACATAACAATCTGTTACATCCATCAACTTGGACTTAACTTTGTTGGGTTATGTACAGAGGGTATTTATTTGTATCTCCATTCCAAATTTCTTTAATCCTAGTTCCTGATTCTGTGCCTGGACAGATGACACGGGCCACTGCAGTGGGCCTAAGGCCATGGGTTCAGTATGAGTTTAGGGTGGCAGCCGTGAACAGTGTCGGTGTGGGCGAGCCCAGTGCCCCATCTGAAGCTGTTCTAACTAAAGCAGCAGGTACTATTCTAAAATCCCTCTTAATCTCATATATTCCTCTTCCTTAACACATGACTTCCTTTCTTCTTCCTGTCCTTACTTTATCATTTTGTACTGTACCTCTCTATTTTCTTGCCTCTAGAACCCCTGAAGCTTTTTTATCCTCTTCATTTTGTCCCTTCTCCCTCTCCTCTTTCCCCTCTCTTTCTCTCATTTCCTTCCGTTACTAATGTTCCAGCCCCACTGCGAGAATGCTGTTTAATTCCTTAATTAAATTAAATTTAATTCACTTGTAGAGACTCATCTCGATGGCAGATTAGCCATGGGAAATCCATGATCATTGTTTCCTGTCAGTCATTGCATTTGGCCCCAAATCACCAAATAATCTCCTCACAATTAAGACACAAATCATGCGTGCATCTATCTGATCAACACCGGAGGAGATTTTGCTAAAGTGAATGAGAGAAAGCATTGATTGTGTTAGTACTTTTTTGTTAGCTGAATACCTTTTGATATTTGTGCTTCCTGATACTTCAGTAAAAATTTTTTATCTCTTTTCATATCAGAAGGGTAAAGTTGTCAAGTTGTACTTTTTAATCAT
The DNA here is from genome assembly GCF_014805685.1 of Silurus meridionalis. Taxonomy (NCBI): domain Eukaryota; kingdom Metazoa; phylum Chordata; class Actinopteri; order Siluriformes; family Siluridae; genus Silurus; species Silurus meridionalis. Next base: position 10,907,067 of record NC_060884.1, on the reverse strand, counting down.
TTTGATGTGATACTTTAGCAAGCATGGATTTCTACTGTTATTAATTTAGCCTGTAAATGTGTGAAATCTCTACGCTCAGCAACAAGCAGTAGAAAATGAAAGAATCTATATTTGGCTTGTTATGCAGAGAATGATCAGAGCTACAGGAAATAAAATACCATGTCGACTTTAACACTTAAAGAGATGACAAAACCCCAAAGGTTTCTTTTGTTTTCCAGGTTCAACTTTAACTAAACTCATTTCTTATCTTGAAGAAGACAAATTTATTTTGCCAGGCAACATAAGAAGAATTCAAAATCTTGCTCTTTGATATAATTTTTTGTTTTTGTTGTTGATTTTTGATATTTTTTCTTAAGTTCCTGAGGTCGCTCCAGCAAATGTGAGTGGAGGTGGTGGAAACCGTGGTGAACTGGTAATTGTGTGGGAGGTAAGGATTAATGCATTACCAATATGCAGATTTTAGAACAGATGTTGTAATTGATGTTCAGAAACCAGTCAAACCAATTACCACTAAAAGGCATGTACTAAAATGTAAATGAATGCATACAGTATAATTATTTTCAGCTTTGTTTTAAATCTCCACTACAATTATACATTGTAATATCTGTGTTCTTTACAATTGTGAAATTTTGTTACACACCAAATAGTTTTTAGATTTAGTTAGTGTCTAGTAGTTACAGTAGTTCTTGACCCAGTGAATTAATATGAGAATGTACAGCATTCACTAATAGAGACTTACTAAGGGTGTCTAACAAAATGTATATGTAAACACCTCTCTACCTAGGCTTTTTGTCATTTTGTATTATTTAGAGAATTAACAGTAAAAGTAACCCTCACCAGCATAGTCATGTGGACAGAGTTTTCAAGGAAAAAATAATGTAATTTATTTGTTCGTTTGTTTTGTTCCACTACATTAAAAATTTGATAGTTTGTCAGCTAATGGATCAGTGCAGTTTAACATGGCAGTGCAGCAACACTAACAATGTTTATATTATTTATATTATTTATTTATTTTTATCGGGTCAAATAATTAAAAAATGCTTGCACTTTTTTGGGATGACACCATTCCTTCACAATATGTTACTGTATATAGTAAAGGGTTAGTGATTGTTATATTATATTATATTATATTATATTATATTATATTATATTATATTATGTTGGCTAGTTTTTTTTTCTTTTATTAGTCTTCTGACATGAATTTGATTTAATTTTAAACCTCAGCGGTAATGCCAAGATGAGCCATAATTAAAACATGGATCTGTCAATGTCACTTTTAACTGTATGCAGCTACTCCCTACAGAAATCATAATAATGATAGCGATAGAAGTTATATTAGAGGAAGGCCTTGTGTAACAAAAAAAAAAGCTAAATGACAAAGCTTGTCAAGAGATTTTAACTATAAGCACACTGACTGCAATGCCACCTGTTCAGCTTTGTGAGGAAAGCAAGTACGATTTTAAAAACAGTGCATTTCAAATGTTTTCGGAGCTTAGATACCAGATTGACAGAGCAGTAATCAGAGCTTTTCAGCTTATCTAGGAAGACATGACAATAGCAAGAAAAGAAATGACAAGGGACTTTTTCTTGTCATCCTCAAATTATGTAAGATGATCTCAGCTAATTACATGAATCAAGCATCTTTTCTCTGGATTTTTCTGACCATCTGGAGTTGTTACATTTTTTTTTTTTTTACCATTCTCTTTTAACTTCAGCCTGTTCCAGAAGAACTTCAGAATGGAGAAGAATTTGGATATGTGGTAGCCTTTCGTTTACTTCGGTCTTCTGTCTGGATGCAAAGTGTGGTGCCCTCAGTAGATGCATCCCGATATGTGTTTAAAAATGATAGCTTTCCTCCACTCTCACCATTTGAAGTGAAGGTGGGAGTGTACAACAGCATTGGAGAAGGTCCATATAGCCCTGTATCTGTTGTCTGCTCAGCAGAGGAAGGTTGAGTAAATATTTGTCAATTCTCTTTATACAAATATACTGAAATACAAGTTTAAAAAAATTATTGACTTGTGAATGAGAATTTTTAAGTTGAATTATTTAGTTAGTGTTGGTGACTCACAGATCCTTGCATTGGCTTATTGGGCACAATTCTTCTTCACAGGCTCTAAACATGATCTGGAATTAGAAGTGCATTTACAGACATTAGAATGAATTAAATGTTTAATTTTAAGGTAGCCTATAATACAATTATGTAATTATAATTATTATAATTATTATTATTATATTATAATTATCAAGCCTCACTTCAGAGAAAGTAGGACTAGTGGTATAAAAAGTATTGAAACGTATTTTCACTTTTTTATCTATAACTTGAGTGTTTATATAGAATCTTAATACAAAATTTAAGAAAAGTATTTTGAGTTTGACATTTTGCTGTCTTATGCTAAAAATATTTACAGAATTTATTTTATATAAATTTACACTCCATATCCTAAAAAGAACAAGCAATATTTGTGTTAACTCAGCAAATTTATTAAAAAGAAAAAACTTAAATATCACATTAATAATAAATAAAGTGTAAAAGTATTAATTATATATATATATATATATATATATATATAAATTAACATTTAATGGGGTTTTATGTGTCTTGCACTAATTAAATCATTCTGTCTGGTCACTTTATACTACATACTGTACTTTTTCTATTGAGTCTATTATCAGACTTTACTATTTTCTAACAATTTGTGGTGGTCAGTTTTATTTTGGTTTATCTTTGATTTTGGGGCCCTACTCTTTGTCTTCACAGAACCTTCTGTAGCTCCAACCAAACTGTGGGCACATAGTCTTTCTTCCTCAGAGCTGCAGGTTTTCTGGGATCCCATACTGCCAAGTCATAGCAAATCTAATATTTTAGGATATGAGGTAAGAATAAAGGCACCAGCTAATTAATTTATTAATTGTGTACGGTTTTTACCTTTTACAATTTTTTTTATCATAATACAATACAAAACAAAATACTACTTTTTTTTTCTGCACAAAACTGTACTGCCATTTTAGAAAACAACAGTATTTTATTTTTCAGAGGATCAACAATAACTTATACGATCACTGTGGTTATTTGTCTCCCCCTTATCTAATTGTGCATTGTTTGAAAGTAATATAGAAACAAAGAGGGTCACGAAACACCCTTATTGTTTTTTTTTTTATTATTATTATTGATTAAAGTCTACCTTCCTTTCAATTTTTCTTTTGATTACTTAAATATCCCCTGTATATTTTTGGAATCAGAAGAGGACCACTGCTTGGTCTATATTTTATGTTTTCTTAGCCACTTTAAAATACAAAGAGCTTGATAATGAGCTGATTAGATGAATCAGTGCATTCTTTTTATGCAAGACTGCCCTTTGATAGATGTTGTTTTTTTTTTGCCTAGGTTTTTTGTTGATGTTTTCTGGCTTTCGATACCAAATACCCTGTGACTATACACATCAGCTGTTGATTGCTTGAGCACTTTCAGGCTTTAATTTAAAAGTGTGCTGATTTGAAATAACATACTTGTATTATATTAAACATTGACGGTACTGTAGAATTGTTTAAAAAAGAAACCATGCTTTTTAAGTAGGGTTGGATTGTGTATCAAATACAAGCCCCCCCTTTGACATTCGATGCTCTGCACATACATTTCCAATATGATTCTATAGGTTGTGAAAAATGTTTTACATTTTGAATTGTTCAAGGAATAAACAGCAGCACAGTTATGGATTCACTCTTCTATCTGCCAGTGACATTCTTAGTGAACACAAAAACTTTATTCCTTATTACATGTGATGTCTTCTGATTTGGCTAACAAAAAAACGTTGCCTTTCCACTTTGCCTTTCTGATATCACCTTCATGACAAGTACAGTACGCACAGCTCAAAAGTGATGGCTAGTGAATAAAGTGTGATGTAGAGGCAGTTTAACTATTTGCCTGATTTCATTAATGTTTGACATGATAGTATGTCTCAAATAATCATAGATACATCAGTCTATTATCAGTCTTAAATTTTTTTCTAACTATAGGTGCTTTTGTGGGAGGACGGCTCATTAGAGAGCGTAGCAATAAAGGAAAGGGTCATAAGAAGCCCTGCTCACATCACAGGCCTGAAGGGCAGCACACTGTATCTGATTTCAGTCAGAGCTCACAACAGTGGTGGAGCTGGACCTGCCAGTGCTGCCATCAACATGACTACTAAGAAACCACGTGAGTATTACAATTCTTTGAATACAAGTAAAACTATTGCACAAAATTTCACATGATTTTTACTTATTTCTACATATTTCAAACATAAAATAGGATTTTGTAATTTGTATTTGATAGGGCTGATGAAAATGACTTCATAGTTTGTGTATTTTGCAGTTTTAAAATACTGTAAAATGTGTTGTAAGAAGTCTACATAATGACCACAAAAGGATTTAGCCTCTGATTGGTGCATACACCTGTATGAATACAGCTGCCATCAGTTGTTTTCTTAGGAATTACTTGTTTGTCATTGAGTCAGTGTTGCGGATGTAAAGTAGCCCTTTATTACCAAACACCAAGTAACTAAATAAGGATACAATTATGAGTCATTTGCAAACTGTTAAACATTAAACTGTTGGTTACTTTAAAACTAAACCTTATCTGGGAGATCACAGGGATATGTATGTGAATATTTAATCTGTTAACTAGTTGCATATGTCATTTATTGCAGGCCAGAAAAAAGCTGTTGCAATCATTATTTTTATAATCAACTGATTCAGTGTAATGGTAAAGGGATACAGTAGATCAAATAAACCAATTGATGGATGGTTTGTGAAGAAATTTCATGTTAAACGTATTGTTTTATATTTGTAAAATAAAAAAATCCAGTAGTTATATGGTGTGGTGTATATGGTGTGGCTGCTGTATTGTGTAGTTTATTTTATATAACATTTTAATGTGTCTTTGCCCAACCCTGTATATAGGTTGAGACATGGTTTAGTCTACCCAAGAGTCTTAAAGAATCGTGATCATTAAGGGGTAGTATACTTTAATTTGTTAATTTAACAAATAACAGTACATTATTTATCAAAGTTTTGTAATTTACAGTACCATACACTATAAACTATACAGCATATATGTATGTAGCAGCAAACACATGGATGAGCAAATGAAGATACGCTGCTACATTTTTCTGCCACGCAAAACTTAAAATATATTCACAAATATGTTGTAACGATATCATCATCTTAAGATCGAAAAATCATGTCGACCCATCGTAAATCTAGGGTACTAGCTGTGTATGTGTGTGTGTGTATATATATATATATATATATATATATATATATATATATATATATATATATATATATATATATATATATATGTGTGTGTGTGTGTGTGTGTGTGTGTGATGTATCACGTGATGTCTGTTTTTCTACAGTCTAATATAAAGCAAGTCTTTTCTACTAGACGGTGTCTAATAAATGTGCGCTGTGTATACACTTCCCTCCCACTACTCTAGTTGTAGTGGATGCCGAAATGATTAAAGCGGGCGACTGTTCATTAGCATACTGTTACTGTCCTTGATAAATATGCTGCAAAGGGAGACAAATGCAGTGGGGTTCAGTAATTTATACTGCCGACATCTTTTATGTGTCATTTGATAAATGTGTCTCTAAAGCATTGTTTGTGCTAATATCTCTTCACGTTTTTTCATTCATTCATCTTCAGTAACTACCTCACTGCAATGGTCCTGGTGCCTATACAGAAACTCTGCGCAAAAGGCGAAAAAAACTACTTTTCTTTTGCGTGGATATTCACACCTAGGGACAATCCAGAGTAACCAATAGCCCGGAGGTGGTGGTTGGGGGGTTTTCTCTCAATTAAAAAAGGAAAAGCTTTTGTTAGCAACTGCATCTATAATGGAGTAATTATGTATTGAACTAATTTCTTAACTAATTATTTATTTAAGCATACAAATCTCTACAGATAACAGAGCTATTCTTGCTAATATTCTAATAAAATAATGCAAAAAATACTAGTGAATAAATAATCAGTGGAATTATCATACTGAAATGATAGGATCATCCATCTTTCAATGACAGATACATGTAGACTTAATTTAAGCCTCAAGCATATTTAAATTGAACTAGTGTGTTATCACATAAACTCAAATGTCTCAGTGGAAAAAAACAAGAAATGGATTTATTTGTACAGCTTAGGAATTGTTCTTATGTGTATTGTGTTATAAAACAGAGAGAAAGTATAGGCTGCTAAAACTATTCAACTAAATTCACATATTGGCAAATATTAGAGATATATGGATACAATATGGGGACAATAGTAGAAATGGTTTTGTATTACTTATACACACTTCCTTTGTTTTACTCAAGTATCAAGTGAGTGAGCACAACTGAAATACTTTCAGCCCTCTTCCTTTTTTATTTAAACCAGAAATGTTGTGTCACATTACTTACTGGACAATTACACTAGATGTAATTATAGTCTTAATTTCTAGGCTGTGTGTATGGCCTGAACTTATGAAATGATTGATACTATATACAGTGTATAACAGTATATGGACACTGTTTACTGCATAATTGCATAGCTATAAAACATTCGTTACATGCCATAATTGCTGTTGTATATTGTAAAAAACAAAGCTATCTTGGGCTGGCATTCCAACAGAAACAGCAGAGGTTGGTACCCAAGTACACAGTAAAATAAAATCAGCTGGGTTGATAAGAGACCCAAAGAGTTCTGGGTGTACTCTGCCAAAAGCAGGGATTAGTCCTCCTGGTTGAAAGCACAGTCTCGGTTTGACTATTCCATCTACCCATTGGCCAGAGAGTGTTATAGGGAGATCAGATTAAATCTTACCCCATTTCTTTTTTTTCTTTCTTCACAAAGTCGACCCCATTTGCTGCCAATGCCAAGTATCAAGTACAAATTTAGTTCGGCTGATATTAACACTTTGTTCAGAAGTGTGTGTGTGATAGCTTGGCTTGTTTCCCAGTCCATGGCACCCGCAAAGCAGAACGGGGGTGAGGGGCATGAGTTCCTCACTACCACCTCAAGGACCAATGGCATGCATGTAGGATAAACCATCTACCATGGTATTGTTGGAGCTGGGCCTACAGTGAGGAAAATAAGTATTTGAACACCCTGCTATTTTGCAAGTTCTCCCATTAGAAATCATGGAGGGGTCTGAAATTGTCATCGTAGGTGCATGTCTACTGTGAGAGACATAATCTAAAAAAAAAAAAATCCAGAAATCACAATGTATCATTTTTTAACTATTTATTTGTATGATACAGCTGCAAATAAGTATTTGAACACCTGAGAAAGTCAATGTTATTATTTGGTACAGCAGCCTTTGTTTGCAATTACAGAGGTCAAATGTTTCCTGTAGTTTTTCCACCAGGTTTGCACACACTGCAGGAGGGATTTTGGCCCACTCCTCCACACAGATCTTCTCTAGAAGATGTGAGGTTTCTGGCCTGTCACTGAGAAACACGGAGTTTGAGCTCCCTCCAAAGATTCTCTATTGGGTTTAGGTCTGGAGACTGGCTAGGCCACGCCAGAACCTTGATATGCTTCTTACAGAGCCACTCCTTGGTTATCCTGGCTGTGTGCTTCGGGTCATTGTCATGTTGGAAGACCCAGCCTCGACCCATCTTCAATGCTCTAACTGAGGGAAGGAGGTTGTTCCCCAAAATCTCGCAATACATGGCCCCAGTCATCCTCTCCTTAATACAGTGCAGTCTTCCTGTCCCATGTGCAGAAAAACACCCCCAAAGCATGATGCTACCACCCCCATGCTTCACAGTAGGGATGGTGTTAAGATAAGATAAGATAAGATAAACCTTTATTCGTCCCACAGTGGGGAAATTTCTATGTTACAGCAGCAAGACAAAGAAATAAAAATAGATGCAAATATATATAAAAAAAGAAGAATATACAAAAAATAAAAACAGAAATAAAAATAAATAATAATAACAATAATAATAATAATAACAACAAAGAAATAAAAATAAATGTAAATATCTAAAAAATAATATACATATACTACAATACCAGTATATATACAGTACAATGTAATAATACAAATAGGAAAAAAAACAAAAGTACGCTTTTTAAGTCATGTTTTGAGGTAGTATTGCACGTAAATTGCGGGTAATATTGCACATAATATTGTACCTGATATGTTTAATAATATTTCACACAGATAAAGTTATTGCACATCTTAAAAAGTAATAGCAGTGTTGTATGTTGGTGACTGGTTTTACTGGGAACAGCTTTGGTTGTATAGTCTAATAGCAGCAGGGAGAAAAGACCTTCTGTATCGCTCCTTCAGACACTTGGGATGTATTAGTCTGTTACTAAAAGAGCTGCTCAGCGATGTAACTGTTTCATACAGGGGGTGGGAGGCGTTCTCCAGCAATGATGATAGTTTTGTTACCATCCTCCTTTCTCCCACCTCCTGTACAGTGTCCAGGGGAATCCCCAGAACAGAGCTGGCCTTCCTGATCAGCTTGTCTAGTCTCTTCCTGTCTGCAGTAGATATGCTGCTGCCCCAGCAGACCACTCCATAGAATATGGCTGAGGCCACCACAGAGTCAAAAAAGGTCTTCAGTAGCTCTCCCTGTACTCCAAAAGACCTTAGTCTCCTCAGCAGAAAGAGTCTGCTCTGCCCTTTCTTGTAGATTGCCTCAGTGTTGTCTGTCCAGTCCAGTTTGTTGTTTAGGTGAACACCCAGGTATTTGTAAGAGTCCACTCTCACAATGTCCTTTCCTGAATGTTCACTGGTGATAGAATTTGTTTGTTCCTACGGAAATCCACCACCAGTTCTTTCGTTTTCCCCGCATTTATCTGGAGGCAGCTCCGTTGGCACCAGTCCACAAAGTTCTTTATAAGTCCTCTGTACTCTCTGTCATCATCATTCGTGATCAGACCGACGATGGCAGAGTCATCAGAGAACTTCTGTAGGTGACAGGTTTCTGAGCTGAACATGAAGTCTGCAGTGTAGATGGTGAAGAGAAACGGGGCAAGAACCGTTCCCTGCGGGGCTCCAGTATTGCAGACAATCATGTCAGACTCACAGTCACGAGTCCTCACATACTGTGGTCGGTCTGTGAGATAGTCCAGTGTCCAGGCAGACAGATGATGGTCTACTCCCATGTACACCATCTTATCCCTCAGGAGCGCAGGTTGGATGGTGTTGAAAGCACTAGAAGTCAAAAACATGACTCTCACAGTGCTCCCAGCCTTTTCCAGGTGTGAAATAACCCGATTTAGGAGGAAGATGACTGCGTCTTCCACTCCAATGCCAGGTTGGTAGGCAAACTGAAGTGGATCCATTGATGGGCTCACCAGAGGTCGGAGATGAGTGAGCACTAGCCTCCAATGTTTTCATCAGATGCGAGGTCAGCGCTACTGGTCGATAGTCTTCAAGTCTTTTGGCGCGGCGTCTTTGGTACAGGCACCACGCAGGATGTTTTCCATATCTGTGGCACCTTTCCCAGCTTCAGGCTCAGGTCAAACATGTACAGCAATATGCCGCACAGCTGGTCAGCACAGGTCTTAAGTAGCCTGGAGCTGATGCCGTCTGGGCCTGCAGCCTTCCTCGCTTTGATCTTCCTGAGCTCCATTCTCACCTGGGCTTCTGTAAGGGGCAGTGTGTATTGGCTGGAGTGTTGACTGGAGGAATCGGCAGGGGGAAGTTAGGTGTGTTGTGTATTGTCTGTGAGCTGATAGCAGTGCAGAGAGGTGGGGCTGGAGCTGCTTGCTGTGGAAGCAGAGAGGGGATTGCAGCAGGGGGGACTGGATGGGGGCAGGGGAGGGTAGCTGATCAAATCTGTTAAAGAATAGATTGAGATCATTCACCCACTTCTGGTCACCCACAGCCTGAGAGCTTGGCTCCTTGTGACCAGTGATGGTTTTGAGCCCCTTCCATACACCGCTGACATTGTTCTGCTGCAGCTGATCCTCCATCTTCCTCCTGTAGCATGCTTTTCCTTCCCTGATCTTCTTCCTCAGTTCTCTCTGGACAGTTTTCAGCTCTTCCTTGTTTCCTGATTTAAACACCCTCTTCTTCTCTTTAAGGAGAGTCTTTATATCAGGGTTTATCCATGGTTTGTTGTTGGGAAAACACCGTACAGTCCTGGTGGGTACAGTATTCTCCACACAGAAGTTAATGTAGTCCGTAATACAATCTGTTAGACTGTCAATATCCTCCCCATGTGGACTGCACAATTCCTCCCACATAGTTGTTTCAAAACAGTCTTTCAGAGCCTCATCGGTCTCATCAGACCATGTCGTCACTGTGCGGGAGGTAGCTGGTTGCCTGCATACAAGGGGTTTGTACACAGGTAGGAGATGAACCAGGTTGTGATCCGATCTTCCCAAGGGGGGGAGAGGTGATGAAGCATAGGCCTCCTTTGAGTTTGCATAAAATAAGTCCAGTGTTTTATTGTCTCTGGTGTGGCATGAAACATACTGGGTGAATGTGGGCAGAGTGGAGGATGGAGGGGCATGATTAAAATCTCCAGAGATAATGAGAAGGGCATTTGGGCTCTGTGTTAACAGTCTGTTAACAACAGAATGCAGGACATCGCATGCCGATTCACCGTCAGCAGAGGGGGGAATATACGCAGCTATCGCGATAACATGCGAGAATTCCCTCGGCAGATAGTACGGCCTCATGCTAGCGGCTAACAGCTCAATGTCCTTACAGCAGATCTGTTCTTTAATAGTGATGTGTCCAGATTTACACCATCTATTATTCACAAACACTGCCAGTCCTCCTCCCTTTCTCTTACCGCTCTCCATCGTTCTGTCCGCGCAGTAAATCAAATCCATCCAGAGCCACGGTCGTGTCCGGTGTTAGCTTGGTTAGCCATGACTCCGTGAACAGCATGATGCTACACTCCCGGAATTCCCTCTGATGCCGGGTAAGAGCCGCTAGCTCGTCCATCTTGTTGGGTCAAGATCTTACATTTCCCATAACGATGGACGGGAGAGTTGGTCTGTAACGTCTCCTTTTATTCCGACACAAAGCTCCAGCACGGTTCCCCCGTCTTCTCCTTCTTAGCTCGCGGGGAATATCCGGTTTTTCTCCTAGTAGCATCGGCATGTTGCGGAATGCTAACAGCTGATCCCTGGTGTAAACAATAGGACCGTGGCTATGAACAGAGTTTCCAGACGCGACTGTGAACAAAGTCCAAAGAAGCAGGAAAAGTAGAGCAAACTCGGTGGCTTTGTTTATGTCCATTGTGCAGTTTCCAAATTTACGCGCATACACTAAAAAAAAAAAAAAAAAAACACAAAGTGCCGGAACACTATAAAATAAATTAAAAAAGCACAAACTTTACGGGAGCTGCTGCAACAGGCTGCCACTTGGGCGGCGCCTACTTACTTCCATCTTGGGATGGTACTCATCATTCTTCTTCCTCCAAACACGTTTAGTGGAATTATGACCCAAAAGTTCTATTTTGGTCTCATCTGACCACATGACTTTCTCCCATGACTCCTCTGGATCATCCAAATGGTCATTAGCAAACATAAGATGTGCCTGGAAATGTGCTGGTTTAAGCAGGGGAACCTTCCGTGCCATGCATGATTTCAAACCATGATGTCTTAGTGTATTACCAACAGTAACCTTGGAAACGGTGGTCCCAGCTCTTTTCAGGTCATTGACCAGCTCCTCCCGTGTAGTTCTGGGCTGATTTCTCACTTTCCTTAGGATCATTGAGACCCCACGAGGTGAGATCTTGCATGGAGCCCCAGTCCGAGGGAGATTGACAGTCATGTTTAGCTTCTTCCATTTTCTAAAGATTGCTCTAATGAGTGGACCTTTTTTCACCAAGCTGTTCGGCAATTTCGCAGTGGCCCTTTCCAGCCTTGTGGAGGTGTACAATTTTGTCTCTAGTGTCTTTGGACAGCTCTTTGGTCTTGGCCATGTTAGTAGTTGGATTCTTACTGATTGTATGGGGTGGACAGGTGTCTTTATACAGCTAACAACCTCAAACAGGTGCATGTAATTTAGGATAATAAATGTAGTGGAGGTGGACATTTTAAAGGCAGACTAACAGGTCTTTGAGGGCCAGAATTCTAGCTGATAGACAGGTGTTCAAATACTTATTTGCAGCTGTATCATACAAATTAATAGTTAAAAAATCATACATTGTGATTTCTTGATTTTTTATTTTTAGATTATGTCTCTCACAGTGGACATGCACCTACGATGACAATTTCAAACCCCTCCATGATTTCTAAGTGGGAGAACTTGCAAAATAGCAGGGTGTTCAAATACTTATTTTCCTCAGTGTATTTGTGAGTGAAGAAAGGGGGGAAGTATGAGTTTCTCATTACGTTCTCATGGACCAGTGGCGTGCATGTAAGATAAACTATCTACCTTGGTGTTCTTGGAGCTGGGCCTATTTGAGGGGTTACTGAAACCGGACAAAGAATAGAAAACAGTGGGCTTGTCATGATTTCAGGTTCTTGTAGTCAGAGAGACTCAACATTCTTGTGATCTGTGCAGTTTCTTACTTGTTGGGGTAAAGAATGTAAAGCAGATGGTCTAAATAGATGGCAAGATCAATGAAGAAGTCTAGCGAGATTTAGTACCCATGGCAGTACATAAAATTTTTTTAAGGGTGTTTCTGTGAAATGTTGCTATAATGGTCAAATTGTTTCAGCTGTGATTAGGTGGGACTCATGAGTATACTCTGCCACCTTGCAGTAACCTTGAGATAAACTACATTAATTCATAACAGGTGAAATGTCACAATAGATGCTTTTTTTATTGTTTGAGATGCATTACCTGCAAACCAGCTGTGTGAGTTTTCATGTTTGCAGGAGAAACTAGTCAATGATCAATGTCACAGTGTTTGTGAATGAAAGTCATTTTGAAACTGTCAGTGTGTCATTCTGTACAGGTAGGTTCAGAAGTCCATTGATTAGGTACAGGTTGCTGTATTCTGAGTAGTAGGTTCTGAGGCATGTAGTTTGAATTGACTATGTTTGTATGCTGAGGTGCACATAAGGTTTCCTTGTTTTCTATTATCATCATAAAAAAACAAGAGTCTGTGATACATAGAAAAGATAAAGCTCAAGGCCAATAATTTATAAATCCAAAAGCCAGACTTAAAAAATGACAGAAATAAACTTAAGAGAAAAAATGCTACATTTATGTCCAAAATAAATTACACATGGTATTTTTTTTTTTTAGCTCCAAGCCAGCCTCCAGGGAATATTGAGTGGAACATGACAAACTCCAAGATCTTTTTGCACTGGCAGCATGTGAAGGCAATGGACAATGAATCTGAAGTAACAGGCTACAAGGTGAGATTTATTTAATGCTTTTCTATTTTATGGAATACCACAATATGGATCAATGTGTACAAACTGAACCTGCCTCTTATACACTGTTTAATATATTAGAGTTCATTTAAGATTAATCTGTTTTTAACAGAAAACTTTTCTCAATTGAGTCAATTCTCTTGACTCATTCTTCCCCAACCCATTAGTGTTTTGTGCACTACAGGCTTTTATATTTTGTACCTTATGTGTATGCCTTTATTTGAATCAGCTTTTAATCTGATTTCACACTCTGGTGTTCGCTAATCAGGCAACCTGGACAGCAAATGGAAAGCCAGCTGGCTCTGGAATTAGGTGAAAGAGCCAGCAGTGTATTCTGTGCTCTTGACCAATACAAATCCTGAACTAAAATGAGGCACAGTAACTATTCAAACCTTAGGATTAGTTCAGCTACAAGATCTTTGCTTAAGCTGTGTGATAAGTTTGCTGCCTCAGTCAAACACTGTCTGTATGTTCACTCAATCTTTTAGGAAAATTACATATATAAACATGAGGACTACATGCAAATACAGTGATCCTTTATAATCTCAGTTTAAAATTAATTCAATATTACTATATGGAATTTTGATTAGGCAAAAGTTTCATTTAAGAAATTTGTTTGCATTCAAAAGAATCTCTTCGCTAGGGATTTGCAGTCTGAATCGAGCTCAGCATATTTTAAAAATACATTTCAGAGAGAGCCAGTCAGCATGTTGGCCTGCTGTGCTGTAAAAGAGCAGTCTTAGTCATTGGCACATATGAACTGGCACAAACCAAGAAAATGAAAAGCAGGGAAAAGAAACAGAATTGAACTTTTTGTAATTTTTGTAATGTATTAATTTTGCTGAATGCTTCTGGCAAACATAGAAAGGCCTTTACGTGGGGGTAAGGGCAACTGGAAAATTATGGGCTACAAGCTTTACTGAGCATCACTTTCCAGTATTCATTTGTAATCCAGACTGCTTTCAGAGCAGAACTTGTATAATGCAATCAATAGCTACAAATTATCTCACCCATGCAGGCAAGAAGGAATATCAGAAGCCCAGGTCTTTGTTTTTTGTCTGTCCGTATGAAGAAGAATTATAAATGATTTATGGATTTCTTTTCCCCTAAGAGCATAGCAAATTGCTTGGCATACTAATCATCCTTCTAGTGTGCTGAGAACTCACTTTTAAGTTTTAAGCACTTTTTCCAGTGGACTGTGTCACAAAGCAGTGCTATTTGAAATAGCTGTCCAGGACTTTAGGGGGAAAAAACAAGACACATGAAAAATGCCTATACAAATACTATGAGGAGAAAACCTTGATAGGAGGGCTTAAACATTGATTCTTCACAGTGTGGGAGGCATTGATAGTGGAGTCATATCATATGCATACTTGTCATAAAATTAGAGAAATGTTGACAAGTAATATGTTCTTTCTTACTCTTGAGTCTATAGAGTACATTGTTATTGGTTGTCTTTTTAAAAGTAGTGTTAAAGTTTAGTAGAATGCTAGAGCAGTTTGTGGAATTCTATCATTAAAGTAATCACAGACTATTACTTCATGCTCTTTGGCTCTTTGGCCTTCTCAATTAGAATATTACATCCAAAATACATCCCTGAAGCCCTGTTTGGATTGAACTTGGTTTGATAACATAGTTATTACTGGAGTAATATGGGATTTTAACACACAGTTTATAATTTAAAAGGTGTCATTAACCTCATATACAGTTTTTTCCAATACCACTCCAGTAAGTACTTACTCTATTCTATTGTTTCCTGTTAAGCCAAAATGAAACCAAATACTGTCCGTTTTTAAAAACACCACAATAAAATCTTACAGCAACGTTACTTACATTGTTGTGTTTTAAACATAGAATATATATATATATATATATATATATATATATATATATATATATATATATATATATATATATATTCTATGTGTGTGTGTGTGTGTGTGTGTGTGTGTGATATATATGTGTGTCATATAAAGCATGATTTTTAAAATGACATCTGGTGTTATGGTGTAAAGTTGTCACTACAGAATATCAATATATATTGCATGTGTTGTGTAAAATAAGATACATAGACATTGTGCTTTACACATTAAAACGAGCCAGCATATCTTCCAGACAGCTTTCTAACATATCAGAGATGTCCATATGCATGAAGCAGTATGCCTCACTATATAGTACCACCGCCAACGGTGTCACAGGAATCTAAGTTGAAATATAGAGCAAATATTTCTCCTAACATGAAAATGTGTTTCCATCACAAATATACTGCTCTGTAAAACACATCCACAACAAGTCTGTCACAGTGCTAAAACAGCAGTAAATGTTTAAGATGATGTTGTACATTATTACATACCTGTTTTTTTAATATCCAATATTATTATTTCTTTCGTTTCAAACAGTAATGCACAGAAGAAATGCACAAAATCCCAAATATTGGTGCTTCTGCACATATATATTATGTGGGTGGTGCAGCTGTGGCTGCAGTGAAAGGATACTTAAATTGTGTTAATTGGGTTTCTTGCTGTAGTAATGTTATTCATTCTTGCTCTAGAAGTTACCTGTCTGTGATGCAGCACTCCTTTATACTGTTTCTGTATCCTATTGATTTCTATAGTTGTGGAGTCATAATGATGGTATTAATAGTTCAATTAATTCAGGTAGAACAACTCTGAAATGCACGGCCCGCCACTGCTATGTACATATGCTTCGAAGATTTTTTTCAGTTTGCACCTCGTTACACAATATAAAACAACAGTTGAAATGATATGACTAAAGTAAATCTATACCTTTTGAAGGAACGTATCAATTTTTATTTCATCTTCAGTCTTAATCATTTAAACAACATACATCATTTAACCAACAATAGTTCCCAAATAAATTAGATAGATATAGATAAAATTTAGATATAGATTTAGATAAATAATCTTGTATTACTTTCTCTTACTCGTACAGCTATTTAAAAACACACTTGCTTTCTGGAGAATTTTAAGGAATTTGTGCAACCAAGGGTTTATTTGCAGCACCATACACTATATATACTGAATATCAACATGTTGTGGCACAAGTATATTTTGCACAGCAACATATCAAACTTTCACTTGAGCACGCTGGATCATGAAACGTGTTTTCTCTGCAAATGCAGCTTATTGTTTTGTTAAGCCAACATTAAATGTAATATCGAGTAAAGAATTATTGAATGATTTTTATTACGTTAATATTTAATGCATGTGATACAGGTGATACATGTGATACAGTTCTACTGATATATCATTGATACACCACTGAATCTTGTCTTTCAGGTTATGTACCATCAGAGCTGGCACAGTAGAACCAGCATAGTAGAAACAAATCGGACATCACTGGAGCTACAGATTCCATCCGGAGATGATTTGCTTATACAGATCAAAGCTTTGAGCGATGGAGGAGATGGCAGCTATAGCAGTCCTATTTACATACCAAAGTTGTCCAGTAAGGATCCTCCTGTACACAGTTTTATTTTGGGCTAACAGACAGGACAGTACAATTAATAATAACTGATAACTGTAGACAATATTAGCACAATTAAAAACTTATGCATATCATCCTTTTTTACGTATCACAGATTTTTACAAGACTTTGTTTCTTCATATCCACCTGTATCTTAACAGTAATAGTAACAGTAATGCAAGTAATAGTAGCAAACTTGTATGGTTAAAGCAGCCCTACACACATATTGAAGATGTCAAAATGAAGTGAGGCACTGCTCATTTACAGGCTTCTTTTGGACCAACAGATCTAAAGAAATGCTGAAGTAATAATGAGTGGAAAATGCAGTTATTTACTTGACTACACATTTCTCCCAAGACATTTCTCAAAACCTTTAACAGTAATTCACATTGAAATCATGAAGCCAACTAAAAGCATAAACATTGCCTCAAGAATTCCTCTTAACATTTTTATATAATGTTTCTTATAATTTACTTATGCATGTATGCTAGAGCTGTAGTCAAAGTTGTTGACTTAAGATCAGAAGACCTGTCAGTAATTGGAAGGAGAGTGAGAGAAGTTGTGTGAGTCAGCTTATGAAGGTGCTTATGTTAATTTTATGGGCAAGTTATTTAGGATAGTAAAATGATCTATGTTCACAGTAAGCCTCCAAAGTTGTGAGATTAGAGATGTTTTTAAGCACAAAGAAAATGCTGATACTGTAGATGTTGTTAGTCTAAAAAGCCTCAAATATGTATGGGGGTATAGTATATTTTATAGTAATGTATATATTTATATTTTTTCTTTTTTATACTTTTTTTTTTGTATTTTTTGCACATGTATGATTTAATTTCAATTCAATTACAATTTTATTTGTATAGCTTTTTTAACAGCAGCTTTACACTGTCAAATAAACAATTTAATTAAAAACAACTAATATAATAATGTTTAAATTACATTAAGGCAAGCATTTATATAAATGGCAAGTGAATATGAAGGAGTTTTTGACAATAGATTAACTGAAATGTATGGACTGTAAGTTTTACTCAAGCAGTTATATAACCTGTCTGCCACTAAAAATACATGAAAACATGTCTATAGTTAATACAAAATACATTTTTATATTATATAATTCAATGTATTCATATTGTATCACCAATCTGAACAGTCATATAACAATTTAAAATGAGCTTCTAATTATGTGGTAATCTTAGTTTAGCATTCAGTGTCAAATTTAGTGGTTTTGGAATATTGCAATAATGTTATTTTTTGATTAGTAGACTTCATTAGATAGATAGATTTCATTTAGTTTTCATGTTTATTATAAATAATTATAATATAGCTATACTATACTATAATAATAATAATAATAATAATAATAATAATAATAATAATAATAATAATATGATAAAATTTATATCAGCAAAGGCAATAGTGTGGATACAAAACAAGCCTAACACATATGTATGCTTGTTGCCATGGTTACAATAATTGCTCGTATTACAATGCTTGTATAAAGAGCATAAAGTTATTTGAGATATGGCCTAATAACCCAAGAAACAGCTTAGTTTAAAACAAAATGTCTTTGTGCAGACTGCTAATTCAGTAGTAAGAACTGATTGGGAAAGAAAAAAAATTCTATTCAATCAGATCTGATTGTAAGTCATTTTTATATAACCAATTTAGTAGAACTTAAGTTGTCTTTTCTTTCATTATATTGGCACAATTGAGGGGATGGTTTAAGTCTTGTGCCACTGTCTAACAGCAACCACATAATGTCACATAGAAGTTCATATTTAATGGCTCTAGATTCACTCAGAATCAGTGGTGTGCCAGTGAAGAGCAATCGTTCTAATAATAATTATTAATATACACTTTTAATTGGCTGCTCAGTTTATCCTTGTAAAGTGATTTACATAGATATAGATATCAGAGGAGACAGCATCTTAAAAGACTGTGGTGTCTGATAGGAAATTAGTTAACGTTAAGTTCATTGTACAAAAGAAAATGTGTGTCTGTATCTGTGTGTTTGTGTGTGATATTTTATTGATTTTGATATTTTGCAGCCTTATACTACAATTCTTTAAATAGATTTTTTTGCTAAAATTAATCTACACTTAATACCCCATAATGACAGAAAAGTAAAAACATTATTCTAGAAATGTCTGTCAAACAATGTGTGTGTGAAACAATCTGAAAAAAGTAAATAAAAAAAATATATATTTTTAGCAACTTCACATGTAGCTGCTTGATGTTAGACACATGGTGCTTCTCCACCTTCCATTTAAGGATGCCCCACAGGTGCTCAGTAGGGTTTATTTTTGGAAACATACCTGGCCACTCCATCACCCTCACCTTTAGCAAGGCAGTTGTCTTGGTGGTTTGGTTGAATTTCGTTATTATGTTAAAAAAAACTGCTACACATTGACTACTCTAAAATATATAAAAGTTTCACTTCTACTATATAGTATTGTCCCATGAGAATTTATGCTAAGATTGTTGTTAAAATATTAGGGGTGTACTCACTGTGTGTGTACACACACACACACACACACACACACACACACACGTCCCGATCAGGCATAACCTAATGACCATTGACAGGTGAAGTAAAGTGAATAAATCTCTTCTTAATGGCACCTGTTAGTGGGTGGAATATATTAGGCAGCAAGTGAACATTTTGCCCTCAAAGTTGATGTATCAGAAGTCAGAGAAGTCAATGCTGGTTTTGATAGAAAGGTGAAAGTGCCTGAAACAATGGGCTCGTAGGCATCGGAACTGAACCACAGATCAGTGGAAGAAGGTGGCCTGCTCTGATTAATAGCGTTTACTTTCACATTACATGGATGAATGTGTGCGTGTGCATCGATTTCCTGGGGAACACAGGTAGGGCAGAAGGCAAGCCGGTGGAGGCAGTGTGATGTTTTAGGCAATGTTCAGTTGAAAAACCTTAGTTAAGGAATGGTTTGAGAAACAAATTTGAGGTGTTGACTTGGCCTAGAAAATCCCAAGAGCTCAATCCAATGAAGCATCTGTAAGATGTGCTGGACAAACAAGTTAATTCCATGGAGGCCCCACCTCGCAAGTTGCAGGACTTATGTACCTGCAGAGTATCTGCTGCTAACATCTTGGTTCCAGATAACACACCACACCTTCAAGAGTCTAGTGGAGACCATGCCTTGACGGGTCAGGGTCATTTTTAGATTTACTGTCCCATGAAAATAACTCAACAAACAGCAATTATTGTCAAAATAGCTGGCAACAAATGTAAATACACCCCAAGTAAACATGTCAAAACTGTTTCAATATTTTGTGTGAGTACAATTATCTAGCACTGCATTAATCCTCCTGGGAAAAAAAATTCACCAGAGCTGCACAGGTTGTTGCTGGGATCCTCTTCCACTTCTCCATAATGACCACTGAGCTGCTGAATGTTAGACTTCTCATCTTGGTGGTGTGTTTTGGGTCATTTTTATTTTGGAAAACTGCCATTTGGCGCATTTTCTGCAGGGAGGGCATAATGTTCTGATTCAGAATGTCGCAGTACATGTTGGAATCCTCTAAAGCAATGCTGCAAAGCAACTTCTTTGACCCGAGGCCTGTTCCGAGTGGTAAACCGTCTTGGAAAACCTCTGTATGACCCTGATCACTGTACAATAACAAATTTTCAGGATGTTACCAATCTTCTTATAGCCTAGGCCATCATTGTGGAAAGCAACAATTCTAATTCTCAAATCTTCAGAGAGTTCTTTTTGCCATTAGGTGCCATGTTGAACATTCAGTGGTAAGTACAAGCGAATTGTACTTAAAAGGATCCAATTTTTAACTGCTCTAATATGAATTCACAAATTACACTATGTACAGCTATTATCACTTTGGGTGTACTTACTTTTTGTTGGCAGCTATTTTGACAATAATGGCTATTTATTATTCATTTTTAGGGGACAGTAAATGTATACTGCTATACAGGGTGCACATTTCATACTCTAAAATATTTCCAAGTTTCATTTCTATAGTATTGTACCTTTGGAAGATATTCTATAATGTTTGTTGAAATGTAAGGTGTGTACTCAGGATAGATAGATAGATAGATAGATAGATAGATAGATAGATAGATAGATAGATAGATAGACAGACAGACAGACAGACAGACAGACAGACAGACAGACAGAGACAGACAGATGTACAAACCTTTCACTGCATTCACCAAAACTTCAAACCGAGTAAGCAGACAAAAAATGCTATTAGTGTTAATAATAATCATCTATTAAAATTGCTGCAGTTGCTTAGTACCTTGATCTAATCATTTATCTTGTTTTATCCAAAACAAATGTTAAAAAAAATAATGATAGAGTTGGCACTGTTCCTATACTAACTTCATCCAGATATCAAATATGTCTAGTGAGGCTTATTTCAGTCTCATTTTGAGTTTATCAGTTCCACTGTTGCTAACAATTAATAAAACATTGTAAGTTTAAGTAAGCATTCACCCTAAAATTGCTTGTTTAAATTACCCAAGATGCAAAGTGGAACTTTGGTCTGCCCCTTTTTGGTCCAACAGCTCCCAATTATGATGATATTGCTTTGTAAATACAAATGTGTGCGCTGATGTTACATGGGCTTTCACGTGTACATTTCATTCTTTGTTTGTTTCTTATGTTTCAGATCTGAACTCAAGAGGCTATTTCAGCTCTGATGCAAACAAAATGGTCCATATCCATGAAGTTGCATTACTTATACTATCATGGCTGCTTCTATAATAACTTGTCCTTTAATTAGCACAGGGTAAAATTAAGATGAAGAGCTGAATACTATGTAAGAGAAATATACACAATGTAGAATTTATTTTAATGATGTAATCCCAAGAATGTTGATGGAGACAGTCAAAATGTGTGTGTGTGTGTGTGTGTGTGTGTGTGGGTGGGTGTGGGTGTGGATGTAGGGAGCTGTTATTGGTGTTTTTTGTTTTATTTTCGTTGTTTTGTTTTTTTAATTATGGATGAACTTGTGCTTTATTTTTTCAGTTTTATGCTAAAAGGTTGGCATTTCTTAGATATTTGTTAGTATCAACACATCAGAAAACTTTCTTCTACTTTGTATTTTGGCGTGCAAACAGAATTTAAATGCTGTGTTCAATGAAGAAGACCCCTGGGTCTTCATTAGATGCCTATTGTTCGACTACACTTGTTTTATCAATGCAGATGAATCTAAAAGAGCCTCAATGTGATTTTTTTTTTTTACTGTTTTTGTTTAATTTTAACTGTTGGAGAACACCTGATAGTTAGATTAAATGTATAGTAATTAATCAGATATGCCACATGAAGGGTATGCCACAATTTGTCAAACCAAATTCTTTCATAAATTATTTGCTGTTTTGTGAGATTCACACTGATAAATGATCGTAAAAAAAGCATATTCCTAGAACAATGTTATCTGGAGTATGTCTACTTCATTATTTGCTTGATGTTCAATGTTTTAGACTATTTATATATTAATAATGAAAGAATTGTGTTACCATTTTCATTTTTTTATTTTTTAAGTCCAATGTATATTTTATCAGTATGGGAATATTCTGTCATCGTTTGTTCTTATTGCAAATATTTCAGTTTTTCAAGCAGTTTAATACTTTTCTATTAATATTTGAATTATCTCTATGAGATGTAACAGGAGCACAATAAAATTTCATATTGGAATTGTAATCTTTGAATTTCCCATCCATCAAAAATAACACAGTGACACTTGCCATTGTTTACCATTCACATTATTGTTTTTTCTAACATATTACTTACTTTATTAACATGAGAAATGGCAAGTTAGATGTCATTCTTAATTGCATTTATTTTGGTGGATCTGTATGGAAAGAGAATGTTTGTTGTCTGATCTTCAACATTGATATCCAACAGATTTCAAATAAAGAAAATTGCTAAAACTTACAGTAGTGCGGAGGTAAGTAAAGTCTGTATATGAATTCCATATTTTGGAAAGGTAGCAATATAGCTTTTTTCCCTAAAATTTAGAATATTGATACTTGAAGTTGTAAAAATACATGCATACAGACTAATTCAGATCTGCATTTGCATAAATTAAATGATGGAAAAATACATCGTGTACACAAATGAATATTATATGGAATTTTGCATACGATGAAGAGGGCACAGCTTAAAAATTGGGATATGAACA
Organism: Silurus meridionalis; assembly: GCF_014805685.1. Taxonomy (NCBI): domain Eukaryota; kingdom Metazoa; phylum Chordata; class Actinopteri; order Siluriformes; family Siluridae; genus Silurus; species Silurus meridionalis. The sequence continues at coordinate 10,884,098 of NC_060884.1, read as the reverse complement.
AAAATGTATTTAAAAAAATTAAATACAAACCTTGTGTATGCAGAATACAAAGAAATTGTAGAAATGTTGCCTGTCCATTTTTCAGTTTTAAAATGCAGTAGGCGGTTGTTTTTTTTTTAAGACTTAATTTGCAGTTAATTATTACATTTTAAATTGATTTAACAGTAGAAAGTAAGTAATTTTAACAATGATTTTTGTTTGTATCCAACTTTTATACATAATTAAAATGGAGGATTATTTAACTATGCATTATTTAAATACAAAATAAATTCTCTTTGTATATATCAGGTTAATTTGAAGAAATGTGCAGTATTTTTTCATATTTCACAAATAGACTTGGAAATTGGAAGACTGCAGGTGAAAAAACAGCACTTTATTGACTTTATATAAGTGCAATGCAATTATATTAAAGCAAATTCAGACAGAAAATAATCCAGAAAAGAAAATGAACCACCAAATCATTGCCTAATGACATTGCTTGTCATCCTGTTTATCAAAGTATAAGTATTAATTTTTTAGATAGATTCATCTGATCTGCCAATATATGTATATCGTTGTACAGGCGTCAGGGTGCTGATAAGCAATTGTCTAGATTTTCCTTTATGACAGTATAGTACATTTTTGTTCGGGTGAATGAATTCAATAGATAAAGTTTGTTTAAATTAATAAAAAAAAATACAAAATAATAGACTAATTTGAAGTATAAAACTGGGTTGCAGTCAGTGTGTCAAATAAAGTTTACATAATAAGGACATCGTGGGAGGGGAAAAAAGATAAAATGTGTGCAAGTACATTTCCTAAAACTCTAAGGAATAAGCTTGTCAGGAACACAGCTGAGCGTCTCAGCATGGCTGTAATCTCCTGAGACCTGCTCCAACTTATCAGACTGCTGGGGGATTTAATTGTAAGTGGTAGACAATCTAAAACCTAGAGCATTTGTAATAGGAAGCATGAAAAGTCATTCTGATGTCCCCCTTACCATTTTGTTCTCTGCTCCTACATACCAGCTTTGACTCTGGCACAATTTGCCATTTTAAAATGATCCTCTCTCTAAACCTCTTAAATTAAAGGCTTCAGTGGAGCCCATACAGTTTTCTGGGAAGCAAGACAAGGAATCCTCCCCTGTTTAACATTTTTGGACAGCTGATGTTTCCATTTAATCAGAAAGAAATACACCTTTGTTCATGTCCATTATTTTATATATGATTTTGCTACTGTGGCATCTCTGACTGTGCTTTGAATGTTTTTTTTTTCTGTGATTTTATATATGGGAAGGTAACAATTTTTTCTGAAACAACATGCTGCTTTATAAATGTATACCCTTTTTTCAAAGTGTGTGTGTGTAAAGACTGCCCCTTTCAAATCAATAATACTATTGATAATATCCAGACACTATTTTCATTATAGATGTATATCTGTTAACTCAAGTGGGGCATATTAAAAATGTTGCCTGATGGCACTGTAATGAATCTTATGCAAAAATGAAAAAGGCTGAATTCTGTCCCAGAATTTCACACAGATAGCCACAGCGGTATGTAGGAAGCACCTTGACTCAGGGGAACCTATGGGTATTGGAATTAATCATTATAGTGATAGAATAGGGCTGTCATAGTTCATTTTGTTGGTAGTGGGATGCCACTGAGGAGGGACCAGTGAGATAATAAATGGTTTAGGAGTTATGCATAATAAGTGGGAGAGCTGAAAAGGCAATCTGAGGCACCAGGAAAGGGTGTGAAAGATCGCACAGCCTAGTTAGGGGGACAAAGAGGGGAAAAAGATGTTGGACTAGATCACTCTTTCCTCTTGGGAGAAGTGACATAAAGCATATATAGATAAGGACACTGCAGGTGTTGTAATAAGATGTAAAAAAAAAATGTAATATATATTTTCTAGAGCATAATTAGTAACTTTACATTATATATATATATATATATAAGTATAAGTGCAAAGCATTACCAATCTGTGAAAGTCTGTGTCTACAAATTGTGAAACAATTTCAGAATAATGTTCCTTGACATAAAAAAAATGCAAACCAGCTAAATATTTCATCATTTACAGTAAATAATATCAACAGTATTAAAGAATCTGGAGAAATCTCTGTGCACAAAGGACATTGGCTGCCCGTGTCCTCAGGTGACAAAATAGTATGATTCTGTAATAGAAACCACTGCATGGGCTCATTAAAACCTACAGAAATCATTGTCTGTGAACACAGTTTGCAAAGTCTTTCACAAATGCCGGTTAAATTTATATCATGCAAAGAAGGCATGCATGAACATGATTCAGAAATTCTCAATTAAAATGTACTAAGGCAAAGTGGAAACCTGTTCTGTGGTTTAAATTGCATTTATATTTTTAATTTAAATTTATATTGTAAGAAATTTTAATGAGATCAATTATAATTATTATTATTTTTATGAGAATATCATCCACTCGGCTACATCCTGTAATTTGTCGTTACAATGTAATTGCAAACCAACTTTTGCTAACTTTCATTGAATAATAATAATAATTAAAAATAATTATAATAATATTAATTTATATATATATATATATATATATATATATATATATATATATATATATATATATATATATATATATATAATTTAAATAATATATAATTTTTTTTTGTACTAGGTTTGTACTAGTTTTACCATCTAACGCAGTGAGCAGAGACACATCTCAAAATGCTAGTATAATGGTACTGTATTATGTATTCGTACCAGAATCTTTCGGTACAGGGCTTTTGGCACATGTTTAGTAAGTGGTAGACTACAAAGTTTGTTTAGTCTCAGCCTCGGACTTAAACGCAGTGTTACCTTTTTTATTATTATTAAAGTAAAACAATTAAGTAAAACATCTTTAGAAAATGAAATATTAAATGTAAAACAAACACACACACACACACACACACACACACACACACAAGTGAACTATTGAATTACATTTTTCCATTTTCTAATATACAGTATTATTTAACCAAACAAGCATTTTATTTAAAACAGTTTAAAAAATGTAAACTGTTGATGTCCACAAATGTTAATAACAATGTGTATATGTTAAATGTATAATTGCTATATGACCTTCTTTAAAAATAAAATAAAAACAATGTAATGGAATTAGACTGTTATAACCTGATATGGAGAATATGAACATTAATCAAAGATAATGGATTCACTTCTGTGTTGTACATAGACAGTTTGATGTACTTGATTCCACAAAAAAGTGTCACTATAGAGACATATGGTTGTGTGAAAAAAGGTGTTTCAAAGCAGATAAAACCATCACAGGGCTCAAGAGGTGGCAAGAGCCAGGTTAAGTCGGACATAATCTGCAAAGCAGCAGATTGGACTACTTGGCCCATAAATTGGCATGTGAGATGCTGCACACTGACAAAGCTGGTCTCTGGGATATAAATGTTGGATACCCCTCAGTATCATACAAACAAACAAACAAATACACAAAATAGACAGAAAGACAGACTGATTGA